>NC_080641.1:2257781-2910448 GCF_027579445.1 Ammospiza nelsoni | reverse complement strand
CAATCCCTGTTTGCCCTTTCCTCTCTGGCCCCACTCCCCATTGCAGTTCCTGACTTGGCACCATGGGAATGTCCCTTGGGCAGCAGGGTCATCCTACAAGTGCTGCAGGAATTGTCTGCAGGCTCCTGCAGTGCCTGGTGCTGCTCCCTTGCCAGAGGTACCCCAGGCCAGGGGGGCACATCTGGGCTGCTGTGTCTGCCTCTGGGGCTCCCTGTTCTGGGCAGTGAGGAGGAGCTGCAGAGGCTCTGCAGGACTGACAGGATGGGCTTTGGGGCTGGCAAGAGAAGCTGAGGGACCTGTGCTGCTGGAGCTTCTGAACAGGAGGCCCAGGGTTCCTCCTGCAACTGCTCCAAGGGTGGTTTCAGAGAATCCCAGAATCAGCAAGGCTGGAAAAGTCTTTGGAGATCATTAAGTCCAACCTGTGCCCTGACCTCACCTTGTCTGCCCTTGGCCTCCTCTTCTCCAGGATAAACAACCCGAGCTGCTCCCTCAGCCACTCCTCACAGGAGTTGTGTTCCAGACTCCTCCCCAGCCTTGTTGTCCTTCTCTGGACAAGCTCCAGCCCCTCCATGTCCTACCTAAATTGGGGGACCCAGAACTGGACACAGCACTCGAGGTTCTGCCCAGCCAGGGCCCAGCACAGCTGAAGAATCCCTGCCCTGCTCCTCCTGGCCACACCATTCCTGATCCAGCCCAGGAGCCATTGGCCTTCTTGCCCACCTGGGCACACTGCTGCCTCATGTCCAGTCTGCTGTCCATCAGTCCCTGCAGGTCCATTTCTGCCTGGCTGCTGTCCTGTCACTCTGTCCACAGCCTGTAGCACTGCAGGGGTTGTTGTGGCCAAAGTGCAGGACCTGACACTTGGTCTTGTTAAACCTGACATTGTTGGATTTGGGCCCTGGATGCAGCTTTCCAGGGCCCTTTACAGAGCCCTCCTACCCTCCAGCTGATCCACACTCCCAGACAACTTGGTGTCACCACGGTTCCATTGGGCCCCAGAGTGTCCCAATGGTCTCCAAGATTCCATGAGGCCTCCCAGTGTCACAATGTCCCTTTGGTTCCATGGCTACCTTGGTGTCACAAAGTCCCTTGGATCCTTGGGCCCTGCAGTGTCACAATGGTGCCGTGGTCCCCCAAGGCCCTGCAGTGTCACAGTGGTTCCTTGGTTCCATGAGGTCTGGCAGTGCAGCAATGCTCTCCTTGGTTCCGCAGTGTCACAACGGCCTCTTGGTCCCAAGGGCCTCCATGGTGTCAAACATGTTTCTTTCATTCCAGGAGTCCCTGAGGAGCTGCACTGGTCCCTTGCTTCCATGGGGGCCTGCAGTGTCACAATGGCCCCATCATGACACCAGGTCCAGCTCCGTCACAATGCTCTGCATGGTTCCACAAGGCCCTGCAGGGTCACAGTGGCCCCTTGGTTCCATGAGGCCTCAGATTGCCAAAATGAATTCCTTGGTGCTTCAGTGTCACAATGGAGCCCTGGTGACACAAGATCCTGCCACGTCACCAGGGATCCTTGGTTCCACGGCGCACCACAGTGTCACAGTTGTTCCCTCAGTTCCCAGAGTCCTTGCAATGCTGCAATGCCCACTTGATTCCATTGTCCCCACGCTCTCCCAAGGGTCTCCTTGGTTCCACAGTGGCACAATGTCCCCTTGGTTCCACAAGGCCCTGCAGTGTCCCAGTGGCCTCTGTGGTTCCAGCAGGACCCAGACTGTCCCAATGGACTCCTTGCTTCCATTCAGCCCCACAGTGTCACAGTGACCCCTTGGCTCTGTGCTGCCATGTCACACACAGTGTCACCATTGTCCCCTTAGTGCTACCAGGCCCCTTGCTTAGTGTCACAATGGCCCCTTGCTTCCCCAGGGCCTTGCAGCGTCACAATCATCAGAGAATCAACCAGGCTGCAAAAGACCTTGGAGAGCATCAAGTCCAACCTGGAAGCCAACATCATCTTGTCACCCAGACCATGGCACTGAGTGCCACATCCAGTCTTTCCTTATACACTTCCAGGGATGGTATCTTACCTGTTCCTGATCCATAGGATTCTCAGGGTTTGGATGAGGGAAATTGTGGGTAAGTGGTGGGGACAAAGCATTACTGATCGTCAGCTTTAAAGCTCTTGATTTTAATATTTATTCAGACTGCATTAGAAGGTGCTGGGGTCAATATCAATTGGACATTGCTGAAATCACTCTATAAACAGGAGAAGAAAATTTAACAGGATAAATCAGTTTTCTCTTCATTGTTTTCAATACAGTATATTCAGTTTGAATACACTTCAGAAATGTGTCTAATTAACCACGAAAGAATTGAAAACTTGGAGTATTCCCTGTGGCTTTTCTTGTTCAGGTGTTTTGAACAAATGTTTATGAGCCTTTTCCCGTGAATTCCTGAACTGAAGAGCTCAAGAAAGAAGAGGCCTCTGCAGGAGGAAAATTCATCATCAAACTCCAAGTGGCTGAGAACCAATCCCCATCAGAGCAGCAATGAACAGAAATGGGCACAGCTTTGTGGCTGCCCCAGCTTTGGCATGGGCCCTGGGCTTGCGGCAGGAGCAGCTCTTGAGGGCCCCAGGGCCGGGGCTCTTGTGCTGCCCTGGGCAGATGGGATGGCAGCAGGGGCTGCAGAGCTCTCAGCACCTCAGCCCGAGGGGAGCAGGGCAGCCAGGGAGCCTCCTTTGGCCTTGGCCAAGCACCTTCCCCCATGGTGGGGCTGAGTCCTGTGGCAGCTGCAGCTGCTGCTGTGCCCTTGCCAGGACATGAGGCCATGGGGCAGTGCCCAGAGCAGCCTGGCCTGAGCAGAGCTGTGGGGCCCAGAGCCGGCTGGGATGGGCTGGGCTGGGGAGAGGCCATTGGTGCTGCCCAGAGCTCAGGGCAGCTGGCAGAGCTTGCAGAGAGCTGGGCTGGGCTCAGAGAGCCTGGCCCAGAAACCATCAGTGTCCATCTCAGCCTGACTGAGCGTGCAGGGGCAGGACTCAGGCCAGGCCTTGTGGGGCAGGGCCAGTGCCTGTGCAAGGCATTGTAAATGGGCAAGTGGGCCAGAGAGGAGGCTGCTCTGTGCCCTTGGTGGCATGGACAGAGCAGGGAGGGGGCCCAGGACATTTGTCAATGCCAGCCTCTGTCCCGATGTGTCGGCAGCCGTGGCTGCTGAGCCCAGCTTTGGCCTGGGCTGATTTTTGCTGTGGCCCAGCTCCATCCTTCTTAGGGGCTCAGGTCCTGTTCCTGGCCATGGCCAGCCCTGGCTGCCTCTCTGCTGGCCCAGAGGCCGGCAGAGCCCAGGGCAGGGCTGTCTGTGCAGCCCCACAGGTGCCACGGGCTCTGCAGGAGCTGGCAGAGGCTGCCCAGCAGGGAGGCCATGGGGCACAGAGCCCCAAGGCTGCTGTGGGCACCACGGCACAGGGGCCGTTCCCATTCGCAATGCTTCTGGCCTGGGCTGGGCCTACACAGGGGCTGGGCCACCATGGCTGGGCCAGCACAGGGCCACAAAGGGGCCGCGCAGCCGCTGCTGGGGCTGACAGCAAGGCCAGGCACACACAAGCAATTGCTGAGCATGGCCTGCGCTGGCCAGGCCTGACTGTGCCAAAGGCAGAGCTCAGCTGCCCTTGGGGGCTGCAGGAACAGTCCAGAGCCCAAAGAGCCTCCATGGCTATGCTGGAGACCAAAGCTGCAGGAGGGAAATGCAGGGCTGCTGTGGGATGGGAAGGACATTGAATTCCAGCACACACCTCAGCTGTCTGATGATCCTGACACCATGCTGGGCCCTGTTTCAGACTGGAGCAGAGCAGATGTTGATGGGACAGGAGCCCTGTGGAGCTGTCAGGGCCCTGCAGCTTGCAAGGTGCTCTGCTGTCCCTCAGGTGCTCTCAGAGAGATCCAGTCCTAGCTGGGCACCTCAGTGCACAAGTGGCACTGCCTGTTCATGGGCACACAGTTGATGTCTCCCTGGAAAGGGGGCACAGGTTTTAATACCTATTAGTTTCATAAGATACAAGCAAATCTTTTTTATCTGGGTCATTTGAGTATTTTTAAGAAATGGCAACATTTTCCCGCCAGGAACAGGAACTTCCCATAAGTGAACTGATGGCAGAATGAGAAGAAATACTGATCTTCCTGTCTACTCATATCACTAATATTCAGATTATTACTTCCTCTCCCTTTTCCTTCATATGTTTGCAGATCTCTGTTAAAGTGGACATGTTGAAGGACATCTCTTCCCTAGATCAGTATCCCTACATAAATCCCTGGATCTATGTACTTCTAACTGCTCCCAGATTTCCTCCTACATATGCTCTCCGGTCATTACAAGAGCCACTCAATTACTGCCTTCATGCTTTGAACTTCAGGTAGTTGTCCAATCTTTCTGAAGTTCAAAGAGTTATGTAATTAATCATCATCTTAATTGTCTTTATATCAATCACAGAATTACCTTTTCTTATGTCTTTGTCTAAAACTGTTCCTGTACAGAAATCCCTGGGGGATGGGGGACATGTCAGATGCTGCTGGGACATCCCAGAGAGCTGAGAGAAGAGCTGTGATGGTTATTAAACTGTTCAAATGTTCAACTTTTGTTTGTTGGCAAGAAATCTTTCTGTGCCTCTTAGTGTCACCAGTCCCTGAGCCCAAAGGACACAAATCTGATGAGTTGTGGTTCCTACTGCAGGGGCACTTGGACCTTGGCTCTGTGCAGGAGAGCTCTTCATCTCCTTTCTCTCTTTTCCTCCCTCTGGGTATGGAGGGAGCTCCTCACTTCAGTGTATGACTCGTGTGTGCAAAGAGCAAATCTGGGCAGAATTGGGGCAGGGAGGGTTTGCACAGGAGGATCTGTTGCAATCTGTGCTGGGCACAGAAAGTGTTTTCCATTGCTCTGAGATGTCTGCTGTGCAAAGTGGCTTTATTACCTTGCAGAGGAATGATTTTGGCATATGATGGAGCTGTGCCTTCCCTTGGCTTTGTTGGCTGACAAGAAATGAACATTCCTCTGTGTCTTGGGCAGCTCCTTCTCCAAGGAAAGCAGGTGGGAGTTGGAGCCAAGGAGCTGAAAGCTGCAGGTGCAGCCTGGGCTGGAGGGAGCTCAAATTTGCACAAGGCTACCCTGAGTGCCAGCGCTTGGATGGGGGAAATGGTGGGGTGGGGGTAGGGAGAGAGTCTGATTGATTGTCAGCCATGAAGGATCTTATGTCGCAGAGAACTTTTCCTCCTGAGAAGTTGAGAGACCTCAGGAACCAAATGTAAACAATGATTATCTGTATCTGTGGAAGGCAACATGAAGATCTCTGATTAGTCTCATGTAGTTTTTTGTAATTAATGGCCAATCACAGCCCTGCTGGCTTGGACACGGAGCTTGAGCCACAAAGCTTTGTTATAATTTCTTTCTTTTCTCTTCTTACCTAAGCCTTCTGATGAAACATTTTCTGCTATTCTTTTAGTATAGTTTTAATGAATTATATATCATAATATAATAAATCAAGCCTTCTGAAACGTGGAGTCAGATCCTCATCTCTTCCCTCATCCAAGAACCCCTATGAAAAATGTCACAATCTTGATTTTCATATCTGTTCCAACTACATGAGGAGGTACTTGGATTCAAAGTCAATTGGAGATTGCTATTAACAGGGGAAAAAAAAAACCTAAATAGGACCTAAAAAATGTTTTCTCACTGTTTTTTTAAATAGAACATTTTCAGTTGAATGCACTTATGAAATCTCTCTTTGTTAACCACACAAGATTTGGAAACTGAAATAAAATTATCCCCAGAGGCTTGGCTTGTTAAGGTGTTCTGAATGTTAATGAGCCCTGGGACACTGAATTCCTGCACTGAAGAGCTGAAGGCTGAACAAGCCTCTGGAGCAGTACTTGGGGTCAGTGTCAATTGGAGATTGCACATTTTAATGAATTAACAGGAAAAAATATTACAAGACCTAAAAAATATGTTTTGTCACTCATTTTAAAATATATTGCATTCAGTTTGGATATACTACTGAGATCTGTTGAATTAACCACAAATGATTTGAAAACTGAAATCAGATTTTTCCCAGAGGCTTGGCTTGTTCAACTGTTCTGAATGTTAATGAGCCCGGGGACACTGAATTCGTGCACTCAAGAGCTGAAGGCTGAACAGGCCTCTGGAGCAGGAAAATTCAGCAGCAGCCTCCAAGTTGCTGCGGATGTCAGCAGCCCCCACTGAGGCCATCCTTGCCCAGAGACCGTGGGGGAATGGGCAGAAAAGGAGAGTGTCCCTGGGGCTGGGGCAGCACAACTCAGAGGCACCAGCGGCTCCAGCTGGGAAATGGAGTGTGGAATGTGGCAGGGAAAGCCCTGCCTGGGCTGTGCCAAGCAGGACACACAAGCCCTGACTCCTATCCACTAAAAAACTCTTTTAAGGAGACATTTCAAAGGAATTACAGTTACGTGCTCTGAGTTGAACTCACTGGAGAAGTACCATCAAGAGATTCTTAGGAGCTCAAAACTATAAAACAGCCTTTACTGGGAACTTGACAAAATCAGAGAAACTTTGGCAAAACGTTTATTATGACATTGTTGTTGATTTGTTTATTCAAGATTTTTCTAATCTTGAGATTTCTTAATTAGCGTATTGATGAGTGTGTTGGGTTTTATTGTCAATTAATTATTTATGGGGTTTTTTTGTGAGATAGGATTGTGAGAAAGGTAAAGTAGGCTTAAGATTTTTAAATGGTAGAAAGAAAATGTTATTAAAAGTAACTAAAAGAAAAATTTAGTAATATTTAAAAAAAGCTCTTTAGAACACTTTTTTTACAACTAATTTTTTACTGACAATGTAAAGAAATTAAACTTAAAATTTCTAGTTATTTACTATTTCTAGAATAGACTTTTTTTAGTTTACTTTGGAAGAGAAGTTTTTCTTGTTAAGGTTATGGAGATTCTTTTACAAGAGGAAAAATTAGCTTTTTCTCTGGTTCTTACTTTTGTCATGGATAACAGTGGTCTGGGGGACTTTGTTATTGTGAAGTTATTTTTATTGCCAGAAGGTTTTTTACAGCTTGTTGATGGGCCATGTTGACTTATGGGGTATTGTTTTAAAAATAGTTCTTTAAAGGTAAATGTGTTCATAATTTACTTTTAAAATTATTTTTATGTCTTGGAATACAGATCTTTTCTTGGGAATACTGGATTACTTTTTTTTCCCCTGTTTAAACTTTTTATGTTATTACAGTTATTTTAACAATTCTTTTCTTTTATAATGGAGGTTTTCCTTTGATATTAATTTCAATTTTTTATTAGGTTTATGTATTTTAATTAAAAATAGGTTTTTTGGGATTTAGTTTCTTCTTTACTGACTTTGATGGTTTTATGTTTGTTTTTTATATGCTTGTATTTTGTTTTTCTTTTACTCGAGGGAGGACTAAGTATTGAAAAGATTAACACCTGACTTGCCAGTAGCTTGTGGTTGAAGTTGTGGTTGGGTTAGGATTGGTTTTATGGTTCATTTTTGTGGGTTTTTTTGTTTAACTTTAGTTCTAGGGTTGAATTTGTGTGCGTTGTAGGTTGTAGGATTTTTTTAATTGTCTTGGGGGTAGGGGACTTGATGGTAAGATTTTATTAGCTGTGACTGGCTTTGTTCTGGTTAGGGGTTTGTAGCCTCTCTTGTTTTCCTGTTTGGTAGTTGTTGACGTTTGGTTTGGTTAGAATGGGGCTGATGGGGGGGGCAGGGGGCAGCCTGGGGAGGTGGGAAGGGGATCAGCCCATGTCAGAGTTGCTTGGTTTGGATTGGTTTGGTTTGGTTTGGTTTGGTTTGGGTTGGGTTGGGTTGGTTTGGGTTGGGTTGGTTTGGTTTGGTTTGGTTTGTTTTGGTTTGGTTTGGTTTGGTTTCATTGGGTTGGGTTGGGTTGGTTTGGGTTGGTTTGGGTTGGTTTGGGTTGGTTTGGGTTGGTTTGGTTTGGGTTGGTTTGGGTTGGTTTGGTTTGATTTGGTTTGATTTGGTTTGGTTTGGTTTGGTTTGGTTTGGTTTGGTTTGGTTTGGTTTGGTTGGTTTGGTTTGGGTTGGGTTGGGTTGGGTTGGTTTGGGTTGGTTGAGATGGGGGCTGGGGCCAGGGCCTGCTGCTTCTTTGTTGACTGGGAACAAAAGAGGAGGTTCCTGGGTTTTTTCGTCTTTAACATTTTTTTTTCACAGAGGCCTGTTCAGTATCTTAGTGGTTTAACAGATTGTCAGTTACATAAAAATTTTGTATTACTTTTTAAAATTCTTCTCATGTCAAACTACAACAGACATTCAACCAACAAAACTCTTCTCAAAGCATTGACTTGGCCCATTCAACTTCACAAACTCTATGCCTGTTCAATTTAATGTTAATCAAAATTTTCAAGAGAAACAGAAGAAGAAGACACAGAAAGACAGAAAGACAAAAAAGATACAGAGAGGCAGAAACAGAGCTACCAACTCCTGGATTCCAGTGGTGTTCAGATGGAAATTCCAAGAGGAGTTAGGATCCAGAGGTGTGCTTACCTTGTGGTCAGCCTTCAATACCCCTTGATCTTCCTGGGCCCTTCCCCCAGGTGGGACTTGGGCTCATTTGGTCCCTCAGGAGCTGGGCTGGGGCTGCAGAGGTGGCTGTGGAGCATTGCCTGTGCTGTGCCAGGGACTGACAGAAACTGCTGGGCTGGGATAGAGTCTCTGGGGGGATTGGGGTTCCAGGGAAGGGCAGGGCTGGGGTCACATGGCAGGGCAAGGCTGGACCTACCCCTTCTTCCTCCCCCACACATGAAATATTTCCAGCCAACAATGTCCTCCAGTCTGTCACAACAGGCAGTGTTGGAGGTGAAACCCCAATTCTGGGCATGGGCACCTGGCCAAGAAGTACAGTTCTTTTCCATAGGAAGGAAAGCACAGAGCCCCAGTGTTTGGAAGGCAGGTGAGAGCCTCAGTAGGCCAAGGCCATCCAGACTTTTCAGAAATGACATATTTTGTCTGGGAGCTATCTTTGGATGTAGGGAATTCTGGAGGTGGAAGTCCAATCTCAGCCATGGGCACCTGGAGAAGCAGGACAGTTCTTTCCCATGGGAAGGAAAGTCCAGAGCCTTCCCCAATGTTTTGGAGACAGATGGGAGGTGACCCTTGTAAAACCAATGCAAGACAGACTTGTCCTGGCAATATTCCTATGGGAACAATCCCTGGATATAAGGAAATTTGGAGGTGAAATCCCAATTCTGGCCATGGGTGCCTGGAGGAGAAGGAGAGTTCTTTTCCGTTGGGAAGGAAGGCATGGAGCCCCAGTGTTTCATTAGCAGATGAGAAGTGACCCTCAACATGCCAAGGTCAGTTGGACCAGTCAGGCATTCCATGGGAGGCCAAACCAGTCAGACATGCTCTGTGTCTCCTTGTTTTTAAGAGAACCCATAATGTCACAATGGTGCCTTGATTCCATGGGGTCCAGCAGTGTCATAATGGACCCTTGGTTCAGTGGAGTTGCACAATGTCAAAGTGGCCCCCAGGTTCCAGAAGGCCCCAAGTGTCAGAATGGTCCAAATGATTCCATGAGGCCTCGCAGTGTCACAATGGTCTCTATGGTTCCCCAGGCCTCACAATAACATGTGACTCTTCTGTTCCATGAGGCCTGAATGTCACAATGGACCTTTGGACCTTGGGGGTTTGTGGAGTCACAATGGTCTCCTTTGACTCAAGAGTGTCACAACGGATGATTGATGACAGGAAGCCCTTCTGTGTCACCCTGGAGCTTTGGTTCCATGCAGCCCTGCAGCATCACAATGAACCCTAGTTTCAATGGGGTTCAACAATGTCACCATGGCCCCAAGGTTCCATGCATCCCTTCAGTGCCACAATGGTCTCCTTTGGTTGCACAGTGTCACAATGGAGCACTGATGACACGAGGCCCTGCAGTGTCACAATGGACCTTTGGTTCCATGCAGCCCTGCAGTGTCACAAAGGCCTCTTGGTTTCATGAGGTCCGACAGTATCACAATGGTCTTCTTGGTTCTGTGGGGACCCATGGGGTCACAATGGTCTCACTGGTACCATGAGGCCTCACAGTGTCACAATGGCCCTTGGTTCCATGAGGCCTTGCAATGTCACAATGGACCTTTGGATCCATGGGGTCTCACAGTGTCACAATGGCCTCTTGGTTCCATGACACCTCAAAGTGTCACAATGGTCTCCACAGTTGCATGAGGCCCCACGGTGTCACAATGGACCCTTGGTTTGATGGGGCCTCTCAGTGTCACAATGGTCCCTACATTCCATGGACCCACAGTGTCAGTACAGCCCTCTTGGTTCCATGAGGCCCAGCAATGTCACAGTGCTCTCCATGATTCCATGAGGCCCCACAGTGTAACAATGGTCTCTTGGTCTCACATGGCCCCACAGTGTCACAGTGGTCCCTTTGTGTCACAAGGTCCCAGTGTCACACTGGTCCCTTGCTGTCACAGGGCCTCACAGTGTCACAATGCTCCCTTGGTCTCACAGGGCCCCACAGTGTCACAATGGTCCCTTGGTTCCATGGGCCCTGTGCTGCTGCATTCCCCCTGTCCCCTTCTCAGGCCGCCCTGCCAGCTGAGAAATGCTCCTTGGGCCTCGGCCTTGGAGTCCCTGGGCTCAGCTCCTCTGCAGCTCATCACAAACACTGTCTGCTCCAGGCACTGCTGCTGCCCAACCAGCTCCTGGTTCCTTTAGCAGCAGCCCTGGGAACTGTTTTTGTTCCCTCTGTGGCACAACATCCCTGTTCTCACACTGCCAAAGAAAGCTGTTGGTGCCAAGGGCGGCCAGGATGAACCATTGCTGGGACTGCAGCCCCTCTCTTGGGGCCCTGCACACAGTGCTCCAAAAGGAGCCCTTGGAGCTCTCCTGGGCCAGCGACTCCCTCTGAGTGGGGCCTCTCTCAGCCGGGAACTCTCCCGTTTGCTGCACTCGGGGATCCTGAACAATGACGGAGCCTGGGCCGATCCCCCCACTCCTCCAGGCTCAACCCTTTGCCTGCCGGGGAGATGCCAAAGCATCCACAGGACTCATTCCCTGCCCTCAGGGAAATTTCTCACAGGTGCCTTGCACTGACTCTTTGTGTCTGTGTGCACACAGGAATGCCTGTGCTGGGGAAATGTGGCAGAAATGCTGCTCCCTGAGGGTCTTGAGAGCCTTGGATAGCTGAGTCAGTCAGGCCTGTAAGTGAGGTTAAGTCATGAAGTCTAAGCTAAGTTAAATGCTGCTAAGAGTTTTTCTTTTGCTAAGTTTTTATGTTGAATATAAGTTAAGTTGAATATTGTTAAGTGTTATTCCTCTGTTAGATTGCTAAGTCATAGGTTGTAAGTAAGGTTAAATACTGTTAAGCTCTGTTCTTTTGCTAAATTGTGAAGTTGAAGGTATCAACTTCACAAGGTTAAGGTTAAGTCCTGTTAAGTTTGAGCTCTTTTAACCGTTTGGGCCGTATTCCTTTCATCCTTGCTCTCACTGTCCTTGTGTCACACACACACAGGGACAGTTCTCAGTTAATTTCTGGTTTGATTGCCTGGATTTGGTTTGGTTTTGTTGTTGCTTTGTTTCCTTGGTGTGCCTGAAGTGTCCAGTCAGGAGCAAAGTGAGTCTTGCCAAGGAAATTGGTGCTGCTGTCCCTTAATATTCAATCTGGTTTTTGCTGATCCCTTGCTGGGGATTTTTCAGCGCTCTCAGGGCCTCGTTCGGACCAGGGTGAAGGAGCCGTGGCCCAAGGTCTGGCCCTGGGGGACACAGGGACACTGCCGGGGGGTCCCTGTCCCCCTGTGCCACCCCCAGGGCCCTGGCCCCCCGTCCCCATGTCAGGCTCTGGGGTCGATCTCGTGGAACATCCTCTGGGGGAGGCTGCGGGGCTGGGGGTGGGGGGACCCGGGGGGACAGGGGACCCCGCTGTGCACGAGCAGGGTTGGACTGCTCTGGGGGGAGCTGTGAGGGGGGCCGGGGCAGAGTGACCTCCCCAGGGACCTCACACAGACCCTGTGATGTCACACAGTCCCACGTGCTGTCACACAGCCATCTCTGATGGAACACACCCCCTGTGATGTCATACAACAGCCTGTGATGTCACACAGTCTTCCTGTGATGTCACACAGTCATCTGAGACGTCACCCTGTGATGTGATACAGCCATCTCTGTGATGTCACAGACGACACTGTGATGTCATAAAGTCACCATGTGATGTCGCTGTCTTTTCTATGATGTCACAGTCTGTTCTGTGAGGTCACAGCCTGATCTCTGATGTTGCACACCCATCTGGTGATGTCACAAACCAATATTTGATGCCACATATTAACACTTTATGATGGCAGAGTCGGCTCTATAGCCTCAAATCCTACTCTGTGATTTCACAGCCAGCTCTGTGATGTCACAACTCCCTCAGTGATGTCACAAAACACTCAAGGACTCAGTTAGATTGAAATGCTGAAGTTTCTTGCACTTTGAAGAGATTCCTGTCAGGGACACAACTGAGAAAATGTCCCCAGGTTCCAGGCAGACCAGAACACTGAAGGCAGTTTTGGTAGCTGGGGACAAACGGCAAAGGTGTCTCTGGTGCCGAGCAAAGTTGGATGTGTTTGAGGAATGCAAAGGGCCAAGGCCTGAGCCCCAGCCCCTGGCCAGGCAGATTCTGTCCCTCCCTCCTTGCTCAGGGCTCTTCCCGGGATGGGCACTGGCATGTGGGCATGTGCAATGCCAGGGGCAGGAGCATGGGGCGGCCCCTGCCAGGCTGGTGAGAAGGGACAAGGAGGCAATGAGGCCCCAGGCCTGCAAGGGTCACTTGTCTCCTGCTCCTGCCTCAGGCCCAGGCCCAGCAGCCATGGCCATAGTGCTGCCCAGGTTGGCTCTGTCAGGGCTGTCTTGCAGCTGCTGCCCATCCCTGTGCCCTGTGCAGCCCAGGCTGTCCTACGGTGTCCCTGCCCTGCGTTTCTGTCCTTGCAGGCTGTCGTCCCTGGCACAGCAAAGGCAATGCTCCATGGCCACCTCTACAGCCCCCAGCCCAGCTCCTGAGGGACCAAATGAGCCCAAGTCTCACCTGGGCGAAGGGCTCATGAAGATCAAGGGATATTGAAGGCTGACTACAAGACAAGCACACATCTTGACCCTACCTCTTCTTGGAATTTCCATCTGAACAGCACTGAAATCCAGGAGTTGGTAGCTCTGTGTGTGCCTCTCTATATCTTTTTTGTCTTTCTCTCTTTCTGAGCCTTCTTTTTCTGTGCTCCTGCAAATTTTGAAATACATTAAATTGAAGAGGCTTAGAGTTTGTGAAGTTGAATGGGCCAAGTCAATGCTTTGAGAAGTGTTTTTTTTTTGATTGAAAGTCTGTCATAGTTTGACATGAGAAGAATTTTAAAAAGCAATTCAAAATTTTTTGTGCAACTGACAATCTGTTAAACTACTAAGATACTGAACATACTCTGGGAAACACATTTGTTAAAGATGAAAAAACCCAGGAACCTCCTCTTTCTTTTCCAGTCAAGAAAAATGCAGCGGAGCCTGGCCCTGGCTCCCATCTCAACCAAACCAAACTAACCCTGCTGTGGCCTGAGCCCCCTCCCCCCAAACCCCCAGGCTGCCCCCCCATTGGCCCCATTCTAACCAAACTAAACCCCAACAACTACCAAACAGGAAAAATAAAGGTTCTACAAAACCCTAACCACAACAAAGGTAGCCACACCTATTAAAATCTTACCATCAAGTCCCCTTCCCCCAACACCTTTCAAATCATAAACCCTACAACCTGCAACCCATACAAAATACCCCTACAACTAAAATTAAACACAAAAAAAACCCAAAAACAAACCATAAAACCAATCCTAACAGAGCTCAAACACAACTTCCACCAGAAGTTACTGGCAGGTGAGGTATTAGTCCTTTCAATACTTCAATCCTCCGTCAAGTATAAGAAAACCCCAAAATACAAGCACATAAAAACAAATATTAAATTATGAAAATCAGTAAAGAAGAAATTACCACTCAAATAAAAAAGGAGAAAAAAATACCTTAATCTTAAAACTAAAACTCTCTTATAAACTCTAAAGAAAAAACTCTTTTCTTTTATTACACATAAAACTAAAAACAAGAATTCAAATTAATATCAAACAAAAACTTCCATACTAAAGTAAATAAATGTTAAAATAACTGTAGTTTCATCAGATGATTAAGCAAGGGAAAAAAGTAATCCAGTATCCCCAAGAGAAGACCTCTATTCCCAGAGATAAAAATAAAAATTTTAGAAGTAAATAATAAAAACTGTTACCTTTAAACAACTCATCTTTACAACATTTTAGAATTAAACTAAAAAAAAAGAGTATTCTACAAACAGTAAATTAAGTAGAAATTTTAAGTTTACATTCTTTACATTGTCAGTAAAAAGAAAAAGTTGTAGAGTATAAAAAAGTGCTCTAAAGAGTTTATTTTAATTCTTACTACCTTTTGCTGTTAAATTTATTTTTAATAAAACTTTCCTTTAAACCATTGTAAATTTTTCAGCATACTTTACCTTTCTTGTAATCCAATCTCACAAAAAAATAAATACATAAATAATTAAATGACACTAAAACCCACCACACTCATCAATGCAATAACTAGGAAATCTCACAATTAGAAAAATCTTAAATTAACAAACCAAAACCACTACAATGTCATAATAACCCTTCTGCCAAAGTTTCTCTGATTTTCTAAAGTTCCCAGTAAAGGCTGTTTGGTTGTTTTGAGTGCCTGAGAACCTCTTGTTGGTATTTTCCAAGGAGTCCAACTCAGAGGAAACAAACAATTGTAATTCTTTTAAATGTCTCCTTGAGAGAGTAATCTGGGGGATGGGAGTCAGGGCTTGTGTGTCCTGCTTGGCCCAGCTCAGGCAGGGCTTTCCCAGCCACATTCCACACTCCATTTCCCAGCTGGAGCCGCTGGTGCCTCTGAGTTGTGCTGCCCCAGCCCCAGGGATGCTCTCCTTGTCTGCCCATTCCCCCACGGTCTCTGGGCAGGGATGGCCTCAGTGGGGGCTGCTGACATCCTCGGCACCTTGGAGGCTGCTGCTGAATTTTCCTGCTGCAGAGGCTTGTTCAGCTTTCAGCTCTTGAGTGCAGCCATTCAGTGTCCCAGGGCTCATTGACATTCAGAACACTTTAAAAAGCCAAGCCTCTGGGAATCATTTGATTTCAGTTGTCTAATAATTTGTAGTTAAGCAGATCTCAGAAGTGTATTCAAAGACATGATATTTAAAAAGACAGTGAGAAAAGATTTTTTAGTTCCAGTTTAGTTTTGTTTTCCTGTTAATTCATTAAAATGTGCAATCTCCAATTGACACTGAATCCAAGTACCTCCTCATGCAGTTTGAATAGATATGAAAATTAAGACCCATTATATCAGACCATCAGTCAGACTCTGTCCCTACCCCCACCCCACCATTTCCCCCATACAAGCGCTGGCACTCAGAGCAGCCTTGTGCAAATCTGAGCTCCCTCCAGCCCAGGATGCACCTGCAGCTTTCAGCTCCTTGGCTCCAGCTCCCACCTGCTTTCCTTGGAGAAGGAGCTGCCCGAGACACAGAGGGATGTGGAGAGTTTTGTCAAAGAGTGGCTTGAGGAGAGAGGACACAGCCAAATTAATTTGGTAAAGATGTCCTAACTAGGGCAGAGGCCTTTTTGCAGGCAGGGTGTCTGTTGGGAATGTAGCTGACTAGAGAATGGAAAAGTACAAGACCGTGGTTAATTCCAAATCTTGCACCTGCAAGATAAGGTGTTCTTGGGCCTAGCAGAGTATGATAAAGAAATGGACAGGGAGACGTGAGAAGTAGAGAACGTAGGCCCAAAGGAATGTGGATGAGGTAATGGTATAGTTTAACCAATAGATTGCTTGGCTTACAGAATATTCATAAGCCTATTATTTGCTGTATAAGTGTTTGATGCTTTCTTCAATAAAACTGGACCTGTGATGAACCATCTGGTGTCCAGGTCTCCTTCTCTCGACAGAGGGATGTTCATTTGTTGTCAGCCAAAAAAGCCAAGGGAAGGCACAGCTCCATCAGATGCAAAAGCCATTCTTCTCCCTGGCTCTGCCTTGCACCTTATCCTCACAGCCTGTCCTGTTTCCTTCATTCCTCCTTTGCCAGGGACTCTTTGGGACAAGGGAGCTCTGCTCTGGGGATGGAGGGAGATGCAAGTGCCACCGCTGGGATGGGAGCCACAACTCATCAGGTTTGTGTCCTTTGGGGGTCAGGAACTGATGAGACTCAGAGGCACAGAAAGTTTCAATTCATGGCCAACAGACCATAGTTGAACAGGACACAGTTTAACAACAATCACGCTCTTCCCTGAGCTAGGGGCAACATCCCAGCAGTGTCTGATGATTCTGCCATCCAGAGGTAATTTCCATACTAAAATTACTTTCAGACAAACATGGTTTTATGATAGATAAAAACACAATTCAGTTCTTGCATCAGGATGCTCATCCTGGTGTGGTGCACAACAGCTCCAACAATTCCTGATTTGCAAAGTTGTCAGTGGTGGATGGAGAAGAGAGGTCAGGCTGCTTTTGGTGTTGAGGAAAAGCTGAAAGCAGCCTGACTCATTTCATCCCCTGTTGTCCTTGCTGATCTCTCCTTTCCTCTTCCACCCATTGGCTTTTGTCTCCCCCCAGCCCCCCCTGTGAAGAGCCTGGCTCTGTGTTCTCCATCCCCTCCTCACTGGCACTGCCAGGCTGGAATGAGGAGCCCCTCAGCCTTCCCTGCTCCAGGCTGGACCAGCCCAGCTCCCTCAGCCTCTGCTCACAGCCCAAGGGCTCCAGCCCCACCTTGGAGGCCCTTCCCAGACCCTGCTCCAGCTGCCAGACATCTTTCCTGCCCTGGCCAACCCAAACCAGGCCACAGTGACCTGGATAATCCATATCCTTGATGTCCTGGTCACACAGCCCTGGCCCCTTGTCCCCATGTCAGGCTCTGGGGTGGATCCTGTGGAACATCCTTTGGTGGAGGCTGTGGCTCCAGGTGGGCCGGGGGGATCCCGGGGGACAGGGACCCTGCTGGGCATGAAGAGCATTGGACTTGTTGGGAGAAACTGTGAGGGGGAGCTGGGGCGGAGTGACCAACCCAGCAACCTGACAAAGCCCTGCTGGGATGTCACACAGCCCCTCTGTGATGTCACAGCCAACTCTGTGATGTCAGACCTCTGCTCTGTGATGTCACGGCCCATTTCCTAATGTCACACAGCTGTTCTCTGATGTCACAGCCAATTTTGTGATGTCATAATTGAACCTGTGATGTCAGACCTCCGCCCTGTGATGTCACAGTTGGCTGTGTGAAGTCACAGAAGCAGTCCATGATGCCATAGATTTTCCATGACCTCACATAACCCACTCTGGGATGTCATAGCCCACTCTGTGACAACATGTATCCAGATGATCAGTTGTCTCCAGCAGGTGAGCTAACACCTGGAGCTTGTTCTCCAAAACCACAGGAGTATGGAAACCACACAATGCCCATTGTGTGAGAAGGGGAACAGCAAGTTCACCAGCCTCAGTGTCCTGCCAGCTCAGCCAGGCCCACTGGAACATTGGTGTCCACGACCACCAGGGACCACCAGAGAGACCCCCAGCACAGAAGAACACATGGGTGATGGGGAGAGGAAATGTGTTAATGATTTTGGGGAAACCATTATCATATTTATGTTTAGTCCAGGACAATCAATGAATATGTGTGCAATATACAGAATATAAACAGAAACTTTCCTGCACTCAGCCTGCAGGGCTTTGGAAGGAGCTCTCCCCTGTGCATCCAGCTGAATAAAGAATGCTGATTCTTAATGCTACACTGGTGTTAAGAAGTTTTCTGTTTTACTGAATTTTTGGTCACACTCCCACTGACAAGGAAAGCTCTGTCTGCTGCTGTTCACAAACAGTGAAGGGCTGGTGGCAGATGTGAGGCTTGGACGTTGCCTGGAGCACAGTGACCATGAAATAATCAAGTTTTCAATGTTCTGGGAAAGAAGGAAGGACAGCAACAAAACTTCTACACTGGAATTAGGAAGGGCAGACTTTGATCTATTTAGGATGCTGATGTGTGGAGTACTGAATCAGGAACTGAATTTTATTAAGGAAAACATCCCTTAAAAACCAAGGGGTCCGGGAAGGATGGACACATTTCAAGGAGATAATCTTAACGGAGAAGGAGCAGCCTGTCCCAGTGTTGCAAAAGATGAGCTGTGAGGTAAATGACTGGCCTGGCTGGCCGTGGAGATTTTGTGGGAACTCAAAGGTAACAAGAGGTGCATCAACTTTAAACAGAAAGTCAAGCAGCTTAGGAAATGTTTAAGGATGTTGTGAAGTCGTGCAGAAAATAGTCAAGAGGTGAAAGCTCAATTAGAGTTTAACCTGACCACTTCCGTGAAAAAAAAAATAGACAATGTTTCCACAAATAAATTAATAGCAAAACATGGCATAAGGAGAACCTCTACTCTTTATTGGATGCAGTGGGGAATATAGTAACTAAAGATAAGGAGAAGGCAGAGCTACTTAACATCTTGTTTCTCTCAATTTTCCTTATTAGGACAGGCTGTCCTCAGGACAAGTGTTATCCTGAGCTGGTAGATGGGCACAGGGAGCAGAACAGCCCCTGTAATCCAGGAGGAAGAAGCTGCTGACCTGCTGAGCCACTCAGATGCTCACAGGTGTGTGGGATCAGATGGGATCCATCGTAGGGGGATGAGGGAGCTGTGGATGAGCTCCCCAAGCTGCTCTCCATCATCTACCATCAGTGCTGGCTCAGCAGGGAGGGCCCAGGGGACTGGAGGTGCCAGTGTGAGCCCATCCCCAAGAAGGGCTGGAAGGAGGAGCTGGGGAACTCCAGGCCTGTCAGCCTGACCTGGGTGCCCAGCAAAGTTATGGAACAGATCACCCTGAGTGCCATCACAGGGCACCCACAGGATGGCCGAGGGATCAGAGCCAGCCAGCGCGGATTCCAATGTCTGCATGGAAAGGTCTGGATGAGGGGATTGTGTCCAACATCAGCAAATCTGCAGATGACACCAAACTGGCCGTAAGTTTGGATCTGCTGGAGGATGGAGGTAGGAGAGCTCTGCACAGGGCCCTGGACAGCTGGATCCAGGTGTGGTTTAACAAGGATGTGTGATCCAACAAGGTGAGGTTTAACAAGACCAAGTGCTGGGTCCTGCATTTTGGCCACATCAACCCCTGCAGCACTACAGGCTGGGGACAGAGTGGCTGGACAGCAGCCAGGCAGAAAGGGACCTGCAGGGAGTGATGGACAGCAGGCTGGACATGAGCCAGCAGTGTGCCCAGGTGGCGAAGAAGGCCAATGGCTCCTGGCCTGGATCAGGAATGGTGTGGCCAGCAGGAGCAGGGCAGTGATTCTTCCCCTCTGGTCAGCACTGCTTGGTCAGCACCTCGAGTGCTGTGTTCAGTCGTGGCCCGCCAATTTAGGAACAACATGGAGGGGCTGGAGCATGTCCAGAGAAGGGCAACAAGGCTGGTGAGCGGCCTGCAGCAGAAGTGCTGTGAGGAGTGGCTGAGGGAGCTGGGGTTGTTTGTCCTGGAGAAGAAGAAGCTCAGGGGAGACAAGGCGGTGTCAGGGCACAGGCTGGACTTGATGATCTCCATGGCCTGTTCCAACCTTGCTGATTCTGGGATTCTCTGAAACCACCCTTGAAGCAGTTGCACAATGAGTCCTGGGCCTCCTTTTCAGAAGCTCCAGCAGCCCAGGTCCCTCAGCTTCTCCTGCCCGTCCCAAAGCCCATCCTGTCCGTCCTGCAGAGCCTCTGCAGCTCCTCCTCACTGCCCAGAACAGGGAGCCCCAGAGCCAGACACAGCAGCCCAGATGTGCCCCCCTGGCCTGGGGTGCCTCTGGCAAGGGAGCAGCACCAGGCACTGCAGGAGCCTGCAGACAATTCCTGCAGCACTTGTAGGATAATCCTGCTGCCCAAGGGACGTTCCCATGGGACCAAGACAGGAACTGCAATGAGGAGTGGGGCCAGAGAGGGAAGGGCAAACAGGGATGGGCTGTTTGCAGGAGAGGGGACAGGGATGAGCAAGAGGAAGAAATTTGTGCAATCAAAGAAAAAAGAAAGCAAAGGTGAAGTAAGGGAAATGGTCAGGGAACTTCGGGGGTGGCTGCCAGGCAGCTCTGGCTCTGAGCAACAGCATCTGCAGTGGGACAGGAAACTCCCAGCTGATGGGAAGAACAAACTTTCTGGCTGACTGCAGAGGCCAGGACAAAGCTGAGTGGTTTCCCTGGTGTCCCCCAGCCCTTGCTGGCCCCAGGGGCTGATGGCATTTGTGCTCCCTCAGGTTCATGTCCCCACAGCAACAGCATGGGGGTGCTCCCCCTGCTCTGTGCAATGCAAACAGGGGCTGCTGAGCCAGTGCTGCCGTGTCTGTGCCTGCAAGTATGGGGCACCTGTGTGAGCTGGGGGAGAGGCCAGGGCTGCAGACGGGGGATGTTGTTGGCAGCTCCCTCAGGATGCTCTGGGACACTGCCCTGGGCTGTCCAGTGCACTGGGGATGGATCAGCCCCTGCTCTGCTGCCTCTTCCCATCTGCCCCAGGGCCCTTGCAGAGCCCCAGCCATGCTGTTTGCCCCCAGCCTGCCCACGGCCAGCCTGGGGCTGCTCACGGGGCTTTTCTGTGCTGAGCATTGGCCTGGCCGTGTTCTTGAGAGAGCCTGGGCAAGGAGCCTGGAGCCCCCAGGCCCTGGCCTGAGGCGTCAGTGCTGCCCCAGCAGTGCCCATGGCCTGTCCCTGCTGCAGCCCCGGCACTGCCACCCCCAGGGCTGTGCCCGGCCCTGAGAGCACTCAGGCCCTGCAGCAACACCAGGGCCACCTGGGCAGCGGGGCAGGGCCACGGCAGCAGCACTGGCAACACCAAGTGCTGCTGCTGCTGGGCACAGCTGCTGGGCCAGCACTGATCAGCCCCCAGCTCTGCACACAGACATGGCTGCTGCAGCTCCAGAGAAGGCAACAAAAGGGCATCTCTGCAGAAAACTTTGCTGGGACATCCTTTAGTTCATTTAAAGGCAGCAAGGGCATAGCCCCTCATTGACACAGTCTGTGACCCTAGGGATGGTAGAGAGAAACAAAACGGGAAATGGCATAAAAGTGACCTTTCTTTGTGGACAAGATTAAAAAAGTAAATAAAAGAAGAAACCCACAACCAAATGAACAAAAAGTATAAAAAATTACTTTTATTACAAATGATTGGCAGAAATAGGCCACCTCTTTAATATTTCCAAAACCATCCAGTCATCAGTCTCCTCACTGCAGCCTTGAGCTCCTGGTTCCTCAGGCTCTAGATGAGGGGGTTCAGGGCTGTAGGCACCACCGAGTACAGAACTGACAGGGCCAGATCCAGGGATGGGGAGGACATGGAGGGGGGCTTCAGGTAGGCAAAAAACCCAGTGCTGAGGAACAGGGAGACCACAGCCAGGTGAGGGAGGCAGGTGGAAAAGGCTTTGTGCCATCCCTGCTCAGAGGGGATCTTCAGCACGGCCCTGAAGATCTGCACATAGGTAGCAACAATGAACACAAAACAACCAAATAGTAAAGAAATGAAAAACACAATGAGCCAAAATTCCCTGAGTTGGGATTTGGAGCAGGAGAGCTTGAGGATCTGCGGGATTTCACAGAAGAACTGGCCCAGGGCATTGGCATGGCACAGGGGCAGGGAAAATGTATTGGCTATGTGCAGCAGTGTATAGAGAAAGGCACTGGCCCAGGCAGCTGCTGCCATGTGGGCACAAGCTCTGCTGCCCAGGAGGGTCCTGTAGTGCAGGGGTATGCAGATGGACACGTAGCGGTCGTAGCACATGATGGTCAGGAGGGAAAGCTCTGATGCAATGAAGAACACAAAGAAAGAGAGCTGAGCAGCACATCCTGTGTAGGAGATGTCCCTGGTGTCCCAGAGGGAATTGTGCATGGCTTTGGGGACAGTGGTGCAGATGCAGCCCAGGTCGCTGAGGGCCAGGTTGAGCAGGAAGAAGAACATGGGCGTGTGCAGGTGGTGGCCGCAGGCTACGGCACTGATGATGAGGCCGTTGCCCAGGAGGGCAGCCAGGGAGATGCCCAGCAAGAGGCAGAAGTGCAGGAGCTGCAGCTGCCGTGTGTCTGCCAGCGCCAGCAGGAGGAAGTGTCTGATGGAGCTGCTGTTGGACATTTGCTGTGTCTTGGCATGGGGATGTGTACAAAAGTAACCATGGAATATTTAGGTTTGAAGAGGACTTTAAATATCCCAGCACAGCCTGGGGGAACTTTCCTGCTTCTGCCTGCTCAGGGCTCTGCTGCCTGGAGCTGTCCCTGCCAGCAGCTGCTTCCCTGTGCCCAGGGCTGGGCCCTGCCACTCCTGCCAGAGCCCAGCCCAGCCCTGGGGGCTCAGCTCTGCCCTGCAGACCCCTCCCTGCCCAGGGGCAGCTCTGGCTCTGCAGGCTCTGATGGCAACATCAGTGCAACCCTGAGGAGGCTGGAGAAGTGATATTGACACTGCCTCTGAGGGGTCATGTGCTGATTTCTGTCACTGCTTGCTTTATTCAGAGCTGAGATCAAATTATTTAGTTTTTCTAAACATGAACCGAGAAATGAATATCTATGTGCAATTTTCCATCCCAGCAACCCAAAGCAGTAGATTAATAAATTTTTCCCTTTTATGCAGCCCCTGCCTTGCTGTGCTCCCTGTATAATCTACTTGGAAATGTTCTGCAGTTAAATGCCATGCTGGGAGCAGTCCTGAACATTGCAGCAACCTCCACACACAAGGAGAACACTTCCAAGCCTTACCAGCTGTCTCCTCCCACCCAGATCTTGTCCCCCTGTGCTGGGAGCAGCTGCCAGGGCTGGCTGAGAGCTGTCCCTGGCAGGCAGCAGAGTCCCTGCCCCAGCACAGCGCCCTGGGCTGCGGACCCTGCTCTGCACAACAGCCCTGGGCACCCCTGGCTGCTCTGCACAAAAGACAATCAGAGAATGTACTCACAGGGTCTGTAGGCATTGGGATGTTCCAGCTTTAGGAGATGGCTCCAGGAGCTGCAGCTGCATTGTCCTGCAGCCAGAGGTTCCTGTGCCAAGGGCTGGCAGTGATTCTGCCCCAGGCACTTCTCAGCACCTTCCCAGGCCTGACTGATTGAAGCTCTCTGTGCCTCTGTGCTGTGCCCCGGGTGGCTTCAGGAAGTGCCCCAGCCCTGCTGGGCTGGCAGAAGAGCTGCTCATCAAGAGAAATGTGCTTTTGAAGCTCTTCTTGGTTACCAGAAGCTGCCTCTGTGCCAGCAGCCCAGCCCAGCTCAGCAGCACAGACACAGCACCAGGAATTTAATGAGCCTCTGGGGCTTTGTGCTCAGGCCCTGAATAGCAGTCCCTGAGAGGGAGCTTAAGAAACCTCTCCAGAACTCCAAGGCAGAATCCAACTCAAAAGTTTCTTGGACTTTTAATCGGTCCCACTGAGGAGCACAACTGAGAAAGTGTCCCCAGGCCCCAGGCAGAGCAGAGCCCTAGAGACAGTGATGAAAGGTGGGACAATGAGAAGCCAAGTCTTGGTTCCCTGGGGCACAGCAGGGTCTGTGCCAATAAGGGCTGTGAGGAGACACCTTGTCCTGAGGCCCTGGGGCATCCTGGCACAGCCTCAGCCAGGCTGGGCACTGTCAGCCCCTTGTCCTGCCCTCAGCATCCCCCCCCACCTCACATCCCAGTGGCCTCAAGGATCTGCTGGAAGGTGTCCCTGGGGAGCCTTGCTCAACAATGGCCCTGGGGGCTCCTGAATGCTCCCAGGGGCTGCAGGTTTTTCAAAGGACTTTGGGTTTGGCTTTGGCCTTGGAGTCTCTGAGAGGTTTGTGCAATCATGGCCTCCAATTATCTGCAGTAATTATTCCCTGGAGAGGCTTTGTCAGTAACAACCCTTAGTGGGGCTCATTAATACTACAGGGTACTTCAGTTATTTTAAGGTACTTGGTGTTTCCCTTTTAATGCACACTGTGTGAGAGGTTTTACAATCATGGCCCTAGTTATCTGCTTTAATGAGTCCCTGGAGAGCTTTGTACTGACACTCAGTGGGGCTCAGTAATGGCTTTAGATACTCAAGGTTTTTAAGGTACTTTATGGATTTAAGAATACTTCTAGATACTTTTAAGGATTTTCTTTCCCACACGGAGTCTCTGAGAGATTTTTGTGCCATCCTGACCTCCAGTTCTCTCCTCCAAGGAGTCCATGAGGAGCCTGTGTTGGGTATCTTCCCTCTTTCTGTTTTACAACAAAGACAAAACTGAAAGAATTTTGTAAGACTTTCTAAAAGCATCCAAACAAACATGAGACAATTAACAATACAACAACAACTAGGAAAATTAAATGTCCTGTTTTAGCTAGACATCATCCAACCCTTTTATCCCTTGGATTGGAAGAGTTTATTGAACCAGTCTTTGTTTTCCACTTAAAGCTTCTTGAACTCTTCATTCAGTACTTGAATGCTCTTGTGGATTGACTCTCTGTGGCTGAAGAGGTTCATGCAACACATGCGCTCAGAGTCTACACAGCCATGTCCATGTGCCCAGAGTTAAAACTCTATCGCTGTTCTGCAAGGTGGCATGTCTGATGGTCTCTATGTCTGAGAGCAGGCCGCGCAATGTGAGGGAGGTAGCATTGGTTTGCTTACTTAACAGGCACCCAAGATGGTCTGATTGTCCTAGAGCTTTAGCTGCAGCCACCCAAGCTAGTCCAAATTGGGGGTGCTACCATCCAATACCTGGATTAAAGCTTACAAAGGCATCTCTTTGATATCATCCAATACTTCTCTGAGGATACTTGCTGCTTGATCATCTGGTAGGCTGTGTTGTCCTTCTCCAGCTAGATGGTTGATTGTCAATTCTGCCCTTGCCTCATTATTAGCATACTCTTTGCTATTAGCATAATAAACACTTCCATCCCTCTTCCCACAGGGTGTATTCTGTAAATGACAACAACATAATATATTTTAAATCATAGGTGCCAGAATTTTGAAGCACCCTTGGGGTTCACATCGGTGACCTGAGCCATACGTGCTGCCAGAAGCCTGGAGAGCTGCAAGAGCACTCACGAAAGAGGTATGAAAAGGCAAGCAGCATATAAGTTATTCGCCGCGTATCTAGAATGGCAAGGGATAAAGGGGATAGATTTGTTATTAGCCTACGGATACGCTGAAAAAACTTTCCTTAACCCACATGAATTTTCGGAATGGAGAAAACCTGGGGATATACTGTGGGAAGCAGTGTTAGAAGATGATAAGTCAGCAAAGAAACCGAGCAAGCCATGGCGGGTGATATACAATACGCTTCAGCATGTTTCTGAGTGCAAAGCAGCAGCTGCGGCTCGGGACGCCTGCAAGGCTGTGCTGCTCTGAACTCAGCATGGGTGCTCCGCCATGGGGAGCAGCCGCGGCGAGCAGCCACCTGAAATGCTGTGCTGCAGCGGCGGCAGCGGCGGCAGCCGCGGGGGGGGTTGCCCCCTCCGACACAAGCACCGCGGGACCGGAGCGCTTCTTGCAGCGGGAGTGCTCTCCCTCTGCCCCGCAGCTGGCAAAAGCTTCAGTGTGAGACCTAACAGCTTAATAAATGTGACTCTTGTCAACAAAAGAAAGATTTCTACTGCAATTAAGAAGCTGGTGATAATAAACAAAGGACACCAAGGACCATTACGGTCAAGACGTTTTTCACCTAAGTCAAAAGGACTTTTTGTTTTTCCTAGCAGAGACTGTGAAAGAGACTTTAAATATCAGAAGCCCAACTAACTCAGTCAGTAGAACATTGAACTCTGAATTATATTTTGAAAAATTTTAAAAATGTTAAAAATGTGGTAAAGTGGTTGTAGAAGTAAGATGTAATGAGTGTGTTTTTTGTATTTTTAAAGCTTTGTTTAGATGTGATAAAAGTAAAAGCAAGCACTGAATTTAAAAGAATTTTTCCATAGGTATACCTTGAACAATCTTCTTATGTTTAAGTGCGTTCAAGTATAAAATTGCTGCAGCAAATAAGTGAAGAAACTTGTTTTAGCTTAGTATTTTAGAATCAGGCCTGTAAGTAAGTTATAGTAAATGCCATATTTTATTTCTATAGTAAGTATTATCCGTTGCTAAGTAGTTTAAGTTAAATTATCTATTAAGTGCCATTAAACGTTAAATACTGTTAAGGTTTAGTTTTGTTAAGTTTATCTCCTGTTAAGTTTAAGTGTTATTAAGTTTAAGTAAAGCTAGATTCTGTTTAAATTATATTAGGTTTAGGTTATGTAGAATTTAAAGTCAGTTAAGTTTTGTTAAAGTTTTGTTAGATTTAAGTGATTTTACATGTAAGTTCTGTTGATTTAAAAATCTGTTAAGTTTAAGAAAAGATAAGTTTAACTAATGTTAAGTTCTATTAAGTTTAAATGTTTTAAGATTAAGTATTTTAAGTCTAGGTACTATTAAGTTTAAGTGATGTTAGATAGATTTATCCTTTTATAATAGGCATTTATTTTTATGACTTGTGTGCAAAGTGTTGTTGTGAACATCAGAGAAACTCTAGTTAAAAAAGGACAATCAGAAGCATTTGTGAGTAGAGCCATTCCTGTTTGAAGTATATCTGCTGTTTGAGAATAGAAAGCAAACTGACCAGACAGTTGACACTGGTGACACCTGCGCACATGTTACTCCTTTAGCTTATTTTTGTAGGTTGTATTAGCACACCTGAGTTTTGTTTGAGCCTTGTAGCACATAGAATCCTTTTTGTATCTGTTATATAGCATATCCTGTAAATAGTGACAGCCTTTTCGGTTTGTCTCCCTGGCTTAGATCCCTTGTAAGAGAGAAACCTTGCTAGCTGAGAATACTGTTTGGAATACTGTTTAGTTGTTAGAATTGCCTATTTTTACGCCAAATTTTTACTTCCACTCTTCAGAGTCAGTCTTAAAGGCACAGAACAGATGAATGGGGATACAAGCATCATAACGTCACCCCAGGACATGTTTCAGAAGACTAATTTATTATTTTATGATAGATATTATATTAAAACTATACAAAAAGAATAGAAGAAAGGATTTCATCAGAATGCTTGCAAGCAAAGGAGAAAGAATGGCACGATAACAAAATCCTGTGTCTGACCACGGAAAGACACTGCTGGACTGTGATTGGCCATTAATTAGAAACAACGACATGAGGCCAATCACAGATCCACCTGTTGCATTCTAGAGCAGCAGATACTTATTGTTTATATTTTGTTCCTGAGGCCTCAGCTTCTCAGGAGAAAAATCCTAGCAAAAGGATTTTTCAGAAAATATCATGGCTACAATGGTCGCTGTGCCCCAACAAACAGACTCTGACCACCACATCTCCCTCCAGCCCTTCTCTGTTTGTGACCAGAAGGAGACAGAGCTTTCCTTGGCAGTGGGAATTGCAGGAAACCTCCCCAAAGTGCAACTTGGAAGGTTCAGCCTGGAGCTGAGGAGAAAGCAAAGTCCCTCGCAGGGCAGAATGTTGGTGCTGGAGGTGTGGCAGCGTGAGGCTGGGCCATGGCCGGGCTCTGTGTGCCAGGAGCCAGCAGTGCTGGGTGCAGGGAGCCCAGGGAGGGCACAGAAACGCTGGGTGAGAAATGCTGGGGCACAGCGAGATGGGCGAGTGCAGCCGGCCAGGGCAGAGGAGCAGCATGCACAGGGGGCACAGACTGCAGGACAGATGGCCAAGGGCTGGGCAGAGCTGGCAGGGCCACAGGCACCCAGGCCTTTGTGCCCTGGGCTCGGGCAGCACCTCTGGAGGCCCCACAGGAGGAACTTTCCGGGCAGGGGCTGCACTTTGCTTCTCCCTCGGCCTCCCTGGGGAGGCTGGTAGGGGCTGCAGGTTGATGCCATTTGTCCTTGCTGCCCCTCACATCCCCCTGGCCCACCAAGAGCCCCAAGGCAGCTGTGAGGGACAGGCCCTGCTGGCCCAGGCTGGGCTCAGGGCTTGGCCTCTCTGCTTCCCCCAGCCAGCCCAGGCCTTGCTCAGCATTGCACTTCCCTGGTCAGAGCCTTGGGCTCCTTGCAATCCTGACCTCAAGGATCTGCTCTTACCAGGCCCTGGGCAGCCTTTGGCACTCCCTGCCCTCAGTGGGGCCCAGCCCTGCTCCAAGGCACTTGGAGTTTTGCTGCTGACTCCTTGAGCAGCTTCTTCATCCTTCTCTCAGTGCCTGAGGCTCCCGGAGCCAGCCCCAAATCCAGTGTGGGGCTGATTAAAATACAGAAAGCCCTCAGGAGCTCTTTGTCCTCCTTCCATTGTCTTCCAGTCTCCAGGGTTTCTGCAGTGATTGGAGTCAGTTTGGAATTCTCTTCAGGAGGGAGATTCCAGAGTGCACCTCGTAATTTTTGGTTTTAGTCAAGGAATTATTTTTTTACTTTTCATTTCAGAGAAGAGGGGATGGAAGCATTCCCAAGTGATCGTGATGCTTAATGTCTCCTTAGAAGGTCTGGGCATGGAGAAGAATGAGCCCCTTGCAGGCTGACCCTGTTTGAACAAGCTGCTCCTCACCCACAGCCTCACCATGTGTGACATGGCCCACCTGAGCCAAAATATAAAACTGTATTAAAAAAAAATATTAAATATTCATTTTTCTCTAAAAATAAAATTTAATTAATTGATAAAGTTATATTTATCTTTTTCTTATTTATAAAAATCTTGTTCTGGAGTTTTACTACCTAATTTTTATGCTGTTCTAAAAAACCTATACATTTTTAGCAACAAAAAGTAGTTGGTCATTGGTTCCAAGTAACATAATTCCTTTCATTAATTAATTAAGTTTTATTGGCTATTTAGTTTTTCCTCTTTATAATAATTAGTAATATTTGCAGTCCTCTTGTAATCTTTTTTTATAATATATTTCTCATACAGGGTAAAAGGGACCACTCTGTCTATGGAGACATTTCTGGGGAACATTTGGGGCAGTTTTGGGTCTGGGGAGAGAATTCCGAGAGAGAACTTGAGGGTCTGGAGGACACTTGGGGGAGCTGGGTGGGCACTTGGAGGGGCATTTAGGGATTCTGAGGGACAGTTCGGGGTCTGGGGCAGCACTTGGGGGTCCAGGGGGGCCCTTGGAGGTCAGGGAGGGGAATTTGGGGCCCTTCGGGGTTCAGGTGGGCCCTTGGGGGGCTCGAACAGGGCTCAAACGGGGCGTGGGGGATGATGGGAGTTTTAGGCGCAGGTATCATACTGTTAAACGGGGCCGCGGAGCATCACAGGAGTTCTGGGCGCGGCTGCAGTGGCTCTCAGTGGGGCGCAGGGAACGACAGGAGATGAAGTCCCGGCTGGAATAGCGCTGGACATGCGCCGCGGAGCATGATGGGAGCTGTAGTCCAGGAAGTGGCTCAAACACAATGTTTGGGGGTCCGGGAAGGCTCTTGGTGGACACTTTTGCGTCCGAGCCGCGACTTGAGGTCCTCGGGGGAACTTAAACAGTTCGGGACCATTTAGGAGGAGCTCAGGGAGCTCTAACCAGGCTCTTTAGGGCGCGGAGTACAGTAGGAGTTGTAGGCGTGGGACTGTGTTCTGAGGGGCTCAGGGGCCGCAGGGGATGAGAGGAGATGAATTCTCAGAAGTGGTTGTACCGGGCATCTGTGGGGTTGGGAGCACTCAGGGGATCCAGGGACACTTTTGGGGGTCCCAAATGGGCTCTGAGGGGGCGCTGAGGGATCCTGGAGTGTCTGGGGGACACTGATGGGACAGGTGGGGGTGGATCCTAGTGTTCTGTGGAGCATGGGGCATGACAGGTGTTGTAGTTCCGGCTCCAATGGAGCTCAATAGGGCCGTGTGGCATGATGGAAGTTGTAGGCAAAAAGAAAATATGGAGCCCATCTAGGCACCACCCCCAGACACGGATCCCTGGTACTGATTGTCTGCAACTGGTGATGGGCGGGAGCCTCAGCAACTGGGATATGGTGGAGGTGGGAACAGCCAAATCACCCTCCTGCAGTCTCTCCCAGTACAGACCAGTTAATTCCCAGTACAGACCAGTATTACCTCAGTAAAGCCCAGTTCATCCCAAGTAGAACCCATTTCAACCCCACGGCCCCTCCAATCCCTCCCAGTACAGCCCAGTCCATCCCAATACACCCGAGTTCAATTCCAGTCATTCCCAGTTCCTTCCAATGTCATCCACAGGATGTCCCAGTGCCCCCAGTCTTCTCTGCAATAACTTCAGTGTCCCCAGTTTGTCCCAGTAGCACCCAGTATGTCCCAGTATGTCCCAGTGTCTACCACAATGTTCCCAGTGTTCCCCAGTGTTATGAACAAAAATTCTGTTGATTATTTTTGTGAGAAAATGGTTACCACTGTTGCTGCTGGGATGCTGCCTGTGTTATGGTAATTACGGGTCGTTGTTGTTAATGGTTGTTTTTGTATCAGTGAAAGCCCTGGCTGGGGCGAGTTAATGGCCCTTCTCTGAGACAGTGAAGGGTGGGGTACCTCCCGAACAGCAAGGAGAAGAGACTTTGCAGGGGACGGATATGCAAATAACTCCAAGGACCAGCATGCTGTGTGGGACCCCTACTCCAAACATGCGGGAAGAACCCCAAAAACAATGAGCCACCTAAGAGTTGAGAGATTGGAGTGATGTCTGGACATGAGGAGCAGAGTGCTGAGCCTGCAAAGACATTGTTCCTCACCCTATGTTTGAGAGCCCCTGGGCTGGGTCTGGGAGGGGGCGAAAGTGGGACCAATTCAACAACGAAGGGTCTTGATGCCTGAAAGACTCCCACGAGGACCGGACCCCCAGCTCTGCCCCTAGTGGACAAAGCTGCACATGTCGTCCTCCTCCTCTGAGTCGGACTGGAAGAGATGACGGGAAGCTGCAGACCCACCGAGCTGCCCAATCCTTAGCTGATCACTTATAATAAAGGCATTAAAAAGGAGAAGAAGTCTCCTGGCCCTGTTTATTTCGGCTGGGGCACTCGTCCAGGATAGCCACGCCGAAAGAGGACACAAGGACTGGCCATCTTGGACCTCCAGGACAGCTGGCTACCAGGACCAGAGGGATCGGCTCAGGACCAGCAACGAAGAAGAGCACCTGAGCACTGGACTGGTGAGAAATCCGGTGGTGGGCGTGGGAGACGTGCGCATGTGTGTGTGAGTGAGACAAAGGCCAGCAGCCGGACCTTCGGAGTGAGAGCGGCCCCCTACGTACCACATTTCCGAACGTTCGCGAGGAAGCCGGCCGGAAACAGGGGAAAGCGAGTGGAATTAGTGTGAGTGAGTCTTCTCCTAAGGGGGAAAAAAAGGGCCTCCCGCTCCAGGCATGGGGAGGGAATAGTTGTATGAGTGGCATGCACCCAAAGTAAGTCCTGACAGAGGGAAGTCAGGCAGATTTGTAAGTCCCGAGAAGGGTACGGGTAGGATTTGTCAGTCCCGAGAAGGATTCGGGTAGCTCACAAGCCCTGCAGGCAAAGTAAGTCCTGACAAAGGTGTCAGGCACAAACCCCAGCGAAGGAGGCTGTGGTTTTCTTTTAAGTCCTGATACGGTGAAGCCTAAAAATTGGTGGGTTAGGCAAACTAAAAATCAGGCAGTTGTTTTTCCTGACTGAGGGAGTCAGGCACGACCCGGATTCTTAGGCCGAGGCTTCATGTGTTCAAGTCCCGATAGATGTAAGACCTGACGTTGGGAAAGTTGGGCAATCAAGAGATCAGGCAGTTGTTTCAGTATAAAGTCCTGAGCATCAGGCAGAAATTTGAAGTTCGGTGGAGGAGGCTGAAGCTCCTCAAACAAGGGGTTTTTTTGAAGTTCCCGGTCAGTAAACACACCTTTGGGACTTTTTACGATTGAGACCTGTAAAATGGGAGGGTGTAATAGTAAAAAGACTGGCAAGAGACTGAGGAATATACATCCCAATAGTCCCTTAGAAGAACTGTTAGTAAAATGGGATTCTATAGAGGCCATGGAGGGGTTAGATAAAGTGAAAATGATCCATTATTGTATGGAAGTGTGGCCGGAATTAGAGGTGCAAGAAGGATGGCCTTGGTGTGGGACAAAGGATAAGTGGATGTGCCAACAACTAAATAATTATCTGACAGCTCGAGGTGATACTGATCCTGAGCAATTACTGTATGTATCTTGCTGGTTTAAGAACACTATTGGGGATGAAGGGGTGCAAATTTGTAAGGTACAGAGGAAGAAAGAGGGGAATGAGGGAGGAGATGATAGAACTAGTAAAAGATGGGACCCCCTGGATTATTTGCCTCCTTCTGCCCCTCCACCTAATAATCCTCTTCTTCAAGCACCTCAAATGGCAGGTCCGGTTCTTCCCCTGGCTGCTATCTGATTACCACCTGCTCAAACTCCTCCTTCTACCTCTTCAGCTTCCGCCATGATAAACGTAGTATCTCCCCCAGTAACCACTCCCTCACCACCCCCTTCAGCTCCTCCAGTTCCTTCTGCATCACCACAAGTGCCTACTCCACCTGCTGCATTCTCCACCCCTTCTCCAGCTCCACTTAATATGCACTCAGGCACTTCTCCCCCTCCTATTGCTGTCCCTTTGCCTCCTCCTAGTTGGGACACAAAGGCCTCCTCGCCCAGTAAGCGGCTATCAGCAAATACACCTGCTGATGGGCAGAACGTTCAGGGTAACCCAGATATCCCTCAGAGTAGTTTGGCATCTGAAGATGGGCCGTACTGTAGCACCAGATCCAAGACCTCCAAGGTGGAGAGACTCTTTCCCCTCAGAGAGGTTCCTATGGGAGGAGTAGCGGGAGCTGTTGGCTTTGTGAATGCTCCCCTAACTGCTTCTGAGGTGAGAGGATTCAAGAAAGAGTTGGGGCATTTAGTTGAGGACCCAGTGGGCATAGCCAACCAAGTGGATCAATTTCTAGGTCCAAATATCTACAGTTGGGGGGAGATGAATTCCATCCTGAGTATATTATTTTCCCCAGAAGAGGTCCAGATGATTAGGGTGGCTGGCATAAGAATTTGGGAGAAAGATAACCATCCGGGACCCCAGGTGCCAACAGGTGAACAGAAATTGCCACTAACGGATCCCAGCTGGAACCCTAACCAGGAGGAGGGGAGGAAGGCCATGATGGAATATAGGTCTTTGATAATACAGGGGATCAAAGAGTCAGTTCCCAAAGGAACTAACACCCAATTGGCATTTGAGGATACACAAGAGAAGGATGAAGCTCCTGCTGCCTGGCTTAACCGCCTAAAGCGGAACTTCCAGCTGTACTCTAGAATAGACCCAGACACCCTAGAAGGTCAAATGCTACTAAAAGTTCAATTTGTTACCAAAGCTTGGCCTGATATAAGGAGAAAACTGGAAAATATGGAAGATTGGCAAGAGAAGGACATAAATGAGTTGTTGAGGGAGGCATTGAAGGTGTATTTAAGGAGGGAGGAAGAAAAAGCAAAGGCCAAGGCTAAGATCATGGTTGCTGTAGCTAGAGAAAGTGTGGGGTGGGCAGGTCCACCACCAGGAGGAGGCAAGGATAGGCCAGTACTGTCAGGTACAAGAGGGATGGAGACACCTCAAGTCCCTTTGAGAGAACAACATTGCTATTACTGTGGAAAGGCAGGACATGTCAAGAGGTTTTGTAGAAAGCTTAGTCTCGATGTGGCAATAGCCAGGGAACAAGATAATTTAGGGAAGATCCTTAAAGGTGACGATTAGAGGGTCAGGCGCTTTACACTTTAGGGGACCTGATGCAACATCTAGAAGAGCCTTTTGTAAACTTTGAAGTGGGACCCCTAAATGAAGAATTTGAATTTTTGGTTGATACAGGAGCAGATAAGTCCTGTCTCAACAAAGTACTAAAAAGTATAGTATAGTGAAAAAACATCTGAAGTTAGACAAACAGCTAGGTAGAAAGGATATCCAATAGCACCAAAACTGGCCAGTAAAACTAAACTTGTAATAAGTGATGTGAAATAAAAGGTACCTTTTTGTTGTCTTGTTGTGTGTGTGAGAGTGAGTCACAAGCAAAGTCAGCCTCAACTTCCCGGGCAGATGGGAAGGGGGCAGTGGAAGTGTGTGTGTGACCTGCAAACCAGGCTTGTGTCCCCCGGGCGGGTGGGGGGCTGTGGCCAAACTGTGTGTGTGTGTGACCTGCAAACCAGACTAGTGCTCCCCAGATGTGTGAGGGAGCTGTAGCTGTAAGAGCGTGAGTGACACGCAGACAGCCTCACAGGTGAATGTGCACCAGGGGCAACCAGAGTCAGGGCCCTTCCAAGAGGCCCAGAGATACTGAGACCTGTGGGCCAACCCCAAGGTGAGGGGGGGGGCTATAGGGACCCGTGATTTTCTAGCAATAAGGATCCAGTTTGTGTCTTGAGGGTGTGAAGGAATGTGTGAGAGTGAATATAGACAAATTTGAATAGAGGTAATGTAGATTGTACATTACAAGTTTTACCACATCTCCTTAGAGGGAAGTGTATTGTGTAGAAGAATGGTGTAAGAAAAAAAGAAAAAAAAATTTAAGGGTAAGGGGTTGAAAGAAGTATTTAGGCTCTAAGTGAAAGTAAGAAACAGAAGCAAGAGATAAATAGATAAGATCTTGAAAAATAGAACAGAAAACCAGTGAATTAAATACACAGAAAAATAGGGGAATAAAAGTACTTTTCGAGTTAAGTTAGCTAACAGAAATACAACTCCTTGCAAAATACAGAGTATGTAGAAGTTGATGAGAGAAACATGCAAGCTATGGAAAAAGAGAAATTAACCAATAACATTAAACAGAGAAACTTAGTTTTGATAAAATCATTAAATAGCAGACCATTAATGCCTGTGTTTGAAAGCCTGTTTCAGGTACTCTTCATTACTAATTCAACTGTGCAGACCAAAGGAAAAGGTTTGGACTCACATCACTCTCACCCCCTGGCACGGGACCAGGATTCAACACCAGTTTTTTTTCCTCTGGCATTCTGGCATTGGACCGGACTGCACCCCATTATCCTTCTGGCATTGGGCCAGACTCCCAGTTTTTCCCTCTGGCATTGGGCCAGAGTCCATACCACTCACCTCTGGGCACTGGATAAGGATTCATCCACATCACAAGTTAATTCACCTGAGTATACTGTGATTTAAAGTTGACTCTCAGAAGGAAGAGTCAAAAAGACTAAACTGTGTGGGAAAAAAATTGGTATCAAGAGTTCTAACATTGATTAAAATGTTTCAAGACTGTTCTGTGTAAACTATGTTGGTAAAAAGTTTAAGACTGTAAATAAGTAATTCTGGTTAAGTTCCCCAATTTAATTCTAAAGACTCCAGGTTAATCCTCTACAGAACACTCCCCTAGGAGAAACCAAAATTGGTGGGGAACAGACCAAGAGAGGTTTAACCAGAGAAGCAGGTAGAAGGGACTCTAAAGAGTTTGGAACTTTTTCCTCAGTAAAATTCCCCAAGAGGCAAGGCCGGGTTGGCAGGCTGTGCAAGATGACCCATACCGGACTCTTGGGAAGGGGAGTAATGATGGCTCTGATTGCTGGTGGTGCTCTGGGGAGCCCAGCTGAGCCCTGCAGTGAGTGCTACCAACCCCTCTATGAGGAGGAAGTGAGCTCCTTGTCGAGAGTCCACATCAGTTCTAACCCTGATTGTGTTAACCTCTCACAATTGGTCCTTTATCAGAAAAATTAGAGAGTGCATTGGATAGCATACAATACTGCCACTTTTAGGCAGCCACTCCTAGGACAGTGCCCTATAGGGGAAGCCTGGTTGTGCTTTGAATGTGATGCTGCTGAAACAAGCTCAGCAGATCTAGAAAAACAAAAGAAATTATGAAAATGGTAAGAATTGTTTGTAACAAGTATTTAGCAGTGGAGTATTCAGTCAGCCAGTGGATCCCAAGAGATCCAAACAAATGAGAGTCTGTTGAGAAAAAAGAAAGAGACAAGTGTACTCACCATGAAGTTTATGAATGTTATGAGTGTACTGAAAAAGAGATAAATCCCTTTTGGAACACATTTCAAGGGAGCTCTAAACCCCTAGGTTTGATCTCTGATACCACAACACACACCAAATTGTGAGGAGACTGGTCTGGCAGCTGCATTGCTAGAGTGATAAAACCAATTTTCTTCTTATTACCCAAAGAAACTGGATCGAGTTTGGGAGTTCATATATATAATGATTTGGGAGAAATTAAACAGAACAGGGAAAGTGAAATAGAAATTGAGAAAATCCAAAATTGTAAAAGCCAAGTTCGGATCCCAATATCTGTGTTAAACAAAGTCATCCGGCTCCAGGCAGTATTAAAAATAAAGAATTCAATTATTAGGAACCAAACAAAATAAAAAGATTAGCATGTGTGAATAATCGAGATCAAACTCCTACACTTGATCCCAGTGGGTGGCAGAACCTGGAGATTTTCAGAAAAGATGTATGGGAAAAGGTAGTTTTTCTCACTGTGTATACTTGGAAGATTGCTCTTTTTACTATGTTTATTTATCTGTTTCAGTAAAATAGTATCTGCCATGCAGACCAACCTAAAGAAATCAAGGAAAGTAACAAGGTTAAGTAACCATGATTACCAAAGTGCACAAGAAATTTATAGTCGATTCAAAACAAAAAATTGTAAGTTGATGCGAGCTTAAAATTTAAGCTCGATCAAAGAAAAAGAGGGGGACTGTTATGAACAAAAATTCAGTTGATTTTTTTCTGTGAGAAAAACGTTACCACTACTGCTGGGCTGCTGCCTGTGTTATGGTAATTACGGGTCGTTGTTGTTAATGGTTGTTTTTATATTAGTAAAAGCCCTGGCTGGGGCGAGGTAATGGCCCTTCTCCTGAGACAGTGAAGGGTGGGGACCTTCCCAAACAGTGAGGAGAAGAGACCTGGGGGGGTGGTTTATGCAAAGTGACTCCAGGACCAGCATGCTGTGGGGGACTACGGCTCCAAACGCATAGAGAAAACCCCAAAAACAACGAGCCAACTAAGAGTTGAGAGACTGGAGTGATGTCTGGACGTGAGGAGCCGAGTGCTGAGCCTGCAGAGATGCTGAACACCTTTGGAGCCCCTCTTGCCCTGAGCACGGGAGTCGTGCCGAAACCAGGAGCAGGCAGGAAGGAACAAAGAAAACTAACATTGGATGGGATCACCACGCCCTAAAGGCTCCCACGAGGACGTGATTACCTAGCTCTGCCCCTAGTGGACAGAGCTGTGCTTATCCTCCTCCTCTGAGTTGCCCTGGGAGAGATGACGGGAGACTGCAGCCCCGCTGAGCTGCCCAATTCTGAGCTGATCGCTTTTAATAAAGGCATTAAAAAGGAGAAGAAGTCTCCTGGCCCTGTTTATTTCAGACCACATTTAAAGAGTGTCAAAAACAATTTGCCTAGAAATTAGTTAAGACAAAGTGACAAGGAAAGAGAGGGCAAGAGCAGATTGGCCTCTGTATTTTGCCACTGAGAAGATCAAACACACCTGCTGTGGGTTGCAACCTCACAGGAATGAGAGGTGGAAGTATAAGCCATACTGGACCTCTGTTATTCCTGTTTCTGGCACTCATCTGTTGCCTTTTCCCTTTTGGGATACGAGCAAGATTGTGTCAAAAATGCTATAGAAAGCATCACATGGAAAGAAACCACAGTTCGTCTTTTATTACACACACCTATGTCAACAGCAACTGTTATAACCCATCCAAATTAGAAACCTGTAGGCAAAATGGAGTAAATTATTGGATTACAATACATTTAAGAGAAAGTGGTAATAGATTTAGAACTGAATGTCCAAAAGGAGAGAGATGGATTTGTTTTAAATTTTATCTTGAAGATATGGTTCAAGATTTGGTAAAAAAACAAATAATAAACAAAAAGGTAAAACCAGCACAGCAATCTAACTCTGTATTGACTCCAAATTATCTGTTGAGTCGTATTGCAAGACTCCAAGCAGTTATAGAAATGGTAGCAAATAAGGCTGCCCAAGCATTAGAGTTAATATTAAGTCAGCTAAGCCAAACAAAAATTGTAGGGTATCAAAATAGGTTGGCTTTGGACTATTTATTGGCCAAAGAAGGGGATGTTTATGGAAAGTTCAATATATCAGATTGTTGAAAATTGATGACCACAGAAAAGTCATTCTAGAAAAAGCAAAAGAAATCAAATCAGGTTGGATTGGGGCAAAACCCATGATTTTGGAGACAGTTGGATAGAAACCCCTCCAAAAAAGGTTCTTCCCACCCACCCAAGCACGTGGATGCTCTTCTGGCAGGGACACAGAAATCCTTTTGTTTTGGCCTTCAAACACAAAGGTTTCTGTTCATCCCTTTGAAAGCCCTGAAACTGGGGTAAAAATCAACACATTGAATGTGTTTGGATGGGCACGTGTGGGGACACAGCCTTTGGTGGGGACCTGGGTTGGAAATGGCCATGGACAGGGACATGGGGGGACACAGCCATGGATGGTGACATGGGAGGACATGAACATGGATGGGGACATGAACTGGGACAGCATTAGTGCCACCACCTGTGCCACCACAGTGCCACCAGCACCTTCATCTCAGCCATGGCTCTGCCTGATGCAGTTCCTGCCACCACGTCCCCCCTGCTACCATTGTGGTGTCCCAGCCGAATGTCACCCCCCAGCAGGGCAGGATGGGAGCTTGTTCAGCTGGTGACAAGTGGCCCAGGAGTGAGTGACAGCCACCAGGGTGTCCCAGGGCCACCGTGCTCAGGGGACCCCACTGCCCCTGGGGACAGGGCAAGGGTCAGTGTCATCCAATGGGGCCATGCTGGTGTCACTGGAGGCGTCCTGGTGGCAGCGTCCCCACAGGTGTGGTGACATTGTCCCCTGGTGTGTGTCCTGCTGGCATCATGTCCATTATATGTTGGTGACCCAAGTTATATCATCCTTGTTCTCCTCCCCAGTTCCAGAATGTTCCCCACTCCCGCTTTCCCATTGGTTCCCGTTCCCTGCAGCTCCTCCCCTGAATCCCAGTTGGTTGTTGCCCTTTTGTGCCGCCTTTGCACCGCCCTTGTTCCCTCTGCCCATTGGCCCTCAGACCCAAAGTGTGGTGGTGTTTGCAGGGGCCCCAGGATGAGGGAAAAGATGAGAATCTTGACTCCATGTTTCAGAAGACTGATTTATTATTTTATAATATATTAAAAGAAAATGATTTATTAAAACTATACTCAAAGAATAGAAGAGAGGATTTCATCAGAAGGCCTGCAAGGAATAAAAAAGAATGATAACAAAAGCTCGTGACTCTCAGAGAGTCCGAGCCAGCTGACTGTGATTGGCCATTAATTAGAAACAACCAACATGGACCAATCAAAGATGCACCTGTTGCATTCCACAACAGCAGATAATTAGTGTTTTTCTTTTCCTCTGAGGCTTCTCAGCCTCTCAGGAGAAAACTCCTGGCAAAGGGATTTTTCAGAAAATACCATGGCAGCACCAAAGCTCCACCTCCCTTGTCCCATATAAAACCCTGGATTCTGCTTTGTTCTTGGTTCTCTCTGCCTGGAGCCCTTGGGTGTGCTGGCCCATAAAGCACCACTGGAACTCCCAGCACGGATCCCCTCCCGCCTGTTTTCCCCCGAGCTGCAATCGCCACCAGCCTGGTGCTCGCTGAGGTGTCCCTGCCCTAGAGGAGACACTCTGGGGAAGGAAGTACCTGGAGCTGGGATGGGCTCTGGGCACTGCTTTGGGCTGGGGAGGCTGAACTTCCTTCCCAGGGGCTTCTCTGGGGCAGGGCTTGGGTTTGGCCTGGAAACAGAGGGAAGGTTCCAGGAGGTTTTTGTTCCTGCCTAGAGCCGAGGCCTTTCCTGTTCCTCATCCTGCCCTGGCAGCGAGGGGCTGGGGGAGCAGCAGAAAGGGGCAGAGACACAGCTGGGACAGGGACCCTGACTCGAGCCCAGGGCATTCCCAGAGCGTGTGGAAGAAGGATCAGTCTGGAAAGAGGGGGAAGGAGCAGAAAGGGGGGGATGCTGGCAGTGATGGCATTTGTGTCCCCAGGTCACCATTTCCTGGGCTGGAGCACTGCTCACCTGGGCACGGACGAACACTCACCTGCCCGTGGGAAGCAGGGAATGAATTCCTGGCTTTGGGTTAGGGTTAGGGTTAGGGTTAGGGTTAGGTTATTCTCACTCCCTGAATTCTCCCCCATGGGTGCTCCAGGGAACTGGGCCTGAGGCCAGAGAGAGAGACAGGAGAGATGGAGCCGTGCACTGCTGCCATGGCCACAAACAGGGCACCCTCATCCATTAATAAAAACAGGCACAGAAAGGGGCAGATGTGATTTTACACCCTTCCCTGCTGTTTGCATTTCCTGCAAGCTTTCTGCAGTGTTTCTGGCAATATTTTTGTACTTTTTCAGGTGATTGACACAGCACCTCACAGGACACACTCACAGGATCAGGAGAATTATGTGATATACCATAGATTCATGTCCCTAAAATATACCAAGGCTCTAATTGATTAGTTACTGTTTGAGTCTAGAAGTGGGCAGTACAAACTTCCATTTTTCACTTTCAGGTGCTCATTAGGAAAGCACATCATATTCTTCCAGGTCTTTGCACAATATTTGTTAGCTACATACAATAACAAATCTCATTTACATCACTGCTCAACAGCTCAACATAAGGAACCCAAACTACTGGCCTATCCCTAAGACTACACAAAAAGGTTAAAACAAATATGTTTTGCTTCCCACTTCAGCTGCATTTGGGATTTTTGATTTTTCATGGTATTTTAAGATGTACTTGTAGTTTTCTTGTTATGTCTAGGCTCTGAAGTAGGGTTTTTCGTTGTTGTGAAACCAAGATTAATCAAGGATTAATACAGAAATAGATGTTCTAAACTATCCTTGCACTTATGCTGGTCCCTAGGAAGGCCGGTGTGTGATTTCTGTCTGTGTTCAAATATGTAAAGCAACAACAAATAGTCCCACACTTTATATTTCAGATAAACAATTTAATGGCATCTTAACATTGTCTTCACAATCTTATAACATGCATATTTCACTCCTTATGAAGCTGAAATCTTTTTAAATACAAGTAATTATACTGAAATTTTAGAAGTTTCAAAACCATTTTAACATACTGAAAAAAAAATTCTAAAAGACAGGTCTAACAGCCATTAAAATGAAGGAAAAAGCAAGAGGACTTCAGTAAAAGAACATACATTTAACAGCTACATTTTCTCCACTAAGTATTTATGTGTTAGGAGAAACAGAGTAAATGTAAAAGAACAGAAGTTATTTAAAACTAGAATTTCTAATGCTAGAAACAGCTTTGAAACAACTTTCTATGTAGTTCTATTTATTTCCAAATTTAAAATTGGCCAATTTTTGTCCCAACATTTTGAAGCATAAGGGAGGAAAGGTGGAAAATGCTCTGCAGGGGTTGCAGGTATGGATCTCTAAAGTTTATATGTGTAAAGGAATAAACATAGTATTATACACACTGAGTATCACAGAAAAATGCAACAAAGCACTAACTCAGAGAGAAAAACAACCCTGCAAGCAATGCCAAGGCACTGGGCATTTCTGCATTTTAAGCAAAGAGCTTTACAGCATCTTTAATTTTCCTTTTCCTGTCCGTTTTGGAGAGCGCAGTCCAGCCCGCCTCGTGCATTCTCCTCATGGTTTTGAGTTTCAGAGCAGAGCCTGGAGATTTCACACTGCATGAAGCTGGGCTCTGGGAAGGAAAATAAAGCCATCCTTTAGTTTCTGTAAACAATCTGATTAACTGCTTGGTTTAATCTTAGGAAAGGCTAACATACCTTTTTTGGTGCTGTGGAATGTACTTGTGAACCTTGTGGATAATCTTTGTACAAATTTTTAAACATTTCTTCTTCCGAGACTATGCTCTATTAAATTAAAAGTTAAAAGTTAAATTAAAAGTTACTTATTCCCACTATATTAAAAATACTTTTTCTTTCCCCCTAAGGATATTAAACTATGAAAAAAAAAGTTAAGAGGTCATTATGAGGCATAACAGTTCAATAAAAAGAATGTTAATTATGTACATACAATGACAATTCCAGAAAGAACCAATAAATTAAAAATATACACATAAATATTGGCTTGAATGTGGAAGCCCAAACTCTTTATTTCCATTCTCAGCCCCAGCAGTGAGCACAAAGAGTTGCTCAGCACATGATTTGTTCTCTGGCTCTTACCAGGAGGTCAGTGTGCTCAGAGCTGGATGACTCAGTGTCCAGCTGCACAAGCACTTTCTGCTTTTTCCTGCTGCTCTGCTCTGCAGGCAGGTTTGTGCTTCTTCCACTCTGCATTTTATCCACTGGAGGAGTCTTTATAACACATGTCTGGGAAAGAAAATGTTTCTATTTTTAGATTATATTTTATGGGGTAAGTATGGAATCTAAAGCCAAACTCAGGACCCAGTTTACAGTCTGAGTGTCCAAGAATTCACCTGAGAGAAATGGTGGAACTCTGATCTTTCCATCCAAACATGGAGCAAAGACCCAAACAAAGTGGGGTGGGGTGGAAATATCATTTTTTATACTATTTTTGTTGCCAAATGAGGAGAATGAAGGGGAAACTATGGAAGAGCTGAGTTTCATGGCACATTGTATTTAAGTTCTCCATGCTTATCTGCAGAAATTCAGGTTATTCTGAACTGTAGCCAATACGTTGGACTCTATCAAACATCAAAGAAAATGGGAACAAACAAAACTGCAGGAAAAGGCTTCCAGAGAAAGATTGATAGCTATATCAAGATTGGTGTTACTTAAAATAGTTTTTTCATTATAAGTTAAACAGAGAAGCATTGAATGGTCCAGTGCAGTCCTTTTTTAGACAGATAACATCAAAATGGTGCTGGATTCCATTGTTCCAATGTGAAAACCACAAGTGAACTCCTGACATGAAGAAGGGTGAGTTCTGCAGTCAGGACTACTTTGATACTTTGACCATTTTTACAGCTATATCATCTTTTTTCTCTTCCATAGAGGAAAAGTGCCTTTACAAATGGACACTTGTAAGACTAAGTAAAACAATTCTAGAGACATAAAAAATCAGCAACTGAGCAAGAAAAATTACACACTGGGAGCCCTTCCAGAAACTGCTGTCTAATATCTCCATGGAATGGTGTGACCCTTTAAAATCCCTTCTTATCCCAGGGAAAAAAAAAATCATCTACAGAGAAGTAAGAAATACAGGCAGAAAAATGCAACAAGAAAAATTCACTGTTAGGAGTTACAAAACTTCAATGTTGGACTGTCCAAGGGACTTCCTGTTCTGACAAACACATTTTTTAGTTTTACTTTTATTTTTTTTATTAATTTTAGGAATATAATTTGGAGACTTTCTATTTTTTACATGAATAGATTCACTGTATAGATCTAAACAAGGTTTAGGAGTCCTAGGAACATAAGTTTGTATTTTCTATAATTTAAAAAGTTTGAAGTCAAAAGCATTCCAATGTCTTTTGTTGAATGGAAATAAATTCTCATGGCACTTCAATTGATTCTACACATATAAACACTCCAAAATTCTAAAAGCAATTAAAAAGTTCAAGTTACCTTGTGTTTCTTTTCACTTTCAGCAGTCATACTGCCAGAGTGCTCTTTTACAAGATTCTCCTACAAAAGAGTTATGCGACAGCAAGGAAATATTTACTTGATTTCAGTTGTTAAAAGCCTTCTTGCTGCCATTACAGAGAACAGTCTATAATCACAGACTGTTACAAAGTTCACACAAAAATATGACCAGGTTTGGTACAACCTCAGCATTCAAAAGTCACTAAAAAACCCTACAGTTTAGGGAACTTTTTTGCTTTAGCTAGTTAAAATTAACTAAAATAAAGGAGAGTTTTGTTTTGTTGTTTGTTTATTTATATATAATCTATAATCACAGACTGTTAAAAGTTCACAAAAATCTATGACCAGATTTGGCACAACCCCAGCATTCCAAAGTCACTGTTTTTCTGTTCAGTTTCATTTCTGATCCAACTTCTCACACAGCACAAGCCCAGGCCACACCTCTCACCCCCACTGCTCAGGGAATAAAAAACTCCACCTTTTCTTCCATTTCTGCTTTCAGTTGTTCCTTAAGGGAGGACAGTTCCCTTTTCAAACATGACAGCTCATTTTCCTACAAACCATTAAATAAAGGACAGGGTTAACTCTGCACAGCCCAGAAAAAGGAAAACAGTCCCAGGTGAGACAGTAATTAACAGGGACACTCATTAGATACACAAGGTAATTCTATGTGCTTTTCAGCCCTATACTTGAAGCTTTGCTTTAGCTTGTTTAACAAAGACTGAAACACTGTAAGAAACAGGTATTTGATCCGAAGTGTTCAAGGTAATACCTTAAAACCCTTGGGAGAGCAGGGGTGAGAGGGCACAATCTAAATATTTAAAACAAAAGTTTCCTATTCAAAGTGGGGAGTCAGAACATGACACACTATCTGGAGGAGCAGACACAAACACACTGCCACTCCAATTTATTTTCAGAAACATTTGGAGTTTTTAGTGCCCAGAATAAGATCTGTTGCAGCAGGTTGGGTGGCACTGCTACTGGTAAAAATTAAAAGCACACTGGAAGAGTTCCCAGAGAATGCCTCTGGTGGGAAAGACCCCAGAGCACAGCAGGAAAAGAAACTCTCTAAGCAAACTGAAAAAAGATTTTAGAAGTCACAGAGTGACTGAAGATCACATCTTTTGTCTCTCTGTGCTGTCGGTGGGCAAGAGGGAGAGATTGGGAAAAAAGGTGTTTTAAAGGTTTATTTTAGTTCTCATTACTCACTTTTAATTCTATTAATAATAATTATTTTATACTATTTAAGTTTCAATCTGCTTTACCCTCAAAGTGTTTTTCCCCTAATCCTTATCTGAACTCAGTCCTTGAATTTTTCTTTCCCCTCCTCTGCTCAACTACAGCAGAGAAAAATGACTGAATGTTTTTTTGTGTGTGTGCCTGCACTTAGCCAGTATAAAACCCCTACACAGGGACATCAGCCCCTTCACTGAATTATTGACCATTGCAAAGTGCTCCTTACCAGTGCTCTTTCTGATGAGAACTGCTTTTGCTGTTTCATTTTATATACTTTTAACTCTGCATCTTTTTCTTCAATCATTTTATCATATTCATTCTGTGTTAAAAAAACCAAACCAACAACAAACTCAAAACATGTGACTAAATGTTACAATTACAGAGGTATCCAGTCTTAAAACATCATTTTTTTCAAACCAGGCCCTTAAGATTCAGAAAGAAAAGATTCATTGATGCTTCTGCAGAAACTGTAAAACAGGAAATGCTCAATTCAAGTATTATTTTGTGGACTGGCAGAGAGTGCTTTATTTCTGTGCAGCAATATCTGCTCAGCATTAAGAGCCAGCTGTGCCATCTTTATTAATGTATCTGCTAAAGATATTGCAAAATGAGGAATAGAAAGGTAAACTAAAATGTGTCAGGCTAAACTGCTGACAGTCACTAGGTAACCTCTGAGAAAGAGGCCAAACTGATACTGAAAAATATTGCATTCACGTGGTATCAAAGGAAGCCTGAATTGAAAAAAAAAATCTAAAAATCCCAGAAGTTTAGATGAATGGAATTTATCTGCCCATAGGAATGTGTTCATAATCTTCAAATGAATTTGATTTTAGATGATGCAAAGTGCAGCATGTGTTCAGCTTCCTTTTCCCAGACTCAGGCCTGTTTCTGCTTTTGAAAGGTCATTAACGTGGTGTCACAAGTTATAAACATGGTATTGACATGGTATCACCCATTGCAAAGCACAGCAAGCAGGAATATCTCTGACCTTGTGCTTTTCCATCAGTGCCATCATCTCAGTTATCTTGTGCTGACATCTGGCATCAGTTTCTCTCTGTATCATTGCAGTTTCATCACAAAGCAACCTCATCTTTTCTACCTGTTAGTAATAAATTGCATTTCATTCATCAATATAACAATATATTTCTTTTAAATCTTAATTTCTCCTTCCTCCTGTAGGTACAAAGTTTGCAGTCTCACTTGGGGTTTATTTGCTTTTAAGACCCCTTTCAAATCCCAGATCTTTTCTGGAGATTGTTAAAATGGGCAAGATCAAAGGTACAGCCGTGGCGGGCAAGCTCACTGCAAACCAAAAGGCCATTTCAAGCCCTCTGCCCTAACATTTCTTAGCATTGCCATAAAAAAAAAAAGTGTGGGCAGAAAAATACTAATGTGGGAGAAGTTATAATCTAATTTAACTATGCTGACTTTATACCAAGGGTGGAATTTCTTTGACCTATATCTTGAAAGAAAGAAGTCTTAATGGAGTTCTCATTTTCAAAGACATATTCAAATAGTTCAACCTAAGCACCTAATGTACTAAAGCTTTGCTCACAGGGATTCACAACAAGTTCCATTTATGTCTGCAATGTAAGAGCAAGAACTCTTGCCATAAAAGCTTCATAAAAACATTTTAAATGAAAAAAAATAAATTGCAGTAAAAATTAACACCTCTCACCTCTTCATGAAGTTTATTTTCATTTACTTTTCTTGTTTCTATGTCTTTTTGATACATGTCAACTTCTTCCTTATGTTGCTTGTTCATATTTTCCATCTCTAACTGCAATTTATTCACCTTTGGAGAACGCAGAATTGCTGCTGTTATTTGTTTAGGAATTACTATGTTAATGATTTTTTCTTACCTCTTATTTTTGAGCACAAACACTGTTACTTTTCAGGTATATGATTAAAGTGTTTCCTATTTAAAAGTTCAGTTTTTTTTAATAAAGAGTTGAACTTTGGCTTGAGGTGAGTTAGAAAATACTCAAAGAAAGAATGGCAACAGCGCAATGGGGAAGACTGCCCTAAGCAGTCACCCTAAATGCTCTGAATGCCTCAGAAAAAAACAAATGCAGATGGAGATTTTATTCTCTCTCTTGTAAATCTATATAAGATTTTCACAGGCTTTATGGTACATTTTTCTCCCAGCTGTGCATTTTGATTACAGTTTTTCCTTTTAAGTTTATCATATGAATATCCTCAAAAAAGTCCACTTTTCTTCAAGTGCAGTACCCAAAGCTGGACACAATATTCCCATCAGAGGGATTGCCACTGCAGAACACATTTAAAGAACAGCCTAAAAAGATATATATATATATATATACACACATATATATATGTCTTTTAAATGCTTTTCTGTTACAATGAGGTTGCTGAACCCTGTTCAGTCCACTATCAACAAAAGAAAAAAAAAAAAAAAGGAACAGATTGGAAACACCATTAATTGCAATGTGAATCCATCTCTTAAATGTCCAATAGTCAGTGCCCAATGATTAAAAATGGAAGCATCTTCTAAAAACTATGAGCTCATTCCTGCAAAGTCTGTATCCCAGATCCAGAAACCAGCTCAGAATGTATTTAATAAGTATTATCATGATTTACAGAGGGACTTAAAAACACTCACCTCGTCTTCTACATGATATTATTTAAACCTACCTTCCCTTCATAAGTATTGCTTTTCTTGCTTTCTGCAGTAATTTTCTTTTTCAGCACCTTATTCTGTTGAAATTAAACAAAACAAGCACTGTACCTTAATAAATTAATAGAATTAATTTATTAAGGTACAGTGCTTGTTTTGTTTAATTAATAAACATTCAGTCATGGTTTAACTGCATCAAGAAGTTCCAGCTTTCATCAGGCAAATACCTCTCAGCTGTTGTGCAGCTCAGGTTCCAGAACAATTCTTCAAACAAATGAATGTTCAGCTAATTTCTGTGATAATTACTATTTCTTCATGGCCTTAAGAAAGGCTCCTCCTGAGCAGCAGCAGGGAATAACAAATGAGGTGCAGAATGGGAATTAAAACTAAGATGCTGCTGACAGAAGGTGTGAAGATGTTCATGACCAAAACCACAAGTTATTTATTTTTACAGTGAAGTTACTACAGTTTGTGCCAGTGCAGAATTCTTTTCTACTAGTGGTAACTGAGATACTCATTGCAAGTACATAAATAACACTATGCACTAAATGAAAAAGAGTAGAAGTTTATTAAAGATATTATTTTTGTAATTGCTTTTTTCAAATTAAGGCTCATTTAACAAATTAAGTGATCCCTAAGATGACTCCCTAGTTTGCTCAGGGTTAGGATAAGAAAGGAGAATTTTTAAATTACATAGGTGTATCTAAAGACATCACAGCAGACACAAACCTGCTGAAAAGCAACCCAAACTATAATGTATTTATGTATTTGTGACATTTAAAATCTCTACACACCTCCTGCTGCAACTCTTCAATGCATTTGGTTTTATTTTCCATCTGTTTCTTTAAATTATTCATCTGAAAGAGATATTTCAGACATGAATTAGTAAGTTCTACAAATGACTCCCTATGTGAGCAATTCCTGTAGATGTTCTTGAACCTGCCCTTGCACCAGTCTGGTTTGTTCCGATGGGACTGAAAAACCAGCTGACATGTTAGAATAATCAGAGTTTTAGCCATAAAGTACCACAAGATGTTAATTAATGGCAGTGAACCAGTTCCTTAGTGGTAATAGAGTTAAGAAAGAAGAAGAAAAAAAAACCAGTATCTTCACAATTTAATAAATGCACTTGTATGAAGTTCCCTACATCCATGAAAAAAATGAATTTTCCCAATTATTCTCTAGAATCTTCAATGGCTTTTCCTCTCTTGAACTTTCATTTTCAATACTCTTAACCTGAAATGACAATTGTAAATCTTTGACTTTTACAATGAAATTTTGAAATTTGCTAAAAACCCCAGGTTGCTTTGAACCAATAGAAAGAAAACTAAAAATGTTTGAATCTATTTAAGCTCAAACTCACACTACATATAAAAAGCTAATCCAGAGCCCATCCATCACTGAGTGGGTATATGAAAAACAGAAAAGCAGGTTCTCTGTTTGCCTGAAAACAAACAAATAAATCTTTAATATTAAACTTCCAGCACAGAGTGAACATCCCAGTGACTGTGCTTTTCTTTTGAAATACCACGGCTCACATGTGGACACACAAGGGCACAGCTGGCAGCAGCTGGGAAAGAAGAAACCTCTGGCAGAGATCACATCCCCCAGGCAGAGCTTTGCAGAAAAAACCCCAACAAAGATTTTACATTGAATGCTGTCCTACAGGTTCTGTAAGATAGCTTCCTGACACATGACATACATTTTCTTCTCTTTCATCCAGTGTACTTTTCATCTCTTGACCTGTCTTTGCCATTTTCTCCTTCAAAGACTCCAGTTCATTTCTAAGTGTCAAATTAACAAGCATTAGTAAATACTTCCTTATTGCCTTTAACTTATTTTCAGTACTTCTAATAAACCCATATTTTATTTTCTAAAAAGAGCTGCTAATGTTGATGGGAACTTCATAACCTGCTCAATGAAAATGTTCTTAAAATGCAGCAACATGCCCAGTAAGTCAATATGTGAACTGTCCATACTTCTTTTAAGTAGGAAAAGATGTTCCAAGAACCCAAGGAAAATACATCCTGACCTGGACTATTGCAATGTAGCTGTGAAATATGGGAGCTGCCTGTCTGTTGAACTGGGGAGGATACAGAGAGTAACTCTGATCCAGTTTTGCCTTGTCACATTTAATCCATAACCTTCAGCTTCCATTTCAATTTCCTTCACACCTGAGATGTCTAATGCAAAACAAGACAGCTCCTACCGTGTAATACAAAATGATGGCAAACATTGTTCCTGTAGCAATTGGTATTTCTAATCTGAGACAATTTGTACTTGGCCAACAGCAATTCTGAATAGTTTCTGTTTAGCTATGTAATCTAGAAAAACATTAATCAAAAAATCCTAGAAAGCAGCATTTGAACAGAACAAACTGAGTCTACTTCCTTTTACAATATCAGTTATTATTATTTGTTTTTACTTGCCTTAGCTGGCTATTTGCCTCTTCTAGGTTTTCAACTAACTGCTTTGTATTTTCTTTTTCTTTCTTACTATCCTAAATAAAGACCCATGTGTCAGCAAAGAAATAAAATTCAAAGTGACTTCTTAAAAAATTCAAACACATCCAGAGCACACTGACCTGCCTTGTTCAGAAGTGTAAATACACTTCCTTTCCAATTCAAATACAAAAAATAGCTCAGGTACTCTACAGACCCAAGTCATGTTGCAGCTCATCATCTAATTTGTGAAACTGAGTCATTTGTCAAATTGAATGTTGTCCTTTCAAGAAAGCTGGAAGTTTACAACTTGCCTCTTGTTTTTCTTGCAGCTTCTGGAGTTCTGCAGCCACAGCATTTTTCTCTTGTGCTGTTTGTTCTTTCTCTAGTGAAAGCTTACTGAGATACACTGTTAGCTGTTCATTCTTTAACCTAATTTAAATCAAATGCCCAAGAAGAATAAGAAGATGCATTTTGAAACCTCCTTTTAAATTAAACTTACCCATTATCAAGTGTTATTCCATGCTGAAAAAAAGTCCAGGCCTTTATCTACAAATATAAGCTTTGCAGAAGAGTCAAAGAGATGTAAAAAGGTGACAGAAGAAGGAAAGAAACTCAGAGTCAACTTTTATATAAATATAATGGTTAGTGAAGGTGATGTAGTTCAAAGCAAGATTAGCAATGAATTCAGAAACTTTCTCTTCTTGTTAAATAAGTCAGAGAGATATGGAACAACTACATATGCCATAGAATACATACAAATAGAGAAAGTGGAATTTAGAAATATAAGTATATAATTAATGGCACATATGTGGTTCAAAACTTCCATTAGAAAACAATCATAGTTCATTTCACTGTAGATTAAAGCAACTTCTATATGACACCAAAACTAATTCAATATTATATTTTCAAAATGGTCATACGCCTCTTGTTCAAGATCTGTTTTCAGAGTCACAAGCTGCTTTAAATAATCTTGTTCCTTCTCAGCTGTACATGTCAGCTGTGCTTTCAAATCCTGCAATTCTTTCTGCAAAATGGAAAGGAAGAGTTTTCAGTATCCATGTGCAAACTCCAACTGCTGGAGGTTATCAGACATGAACTAAGAGCACAAGGCTTTCAGAAGAACCCAACAACATCCATGCCATGGATTATCCAGATTGGATCTTTGCAGTCTCTGCTGGGATCTGGAAGTGGTGTGAGACAGTGAACTGTGACACCGGTGCTGTTCATGTCTGTCCCCTGATGTGAGTTTCATTACCTGGGCTGCAAAATTAGGGTGGGACCCTGCTCTGGGTGCTGTTTCTTATGTATAAACTTGTATCCAAGTCATGATGTGTAACTTCACTGTTTCTAAAAACATGTTACTGTTGCCCTGCTTCAGACCTCTCTCATCTGGAGAGCATTTTCATTTCTCTCTCCACATTTTTCTCTCTCTGCATATTTTCTACAGTAGCCTCAAGATTCTTCTTCAGTAAAAGTCCTCCAATTTACCCATTTTAGAAAATGAGTGAAACTCAGTTCAGAACACTCAATGCACAGATTATAACAAAAGCACACACAGTATAATGCACACCTGATTTCACACTATCTTAACTTTCATTGATACGGATTCTTGTTAGGCTTGTAAATATAAAATCATAATGAAAATAAACTTCTGTTAAGAGTGTATTTCATACAGCTTAGACTGCTGTGACAGAAAATGGGCCTGTGTCACAGCACAGCAGGGTTCACAGAGGCAAGAGCTAATTACCTTCCTGGAAGGAAGAAAAAATAGGAAAACTTTATATCCAGAGAGAGTGGCATTTGAAGGGGCATGAACAAAGAAGGAAATAACCAAAAACCTTGAGAAGGAAAACCAAAAACATGGGCGACAAGAAAAACAGAGGCAATAAAGAGGTTCTTCAAAGAAAACACTGAAATTGTGTGTGAGAAAGTTTAGTAGAAATGTTAAGGTTGACTAGATGGAGTTTATTTATGGCATTTAAGATACTTACAAAGCAAGAGGAATTTCATATGAAGAGCAAATGCCATGAGATTAATAAAATGAACATTTACCAGAGTTTCTGACAGCTCTTCAAGTTGTACTTCTTTATCACATTTCACTTTAGTCATCTCTTCTACAGCACATGGAATGTAAAATGAACGGAACATAAATGATTTTTCATATTTAGCAGGCAGTATAAAACTTTAACCCTTTTGCAATACCCAGTTCTCAAAACTTGTTGGATTAAGTTAAGAAACTGAAAAGCTAATTTATGACTTAATCTAAATGTAGACTTGAAAAAATGATTCAGACATTAGCAAATCTATATCTGAAGAGAAACTAAATATTTATCCTAAATAAAATTTACAGCCTATTATGTTTTCCACAAATATAGCTTCAAATAAACCACGGACTGTAAGACTAGAGTATTCTCCAAGTATTGATGCACCTGCATTGTTCCAGAAAAAAAATCTGAACTGCTGAAGGTATCTCATGGATATGCTGAGAAAGGAAACTAGTTGTTACTAACTTCCAGATGGTTTCTATGTGCACATCCACAATTCTGGTATTTTTTGCAAGTTCTCAACAGCAAGACAGAGCTCTTACCCTGGGGACTAAGGAGCACATCCCTAGAAACCACAGGATATCAAATTGATGATATTTAAAGAGAACCCCTGCGAGCATCATTCCACTTCCAGCATGGGGAGGGTCACAGAAAACTCCATGGGAAGGTTTTATCTCTGCTGCAGAAGTCACTCCTGGCACCTGCAGTGCTGCTGCTCTGAGCTGCAAACCAAAATTACCTCCAGAGGAATTCATGCATGAATGGTCTGACTATTGGAGCTGTGCACAGCACTGCCCTTTGGCTGCTGCCAGTACTAATGACCCCCAAAGAAAAGGGATCAGCTGAGTAAAAATAAATCCAGGCATTCCTGACAGGTACAGTACTGTAAAATCATTTCTCCAACTACTAGAGACAGTCTATTTCCAGACAACAGCAGAAAACATTTTTATTACTGCCCAGCTCATTTTCTGCCTTTCTACAAGCCTTACCCAGTTCAGCAGATTTATTCTGGAGCTCCAAGGTAAGTAGCTTTGAATCATCTTCAGCTTTCTTTAATCTAAGAAAATGGTAAATTAAAAACCCCAAATGTAGAGTACAAAGCACTGCATTTGAAACTTACAGGACAATAAGAAAAAGTCTTACCACAAGCACTTTAAGAACATTTACCTTTCAACAGGCAGGTGATAGATCTGCCTGCAACACACATCAAATTTCACTTGTACAACCTCAGAACAGTAGACATAAAAGTAAACAAATATATACCTACAGAAATCTGTATTTCTTAAAGAGAGAATTGTGAAAATTGGAGGGGGCAAAACTTTACTTTTTATACAGTATCAACTATCACAAACAAAAAAAATTACATTAAACTCTCTGCATTTAGACCACTGTGGGGAAAAAACCTCCAAATTTCAGCATCATTTCCAACTGTTCTTGGTTTTGTCATAGACTGCAACCTGTAAGATCGCTCTTGGAATTTAAACTCATTCATTTACCTATTTTGCTCTTCTTGCAGCAAGCTTTTCAAATTGGCAACAGAAGTCTCAAACTCCTCTGTCAGGGCTGCAAGCAAAGCCTTCATTTTTTTACATTCTTCCTCCTGCTCTTCCTTTTCTCCAGTGACCTGAATTAATGTTTTCACTGTTGTCTGGAATTCAGTTTCCAAGTTCTTCTGAGCAGCCTTCAAGACATGATATCGTTTCTAAACATGTTTTGCAACAAACAGCTACAGCTGTTTCATGTCTAAAGTATCAATAATTACTTATGCAAATACTCATCCAGTCTATTTCTACTGTAAAACTATAAACAAGGGGTACCTCTGCCTTTTGCAATGAAATTTTAGCCTCTTCCAGCTCTGCCCTCAAATGTTCTTTACTGACCTGGGATTCCTTTAACATTTCTTCATTATGTACTAAACAAAAAAAGATGTTTATATTTAAAAAAAAAAGATATTTACTAAAAAATGCTGCTAAAAATGTAAAATTACATACATTTAAAGAATGTAACAAAGACCAATGGTACTAATATCATCTACTATGAAATAATATATAAAATTTTAATATAAATGGCTTAAAAATATTGAAAATCAAGTTCTGAAAAGTAAGTTTCCTCAGTGACATCTGCCTGACTGTACATTTGCAAAACTGAAGCAACGTATTTTCCCCTTGCAATTTTCAAAAGCTCTCAATGCTTGACTCACCCTAAAAACTGCCCTGCCAGTCCTTCTCCCACATGAGCAGCTCCTGCTCCAAACAAAAATAAGGCCTTCAAAGTCCCAAAACTCTGCTGCCAACCAGCAACAGAATAAGACTATCATGGCCCTGTTTCCTATGCTTCTATAAACAATTACAGGTAATAAATAAAGATTCATAAACAACTACATTGAAATTCTATAAACAATTACATTTAAACAAAGCAGGCCGAACTCTTACATTTTGCTTCCATTAAGTCAGCAACCTTATTTTGTGATGTCTGCAGCTGAGCCTCGATGTCTTTTATGACATCATCTTTTTCATCTCTCTGTATGGTAAGAGCTGAAATCTAGAAAAATGCAAGAAATATCATCATTAAGTCTGGAAAAGGGACAGATATTAATTTTCATTTGTACCCAGGTATAATAAGCAGCCATTTTTCTGTCATTCAAGTTAGATTAGACAGATAGATAGACAGACAGACAGACAGAGATAGATAGATAGATAGATAGATAGATAGATAGATAGATAGATAGACAGACAGAAAGACAGGCAGATAGATAATATTTGTCTAGATATAATCTTAGCCAAATATTGATCAAGTCACATAACTCTAAACAAAAAAGTTCTCCAATTCAAAATCAAACCATAAATTCCAGGAGACTAAAGGTACTGAAACACCACTAAACTTAGCAGAATTTGACTTAAATGCAGCTTCAGATGTTATTTTGTCTTTTTTACTAATACCCAGAAACACTTCTTGGCTCTTGCATTGCCCCTTTAGGCACAAATAAAGCTCTACATCTTAGATGTTAAAATGAGCAAACCTGCTTTTCCTTTTGACTGACTTCCAGTTTGCATTCTTTCTCAAACTTGTCCACTTTTTTTGCTTCTTCTTTTACTTTGGAGATACAGTAACATCCATAGTTAACATTCTAGCTGAAATATACTCCAAGTTCAATACAACTTCCACTTTAAGACTGCTTGGAATTGTACAGCTGTACCATTTGTTTCCCAAGAGTAATTGTTGAGGCAATGTTTGATTTTATAATCAAAATACAAACAGAAAAGAGCATGTGAAAATGAAACAGGAACATAGCAGGCTATACATACAGAGAGAGAGCATTTAGCTAAAGTTTCTGTAGCTATACACTAGTGCATTGTCATTTAAATAAACAAACTATGGGAAGTAAGTATTGATCTCTAGACTGTACTTCACAGACAAAACTTCAATTTTGAGTGACTGTTTGAGAAATAAAGTTCCAGCTTTGGCCCAGTGGAACAGCAACAGAAAGGGCCAGGCAGTGACCAAAGGCAGCAGGAATAAAAGAAGGGTCCCAGTGTCTCAGTGTGAGCTGCTCACCATTCCAGCACTTCACATCTGCCTGCCCTGACACTGCATGTGTAACACAAGCTATGAAGTACAAAACTGAGCCAGCTGCATAAACTCAATAAACAGAAATCTCACATTTGAAACTCATTTCCAATCTGTCGTTCTCTGCTTGCACACGAAGCTCTTCAAATGCCACCGTCATTCTCTAAAAACAAAATTTAATATTTGAAGTTCAATATCGGAAACCCTGGAACTTCTCCAGGGGCTGCTGCCCCCCTCAGCCATTCTGAGGAACCAGCAGGGAGGTGAAACAGAGCCCAGAAAGAAGCCAGAAGCTGTGGCAGTGACCCAGCACTAAGCACACATCACCCAGATCACAGGGATCTACATCCCACACACTGCTGCACCTTCTCCATTGAATGTGTTTGATATAACACAAAAATAATTCTTGAAAAGGGATTGAAAACCCAACTTCCTGCATCACACATGACATGATACCCACACAGTATGGATACAAACAGCATCCCAACATAAACATGGAACTCAGCTCACATAACTCACATTCCTTTCATCAAGCTTGGTAACTTACTTCTATGTTGCTGTGAAGTTCCTCATACAATTGTATTGTTGCTTCCTTTTCCTGTTCATCTATCAAAGCAAGAACATATGAGAAAGTTTTTCTTTTGAACAAGAATGCCAGCTGCCCAAGTCATTATACTTAATCAGCAAAATGAATTCAAAACGGAATTCTCAGCTCCATTCTTATTAAATAAGTCATTATGAAACATGCTGCCAAAAGTTACAGAATCTAGGGAAAATGTGTATTTCATTGAAACATTGAGCAAGCTCAGCTTTTAAAATTCCTTCCTAAGATATTTTTTTCTGTGAAAAGTGTATTTTGAGATCAGTTTATGTGACCATATTAATTATTATAGTATTAATGCTGTTGAATAATAATGTATCAGTCCTGTTAGTATTTTTAAACTGTAATCTAGGGTTTAGCACTGAATTTCTTCCTATCAGCAGATATCTATAACCACAGAGCTGTCATTATAAAATTGCAACAACACTCCAGGTCCATATTTTCCTTCTTTCCTTTCACTTTTGTAATTGATACTATTTTTTCCTAAGAAAACAATTAAAAAGAGAACAGTAACAGAAACAGCTATCAAAAAAGAACAATACATCTATATACAAGTGTTTCTAGAATTAAGGCTAAAAAGAAACAGACATTTAAGTATCCAGGATCAAGTTAGTAAAATTCTAATTATTATAATAACCATTCTAAATTGCATATAAAGTAGGATTTCCAATCAAGAACATATTTTAAAACCTCAAGAATTTAAACTTCATTCAGTTGTCCAACTGTCTTGGCTTGTTCCGTTTCATGAGAAGAATTCCAGTTACTCATTATACCTTGGGGCTCAGACCTTTTTTCCCCATAAATGTGTGATGGCTGAAAACAGGAAATGTCAGCTCTGGAAATTTGTTCCAGAGTGCTGGGAATTTAGATCAGATTCTACTGCCTAAAACCAGGCATGAAGTGTCACTTCTCATGTCTGAATATATTCCCAGAGTGTGGCTGGGACTGCAAAGCTTCAATGGGCTGAGCAGCCTTGAGGAGCCCTGCCCTGCCCTGCAGTGGCTCCAGTGCCAGTCGGGGCTGTGGGCACTGCCTCAAACCTGGAGCACTGTTTGGGCACCCAAAGAGCTCCCAGGCTGGCAACCTTGCAGCAAGCAATTTCACTGCCTTCTAAAGCCCTCTGCATTTAGCACTACAAACCACAAGTCTGTTAGACCTGGGGCTTCACTTCCAATTTTGTGAGCCACTTAAAATTCATTTCTCATTCTGAGAGCCACATCCAGTTGATCTCAACTGTAGAACTTTTCTGAACAGCATGAGAAATTTCTTCTTCTTGCTTCTGTTTGTGAATTTAGAGCAAGCTAGAAGTACATTTACTCTGATAAATAAAAACTAAAAAAGCATTTACATTTGCTGGTCTTCTCTGCAAAGCGAGTGCAGGTTTCCTTGAGCAGATTACACAGATGCCTCGAAGCAGCAGCTCTAAAGGAGGGAAAAATATCATGTTTGCACAGGAGTGCACAGTGCTTTGTGCACCTAAAGAGTAGCAGTGGAAATGACCTTCAAAATTTAACAGCTACATAAAACTGCCCACATGGAAACTGATTATTTCCACCACAAAAATATATCCTTGGTTCTATTACTTACTCTTTCAAGAGATCTTTATTTTCACATATCTCATCTTCCAGTTTCAAATGGAGTTTCTCATTTTCAAACTGATTTCATAGGGAACAAATGCAAAAAGACACTGTTATTGAAAAATATATTAGAAATGCACTTGAACTTCTCAAATCCCTCATGAAAAATCATTTGGGGCATCAGTAGACAGAAGTCTGTTTTATCTGGTATTACATGCTGAGTCATCTTTTGCATGAAAGATGCAATAATTAATGAACAATAATTTACCAGCAAATGAGACACAGGTATATTCTTCATACACACCCTCACACAGGACAGGCGCCTGCAACTTCTCAAAATAATCATTTTCTCAAGGCACAAACCAAACTGCAACAGTCTTTAATATTTAACTGTATCAAAATAGTGTCATACTGAATCAGGAAGCATTGAACTTCATATATTCAATGTACACTATACAATACTGGCCTGCAGTTCTTGAACGGCTTTCTTCTGTGCTTCAATAATCTTTCTATTCTCTTGGAGTTTTCTTTCTTTCTGGTTTAGTTCAGTTTCCACAGTCAGTTTCCACTGCTTGATCTTCTCAGCCTCTTTGTAGAGTTTTGAGAACAATTCATTCATTGTTTCTGGATTCTATTAAAAGAGGTTCCACAAGTTAATCTCAAATACTATCTAATTAATAGTATATAATATCTAATTAATACTGTTTTAGATAATGTATTTATCTCTTAGAAACATCACAAGAGGAATATTTTTTCCACAGATGGTGATATAAGCTTATACATGATCAGGAGCCCAAGTTTAAATCTTTGTGCATCCTCTGTGTATGTATCAAAAGGCATTACAGGGCACATAGAAGATACAAATACAATGAAATATCCCAAACCCCCTTCAAACATCTCCAAATAGATGGGCTTAAAGACAAGGATAACTGCAGTCCACCAAAATCAATAAAAATTTTCCAGAATTATCAGTGAAGCCAAAATTCCTTCTAGCAGGTTCTTCACACATTTCTGTCCTCTCCTTCTGACAGATACTGCTGAGTTAAGTAAAAGCAGCTTCAGAGACTTTGCCCAGGAGTACTTGTGATATTGTCATGAATACACACAGAATCACAGAATAATGAGGCTGGAAGAGACCTCTCAGATCATCGAGTCCAACCTATGCCCTGACACCTCAACTGCAGCACCAAGTGCCATGTCCAGGCTTTTTTAAACACATACAGAGATGGAGATTCTACCACCTCCCTGGGAAGAGCATTCCAGTGCTTCATTATTCTTTTAGTGAAAAATTTTTCCCTAATATCCAACCCATCCCTTCCCTGCTGTAGCTTGAGACTGTGTCCTCTGGTTCTGTCAGTGCTGCCCAGTGGAAGAGATCGACCCCACCTGGCTCCAACCTCCCTGCAGGAAGCTGTAGAGAGCAATAAGGTCACCCCTGAGCCTCCTCTTCTCCAGGCTAAACAGCCCCAGCTCCTTCAAACGTTCCTCACAGGGCTTGTGTTCCTAACCCCTCACCAGCCTTGCTGCCCTCCTCTGGATGTGCTCCAGCATCTCAACGTCCTTCCTAAGCTGAGGGCCCAGAACTGGACACAGCACTCAAGGTGCAGCCTCTGCAGTGCCCAGTACAGGGGCAGAATGAGCTCCCTGCTCCTGCTGGCCACACCATTCCTGATCCAGGCCAGGATGCCATTGGCCTTCCTGGCCACCAGGGCACCAGGGTTGAACTGCTGGCTCATGTTCAACCGGCTGTCCCCAGCATCCCCAGGGCCCTTTCTGCCTGAGCACTGTGCAGCCACACTGTCCCCAGCTTGGAACGTTGTAGGGGACTTCTGTGGTCAAAATGTGGAACTCAGCACTTGGACTGATTAAACTTCATGCTGCTGGACTCCGCCCATCCATCCAACTGATCTAAGTCTCTCTGCAGAGCCCTCCTTCCTTCCAATAGATCAACACAAGCTCCCAGCTTAGTGTCCTCTGCAAATTTACTGATGAAGGACTTGATGCCCTCATCCATGTCGTCTATAAAAATATTAAACAGAACTGGTCCCAGTACAGCCCTGAGGGACAGCACTGGTGCCTGGCTGCCAGCTGGATGCAGCACCATTCACCATCACTCTCTGGCCCGGCTATGCAGCCAGTTCTGAGCCCAGCACAGAGTGCTCCTGTCCCAGCCATGGCTGCAGCTTCTCCAGGAGTGTGCTGTGGGAGACAGTGCCAAAGGCCTTGCTGGAGCCCAGATACACAACACCCACAGCCTTTCCTGCACACACCAGGTGGTCACCTGCTCACAGAAGGAGCCCAGGTTGGTCAGACATGACCCACCCTTGGTAAAGTCATGCTGGCTGGGTCTGATAGCCTGGCCATGCTGTGAGTGCAGTGTGATAGCACTCAGTGTGAACTGCTCCATTATCTCACCTGGCATTGAGGCCAGGCTGACTGGCCTGGAATTACCAGGATCCTCCTTCCTACCTTTTTTGTACATGGGTGTCACACTGGCCAGTGTCCAATCATCTGGAACCTCACCAGTGAGCCACGACTCCTGATAAATGATGGAGAGAGGCTTGGCAAGCTCATCTGCCAGCTCCCTCATCACCCTGGCATGCACCCTATCTGGACCCAGGGATTTATAAATATCCAAGTGTCCCAGCAGTTCTCTGCTCACACACAGAGCAGGAAGGAAAACCACCACCCTTGTGCCCTTAGAGCACCTTGAAAGTGTCCTACAAGCAGGGCTGGGCCAGTGGTTGAGGCAGGGAGAGCAACACACGAGCCCCAAGGGCCATTTGGCTCACTTACAACAGCCCCAAACAACATCCTTGTTTTGGCTGCACCGCAGTTTTGTTACAGTTCTGATGGTACTTTAATATCTTAGGATTAAAAAAGTCTAAAAAGTTGTCAGGGCTATGAAAAACAGCACAGAGAGCACAAGAAATGTATTTGAAGCTATTGCAAAAAAAAATGAGCTGTACTGAATTGTGCTACAGCAGAGATCTGCTGGTAAAGACACTGTGAAAAGAATCCAGTGTTTGAGGAAACCACTGAATTAATTGTTTTACAGATAAAATAAAGCCAGACAAGGCAATTGGGATAATCCACTTCAATTTTCCAAAGAATACTCTGACTTCAACCCTTCTGCCCCTCAACAGAATATTCAGAACCAGTTCCACAAGGATACTTAAGTGTTTAAATCTTACTCTAATTAAAGCTCATAGACTTTGCAGACACTTCAAACAAAGAAAAAAACAACAACAATATTGCAATCACCTTAATTTTTAAAGATTTGTTTCCAGGCATGTTCACTAAATCACAAGTATCTCCTCTAAGTGATTCAGCTTTAAACAGGAGACAGAAAACATTATTCCCTTCTGACTACTTCCTTTAGCCCTCAAATATCTACTGAATAATGTTTTAGGCACTGTTTGGGAACAAATTCAAAAGACCCCAAGGAATTAGATGTGCAGAGCTGATACTTAGCTGACCTCTTCATCTACTTCAGAGCAAAGTTTCACTTCCTGTGAAATTGTATCTGAAACAGGAAGATATTTTGATCACTGTATTTCTAAAAAAAGTAACAGTGAAACTGTATTTAACAGTTACAGATATGAAACTGTGGGACTACTCATGAAAATTAAAACTTGACAATATATAAAAATCTAAAGAAGGTGCATGGCAAATATTCCAATTGTACCTGAATAGTGATTTCACCATGGCTCGACACATCGAATGGCAACTTAAAGTCATCATCTAAGCGTCTGTTAAAAGCCTGCACAAATTTAAGAATTTTTAGTTTCTTAGTTTCTTATGGGTAGATTTGTAAAGAGGAATTATAAAGTCCTGGGGAAAAAACCCCCTACAGATGATGTGAAAATAGAATTTGTCATTAATAAAACAGCTGCCTACAATTTTCAAAGCCCAAGGGATTGGTAATGGCTTTGGAACTCACTTCTTACTTCCCAGTGGTTGATCAAACTGTTGGTGTCCTGCAGTTTGATTTACAGACTGTGGCCAAAGGGGAGCTTTCAATGCAAGGAACTCAGCAGCTCCTGCCTGTCTGGGCACTGCTGCATGGCAAAGGACTCAAGGAGACAAATTACTTTTTTGAAGACCAGTAGTTGATATTTCTTTGCTTTACTTCCAAGGGCACTTCTAAACCATATCTGTTTCAGCATGAAAATACCCTTTTACAAGGTTTTTAAGTCACAGAAGTTCATCCTGTAAACAGCTAACTCATCTGCTGTCAGAATATCTCATTCCTAATCTCAAAATATTTCATTAGGAGCTTTGACATGAAAAAATAACTTGTTGAATTCCAATAACTCAGCATGGGGACAGAACATTTTCACTGCACACCTGATCCGGTGAGACCAAGACACCAACACCAGTGTGAGCATCTGAGTGGGGCCTGTGGGAATCCATAAAATCAGAAAGGTTTGGGAAAGCTGCAAAAGGCAGGCCTCAGAGAGAGCAGAACTGTGATTAGAGCCAAGCAGCAGCCATGAGATAGGTCAGCAGAAAAATTATGTATAAAGTAGAAAAGTAATGACAAATAGAACAATGGTCTGTGTATTAACGCTTGGCTAGAACAACTCACTAAGTTACGGAAAAGTTCATCTAGCAAGGTATTAGGAAGTTTTAAGCTTAATAATGGAGCTCTGTGCATTGCGTTTTAAGGCTTACAAGCAGGTATTGTATTCAAAATAAACAAGCATTGTTTTAACCAAAGGTACGTGTGCTTATAGTGGTTGGATAGAATTACTGTCAGTGTGCTTTTGCTTTGTGTGATTGGTCAAAAAACTTTTCAAGTAAGTTGTACCATTAAGTTCTTGGTCGGCTGCCTGGGATGTGAGCTGCTGGCATCTTCCCATTGTCACAACCATGTAATGAGACTGATGCTGGAAAATAAAACAGCTCAAGGCAGTTCCTCAGCAGTCCCGTCCCATTGGTGATTTGTTAAGAGACCCCGGCCAGCGATAGAGTCCTGCTCGCTCTCTGGGCTGAATTATCCGCAGCAAATGTGGACTTACAGCACAGAGCGGATGCTCCAGAAGATGATTCCCTTCAGTTTTGAGAAAACACAACAACAAAAGTCTTTAAAATTCAAACCGAAGATGTCTGTGCATGTGCCACTCTAGGCACACGCACAGAAATGAGTCCAGCACAGTAGCCGTCCCAACCCATGCAGGGGCAGGTGTGTGTCTGCTCCAGCTCGGGACAAGGGGACAGGTGTGTGTGTGCTCAAGCCCGGGGCTCTTTGGGGGCAAAGGGCAGGTGTGTGCATGCTCCAGCCTGGGGCTGTGCCCATGCAAGGGGCAGGTGTGTGTCTGCTCCAGCCTGGGGCAAGGGGCAGGTGTGTGTGCGCTCCAGCCCAGGGCAAGGGGCAGGTGTGTGTGTGCTCCAGCTCGGGGCTCTCTGGGGGCAAGGAGCAGGTGTGTGTGCGCTCCAGCCCGGGGCAAGGGGTAGGTGTGTGCGTGCTCCAGCCCGGGGCTCTGCCGGGGCACTCCCCGGGCCCAGCACTGTCCCCGTGTCCCCGGGGAAGGGCCCCTGCGCTTTCCCCCCGTCCCCTCCTCAGCCGCAGCCTCCAGAGCAGCACAGCCCGAGGGGGGGCCGGGGGGGGGGGGGGGGTGTGTGTGGTATGGGCCGCCCTCAGCGGCCCCGCGGCCTAGCGCTCACCTGGGATCTGCCCGCAGACACCTGCCCAGCGCTCAGGCGCGGCGGCATGAACAATTTAAAGCGGTTTTCCTTCTCCATAGCTCCGATAAAAGAGCGGGCGGGGCGGCCCCAGCGCCCGGAGGCCGCTGAGGGCGGGTGCGAAGGGCGGGAAGCGGCAGCGGCCCCTCAGCGCGGGAGAGCTCTGAGGGGAAGGGGGGTCCCGCCTGCACAGGGAATAACTGGGGGAGCCCGCTCCTGCTGTGGGAAAAATGCGCGTTTTATGATTGGCTTTTCGCAAATATTAAAATGAATATTATATGTGTTGTGTCAGAAAGTTCTGCTGTATTAATTTTCTTAAGTAGTGTGTTAAATCTAGTTTTAGGGTCTAACATAATGTTAAAATCGAAACTAGAGATACTTTTTTAAAAGAAAGGACTTGCAGCGAGATAGCCGCCACAGGACATCTAAAACAGGCTATTGCTTTTAAGGGTTAATCCTCTGTAAAGTGTGTCCTTTTTCAGGCTTATGCTGCCCAGAAGAAGTTACCCAGACGTCCATAACTCTTTGTTTCTATTATCTCCTATTGAACTAATCCACACTGTCCAAATTATTAATACTCTAATTATAAAAGTATCTTACATAGCATAGTTTCTATTTTAACATTATGGTATAACCTAAAACTAGATTTAACACACTACTTAAGAAAATTGGTACAACACAACTTTCTAACACAACACATAAAATATTCATTTTAATATTTGTGAAAAGCCAGTCATACAATATGCATTTTTCACACAGGTCATGCAGGCCCTGGAGGCATCTCCTGAAGCTGGCACAGCCCCAGCAGACGGCATCGGTAGGGGGGCTGCTGGGTGGCAGTTTGGAATAACTTTGCTGTCCTAGGGTGACTATATGATGCTTGTATCCCCATTCATGTGTTCTCTTTATGCAGGATATTATGTTCTGTGCCTTCAAGACTGGCTCTGAAGAGCGAAGTTTTGTTTTGGTTTTGTTATCAGCCACTCCCCCAGGCCTGGCAGGACACAGAGACAGGGCAGTACATGGTGCTGCTTTTGCTTTTTGCTTTGCTTTTGCTCTTGCTTCTGCTTTGCTCCAGCTTTGCTCTTGCTTTTGCTTCTGTTCATTAGTTAGTTTAGCAAGCAGTCTGACTTTTTCCTGGAATGTTTTTCCTTCCCCTTTTTTGGAACCACTCAAACATGCTCTGAACTGGGACCTGGGAAACACCGAGAGTTTGCACCTTGTGGCTGCAGCAGCTGCCCCAGCACCGAAGGGACTGATAACAGAGCAACCACCCCCAAGAGAGACTTTCTGAATTTGTCATCTTTTTCAGCGTGGTGAAAGAGTGTTGTCACCTGGTGTTGTTCATTTTGTGTTCTAGGGGATGTTTTTCCTGTTAAATAAACAGGTTCTTTCCACTTCTCTCCGAGGAATCCTTCCCAAACTGGCTGGGGGGAGAGGCCGTGTTGTAGGAAGGAGACCAGGACACCAGATGGCTCATCACAGGTCCAGTTTATTAAAGAAAGCATCAAACACTTATACAGCAAATAATAAGCTTATGAATATTCTGTAAGCCAAGCAATCTATTGGTTAAACTATACCATTAACTCATCCACATTCCTTTGGGCCTACGTTCTCTACTTCTCACGTCTCGCCGTCTATTTCTTTATCATACTCCGTTAGGCCCAAGGACACGTTATTTTTGTAGGTGCAAGATTTGGAATTAACCACGGTCTTGTACTTTTCCATTCTTTAGTCTGCTACTTTCTCAACAGACACCCTGCCTGCAAAAAGGCCTCTGCCCTAGTTAGGACATCTTTACCAAATTAATTCGGCTATGTCCTCTCTCCTCAAGCCACTCTTTGACAAAACTCTCCACACTTCCCCCGTTTTGTTCTTGGGCAAGGAGGCTAGTCTGCCAGGTTCTTTCTATCATTCAGCTAACCATATTTTGAGTACAATTAAAAATACAAGACAAAATAAGCAAAAGCAGCAAAATCACACCCAGTAACCCTATAGCATATATCACAAGGTTTCTCAGCCACGGTCGAAGTCCTAAGCTTTTAAGCCATTCGTCAATTCCTAAACCCTCTTCTTCTTTAAGATTGTGAAGTCCCTGCTGTAATTCTTTTATCTTCGCATGAATAGATACAGAGTGATCAGACAAATTCATGCAACACATTCCCTCAAACTCTTCACATCCATGACCTTGTGCTAAAAGCAAAAAATCTATAGCGGCTCTATTTTGCAAAACAGCATGATTAACACTTTGCACATCTGCAGTTTAGCATATCTAAAATTTGTGATGTCTTGTCTAGCTCATCCTTGGCCCAGCATCCCAATTGCTTTGCTAAGTTCATAGCTTTATTTGCAGCTCCTCCTGGCAAGATAGTTGAGACTACCACTTGTTTAAACTCACTCCAAAACTGTGGGTCTCCTATCCGGCTGCAGTCTAAGTCATGCAGGCTGCGTCTCCTCCTGCTTGAATTTTGACTGAGTTGCATTAATGAAGACACATTGGGGTGAAACAATGACAATTTCCCCAAATAGCAAGGTCCACCCTGCGGCCTGACTGGTATACCATTCCAAGCTCTGTCTCCACAAATTAGAAATATCCCTGTGGGTAATTTCATCGGTGCCGTAATGTTAGTACCGTTACATTGGCTGTAAACCTGTTTAGACACTGTGTCCAAACTAAGGGATGAATCCAGGGTTGCCCATGCGTCTCTAGGCCGATGTGAATTCTGTGGATCTAAGGGCTCAAAACTGAACCATCCGCCATTTGAGGTGTTAGTTATACTGGCGTTTGCACTTCCAAAGAGATCTAGCTGCTCTGGAGGAGAATGCAGGGTAGTATGAAGTGATAAGATTATTAAGCATTGGCGGTAACCATCACTTTGACTTGCGGTGTAACCTGGCGTGGATAATTTAATGTTTGTCATATTACGCATGCATAGAGTTTGATTATTGATCAGACTGCAAAATTCCCGAGGAGACCACACTGGAAGACCCACCAAGCATGTTCGAAATGGATTAGTAACCCCCCCAAGGCTAAGACAAAACGATGATTGGTTAGTTTGATTAGCAAGCCTTATCCATATGTTATCTCTTGGCTGATTAAAGCATGTTACTCCTACTGCCCCATCTGTCACAGCACTGAGCAGTATAACAAAAATAAGCCTCATTTTTCTGTTTTCTTTCTTGCTTTCCTTTTGTTATCTGTCTTTAACCTCACTGATCCTAACTTTTGCAATCTAAATCTCTGTAGAATCTCAATGCAGGAGTCCAATGCCTCATCGGGATCGCCTTTAATGGGTCCTACTACAGAATGCTGTGTTAAAGGCAGAAATTTTCTACACCTAGCAGAAGCTATGTATGACTTACTTTGAGCTTTAACTCTTTTCACAATACACTGTACCTCCCACCGGTAGTAGGCCAAGATTTTCTGCTCAGGAGACTCGTAAAGATTTAAAGCTAAAGCCGTACCTAGCCCCGTCTGTCTCCTTAGTTCCCTTTGCCAGTCTTCCCCCCATGTGTAGTCATGCTTACAGGTATTACACCATAAACCCCAGATCGCGGACTGTTCTAACCAAAAGATTTTACCGCAACCCCCACAATATAGAGCTACCCACGCAGCACAATAGGGGCTGCGACACTCAAGGCAGCGCTCCCTCACTGGTCCTTTTATGTGGAAGGTTGATAGCACTTCAACAGTGTCAATCAGCTCCTTGGCCATCCGGTAGCGGCGTGTCACTGCTCTGTCCACCGCTTTCAAGTGTCCCCTCAGTTGCAGCAATAAGGGTTGTAACATCAGCGGCAGCTTCTTTTTCAGACACTCCTTGTCCCCCTCCGTAAGATTGTCCACCAGATGCTGCATCAAAGACAGGTTTAGTCCACTTGGCAGGCACCCACAAAGACCCTGTTGGTGAGGAAACACAAAGATATCCCCGACCCAAATATAGCACTTTTACGGGCTTTTCCCATATCCCTGTGCTTGGGTTCTTATACTTCACCCAGACCTCCATTTCCTTAATAGTTTCCTGACTTGATCTCGGGTGATGTTTAACTGCAGAGGGGGCATCGTCCTCCCCAAAACACATAAATGATTGATCACATACAAAACCTTAGTCAGGCATGCTTATGGGTCCTTTAAATCCTGGTGTTTGTCAATATATTGTTTGAGGGTACCATTTGCTCTTTCTACTATCGCCTGTCCTGTGGGGGAATGTGGAATACCTGTCACATGCTTGACAGACCATTGGTCGAAAAACTTTCGGACCCTAGCACTTGTGTAAGCCGGACCATTATCCGTTTTGATACCTTTTGGGACTCCCATGACAGCAAAGCAGCTCAATAAGTGCCTGATCACATGTATCACTTTCTTTCCTCCCTGAGCTGTAGCCCATATGTAGTGGCTATATGTATCTATAGTAACATGCACATATTTGAGCCTACCAAACCTAGCTACATGCGTGACATCCATTTGCCATTTCTCATTCATTTCTAAACCTCGAGGATAAACTCTACAGCCCAGACCTATTCCCCCATTATGATAACTGCATATTGGACAAGCCCTGACGATGGCCTTGGCTTCTGATAAGCCCAGATCAAAGTTCCTCGCCAACCCTTTTGCATTTTGATGATATCTACTATGGGCTTCTTTTGCCAATGTATGCTTATCAACAGGACAAGAGTTATCAATGGGTAAGGTAACCAATTTTTCTGCATGCTCATTCCCTTCCCCTAGGCCCTCGGACCACTTATGACTCCTCATATGGATTACAGAATACACTGCACTTCTATCCTGGAGAGCTTTCCTTAATTGAACCAGTAACTCATACAGCCGTTTGTTATTCACTTCCTTAATTGCTGCTCCTTCTATAAGTCTGGCTACTCCAGCGATGTACATGGAGTCTGTGACCACATTCAAGGGCTCATGCAGGTTGGACATTGCCCATACTACTGCTAACAATTCTAGAGTTTGTAGGCTGTCTGCAGGATCTGCTGTAAGAAGGTGATGCTTCCATTGTCCTTTTCTTGCCAAGTGACAGCAGCACATCTCGATTTCTTCCCTGCGTCTGTGAAGGCTTTGGTGGCTCCTTCTATGGGGCGCTCTCTTCTCAGCGGCGGAGTGATCCAGTCCCATTCTGTCATCCATTGCAGGACCCTGGGCACTAACATGCTTGTCTCCACTTTTGCAGATGATGTCAATAATGCTTCCTGTAAGTCCATTGAATTAACCAGGTACCAGTCCAGCGTCTCTTGTTCCATGGGTAGCCTAATGGTGGCAGGTTCTCGACCGTCCACTTCAATAATTCTGAGACAGCCTTTTTTATTCAACCCAGCCAATTGTTCAATTTTTGAAAATATTGTTCTTTTATGTTGTAATGGTGGTGACAGCCATTCCAATACCCATATCTCCCCCGTTTTGTTCTCATATTGGGAGAGACCGCCAAGCAGGTGACAAGGACTATTCCAAATGGTGAGGTCAATAGGGCAATCTAGCTGTTGACCGGACACATATCCTTGTTGTACACAATTACTGATTTGCTGTAGGGCGATATGTTTTTCCTTCATGAGGCATACAGGGGTAGTGGGGTCAGTGCCCTTTAGCAAGGGTTGTAGGGTCTCCAACAAGTGATTTGGTACTCACACAATGGGTTTTAGCCACTGTAAGTCTCCTAGCATGTGGGATCTCAGCACCTCAGGACTGATGTGCTGAGTCGCCGAGACCACCCTTGGGGGGCGCGGAGGTCCTGGAATGTTGCCAGAAGCGTCTGGTGGCTGGACTTTGATCCTGCACAGGAGACGACACCTGTATGAGGATGGGAGGATCTCACTGGGATAAATGGTGAAGGGATAGGTTAATTATAGTGTGAAACACAGGGTTTAGGATTTTGGTACAGGGGGGTCTAGAGAAGTAAGATGGAGGAATTGGGGCGTGTCCTGTCCTTCTTCTTCTTCTTCTTAGCCTCCATCTTCTGTGATGGTGCTGGCACTTTGGGATTGGTTCTTACTAAAAGTGCACTTGTCAATAAGGGTGAAAGGTATTGGGGAAAATAGGTAAATATCTTATACGTAGTTTTGGGTATAAAGATAAGTGACCACCCCGGGGGCTCTCAGTGTGCTCATGGCTGGCTTGCTGTGCAGACCTCTGTCAGGCCGAGAGAAAATCTTGTAGATAAAAAACTAATAAACACTGAAGACCGAGAAAAAGCCTGAAGACTCTTTTCGTCCTTTGGAGCGCGGGCTGTCCAAGGCCATCCCGAGCCTTTCCAGGCCATAAAAAACAGCCGAGAAAGAGACAAGTGGCGTCCACTGTGTGGGCTACTCCCACCAAGGGGGGGGGTATTAGCCCTGAAGAGCTGAGAGGGCAGCTCCGGACTTGGACGAATTCCCAGGAGAGCACTGATAACTCCTGGGGAGAGAAGCCAGAAGAAAAAGAAAAAACAAACGGCCAGGAGACTCTGAAAAAACAGCAGCCACTGAGAATTACATCTGTCAGCTTCTGCCGAAGAAAGTTCGTAGCAGAGCAGCCCGGATCGGAACCAGAAAGGCGCCTCTGGATCCATCTCCTGTGACCTGCTGGACAGAGATCAGGAGCCTTCGGACCGCTCTGACAACAGAGATTCGGTGAGAAGGTCAAAAATAAGAACATGGAGGGCACACTCTCCCAGGAACAGCTGGGAATTTTGTCCGCCTTACAAGGTGCAGCTGAATCATACACGGTCAGGATCCCAAAGAAGGAGCTGAAACAGCTTTTATTGTGGGTGAGACTTAATTACCCATTTTCAGAGACACGTCTACTATTCGAAGTAGGTTTTTGGCAGGAAATTAATAGGCACTTATATCTCTTAGCCACAAAAAAAGATGAGACAGCGTTAAAGTTGCTGTTGCCAGCAAGAAAATTGTTAGAAGGCATTTCTGCGCAGTCAAAAAGACTGGAAAGGCAACAAGAAGTTGCAGGACCCTTAGAAGAAGGGGGAGGAGAGCAAGGCTCTCGGCAGAGATTGGCTCTGGCCCCAGTTAGCCAGGGGGAAAAAGCTCTCAAGGAACGGGAGCAGGAAATAATATCAAAGCCTCTGATTCCAAGACCCAGAAACCCCAAGAAATCCCTAAAATGTCCTGAAACCCCAAAGAGCACAGGGGCTTCAGGCTCTGACTCAGAAGCGAGATCGGAGGGGGGGATGCAGGGGGGAGAAAAGGGGTCGGGAGAAGCACTTTCTCACGGCCGGCATGGCGGTGGCAGAGCAGGGCGATGCGGCTGCGGCGGTGCAGGCAGGGGGCGCGGGTAAGGAGGTAATGGGAGATATGAGTTCCGGTGCAGCTTTCTTCAGCACAACGCCGGGAGCGGTGGCTGCTCCAGCTGGCACGGTGCCAAACCCTGGGGGGAGTCAAGGACCAGCGCAGGGGCGTTAGACATGGGCGGTGAATTGGGGGAAGCTGCACAGCCCCAAAGGGCCACTGTAGAGAGATGCAGGAGGTGCGCGGTTGTGACGTCAGACCTGGAACGGAGGTCAGCTCGGATCGTGGAGCGGGCCCGGGTGCCGGCGGGGGGCGGGCTGCGCGCACCGGTGGGGGGAGTGGGCGCAGCGTCAGAGGAGGAGGAGAGAGAGTCAGGGACAGACCGAGGGGAGGAGATTTCGGAGGAGGAAAGAGGGGGAGAGAGTGACGTCAGCTCGGGAGAGACGGGGAGCGGCTCCGAAAGCACACATGCGCTGAGAGCAGAACGCGGGCGGAGGCGGGCCCGATCCCCTGTGACGTCTCAGGCGAGGAGGGGCCGTGCTTGGGGTTCCACATCCCGAGGCTCCACCCCCTCTCCAGACTCGGTGCCTTTAATCAAAACCCTCGGAGTCCAAGCCTCTTCCCTTCAAGGGAGACGTTCTGGTGTTCGAACTCCATTTTCAGCTGAATTAAAAGCCATGCAGACTCGGTCTCAAACGAGATCGCAACCACGGCAGTTGGCCGGAGGAGGAGCAGTCGAGTTCATTCCTTCATCCGAGCCACGGAGTCAGGTGACAGCACCACCTAGTGGGGGGATGACAGAAATGTATGACATGCCGGATCTGTTCGGTGGAGCCACAGCGCCGTCTTGTGGCGAGACTGCAACAATGCAGCAATTTTTTCCAACAATATATAAAAAGAAAAGTACTTCTAAGAAAACAATGATAACACAACAAATGGATTATCCTTCAACTTCGGGATTTCGAGACCACAATGAAAGTTCAGATGAAGCACAGCAACAAGCAGAAGATGTCATACGGATTACAGAATCGGAAGGTGTTCTGGCATGGATGCTGTCAGCCGCAGAAGCAGCAAAAAGCTTCTTGCATTCATTTGATACAGCAAAAAAGAAATATCAACAGGATCCTCAAGTTTCCTTTTCGGATTTAGGAGCGAGGCCAAAAACCTCAAGGCAAAAAATGAGGTACGATGAATCACCGATGACATCCACAACCCCCTTATTCATGCAAATCCCAATGGAGTCTCAAGAGGAGGAATTTCAACAGCCGGTAAAGACGATGGATTGGAAGCGCATCAGAAAAGCATTGGCAAAAGACAAGCATTTACTTCCGGGTTCAGGGGATCTGACAGTGCCGGTGACATATGATGCCCAGGGACAGAATCCAAGATGGGAAAGGATGGGTCATGAGACACTCAAAGACTTAGGGAAGGCGGCTCAAACTTTTGGGCTGAACTCACAATATTTCAAACAACTATTAAGAGGGACATTCACCACATATGACCTCACGCCATATGATATTCGAAGCATTGTGGCAATGATTCTCACTGACACACAGAGTCTCGTCTGGGAAAAAAGGTGCACAAAGTATCTTTCTGAGTTGCGGAACAGATATCAAGGTGGGTCAAACGCAAATCTCACAGAAGCGCAGTTAGCAGGGGATCCTCCAGATGACAACCCACAAGAACAAGCAGTGCGGCTTCCATGAAGAGTGTTAGGCGGCATCAAAGAAGCAGCACGAATGGCAATCATGGAGATTACACCAACAGAACTCCGGATGTTCCGTTCTCTTGCATCAGGCAAGGTCCCGCAGAACCATTCATGTCGTTCATCGATTGACTCATGCAAGCCGTGGATCGACAGGTGACGATTGAAGAAGCGAAGAGGCCTCTCTTGGAGAGCTTAGCTTTCGGCAATGCCAACCCGGAATGTCAACGGGTCATTAGCGCCATGCCAGGATGGCCATCCTTGGCAGAGATGGTGGGGACACCTCAGCATGTCACATTGATTGTGAAGAACGAATTGAGAGAGGAATGGGAAGAACAGATAAAGGGACACTCAGAGAGGCAATCAGAAGACAAGACATTAGAAAAGATGCTCGAAAAAATACTCCATCAACAGAACGAGAACATCAACAAAGTTCTTGCAACGATGCAGAAGAAGAGCAATCCCCCAGGAGGACAGTGCTACAAATGTGGGGAGTTTGGACACATAAGAAAGAATTGTCCACGAACACATACACTAGCGCCCGCACAAAAAGCGGAAAGGCCAATTTGTGCGTGGTGCGGAAAAGGAAGACACTCTGTGAAAGAATGTTATTCTCAGACAGACGTGGAAGGAAATCCGTTACCGCATCCGGGAAACGGAAGACTCAGCGAGGGAAATCGCCGGCACGCTCAGACACAAGTACTGGCAGTGGCACAAGAGCAGACAGGGCAATCATCAGTGAGCAACAAGCAGATGCCATCAGCAAAACCCTCAGTCGATTCCATAGCGACCCAGACCTCCTCCCACCAGGGGCACAGTGTGCATTGGCAGCTTCAAAACTAGTATGCTTTCTAGACGAAAATCATGCAGAGATACTAACGGGTATCCGCGGGGATTCATACAAAAAACAAGATTTCTTGATAGTTGGGCAAGATAAATGCAGTATCCTTGGACTCATTGTTTATCCTATGGTTGTCTCAGCAGACAAAAATACAGAATTAACAGTTTTGGCAAGAGCGCTTCATCCACCATTGACTGTACCGGAAAATACTGTGATTGTGAGAGCTTTCGCCTTGCCGCCACACACAGTTGGAGAAGTCATGTCAATCTTCGATGAAGAAGGGTTCCCTATGAAGGAACATGTTGAAGTACACACAACACGGGTGAAGCACATAGGTCGAGATCGACCCACGCTCACATGCCGATTGACATGTGGAGACAGGACAATAGCAATCAGAGGTATGCTCGACACAGGGGCGGATGTCACAGTAATATCATACATCTTTTGGCCACGCAATTGGAGCTTGGTCGCGCCCTTGGGTTCTCTCTCAGGCATAGGGGGAGCATCTCTGTGTCTGCAAAGTGAGAATTCCGTCGTTGTCACAGGACCAGGAGACAAGACGGCGATCATTCATCCTTTTGTCGTCCAAAAGCTGATCACAGTCTGGGGTTGAGACCTTTTGGCACAATGGGGCGCAAAGATCAAAGTGGATTTTTAATAGGGGTCACTGCGGCACTCGCCACATTGAAGTTGACATGGAGAACAAACAATCCAGTTTGGGTGAATCAGTGGCCCCTTGAGTGGAAAAAGTTGAGTGCTTTGAAAGACCTGGTCCAAGAACAATTGCAGAAGGGACACATCAAGCCAACAGACAGCCCTTGGAACTCTCCAGTGTTTGTCATCAAGAAAAAGCTCAGGCAAATGGAGGTTGTTACATGATCTCAGGAAGATCAACGAAGTCATAGAAGACATGGGACCACTTCAGCTGGGACTTCCATCTGTCTCAATGATTCCCAGAGATTGGCCGCTTGTGGTCATTGACCTCAAGGATTGTTTTTTCAGTATTCCACTCCATCCAGATGATGCTCCGAGATTTGCCTTTTCAGTTCCGAGTATCAACAAGGAAATGCCTCTGCAGCGGTACCATTGGGTCGTCCTTCCACAAGGACTGAAAAATTCTCCGACGATCTGTCAATGGTACGTGGCACGAGCTTTGGCACCAGCACGGAAGAAGTTTCCGAAGGTGAAGATCATTCATTACATGGATGATTTGCTCATTGCAGTGTCAACACAACAGGAGCTGCAAGAAGCTCGTGACTGTGTGATTGCAGATGTGCAAAAGGCAGGTCTGGAAATCAGCATTTCGAAGATTCAGGAGGTTGCGCCTTGGAAATATCTAGGGTGGAAAATTTCAGAGAGAACAATAAAACCTCAGAAAATGGAGATCAGCACTAAGATCAACAATTTGCATGATTTACAACAGCTTTTGGGAGAAATCAACTGGATGAGGCCAGTTTTGGGAATCACAAATGCCGATATTCCAGCATTGCTCGATCTTTTGAGAGGAGACACAGACATTCGATCTCCCAGGACACTTGCGCCAGAAGTGAAGAAAGACTTGGAGAAGGTCATAGACGCGATACAGAAAAGGCAGGCACATCGATTTGTTCCAACGTCGCCTTTTCAGTTGGCAGTGCTGGGGAAGAAAACACAGTTCCATGGTTTGATCTTCCAATGGGATGAATCAGAAATGGACTCTTTGATAATTATAGAGTGGGTTTTCCTACTGCACAGGCCCTCAAAAACAATTCTCACAGATTTAGAGATGGCAGCACAAATCATCATAAAGGCAAGAACGAGGTTGCTGACAATGGCAGGACGAGAATTCTCAGTCATCAGATTACCTCTGAAGCAAGACTATTTCGATTGGGCAATGCAACAATCAAAAGATTTATTAATCGCATTGTTAGCTTTCCCAGGAACTTGCACAGTCCATTTTCCACAGCATTGAATACTACAATCACAAATATGTTACAGAGCAAAACCAAGAATAAGTGAAGAACCTTTGGATGGGATCATAGTGTTCACTGATGGCTCAGGGAAGACACACAAGTCAGTGATCACGTGGAGAGACTCAACGATGGGATTGGGAATCTGACGTGAGGATGTTTAAGGGCTCTCCACAAATTGTGGAGTTGGCAGCTGTTGTCCAAGCATTTCAGTTGTTCGAACAACCCCTCAATCTGGTCACAGATTCCGCATATGTTGCGGGTGTGGTCAAGAGATTGGAGAGTTCGCTCTTGAAAGAAGTCAGTAATGAGGTTTTATACTCATATCTGACGAGCTTGAAAATATTGCTAGAAAGCAGGGAAAGAGAATATTTTATCACGCACATTAGAGCGCACACAACACTTCCGGGGTTTTTAGCGGAAGGGAATGCTCGGGCGGACAGGTTGACAATGCCCATTTCGCAAACACTGCCGGACATTTTTGAGCAGGCAAGATTAAGTCATGCGTTCTTTCATCAGAATGCACAAGCGCTGATGGAGTCCTTCCGTCTCACAAAGAGTCAGGCGAGGGAGATCATTAGTGCTTGTCCAGACTGTCAGCTTGTGCAGCCACCTTCTTTTACCAGAGCAGTCAATCCGTGGGGACTGCAAAGTCTTCAATTGTGGCAAGCTGATGTCACGAAGTATCCATCCTTTGGGAGGCTCAAAAATGTTCATGTTTCTGTAGATACATTCTCAGGTGCAGTCTTTGCTTCAGCACATGCAGGGGAAACAGCAGACCATGCTTGTCGACATTTTCTGCAAGCATTCGCATCACTAAGTGTGCCTCAGGAGATAAAAACAGACAATGGCCCAACGTATACAGGCAGGGTGCTTGACAAATACCTGAAAAGATGGGGTGTCAAACATACGTTTGGTATTCCACATTCGCCCACAGGTCAGGCGATCATTGAAAGAAAGCATCACACCCTGAAATCCCTTCTGGACAGACAAAGAAGGGGTGAGCCAGAGGCAACACCCAACATGAAATTAAATAAGGCGCTGTATGTGTTGAATTTCCTAAATAGTTCATCCTCAGAACCTAATCCACCAATTGTGAGGCATTTTCTAAACAGCACACAGGCAAAGCTAAGGGAAAATCCTTTAGTTTTGATCAGAAACCCAGAGACGGGACAAATAGAGGGTCCTTTCAAACTAATCACTTGGGGCAAGGGTTTCGCTTGTGTTTCCACAGATCAAGGTCTGAAGTGGGTGTCAGTGTGACACAGGAAGCCATTTCAAATGCGAGAACAGGAGAACGCTGATCCGAGAAACAAAGAGACAAGTACTCAGACAGGAGTCGAGACTCAGACTGCAAAAGACGACTCAGAAGAGAAATAAAAAGAAACTAAGGACTTTGGGATTTTTCCTTTGGGGTCTTGAAAGATAAACATAACAATGATTTCACACAAAAGCGAAGTCATGAGTTTCATGATCCTCATGTACATCATTTTTTCATTCATTGCAATAAGCAATGGGGCAAATTTACCTATTAATCAACCAAAGCAAAATGCATGGGAGGCTTTAGCTCAAGCAGCAAATTTGGATAGTATTTGTCTGACACATTTGAGACCAGGGAGACCATTTTCAGCATGCATGGTTGGATTGCCAGTGGACGAATGGCCAATTCCAGGGCACTCCGCAGTTAACATCTCGCAGGTCATTAAAGATCCTGTGAACGAGTGGTGTGCTTGGACACATCTCCTTCCTGTGGCTTCTACAGAACCTCAGGAACTGGAGATTTTTGGGTCCATGACAATGGAACTCTGCATGCAGTTTGAAACTACAAAGGTCACAAAGGCAAAAACTATTGATTTGACTCCCAATCATGAATTCTATAAGAATGCATCAGCATGATGCAAATACACAGAGAAAACTGCCAGACGATCGATCCAAGTCCCAGTGCAATTGCCACGGGGTTTGTTTCTAATTTGCGGGGACAGAATTTGGCACGGCATTCCTGCTAATGCCATGGGAGGTCCATGCAGCATTGGGGAAATTTCAATGTTATCGCCTGATTTGAACTTGCTAAGAGAGAAAAGGCACAAAGAAAAAAGATCAATACAACATTACGCGGCAGATTGCAATGACAAAATATTCACTTGGGACAAGGCAGCGAGAGTTGCTACAGCAATCTTCTCACCTCAAGCAGCTTCAGGGGTGGCCTTGACTCAAATCGACCGCATGGGCTGTTGGTTGAGCAAACATGCTCAGTCTGTGTCTGTCGCATTGTGTGACATGTTAAAAGACATCAGTGGTGTAAGACAGGCGACTCTTCAAAACAGAGAGGCAATCGATTATCTATTGCTCGCTCATGGACATGGGTGTGAAGAATTTGAAGGGATGTGCTGCATGAATCTCTCAGACCATTCAAGATCAATTCATGAAAGTATTCAAAACAAAAAGGACAACATAAATAAACTTGGCGAGATCACAGGATCATGGATCGATGATCTGGTAGAATTCTTTGACATCTCTCCCATATGGAGAGGAATTTTAAAGATAGCATTCTATATCTTAATAATTCTCTTAGCCCTCATACTTGTTGTCCCATGCATCTTTGCATGTCTAAGATGTGTCATGAGTCAGGTAGCAAAAGAAGTCTTTTTAGTGCAAACAGAAGGGGGAGATGTGGGATCTCAGCACCTCAGGACTGATGTGCTGAGTCGCCGAGACCACCCTTGGGGGGCGCGGAGGTCCTGGAATGTTGCCAGAAGCGTCTGGTGGCTAGACTTTGATCCTGCACAGGAGACGACACCTGTATGAGGATGGGAGGATCTCACTGGGATAAATGGTGAAGGGATAGGTTAATTATAGTGTGAAACACAGGGTTTAGGATTTTGGTACAGGGGGGTCTAGAGAAGTAAGATGAAGGAATTGGGGCGTGTCCTGTCCTTCTTCTTCTTCTTCTTAGCCTCCATCTTCTGTGATGGTGCTGGCACTTTGGGATTGGTTCTTACTAAAAGTGCACTTGTCACTTATAAGTGCACTTTTAAGTGAAAGGTAATAAGGGTGAAAGGTATTGGGGAAAATAGGTAAATATCTTATACGTAGTTTTGGGTATAAAGATAAGTGACCACCCCGGGGGCTCTCAGTGTGCTCATGGCTGGCTTGCTGTGCAGACCTCTGTCAGGCCGAGAGAAAATCTTGTAGATAAAAAACTAATAAACACTGAAGACCGAGAAAAAGCCTGAAGACTCTTTTCGTCCTTTGGAGCGCGGGCTGTCCAAGGCCATCCCGAGCCTTTCCAGGCCATAAAAAACAGCCGAGAAAGAGACACTAGCAACTTTTGAGCATCATGTAAAGTCTTAATGTCCAAGTGCAGTTCTAATTTTTGGGGTACCACTGTTTGGTCCATTAGAGTCCATCCCAAATACTTCCATGGTTTCGTGATCTGAATTTTCTCTGTGGCAATAACAAGTGAAGATGCTGCAAGAGTGTCTCTGATGCTATCAACCTGCAAAGGGGAAAATGACTGTTGCTGCGCAAACAAGATATCATCCATGTAATGATATATTATGATAGTTGGCCACTGCTGACGTAATGGCTGCAATGCAGTGTCAACATAAAGCTGGCACAATGTGGGGGAGTTGCGCATCCTCTGTGGAAGTGTCATCCACTCAAATCTTTTGTCTGCTTCCCCACAATTTATTGCCGGTAGGGTAAAGGCAAACCTCTTCATGTCATCGGGATGCAGTCCGATATTGAAAAAACAATCCTTTAAATCGATGATTAGAAGTGGCCTATCTTGAGGGATCATGGCTGGATTCGGAAGACCAGGTTGCAAGGCTCCCATCGGTTCCATCTGGTCATTCACAGCTCGCAGATCATGTACCAGGCGGTATTTCCCTGACTTCTTCTTGATCACAAAAATGGGCGTGTTCCACGGACTCCTTGAGAGTCGTAAATGTCCTTGCTCGTATTGTTCCTTCACCAATTCATGGGCATGCATAAGACTCTCCCCTTTCAAGGGCCATTGCTTAACCATCACCGGTGTATCTGTTTTCCAGGTGAGTGGAATGGGGAAAGTCCAAGCAATGGCAATTACCCCAAAGGGTGGTGATTGATCAACACCACCCCCAGCTGTGTTAAAACATCCCTGCCAATCAGGCAAGAGACTGTAGGGGGCAACTGAATGACTGAAAACACAACGGACACTTGTTGCCCATCAATGCGCACCGACAGAGGATGTGTTTTGCTTGCCAAAGTAAGTCCTCCTACTCCCGTGAGCATGTTTTTTGATGGGAGCAGGGGTCAATGCTGTGGCCGTGCTTCTGGTGATATGATGCTGGTGTCTGCTCCCGTATCCAATAATCCATAAAGGGTTATGCTCTGATGTCCATGGGTAATTTCAACTCTTTGTTTTGGCCTTTCTTGAAGATCTACAGTCAGGAGTGTAACACCGGTAGAGCCAAAACCCTTTCCATCACGCTGCTGTCCAGTAAACGATGGAATACCCGATGTCATCTGTGGTAGTGGTACCAATTGTGCGATGCGTTGTCCTTTGGTTATCCTTATTGGGGGATAAGGGGTGTAAGCCATGATTTGTATTTCTTCGGTATAGTCCGCATCTATGACCCCAGGTAATACAAATAGTCCCAGCATGGATGTTGAGGAGTGTCCTAGTAATAAGGCTCCATATTTTTGCCCTTGTAGCGAGAGAGGACCGTTTCCTCCAGTTGGTATCCTTTCAGGCCAGTTCGTCATTAAAGTGACATCTACTGCTGCTGATATGTCCAAGCCGAGACTCCCTGCTGTTGCTGGCTGCAGACAGGAGGTGGCGCTGATGTCACGGTAGCAACTTGTGTCTGGGCGCAGCCAGCGATCGCACTCCTCCGTCCATTTTCCAATCGGGGCCGGCAAGCCGTAGTGTTGTAGGAGCTGTATTGGCAGCTGTGGCACCACACGCCAGGCACTCTGCATCCTCGGCGCGTGTGTCCCCTATCGCCGCATCGGTAGCACTTAAGATGTAATCCGGAGCCTCCCTGCGCGACTGCCATTGAGCCGTTTCAGAGAGGAGCGAGAGCGGCTAACACCTGATTTTGAGTGGATTCTGCTTGCTTTTGCCACCCTACTCCTAATTCCTTTATTGCATCCACTAAGAATGCTTGTGAGGCTGTTGGCTGTAAAGCCATTCGCTCTAGTGCTTCCTCAATGGTCCAATTTTCTCCCAGAGTGGCTAGTACCCTTTGTGTGGCCGGATTGCTATTCTGTAAGGCACACTGCTTCAATAGTGCCCAGTCTATAGCTGCATCTGCTTTGTCAATAAAACTCCCAAACGATTCCTCTCTACCTTGTTTTATGGCCATATATGCCGGCAGACCTCCTGGCTCTTTAACCCTTTCTATGGCCGCACGTACCAACCACATGGCTTCTCTAAGCTTATCTGCTCCTGATATCAACTGTGCCTCCGTGCGCAAAGATGCCCCTAAGCCCATGAGCTCATCCACTGTCACTCCATGCAACGGGTCCCCCTGAGCTCGCTGTGTCACAACTGACTCATTAACCAAGGCTTGCCAATGCGCATTAAACAACAATTGCTGATGCTGAGTAAATATTAGCCACACTATTCCCCTCAAATCATTCAGGCACAAAATTTGCGTATTAAAGAGATAATCCAGCATCTGCCTAACAGGTTCGCTTTTCACCCCGAACTGACTAACCGTGAACCACAATTGGGATAACAACTTCCAGTCTAAAGGAGTGTACTCTGCCAGATTCTCTGTGTGGTTCCCCTGAGCATCATACTGTGGCGTGTATGTAATCGGACAGGCAAGACCAGAAGCGGCCTCCATTGCCTCATCATCCCCCATTTGCATTGCCTCTTTTGCCAGAGCAGCCCAAGCCTCTCTTCTTTGTTTGGCCACCTCCCCCCATAGGTCACTGAGTGCCCCTGGGATAGGATCTGACTCTCCGAGAGTTTTGCGCTGTTGGTGCCTCTGCGCAGGCCGTTCGGGTGGGGGAGGTGGCAGGCTCGGCTCACTCTCTCTGCGGGGGGGCGGTCGGCTTTGTCCGCGCTCTCCTCTATCCTCCAGCTCGTCCTCCTCCTCCGACAGAGGAGGTGCAGATGGCCCCCCCGTGCCTGTAACAGGATCCTCCATACCACAGTGTTGTGAACCCATTGGTATTAACACCTTGTTTACCGAAGGTGCGAGAGGATCGTCCTCATGACCATACCCTATATTCTTCTTATGAGCTTCTGTCGCCCTTTCTGCCGCGTAACGCTCAGAAACATGTTGAAGCAGTGCGTTGTGTACCACCCGCCATAGCTTGCCCAATTTCTTTGCTGTTTAATCATCTCCTAACACCGCCTCCCACAGTATATGCCCAAACTTTCTCCATTCAGCGAGTTCATGAACCGTATGTGGATTAAGGAAAACCCCCTTAGCATAACCGTAGGCTAGCAACCCTGGCACTCCTTTTTTAAATCTATCCCCTTTACCCCTCGCCTTTCTAAATATGCGGCGAACAGTTTGTATGCTGCTTCCCTATCCATACCTATTCGTAAGCACGCTCTTTGCAGCTCTCCAGGCTTCCGGCAGCACGTATGGCTCAGGTCACCGATGTGAATCCCGAGGGTGCTCCTCTGGCACTGTCCTGGCTGCTCAGGACCCAACTCCAACTTCCTTGACCATGGCACGTCCTCCCTCTTTTCCTTTAGTGCAAGACTAGAGGGTCAACGTTCGAGGTCACCATTTGTCGTAGGAAGGAGACCAGGACACCAGATGGCTAATCACAGGTCCAGTTTATTAAAGAAAGCATCAAACACTTATACAGCAAATAATAAGCTTATGAATATTCTGTAAGCCAAGCAATCTATTGGTTAAACTATACCATTAACTCATCCACATTCCTTTGGGCCTACATTCTCTACTTCTCACGTCTCGCTGTCTATTTCTTTATCATACTCCGTTAGGCCCAAGGACACGTTATCTTTGTAGGTGCAAGATTTGGAATTAACCACAGTCTTGTACTTTTCCATTCTTTAGTCTGCTACTTTCTCAACAGACACCCTGCCTGCAAAAAGGCCTCTGCCCTAGTTAGGACATCTTTACCAAATTAATTCAGCTGTGTCCCCTCTCCTCAAGCCACTCTTTGACAAAACTCTCCACAAGGCCGTGTGGGTTTGCTTTCTGGAGGGGCCCCTTTGGAGGTTTTCTCCCAAATTTGCCCTAAACCAGGACAAAATTTGGTGTCCAACGCATGGGGCTTGAGAGAGAGTGGAAAAAGCCCTGGTCTGAGTGCATTTTGGTTGCCATTACTCTGTGTTGGTATAAAGCAGTTAATGGCCATGTTTTTGAATTCATAATGTTTCTTGGGGTGGAGGCTTGCATGCATTTCTGGTCCCTAGGAGCAGAGAATCATTAATGGGACATCACACCATGATCAATATGATCAAGCCAATTTATTACGAAAAGCAAGCCATTTTTATACTGTTCTCTATTGTTCACACTTCAAGCTAATACATGATTGGTAAATACTTTTTACACACACATTTTGATATTTTAGTTAGTCTTTCTTCTTCATGCATCTTACTGCGGTTTTCTTGTCTGCCTTTGCATCCTGAACTGTCTGCTGCTGAGTGTGTTCTTCTTCTTTTGTGTCCTTCAAGGGCATGGTGACCTTACTCAGTTTCTATGAAGGCTGGATTGTGCATATGTTGCATATGTCCATTGTCCTGCAAAAAACCCTCAACACTCCTCTCAATGCTTTCTGGTCATTCAAGTGCCATTCAGCTGACTGGTTTCATGCTTTGAGCTTCAGGGAATTGCCCAATATTTCTGAAGCTCAAATAGATATCATATTAGTCAACATCTTAATTGTGTTTATATCTCACAGAATTGCCTTTTCTTTTGTCTTTGTCTAAAACTGTTACTGTACAGAAATCTCTGGGGGATGGTGGACATGTCAGACGCTGCTGGGACATCCCAGAGCACTTGAACCTTGGCTCTGCACAGGAGAGCTCTTCATCCCCTTTCTCTCTTTTCCTCCCTCTGGGCATGGAGGGAGCTCCTGACTTCAGTGTGTGACTCGTGTGTGCAAAGAGCAAATCTGGGCAGAATCGGGGCAGGGAGGGTTTGGGGGGACCTTGGTATCAGTGCTGGGCACAGAAGGTGTTTTCCATTGCTCTGAGGCTGTCTGTTGTGGAAAGTGGATTTAATATCCAGCAGAGGAATGACTTTTGCATTTGATGGAGCTGTGCCTTCCCTTGGGTTTGTTGGCTGAAAAGATACAGAGAAGCACACGTGGAGAAATTTATTAATAGTTGGTTAGCTGAGAAAGGCCATGCTGACATAATGCCGCTGGTTAAGCTGAGAGAGGGAAGTCAGCAGTCAGTAAGCTGAAAGGAGAAGTCAGCAGTCGGTGACCAATGACAGGCAAGGACAGAATGCCCTTGCCGCAACATGAGGATAGGGAAGAGAGATTCTTCCTGAGAATATGTAGAAAGTATCAAAAGTAGGCGTAGTTTCTGATATGTAACTAACCAATCCTGAGCTCAACTTTTGCAATATGTATGAAGCTCATTATTAACTGTATTTAACCTGCTGTACTGATCAATAAAACTGGGCCTGTGATGATCTAATTGATGTCCTGGTCTCCTTCCGTTGAAAAATGGTGGAGAATGCGGGCAACGCCAAATCTCTGTCCTTTTTTCTCGGATTAAAAGAAAAAGGGGATTACGCCATGGTCGAGGAAGTTGGGTTTGGGTCCTTGCAGCCGGGACGGTGCCGGAATTTGAAGCACCCTTGAGGTTCACAGCGGTGACTCAAGCCAATACGTGCCGCAGGAGCCTGGAGAGCTGCAACAGGGCGCGCTGACTAATAGGTATGGATAGGCAAGCAGCATACAATTTATTCGCTGCGTATTTAGAACGGTAAGGAATAAAAGGGATAGATTTAAAAAAGGAATTACCAGGGTTATTAGCTTACGGCCATGCTAAAGGTATCTTTGTTAATCCACATACAGTTCATGAGCTAGCAGAGTGGAAGAAATTTGGGGAAATACTGTGGGATACAGTGTTAGATGATGATAAGTCAGCAAAGAAATCCCAATTGTGGCCATGGGCACATGGATGAGAAGGACAGTTCTTTTCCATAGGAAGGAAAGCACAGACCCTCAGTGTTTGGGAGGCAGGTGAGAGTCTCACTAGGCCAAGGCCAGCCAGACTTGTCAGTAAGGGCAGATTTTGTCTGGGAGCAGTCTTTGGATATAGGGAATTCTGGAGGTGGAAGTCCAATCTCAGCCATGCGTGCCCGGAGAAGTAGGACAGTTCTTTCTAATAGGGAGGAAAGCACGGAGCCTTCCCCAGTGTTTTGGGGACAGATGGGAGGTGACTCTCCTGAAACCACTGCCAGCCAGACTTGTCCTGGCAATATTCCTATGGGAAAAATGTGGAGTTGAAATCCCAGTTCTGGCTGTGGGTACTTAGAAGAGATTGACAGTTCCTTTCCTAGCAAGGAAAGCACAGAGCCACAGTGCTCCAGGAGCTGATGAGAGATAGCCCTTGACATCCCAACATCACCCAGACCTGTCCGGTGGCCCCTGGGAGGCCAAGCCAGCCAGGCCTGTTCCATGTTCCCTCAGTTCCATGGGACCCAATGGTCCCTTGCTTCCATGTGTCCCTGAGGTGCCATAATGTCCCCTTGGTGACACGAGGCCCTGAAGGGTCCCAATAGTCTCCATGGTTCCATCAGGCCCCACAGTTCCATAATGGCCTCTGGGTCCATGAAGCCCCTCTATGTCACCAAGGCCCCTTGGTTGCATGGGCTCCAGTGGTGCCACCATGATCCCCTTGGTTGCATGGGCTCCAGTGGTACCATAATGATCCCCTTGGTTCCACAGGCTCCAGTGGTGCCACAATGATCCCCTTGGTTCCATGAGGTTCCCTAGTGTCACCACGGTGTCCTTGGACCCTCTGGGACTCTCAGTGTGTTCCCAGTCACCCCCAGTATGGTTACAGACACTCCTAGTATATCCCAGTTGCCCTCAGCACACTCACAGTCATTCCCAGTCACATCCACTTGGCCCAGTAAGGTTCCACTTTCCACCAGTATGATCCCAGTCACTCCCAGTGAAGGGAAGGGACTGGGACAGGCTGGGATGGACTGGGACACTGGGATACACCAGGATAAACTGGGACACACTGGGAAACACTGGGATACACTGGGACACACTGGGATACACCGGGATACACCGGGACACTCTGGGATACACCATGCCCAGCACTGGGAGCCACTGGGAGCAGGATCAGAGCACACTGGGACTCAGCAGGGCCAGAACTGGGGCAACTGGGATCATAGTGGGATATACTGGGAGTGACTGTAACCGTACTGGGGGTGACTGGGAACACACTGAGAGTGACTAAGTCACTGAGTCTACATTGGGGGCAACTGGGATTGACTGGGACGGTGCTGGGGAAGACTGGGATCACAGTGGATTCATACTGGGATCATACTGGGAGTGACTGGGTCTGTGCTAGGGTGTCGTGGTTTTGGTTTGCTAATTTAGGATCTCTTTAATTTTGAGATTATTTTGGCTAATGCACTAAAGAATGTGGTGGGTTTGGTGTTGGTTAATTACTAATACACTTATTTTTTGTTGTGAGATAGGATTAGGAGAGAAGTAAAGCAGTCTCAAAACTTTAAAAGTGTATAAAGAAAAATTTTATTAATAGTAACTAAAAGGGAAAAAAATGTAGTAAGAATCAAAGCAAACTTTTTAGATTACTTCTCCCCACAACTTTTTCTTTCTCACTGACAATGTAAAGAAACTAAACTTAAGATTTCTAGTCAGTTTACTACCTATAAAAGAGTCTTTTTTTAGTTCACTTAGGGAGAGAAGTCCCTCTTGTTAAAGTTATGGAGACTTTTCTACAAAAGGAAAAAACAGTGTTCTCGTGGTTCTCAATTTTGTCATGAATAACAACCACCAGAGGAACCTGGCTATTGTAAGATCTTTTTTATTTCTACAAGTCTTTCCCACAGCTTGGAGATGGGCTATATTGGTTTATGGGGTATTGTTTTAAAGATGAGCTGTTCAAAGGCAAAAGTTCTCATTATCTATCTCTAAAATCACCTTCATCTCTGGGAGCAGAGATCTTCATTTTTAGAAGCACAAGACTGTGCTCTTTCTTTGTACAAACTTCTCATGAGATTACAGCTATTTCAACATCTGCTTACTTTAACATAGAAGCCTTTACCTAATATCAATTCAAACACTTTCATTTCCTTATAGTTTTATGTGTTATAAGGGAAAAAAGTCTATTCTTTATAGCTTACAAGAGGATTTCAGCTCTAAAAACAAAGCATCTTCTCACCTGTCCCATCTGGGACTTACTTACCTTCTTCTTTACCTTCATCATCTTGTTTTTAATATACTTGCATTTTGTTCTTTTCTATCACTCAAAAGAAGATTGAAGTACTGAAAAAGTTAACATCACGCCTGAAGCCTACCTAAGCCACCAATAACTTGTAACAGAAAGCTGTGGCTCAGTTGTGTTCAGATCAGCTTTATAGTTAGTGTTTAGTTTTCTACACCAGCCACAGAAGTCTCTGTAAATGAGCCTTGCTTGGTCTTATCCTATGCAAGCTGTTACAGCTCCAGAGCTCAGTCCCCAAGGGGACTGGGTGCCAGAAGCCAGCTCGCTCTCAGACCAAGGCCGCGGGACAGCCCTAGCAAGCAGGGAATATTCAGCTCTTAGTGATTAGGCAGCTCTTATGATTTCAAGCTCTTTGCTTGCTAGGTAGCTTTTCCCTTGGCTTAAGGCTCCAGCAGACGGTAGAGAGAGGAGAAGCAGAAGACACTGGCTGTTCCACGTGTATGGCTTTATTGCAGTGTTCCGTGAAGGGTCTCAGCTCTTCTTCTTCCGAGTTAGTAGGGGTACAGTATGCTACTTTTATACCCTTGGCCTGGATCCAATCCTGACCAATGGCAAAGGTGTTAGAGTGACCATAAGTGACCAATAGTAGGGTTAACACAATATTGCCTTACATGGTATAGGGATAACGTGGATGTCCCTGGAGACAGGAAGCTTCTTTGCCGCTGTGTCAGCATTCTATTCTCCAAGGGGCCCTGGCTAAACCCGAGGGGTTTACTACATCTCTGGTCTCAGCCACGCTAAGAAGAAGCAGCAGCCTGACAGCGAGATCTTCACAGCCACAGCCAGCCCTGCTCTGGCTAAAGCTCCGCAGCCTCCCCTGTCTCCTTGCCCAGCAGCTGCTGAAGCCCAGCCCAGCCAAACCAGAGCCCATGGAGAGAGAAGCCAGCAAGCAGCCCAGAAAATAGAAAAGAAGCCCAGCCCGCAGCAAGACTGCCCAGCGCAGCCCAGCCCAGCACAGCCCAGCCCTAGAGCTGAAGCCCAAACCCAAACCCAGCACCTCCCTGCCGACCAACAAGGAAAAGTTTCTGAATTTTTTGGTCTTTACCATGTGGGTTTCACACAAGCACGTCTAGCTTTTCAGCAGTTCAACAGACTGTCAGATACACAAAAAACTTTGCATCGCTTTCCTAAATTTGCTCCCATTCCAAAACATAACACAGGGGTCACTGGGAGCAACTGGGATCAGACTGGGAGGAAATGGGAGCAACTAGGACGAAGCTGGGAGCAGCTAGGACCATGCTGGGAGCAACTGGGATAATCATGTCATCAGAGTAGGATCATACTGGGAGGGACTGGGTCTGTGCTAGAGCCAACTGGGATCACACTGGGAGGCAATGGAACTATGCTGGGAAAAATGGGATCATACTGGGAGCAACTGGCACCACACTGAGGGTGACTGGGATCCTTCTGGAATCATACTGGAAGTGACTAGGAGCAGGCTGAGGGCAATTTGGACCATGGTGGAGCAACTGGGATATACAGGGAGTGAGTAGAATCATGCTGAATGGGATTGGGAGTGGCTGTGAGCAAATGTAATCATACTGGAAGCTACTGGGAGCAACTGGGAGTGAGTGGAAACACATTAGAGACAACTGGGATGTACTGGGAGAGACCAGGAGTGACTGGAATCACAAAAGAACCATAAAGGAAGTTACTGGAATAATACTGGGAGTATCTGGGATTGACTGGAATCCTACTGGGCGTGACTGGAATCCTACTGGGTGACTTGGAGTGACTGGGACCATACTGGGGGCAAATGGCACCGTACTGAGAGTGACAGGGTTCATCCTGGAATCATACTGGGAAGGACTTGAAGCATAGTGGGAGTGCCTGGAGCTATAATAGGGGTGAATGGAAACACCTGGGATCATACTGGGATCGTGCTGAGAGTGACTGGGATGACACTGGGAGCATCCTGAGTGTAACTGGAAGTGACTGGGACCATCCTGGGGGTGACTGGGAGCCACAGGGCCCATGCTGGGAGTGACCTGGGGGGAACTGGCCCAGCTGGGGCTCAGGGTTGTTCTCCCCCAGGGCTGCCCTGGCTCCTGCTGCCACCCTGGGCCCCACAGAACCAAGGGACAGGGGACAGGGACAGGGCACAGCTGAAGGACAGGGGATGGGACATGGAGAGGTAGAAGGGAGTTCCAGGGGGTCCTTGAGCCCAGGAAAGGGGAGTCCACGGTTTCCCAAAAAGGGGGGACCAGGGTGGGGACACCCAGGATGTTCGAGAACAAGGAGTTCAGGGGGTCTCTGGTTTTGCACAAAGCTGGGACTGGGGGCTGGGAAAAGCAGGAACGGGGGACCAAGGCATTCCAGGGAGTCCCAGGGTCAAGCCCATGGCCACTCTGGAGGCTGGGAGCCATGGGATGGCTGGGAAAAGGGGAGCAGGGAGCCCTGATGTCCAGAAATGGGGGATCCAGGGGGGTCCCTGTGCAGGATAACGGGAGCAGGGGGGTCCCGGTGCCGGCGGGGTGGTTCAGGGTCCCGGTGCCGGGGGTCCCACTCGCCCCTGGCCCCCCAGGAGCGCCCTCAGCCCCAGCGCTGGAGCCATCGCGCTGCTCCTCCTCACTGCCAGTGTGATCCCAGGATGATCCCAGTAGAACTGAGTCACCCAGGAGCTGCTCCCAGGATGATCCCAGTACAGCCCAGTCACTCCCAGTCCGGGCATCCCCCCAGGCCTCTCTGCGTTCCGACCTGTCCTGGCTCCATCCCCGCCCCTCCCGGGGGCTGCGAGGGCTGCGGGAGCGGAGGAGGAGGAGGAGGGAGGGAGGAAGAGGCGGAGCGGGGGAGGAGAGGGGGAGCCAGGCGGCTCCGGCGCTGCCTGAACTTGCAGCAGCCTCTTGTCCCCTCCTGTCAGGGAGTTGTGCAGAGCCAGAAGGTCCCCCCTGAGCCTCCTTTTCTCCAGGCTGAGCCCCCTTCCCTGCTGCCTCAGCCCCTCCTGCTGTTCCAGCCAGGGTTGGATACTAGTGCTGCAAAGAGCAATGTACAGACCTGGCATAGGTGCCTTTGTCACCACATTTTAACCTTTCATTAGTTACAGAAAGACTCTTGGGAAGCCCCAAACTGCAGTCAGTTGCTGCAGTGCCAATGTCCTTTGCAAAGCCCTGCGGCCCGGCCCCGCACTCGGCGCCACGGCTGCCCGGTAACCGCGCCCGGGCCCTCAGCGCCTGTGACAGCGGCGCGGCCTCAGCTGCCTGAGAGCGCGGCCCTGGCTGGGTGTGCGCAGCCTGGGCTCCTGCAGGCGGCTGCACCGGGCCATTCGCCGGGTGAATTGTCGGCGTAGAGAATTGCCAAAGGTGCAGAGCATTGGCCTCTGCGAAAAGCTCCGCAGCGTGCAGAACATTGGTGTCTGCTGGGGAGTCCTGCGTTTCATTTGAATGTAAAGACCGACTAAAGTTGAACTTTTTGGTTCTGTTCCATCTGTGCTCTGAAAGAGAATGCCAAAGGGAAATAGAGGATGTGATCATGCTGGTCTTCTGGGGCAGTAGTTCACTGACATGTAGACCTGAGAGGATGAACAATAAATGGTCTACTGACTGTGCTTTTTTTCACTGAAGAAATACAACAACTTCTAAATATACTAGTCTATACATTTTTTTCCTATAGTAACTGCTTAAACTGCTTAAATGAGAATGAATTCTGTTCAAGTTTCAGTGGGTTTTTATCATCTGGTGATTAAAATTATTAGGAAGGTGCCTCTGTATTGAGGTGCAAATGAGACCATATGCCAAAGTCAATAGTCTGGATTTTATGGAACAGTAAATGTGAGGAAGAAAGAGAGAGAAAGACAAGAAAAAGTGGGAGAGGGATGGGGGTTGGGAAGGGGAGGGGAGAAAGAGAGTGTCAGAGACAGATTTAGTAGAAAATATCACCATTCCATGGATCCCATTGGCATCCCATTAAATCCTCTTCTGGTCTTCTCTGTGGTGAGGTCTGGCAAAATATAAGACTCAATGGATTCATGCAGATTTGGGCAAGGTGGGACTGCCCAGGTCTCTTGCTACTGTCAAATAATACAAAATCTTTAGCACCCATATATCCTTCGAGTCTGCCATGAGTTGGGTTCTAGATTTTCAGATTTGTTCTGTTACTTTGCATGCCCTGCAGTTGTCTGGTGTGAGGCCTCAGGAATGGGTCTGGAGGCACTGTGGAGGTCTTTGCTGGGAGGTTTGTGTGCAAACCTGGCCTCAGCAGAAGAGTCTGTGGCTATGACTTCCCCAGCCTGAACCCAGACAGAGCTGATTTTCAGGACAGCTGCTGGGTTTGGCTTTGTTGTGGATAGGTTTTTCTCCTCAGCCTTGTTTACTTCTCCCCAGACCTGAGCTAATGGGACAATAGTGTCACCTTTATCTTGTCTCAAGTTCCCTTAGGCAGCTTAACTCACAGTGCCAAGTTCCAGTCAGGAGGCATTTTCAGGGAAGGGTGGGCTTGGGTGGTCACAGCTTCTTTATACAGTTTTGTCACAATGGGCAGAAAGTCCTTTATAATGATATTTAAGCCATTAGCCATAACATTCCAGTCTCTCATTAGTCTCTCAGCTGTGAGGAGCAGCTGAGAGAGCAAGGGCGCTTTAGCCTAAAGAAGAGGAGGCCCACTCTAGCTATTTTTAAGTAATATTTAAGCTACAGTTTTGTCTGTTCCAACTCTTATTAATGTTCAGCTTTTGAGGTCCAGGTTTCAGTATGATCCATCTTTGAATTGCACAAGGTAGCCATAGAGTTCAAATAAAGTCCAACTAGAGGCCTAAGTATACTAGCTACTAACATCAAACAAACACCTAGCTACTTTCAAATCATAGAACATTTTTAGCACCAGTATACGCCTTGAGTCTGCCATGAATTGGGTTCTGGATTTTCAGAGTTCCATTGTTGCTCCTCCCAGTTTTGTTGAGGCATTGTCGCTCACCTGCGACATCGTCCCTTGGAAATGGCGTCTGGATTCCCAGAAAAGACCACAACACCTCATCTTTTGTCCAGGGAAGGACTGAAGCCTAATACTGTGAGTACCCCCTGGGGCTGTGTTAAGGCTGGCACTGCCCTGGTGTCCCTGCTCTCCCTGCCCCTGTTGTCCAGCAGTGCTGTGAAGCTGCAGAGCCCCTGCCCAGCCCTTTGTGCTGTGCTGCTGTTGCTGGGGCTGTCCTGGTGCAATAGGGAACATTGTGGGATGCTTCAGCTGTGTCTTGCCTGGCTGTGCCAGCAGAGCCAAGTGAAACCAATGTACAGCTGAAGGCCTGAGCATGTGTTCTGTCCCTTTCCCTGTGCCACAAGAATTCCTTCTGTCAGGCTGGGCACCACTCACCTGTGCTGCTCTGACCATCCTGCCCTTGGGCACCTGGGCGTGTTGGGGGGGGGGAAGCTCAAACTCTGCCCAAAGCCTTGAGAGCCATGGCTGGTCCCAGCTGGAAGAGCTTCCAAAGCAGCTGTTCTCTCCCAGCTCCTGTGTGGGCACAGATGCAGCCCTGCAGGCAGCGCTGGAGCCAGGGCCACAAAGGTCCCTTGCTGTCTGCAGCTCACTTGGCTGAAGATGCCCCGACTGCTGAGGCTCTGTCAAGGAGATGCCTCTGTTTTCTTCTGTGGAGGGCTCTGTCAGCCCAGGCAGAGAAAACAATCAACAGGGAGAACTAAAACCTGGACACATTCCTGTGCACCTCATTCTTGGTACAGTGTTCCTTTCTTGCATCTCTTGGACTCATCCAGCAGCGATATCTCCTTGCTGTGAGTTCTGAGCGTTGTGCAGGGATGGAGTTCAGGCAGTTCTGAGAGCTCCTCCCCATTCTCTGGAAAGGTCACTGCCTCAATCCAATGAAACGTGAGAGGAAACAAATGCCCAAAGAGCAGAAATCCCCAACCATGTCCCATCCAGTCATGGAGAAGCCAATGGGACAGAGCCATATGGCTGGAGTATGTGTGTTCCACTCTGTATTATTAATTCACTGATGCTAAGTATTTCAGCAGGAAACTTCCAGGGCTTCCAGGACTGTCCTAGACAATGTGATCACAAGTTATTCACCAGTGCCACTTGTTCAAGAAAAGCCTTTCTGAACAAGCACAACTCTGAGGCTCTAGCTGGTTTACTTTTGCCTTTCAGCTGCTTCCCTCTAACTCCAGAGGGAGAAGTTTCTCAGCAGGAAGAAGGAGGCAAGCACTGGGGGGAGTATTCTGCCCAGAATTGGCCCATTTCTAGACAGGAGTGAGACTCGCCCAAAGGTAGCCTTTACCTCCTCTTTTCCTTTCTGTTTCACATGAAGTTTGAAGAGGGTGTGTGCTTGTGACAGGCTTGCCTCCAGCAAAATACCTCAGTGTCCAGGTCCTGCTGTCACTGCAAAGTGCTGGGAGTGGTGGACTGGGAGTCCTGATCTGCACTAAGCCAACACAAATACCCTCTGCTGAAGCTGCTGGGGTGTGCTGGAGTGCAGCTGCCATTGCTAAAACAATGGGAGGAAGGCTGGGGACACAGAGGCCCAAAATTGCCCTTTGCCACCATTCTGCTGAAGGAGCCACCTCTTGCTTTGGTGTGGTCACCATCAAATGCTCGGGATCACAGGATTCCCTCCCGAGTGGCAGCGGTGGCCTTTGAAGGCCAAGGATCTGCAGGAATTACTTCAGATTGAACAAAACAAATTGCATTACTGCTTTGGGCTGGAACAATGTGTTGGACCCTGACGGGGTGTTAGATTTTGCAGGCTGCCAGATGTACAGGGGACTGGCCCTGGGCAGAGGGGAGTGGATGTGCTTTGTCTGGATGAGTGCCTACTCAGAGGTGTGTTTAAAGCTGCCTTTCTGGCAGGACTAGCTCGGTATAAAGCACAGTCCAAACAGGTAGGTGACTGAGGTGGGCTGTTGAGCAGGAAATTGGCAGCAAGAGACACGGAACACAATCCAGGTTAAGGATTGTCCTGGAGAGGAGCCTTGGGAACACCTCAGGGAAGGGCACAGCTAAGGGACAGTGTGCTGCAGCCACTCCCTTCAGCAGAATGTGTCTGCTGTGAAGTCACAGAGGAGACCTGCTTGCATCTCTACAGTGACAGCAGTGTGGCTGGAGAAGGCAGACAAAGCAGGGCAGAGTTTTCTCCAAGCAGTGTCTGTGCTCCAGAAGCATTTGCTGTTGTTGTGTCATTCCAGACGTGCCTCTACAATGGCATTAAATAAGATAGCAATAATGACAAGAAAGCACCCATTTAAAGCTCATGGAAAAAGGAGATACCAACTCTACTTTTACCCAAGTTGCTGAGAAAATAACTGAACCTTATCGTCATTCAGCATTCACCTCACTTGTCTTTTTATTTTCAGCTCATTTGTCTTTTTATTTTTGCCTTTTCCTCTGTTTGAAACGCACTAACTTTGAAAATGAAAAGGAACAAAATCATCAAAGCAAAAGAAAAGTGTTTCTTAGTAACGATTCAGCTGAGCTGGGGATGTCTCCCTCCCTGAGAGCCAAGCACACACACACACCCTCTGAGAAAATGGCAATCTTTGTATCCCCTTTGTACCCGGGTGGGGCGGTCCCTGTGCCCTTTGCCATTGGATGGGTACTCAGCAGCTTCCATTCTCTATTGAGCACCAACTTTTCTGTCCGCTCCCTTCTCGTCCTCCTTCCTTTTGGTCAGGTCTTCAACCCTGTCCCTCTCACTGTGACACTCAACAAACCAACCTGAACAAATGCAAACCACAAATAACACACAGAACCAACAAATTCCATTCTTTTGCTTAATAACCTTTTGGCTTCAGCCAAATATCACCTCATCTCTCACACCTCCTCTGGTCCTGTGCTCTTCTTACTGATGTCTAAGTTCTAGAGCAAAAAAGATATTTGCAGTTGTGTGGGCCTCGGTTTCCCTGTCTAAGAGTAAAAGACATCCCAAATCCTTTCCCATGGAGTCTTCTGTAAATTCATGGGTTTTACTTACTCCATGAGTGCTCAGTCAGTGCCCCAGAGCTCTGTGATCACATGGGCACAGGGCTGTGTTTTAGCAAAGTGCTGCCTGGCATTCTGGAGAAAGAAACTTGGAGAAATCCATGCCCAAAGAGCAGCTTGGTTTGAGCCTGCTCTGTGTGGCCCAGCAGCTGTGGATCAGCTCAGAGCAGAGGTGGGTGAGCCACTGTTTGCCCATTGTGGGCTGGGCAGACGTGCTCCCTCAGAGTCTGTACTTCACTGGGGATCAGTGGAAGATTCTCCTGCATGAACATTCCTCACAGCAGCTGAAGCTCTCCCTGCTCTCTCTCCCCTCCAGCTGCCGTCAGCTGCCCTGAAACAGAGCTGGTTTGGGGTTTCCCCACCAGAGCTGGTATTTCAGAACTTCGTCACTCGGGAGGTCTCTGAAATGGTGCTGTCTCTCATGAATAAGGACAAGGTAAGTGCTGGCACCCAGAGCTTTAACACTGTGCTGGAAGAGGAGAGTGCTCTCATTCCCTTAGTGTACAGCAAAGCAAGTTATCTGCTGCAGCACATGCAGAAGAAAATGTCTCAGCACTTTCTTCTGCAAGATGGTGGAAATCTTCCTGTGCTGGGAACTGTCCCCAGATTTTGGCCAGGCGTTGATGGTGTCTATCCCAAAGGAGTTTCCTTCTCTTGAAAGCTCTGGATTGACTGGAATGTTGAGGGCTGTACAGTTCTTACCTGCTCTCATGCTTTGCCTTGGGTCTATAGCACACCCTGTGTGTCCTTGGTTAATCTTGGCTCCTGGTAGGATTCTCTGCCTCTCTCAGCCAGTTTGGCTCCCTTTGTGCAGCTCACAGGCAAAGCTCAGGGGCTGAGCCTTCTGCACTTTATGCTGGAGTCACTTCTCTTAAATGGCATTGGCCCTGCAGGAACCGTGTTCTGAAAGAGCCCTGCAATCAGAGTGATGGAGCAGAAGCAGTGAGAGGCCTTTAGGTGCCACTTGAGGCTCCTGCTCAGCTTCATCCAGCTCTGCTCAGCTTTTCCAAAAGCAACACAGTGCTCTGCTTTCCCTTTGGAGAACCACAGCACATCCAAAGCCATATGCTCCTGGAGGTTTCCACCTTCACTTGAAGAAATTGGGATTGTTTTGCAGTTTCCCAAGAGAGCTGAGAGGGAAAAAGTTGAAAAATGTCAGCAGTTGTGTTCCACTGTAAAGAGGAAAACTTGAGACCATTTGAATTTCAGTCAGGGAAACATTTTCTCAAGTGAGGCTTCTGCCAAGAGTGGGCTGGTGGGAGGAGACAGGAGAGAGTCCAAATCATCTGGTTTAGACTTTCGGAGAGCATTTTGGTGCTCAGGGGTTGATGATATCAGTGTGGTAGAAAATGCATGTGTGCTGTGCATGTGTACCCCAGAGGGCAGAACCTGGCCTGCTGGCTGCAGGCAGGAATGCCCAGCAGCCCAACTTGCCTGCACAGGCAGCAGGAAGCCCTGGAGAGCCAAGATTGGCTTTGCATACTGGAACCACACTGTCAGTCAGTGCTGGTCCTGTTTCTCCAGGCAGAAAATAGCTCTGAAGCCCCATGGTCAATAGACGCCGCCTGTGTTTCTGTCCCTTTTGGCAAGCTGGTTGCTCTCAGGGTTTTATGATTCTTCCTTGCTGCTTTACTGCCCATTTAAATTCTCTTTGCCATCTCCTTGTTTTAGGGATTGTCTTGCTGTGTTCCTTCCTTCTTTTGCTTTTCAGGTTTGCTTTTATTCCCAGTAAGGCCACAGTGTTTGGTCTCCTGTCTTGCTGCTCTGCCTGCCTGACTGTATGCCCACAACGTCCCTACCCAAACCTGATCTGCTAGAAGGGAATTTCTTCCTTCCCCCTGGACAATGTGCTGGTTTGCTCTTAGGTAGCACATTCCCCCTCTGGAACATGACAACTTCATGGCTGTGTGCAGGCAGAAGCCAGCAGGTTTTTTGACCTTGTTGAATATGCAGGTGACTTGGTTCAGGTGCTGTGTCTCCATCCTGCTGGTGCTGACCTGCTCAGCCCTTCCTTCCCAGCAGGCACTGCCCTACTGCCCCTGGCAAAAATGCTGGAGGCAGAGAGAAGGGATTCAAGTTCAGCCTTGTGAATGATGTGCCTGTGCCTGTTCAGCTGAAAGTGCTTTTGAAAAGGGGCAAGGGAGGCATGTCAGCAGGGCACGGACAGGTCTCCTCTGATCCTGTTTCCACAAGTGGCAAAATCATCATTTCCTGTCTCTGCTGCAGATGCCTTGGCTGGTGAAGGTGTGCATGGAGAGCTGCCTTATTTCCAGCTGGCGTGCCCCAGGGATGTGTACCACATGGTGCCAGCAGGCGCCTCTGCCCCTGTGCGCATCCGCTTCAGCCCCGACGAGAACAAGGTGAGGCTGGAGGAGCCAAAGCACACAATGATCTCCACAGCCATTGTTTTCCCTGCGCTCTGGCTCCAGCCCATTGCATGCTGTGAGCTGGGCTCCAGGCGTGGGCAGGCAGCCTGCAGCCAGTCACACCTTGGCACTGCTGGCAGGCACTGCAGCCAGGCCTGACAGGCTCTGCTTCCCCTCCCTGCACATTGCTGAGCATTGCCAAGGGAAGATGCACAGGAAACAGGATGAAAAGGACAGAGGGCTGTTGATGGATGTTGGGCCATCTCTAGGTCCAGTGGAAGGGGTTTCATTCTGATGGAAAACACCAGAGGAACAAAGAGGTCAGAGAGCTTTCCTCCTTCCTGGACTGCCAACAGCTTCCCTGCCTGCCCCTGGGCTGGAGCACAGCCAGTGCTTTTTCACCCCCTCTGTTGTGCAGCCTTGCAGCTGTGCTGTCCCAGAGCACAAGTGAGCATGGCACAGCTGCAGGGCCAGGGCAGAGGATGTGCTGTGCCCGTGAGCCCGGCCTGGCACAGGCACACTGGGCTCTGGGTGCCCTTGGTCAGCAGGAGGGTGCTGAGCTGCAGGGGACCTGGACACCTCCCTGAAGGAGCTGGTGTAGGGCAGGTACAAGCTGCAGGCAGAGCTGTGAGCCCAGAGCCCGTGGCAGTGACACTGCTGGGGCTCTGTCTTCATGCCTGTCCCTGTGCTTGCTCTGTCAGCTGGCACCCATTCCGTGCCAAAGGTGCTTTTGTGGGGAGGTTTGAACAGCAGTGCTGAGGCCCTGGCAAGTCTGATCTCAGTGCTGGGATCTGGAGGGTTCATGTTCTGATCTGGAGGCTTGTTCATACGGTAGTGTTGAGGACATGGCATGGAAGGGAGGAAACCTTGCAGGGAAACAAAGAGAGGCCCTTTCCAACAGCATCCTGCTACCTCTTAGCACTGTTCTTCTCCTGACTTGGTTGGAGAGGCAAAGTTAGAGGGGAGTTCTGAGCCAGCTGATGTTTCTGCACCAGGCCAGAGGGGCGAGATGTCTTTGGGTGCAGCTGTTTTCTCCTCTTCCTTTTGCTGCTTAGAGTCAGTTGAACACTTTGTCCTATTCTCAGACAGTGGGAATATAGAACCCTAAAGAGCAATGTCCTGTGTTCCCCAGCTCCATGTTGCTTAGAAGTGGCTTAGGAATTCTTTAACATCATTAAAATTTAGAGTAAAAATGATGGTGGCCTAGGGTATGGGTATGACCCAAGTGACACAAGAGCTGGATGGCACAGAGGTAGGTTTTGCAAAGTCCTCCAGTGCCTTTAAAATGTGACATATTAGTAAAACTTAGTGTTCATTTGAGGGTGCAATAGGTAAATGGATGCCCTTGAAGGGTTGTAGAAATGTTTTTTCTTCTGCCATGGGGATGGCCCTCAATGCCCTGTGCTGAGCCAGTTTCTTTTCCTGCAGGATTATTGCCATGAGCTGGTCTGCATCACTGCAAGGGAAAGGATCATTGTGCCAATTCAGGCCATTGGTGTGAAGCAAAGTGAAAATTTTCCAGGATAGAAATCCATTTTAATTTAGGTGAAATGTACCATTTTGAGTTGAGTCCGTGGTTAGAAACCATAGTTCTTTAGCCAGACTGCAAGGCCTAAGCTCAGTGAAGTTACTTCAGCGAAGGACAGAGATAAAGGGGGGGGGAGACAGAAGATGATAGAGAGAGACAGGGACTGCTGTAAGGGCAAGTCAACCTGACCTCAGAATTCTTTCTGATAAAAAGGAACTAGTGGTAAAAGTCACACGAAACCCATAAAAATGAATATGTATGAACCTGTAGTGAAACTGTATGCATATGTATTTGAGAGAGAGATAAAAAGAGACCTGAAGTTCTCAGAGGTATGCATGCCTTTTTTGAGGAGAGCAATCTCCGCATTTGTCCAGCACAGTAATAAACATACCAAGCTTTACAACTTTTACAAAGTTGTGGCGTTTCTTCTTTTCTCCGCAAAACACTTGCCTGTTTGCAATGCCTTGCACAGGCACTGGCCCTGCCCCACAAGGCCTGGCCTGAGTCCTGCCCCTGCACGCTCAGCCAGGCTGAGATGGACACTGATGGTTTCTGGGCCAGGCTCTCTGAGCCCAGCCCAGCTCTCTGCAAGCTCTGCCAGCTGCCCTGAGCTCTGGGCAGCACCAAGGGCCTCTCCCCAGCCCAGCCCAGCCGGCTCTGGCCCCACAGCTCTGCTCAGGCCAGGCTGGTCTGGGCACTGCCCCCACGGCCTCAGCCCCTGGCAAGGGCACAGCAGCAGCTGCAGCTGCCACAGGACTCTGTCGCAGACATTTCTCCACAGAAATCCTTTCTTTCGGATTTCTGTGTCTTCGGGAGGCCAGAGGCCTCCGAAGACAAGGTAAACAATTATTATCAGCTGCTGGGGAATGCAACAGGGGCACCTATTTTGATTGGTGATTGGTTCATGTTTTATGTTTATAATTAAGGGCCAATCACCAGTGCAAGCCAGGGGACTGAGTCCTTGGCCACAGCTTTGTTGTGGATTCTTTTCTATCTCTTCTTAGCTAGCCTAGCTGCTCTGCAAACCTCTCTCCATATTCTTTTTAGTATAACTATAATGTATTATATCATATATTAATAAATCAAGCCTTCTGATTCAAGAAACAAGATTCACCGTCTCTCTATCACCAGCCGCGCCCACTCAGGCGCGGTAATAGGACTCAGCCCCAGCCATGGGGGAAGGTTCTTGGCCAAGGTCAAAGGAGGCTCCCTGGCTGCCCTGCTCCCCTCTGCCTGAAGTGCTGAGAGCTCTGCAGCCCTTGCTGCCATCCCATCTGCTCAGGGCAGCACAAGAGCCCTGGCCTTGGGGCCCTCAAGATCTGGCCCTCCCCAGGAGTCCCTGGGGAGCCTTGCTCAGACCCAGGGCCCATCCCAGAGCTGGAGCAGCCACAAAGCTTTGCCCATTTCTGTTCATTGTGGCTCTGATGGGGATGGATCCTCAGCCACTTGGAGGTTGCTGATGAATTTTACTCCTCCAAAGGCCTCTCCTTTCTTTACCTCTTCAGTTCAGGAATTCACTGAAAAAGGCTGATAAACATTTGTTCAAATCACCCAAACAAGACAAGCCCCTGGGAATATTCTAAGTTTTCAGTTCTTCTGTGATTAATTACACACATTTCAGAAATGTATTCAAAGTGAATTTACTGTATTGGAAAAAATGCAGAGAGAACTGTTATGTCCTGTGTTCTTTTCCTGTTTATAGGTTGATATCAGCAATGCAATGTCCAGTTGTTATTGACCCCCAACACCTCCTAATGCAGCATTAATACATATGAAAATCAAGACCCTTCATGGCTGACAATCAATCACAGTTTGTCCCTACCCCCTCCCCACCATTTCCCTCATCCAACCCCTGGCACTCCTGTGGATCAGGAATGGTGTGCCCAGCAGGAGCAGGGCAGTGATTCTTCCCCTGTGCTCAGTACTGGTTGGGCAGCACACTGTTAGGTCACAGGAACTGGCTGCCCAGGGTGGTGGGTGAGTCACTGTCCCATAAACACTGGAAGTGTTTAAGGAAAGAGTGGATGTGGCACTCATTGCCATGGTCTGGGTGACAAGGTGGTGTTGGGTCCCAGGTTGCACTTGATGCTCTCCAAGGTCTTTTCCAGCCTAGTTGATTCTCTGATGATTGTGACACTGCAGGGCCCTGGGGAAGCAAGGGGTCATTGTGACACTGTGAGGCCTGGTGGCACTAAGAGGACCATGGTGACACTGTGCACGCCATGGCAGCAAAGAGCCAAGGGGCATTGTGACACTGCAGGGCTCCATGGAACCAAGGGGCCAGTGCAGCTCCTCAGGGACTCCTGGAATGAAGGAAACATGTTTCATACCGTGGTGACCCTTGGGACCAAGAGGCCATTGTGACACTGTGGAACCAAGGAGAGCATTGCTGCACTGCCAGACCTCATGGAACCAAGGATCCACTGTGACACTGCGGGGCCCAAGGATCCAAGGGACTTTGTAACACCAAGGGGGCCCCTGGAACCAAAGGGACGTTGTGACACATAGAGGCCTCATGGAATCATGGAGACCATTGGAACACACTGGGGCCTCATGGAACAGCGGTGATGCCAAGTACGCTGGTAGTGTTGATCTGTGGAAGGCTAGGAGGGCTCTGCACAGGGACCTGGACAGCATGGATCCAGGGCCCAAATCCAACAAGCTGAGGTTGAACAAGTCCAAGTGCTGGGTCCTGCACTTTGGCCACAACAACCCCTACAGAACTATAGGGTGGGGACAGAGGGGCTGCACAGCAGCCAGGCAGAAAGTAACCTACAGGGACTGATGGACAGCAGGCTGGACAGGAGCCAGCAGTGTGCCCAGGTGGCCAAGGAGGCCAATGGCTCCTGGCCTGGATCAGGAATGGTGTGGCCAGCAGGAGCAGGGCAGGGATTCTTCCCCTGTGCTCAGCACTGCTTGGGCAGTACCTTGAAAGCTGTGTCCAGTTCGGGGCCCCCAATTAAGGAAAGGCATGGAGGGGCTGGAGCATGTCCAGAGAAGGGCAACAAGGCTGGGGAGGGGTCTAGAGGACAAGTCCCGAGAGGAGATGCTGAGGGAGCTGGGGTTGTTTATCCTGCAGAGGAAGCGGCTCAGGGGAGAAAAGGTGGTGTCAGGGCACAGGTTGGACTTCACGATCTCCAAGGTCTTTTCCAACCTTGCTGATTCTGGGATTCTCTGAAACCACCCTTGGAGCAGTTGCAGGATGAGCCCTGGACCTCCTCTTCAGCAGCTCCAACAGCCCAGGTCCCTCAGATTCTCCTGCCAGCCCCAAAGCCCATCCTGTCAGTCCTGCAGAGCCTCTGCAGCTCCTCCTCACTGCCCAAAACAGGGAGCCCCAGAGGCAGACACAGCAGCCCAGATGTGCCCCCCCCTCGGCCTGGGGCGCCTCTGGTAAGGGAGCAGCACGAGGCACTTCAGGAGCCTGCAGACAATTCCTGCAGCACTTGTAGGATGATCCTGCTGCCCAAGCGACATTCCCATGGTGCCAAGTCAGGAACTGCAATGGGGACTGTGGCCAAGAGGAAAGGGCAAACAGGGATGGGCTGTTTGCAGGGGAAGAAGCAGGGCTGGTCAAGAGGATAAAAATTTGGACAAGGGAATAGTAAAGAAAGCAAAGGTTAAGACAAGGAATTGCTCAGGGCAGTTTAGGGGTGGCTTCCAGGCAGCCCTGGCCCTGAGCAACAGCGTCTGCAGTGGGACAGGAAACTCCCAGCTGATGGGAACAAACTTTATGGCTGACTGCAGAGGCCAGGACAAAGCTGAGTGGTTTCCCTGGTGTCCCCCAGCCCTTGCTGGCCCCAGGGGCTGATGGCATTTGTGCTCCCTCAGGTTTATGTCCCCACAGCAACAGCATGGGGGTGCTCCTCCTGCTGTGCGCAGTGCAAACAGGGGCTGCTGAGCCAGTGCTGCCGTGTCTGTGCCTGCAAGTATGGGGCACCTGTGTGAGCTGGGGGAGACGCCAGGGCTGCAGAGGGGGGATGTTGTTGGCAGCTCCATGAGGCTGCTCTGGGACCCTGCCCTGGGCTGTCCAGCACACTGGGGATGGATCAGCCCCTGCTCTGCTGCTCCTTCCTGTCTGCCCCAGGGCCCTTGCAGAGCACCAGCCATGCTGTTTGCCCCCAGCCTGCCCATGGCCAATTTGGGGCTGCTCACGGGGCTTTTCTGTGCTGAGCATTGGCCTGGTCGTGTTCTTCAGAGAGCCTGAGCAAGGAGCCTGGAGCCCCCAGGCCCTGGCCTGAGGCGTCAGCGCTGCCCCAGCAGTGCCCATGGCCTGTCCCTGCTGCAGCCCCGGCACTGCCACCCCCAGGGCTGTGCCCAGCCCCGAGAGCACTCAGGCCCTGCAGCAACACCAGGGCCACCAGGGCAGTGGGGCAGGGCCACGGCAGCAGCACTGGCAACACCAAGTGCTGCTGCTGGTGGGCACACCTGCTATGCCAGCACTGATCTGCCCCCAGCTCTGCACACAGACATTGCTGCTGCAGCTCCACAGAAGGCAACAAAAGGGCATCTCTGAAGAAAACTCTGCTGGGTGATCCTTTAATTCCTTTAAAGCCACTGAGAGTGCAGCTTCTCAATGACACAGTCTGTGGCCACACGGAAGGTGGAGTGAAACAAAATGTTAAGTGGCACAAACAATGACATTTCTTTGTGTACGATATGAATAAAGGAAAACAAATAGGAAAACCTCCAAAATGAAACCAAGAAGAGTATCAAAGTTGACTTGTATTACAAGTGATTTCCAGAAATTGACCAGCAGTTCAATATTTCTGAAGCCATCCAGTCATCAGTCTCCACACTACAGCCTTGAGCTCCTGGTTCCTCAGGCTGTAGATGAGGGGGTTCAGGGCTGGAGGGACCACTGAGTACAGAACTGACAGGGCCAGATCCAGGGATGGAGAGGACATGGAAGGGGTCTTCAGGTAACCAAACATAACCATGCTCAAGAACAGAGAGACCACAGCCAGGTGAGGGAGGCAGGTGGAAAAGGCTTTGTGATGTCCCTGCTCAAAGGGGATCGTCAACACAACCCTGAAAATCTGCACATAGGAGAAAACAATGAACACAAAACAAAAAAATCCCACACACATGGAAAATGCAAGCAGCCCCAGCTCCCTTAGGTAAGAATTTGAGCAGGAGAGCTTGAGGATCTGAGGAATTTCACAGAAGAACTGGCCCAGGGCATTGCCATGGCACAGGGGAAGGGAAAATGTATTGGCTGTGTGCATGAGAGCATTGAGAAAGCCACTGGCCCAGGCAGCTGCTGCCATGTGGGCACAAGCTCTGCTGCCCAGGAGAGTCCCGTAGTGCAGGGGTTTGCAGATGGACACGTAGCGGTCGTAGCACATGATGGTCAGAAGAAAAAACTCTGATCCAAGAAAGAACAGAATGAAAAAGACTTGTGTTGCACATCCTGTGTAGGTGATGTTCCTGGTGTCCCAGAGGGAATTGTGCATGGCTTTGGGGACAGTGGTGCAGATGGAGCCCAGGTCACTGAGGGCCAGGTTGAGCAGGAAGAAGAACATGGGCGTGTGCAGGTGGTGGCCGCAGGCTACGGCACTGATGATGAGGCCATTGCCCAGGAGGGTAGCTAGGGAGATGCCCAGCAAGAGGCAGAAGTGCAGGAGCTGCAGCTGCCGCGTGTCTGCCAATGTCAGCAGGAGGAAGTGGCTGATGGAGCTGCTGTTGGACATTTGCAGTGCCTTGGCATAGGGGGCTGTAAAAAAAGTTATCATGAAATAGTTGGTTTTGAAGAGGACTTTAAATATCCCAGCACAGCTTGGGGTCACTTTCACCCCTCTGCCTGCCCAGGGCTCTGCTGCCTGGAGCTGTCCCTGCCAGCAGCTGCTTCCCTGTGCCCAGGGCTGGGCCCTGCCAGTGCTGCCAGAGCCCAGCCCAGCCCTGGGAGCTCAGCTCTGCCCTGCAGACCCCTCCCAGCTCAGGCACAGTCCAGGGGCAGCTCTGGCTCTGCACGATCTGATGGCAAAGTCAGAGCAACACTGAGGAGGCTGGAAAAGCGACACTTATGCTGCCTCTAAGGGGCCCTGCAAGGATTTATGTCACTGCCTGGTTTATTAACATCTGAGAGAATTTTTTTTTTTTTTTCTCAACCTGAACTGAGAGATGAAGTATGAACTATGTGCAATTTCCTACCCAGGCAACCCAGAGCAATTGATTCAAAACAGCAGGAAATTCCCTTTCATGCAGCCCCTGCCTTGCTGTGCTCCCTGTATAATCTACTTGTTCTGGCATTAAATGTCATGCAGTCAGGGAGCAGTCCTGACCAATGCAGCATCGTCCCCAAACAACCAGAACACTTCCAAGCCTTACCAGCTGTCTCCTCCCACCCAGATCTTGTCCCCCAGTGCTGGGAGCAGCTGCCAGGGCTGGCTGAGAGCTGTCCCTCGCAGGCAGCAGAGTCCCTGCCCAAGCACAGCGCACGGGGCTGCAGGACCCTGCTCTGCAGGACAGCCCTGGGCACCCCTGGCTGCTCTGCACAAGAGACAATCAGAGAATGTACTCACAGAGTCTGTAGGCATTGGGATGTTCTAGCTTCAGGACATGGCTCCAGAAGCTGCAGCTGCATTGTCCTGCAGCCAGAGGTTCCTGTGCCAAGGGCTGGCAATGATTCTGCCCCAGGCACTTCTCAGCACCTTCCCAGCACTGACTGATTGAAGCTCTCTGTGCCTCTGTGCTGTGCTTGGGGTGGCTGCAGGCAGTGCCCCAGCCCTGCTGGGCTGGCAAAAGAGCTGCTCATCAAGAGAAATGTGCTTTTGAAGCTCTTCTTGGTTACCATGAACTGCCTCTGTGCCAGGAGCCCAGCCCAGCTCAGCAGCACAGACACAGCACCAGGACTTTAATGAGCCTCGGGGGCTTTGTGTTGAGGCCCTGAACATCAGTCCCTGAGAGGGAGCTGAAGAAACCTCTCCAGAACTCCAAGTCAGAATCCAACTCCAAAGTTTCTTGGACTTTTAATGGGTCCCACTGAAGGACACAACTGAGAAAGTGTCCCCAGGCCCCAGGCAGAGCAGAGAACTGGAGGCAGTGATGACAGGTGGGGACAAAGAGAAGCCAAGCCTCAGTGCCCTGGGGCACAGCAGCAGGGTCTGTGCCACCAAGGGCTGTGAGGAGACACCTTGTCCTGAGGCCCTGGGGCCTCCTGGCACAGCCCCAGCCAGGCTGGGCACTGTCAGCCCCTTGTCCTGCCCTCAGCATCCCCCCCTAGCCCACATCCCAGTGGCCTCAAGGATCTACTGGAAGGAGTCCCTGGGGAGCCTTGCTCAGGAATGGCCCTGGGGGCTCCTCAATGCTCCCAGGGACTGCAGGTTTTTCAAAGGACTTTGGGTTTGGCTTTTGCCTTGGAGTCTCTGAGAGGTTTGTGCAATCATGGCCTCCAATTATCTGCTGTAATTAGTCCCTGGAGAGGCTTTGTCAGTAACAACACTCAGTGGGGGTCATTAATGCTTCAAGGTACTTCAGTTATTTTAAGGTACTTGGTGTTTCCCTTTTTATGCAGACTCTGTGAGAGGTTTGTGCAATCATGGCCCAATTATCTGCTTTAATGAGTCCCTTGAGAGCTTTGTACTGACACTCAGTGGGGCTCATTAATACTTTGAGATACTCAAAGTTTTTAAGGTACTTTGGATTTTTCTTTCCACACTGAGTCTCTGAAAATTTCTTGTGCCATCCTGGCCTCCAATTTTGTCCTCCAAGGAGTCCATGAGGAGCCTGTGTTTGGGATTGGCCTCAGTGGGATCCATTCATCCTTTCAGACACTTTGTTGCTTTCATGTAACTTGAACTCCTGGAAAGCTTTGTGCAGTCTCCTCTCAGGTCCTGAGGTTCCAAGCTCAGCTCCAAATGCACCACAGGACTCGATAGGATCAATCAGATCCTAACAAACCATGGCTCTGCCTTGATTTCCCTCTGGTTTGGAGCAGTTCTTTAGGAAGCTTTCCTTTTACAGTTATGGAGAAATATTTCAATGAGCTTCTAAGAAATATGTATTCCTTTCTTAAAGGGTTTCTTTTATTGCTGTTCCTATTATACAAGAGGTGATTGCAGCATTCTGTGATTGATATTGATCCAGGGTCTCTCCTAAGGAGGTCTGGCCAGGTCAGAGAAGTTGTACCCTGGAGCTGACCCAGTGTGGAAAACTTTGCCCCACATTCCCCAACCCCATGTAAGAAACAATTTTCACTTCCAAAATTCAAATGGTTTTTTAAGACCTTATCAAAATACAACAGAAGACTGAATAAAGAAATAGATACAGCACCTGGAGCAAAGGATTCAGTCACTGTGTGGTCATCTACAAAATGGATGTTCTGTCTTTTACACCTCTAGCCCCTCCCGAAGTCTTGTCAATCGACTCCTTCTTCACTGTCCAGTGGTGGAGAGCACTGTCTTCTTACACCTTGATTGGAGGTCAGGTGCTGCCATAGTAACAAGCCAACCCTCTCAAATGCCCCAACTACTGAGGCCTTCCTGTGACAACAATGCAAGGGGGAGGGGAAGGATAACTATACATCTACAAAACTTCTCTTAACATATATTTAATATTCACCCCTTAATTGTGAGAGTCAACCATGAGAATTACTAATCTTTAACAAACCCCCTTTTTATTTTTCTAGAAGTCATTTTGCTCAAACAGTTAAGTAAAAACTTTTCTCTCTCTCTTGAATGCGCCATACCAGCATCTGTTGATGTGGGCAAGGACAGTGGGAACAGGAGAAAAAAATCTCAGGCTTTCCTTAGACACACTTATTTGGAATGAACAAAAGGGAGTCACAAAGATCCAGTATGGCTTTGATTCCCATCTACAGTGCCTATGTGACTGCTATCCATAGTCAGTGTATCTTAGGGCTGAGTACAGAGGCCAACTTGGTCCTGCCCTCCAGCCCCTGTTGAATTAAAAGTCAACTGAGGAATTATAGAGGTCAGGTATGGCCTTTTGTCCCCACCTTACCATGCCTGTGGGGTTGCTGCCTGCAGCAGGACTATGCAGCCTTCTTGGTAGCAAACAAAGGGGCCAACCTGGTCTTGCTCTCTATTTCTTTTCTTACTTCTTAAGGATGCTGCCCCATTACCTTTTACAGCCCCTTTTGTACTTCCCCTCAATAGATGCTGATAATTCTCACCCATGAAAACAGGAAGACAGTTTTTGAGCTTACTGGTGAAAGCTTGACTCTACTTTTTGGGGGTCTTGCTGTTTTTCTGGTTGTCTTTCAGTCTCTGCTTGAGAGTCAATCTTGTTTCACCCAGCCTGGATGTTATAGTCCACTCTTTGGGTTCTTCTACTGGGCCTTTGACTGTGTTGCCATGAATCCATCTCCACTCTGCGGTTCGCACGGTCGATTTGGTGATGAGCAGTACCTGAAAGGGACCTTCCCACTGATAAGTTACAGGCTGATCTCTCCATGCCTTAATCATCACCCAGTTCCTGGGATTAATATTACGGATTTTGAAATCCAGGGTGGTAGTTTGAGGAATTCCCCCTTTATGTCTTAGCCCTTATAAGGTTATGATATAGACATAACTTATTTCTTGGTATTCGCTTCCCCTTCCTCATAGGTGGCAACCTTCTGGGGTGAGGTCAGGAAGGGTAAGCCAAACATCATTTCATAGGGTGACACCCCCAGATCTGACTGGGGTTGGATTCTAATTCTTAATAAGACTAAAGGGAGACATTTTATCCATGACATTTGGGTTTCAATCATTAGCTTAACTAGAGCTCTCTTAAGAGTTTGATTCATTCTTTCAACTGAAGTGGAACTCTGTGGATGCCATGGAGTATGTAATTCCTATTTTACTTCCAAGGCCTGAAAAATTTTCTGCAATATCTTCAATGTGAAATGAGTTCCCCAGTCTGAATCAATCCTGTTTGCCATCCCATATCAGGGAATGACTGATTCTAGAATTGTTTTATTCACAACATTGCCATTGGCTTTCACAGTGGGTACCACCTCTACCCAATGAGTCACCTGTTAGACTATCACTGGCAAAAACTTCCACCGTTGTACCTGGGGAAGCTTGGTGAAGTCTACTTGGATGTTTTGAAAGGGCCACAAGGCTAGTTGTCACCCTCTTATGGGTGTTTTCCTTGTGATTTTTTTATTCACTTTTTGACATATCACACTCCATTCAGTTACTTGCTTAGCTATTCTGAAAATTTCAATGCAGCCCCAATCCCTTAGAAACTGATCACTTAGCACTTGTGTACCCCAATGTGTTGTTCCATGTATGCCTTCTAGCATTTTCTTGGCCAGGGTTTATTCAACATTTTCCTCCCATCTGCTAATCTCCAATTCCCTTTGTTATCTTTCTTGGCTCCTGTTTTAAGGACTTCTTCCTCTTTGGTCCTGCTGAATACAGGGACTTTTTGAATTTCTCTCATGGGGCTTAATACTACTATTAGTTTTTCTGTCTCTGATTCAGTTGCAATTTTAGCTTCTAAATTGGCTAAATTGTTCCCTTGCTCCCCTTTTTGATGTCCTTCAACATATAGCACCGCTACTTCCTCTGGTAATTTTAAAGTTTCTAACTCTTCTAAAAGAAATTTTTCAGGAATCAGTCCCTTTCCTTTTGAATTTAATAGCCTCCTCTCTTCCCAAATTTTTCAAAGGTATGCATTACTCCAAAAGTGTATTTTCAGTCTGTATCTATTGTTCCCCTTACCTGTGGTAATATTTCCAGAGCTCATTTTAGGGCATACAACTCACACCTTGGGCTGATCAGTTGGAAGGTAACTTTCTCTTTTCTACGGCCACCAACCCTTCATGCACTATAGTGTACCATGATACCCTGTGCCCCTTTATTACCCATGAAGATCCATTGATGTACAATCATTTCCATCAATGTACAATTGCTTTACACCTTGGAGTGGTTGATCTGTTAGGCCTTCTCTTCCTTTAGTTTGATAGCTTATAACCTCTAGGCAACCTCATCTGGTTCTCCATACAAGGACTTGGTAGGGTTGAGTTGGTTACTCACAATTAGCTCTAAACCATTATCTATAAAGATGGCTTCATTCTTTAGCACTTGGCAACCAGTGAGCTATTTCTCCGCCTTTTGGGATACTCCTTACTGAGTTTGTGATGTATATTTTCAATTTTCCCCCAAAAGGGTAATTTTTTGCTTTCTGCTATGAGAAGGGCAGTCACTGCCACAGCCTGAATGCAGGTTGGCCACCCCTGCCTAAAAGGGTTGAGTAATTTTGATAAACAGGCCACTGGTTTCCTGGACTCTCCCCAGTCCTGGGGTAATACTCTATGTGCTACCCCTTTTTCTATATCCACAAACAGATAGAAGGGTTTGTCTAAGGCAGGAAGATTCAGTTCTGGTGCACTAATTTTTGCTTTAAAGCTTTAAACTTTTATTCATCATCATTTTCCCACCTAATCTCTTCTTCTGCTAACTTTTCATACAAGAACTTGAGGGCCTGAGTGTATCCTTCAATCCATAGCCTACAATATCCCAACAAGCCTAGAAACCTTTTGACTTCTCTCTTAGTTTTTGGCCGTAGGAGTGACACTATCACCATAATTCTCCCAGGGTTTAACCGCCAGCTCTTTTGACAAATCACATGTCCTAGGAATTTTACTTCCCACTCTACAAATTGGAGAATCCCTTTTGATATTTGAAGTCCTTGATTCCCCAGAAAATTTAACAACACTATGGTGGATTCCCAAACTTCTTTTTCTTCCTGAGAGAAGCAAATAATTTGCATATTGGAGAAACTTTATCTCAGGTCTAATGGAGAAGAGTTGTAGTACTTCTCCTAGGGCTTGACCAAAGAGGTTTGGGGATCCGGAAAACCCTTGGGGTAACCCAGTCCACCGAAGCTGTTGCTTCCTCCCGGAATCAGGGTCCTCCCATTCAAATGCAAATATATCCCACTTTCCTCTGCCAGTGGACACACCCAAAAAGCATCTTTTAGGTCTATCACACTAAACCACTGGTGTGCTGGGGGGATATTACTCAGTAGTGTATAGGGATTAGGCACTACTGGGTACTGATTCACTGTTCTTTTGTTCACTTCTCTCAAATCTTGGACAAGCCTGTAACTCCCATCTGACTTCTTTACTGGTAATATGGGTGTATTATGGGGGGACATACATGGTTCTAAGATCTCATCCTCAAGTAGGTCCTGGATCAGCGGCTGCAGTCCTTGTCTCCCCTCCAGGGAGAGTGGATATTGTCGTACCCAAACTGGATGGTCCTCATTAACTATTTTTATTATTAGAGGTTTCATGTTAAATTTGCCTCGATTTTTCAGTTTTGCCCACACCATCTCATGAATTTTGCTCTCATCCTCTTCCCTTAATTGGAGAAGATTAACTACCATTTTCCCTTCCTCTCGGAGTACTCCAATGCTTAACTGCTTAAATGCACCTGTAAATCCTGCCCTAATGAATTGCATCCTGCCTCTGGAACTAATGGAACATCCCTGATTCCTACTTTATTTGCTCCTTGAAACTTTACTTCCTTTAAAACTGAGACCTTGAACTCCCCTCCTTTTGCACCTACTACTTGCACCCCTTTGGGATTCTAAAAACACAAGTTCTTTCAGCCTCCGTGTCTACTAAGAATTCAAATTCTTCCTCCTGGGGATCTATTTTTAAAGTTATCAGGGGCTCCTCATGGTATTCTTTCATGAGGAGGTAGAGCCCTTGACATCCCTAGTCTTCCACTTCTCCTTTTTGCTCAATCTCATAGACCCTTTTCTTTCTGGGGGCAATTCCTTCTAATATTCCCACTCTCTTTACAGTAAAAGCAAACTGGTCCTAAATTCCCCTGTTTCTCAAACTCTCCTTTTTGTGCCCAGTCCCAAGGAGCTGTATTGCCCCTCCATCTATCTTCCCACACTCGGAATCCCCTGCCTTGCCTGGGTTGTTCTTCACATGCCGGTTCCCTTCCCTAATGGCAGTTACCATTACCTTGGCTTTTGCCTTGGCCTTCTCTTTGTCCCTCTTTACATACTCCTTCTGTGCTTCCCTTAGAAGATACTCTAACCTCCTTTCTTGCCAACCATTTAACTTTTCTAAATTTCTCCATATATCTGGCAAACATGAGTGATGACATTTATCTTTAGTGAGATCTCCCTGGCCACCATGTCAGGGTCAACTCCTGAATATTGTCTCATATTTTCCCTCAGCCTTTCTAATGGCTCTCTTGGAGTTTCTTCCCTCCTTTGCTGCTCATCAAAAGCCTTACAGGCTTTTTGATTATATGGAGCTGCCTCTTTGATAACTCTTGTAATCAATGTTCTATATTCCTCCATGTCTTGCATCCCCCCAGTGCTGTTGTGGTCCCAGGTGGGGTGCACCATGGGCATTTTCAGATCCCCAGGAGGTCCTTGCACATGCTCCCTTTCCCATACCCATATCCCAGCCACCCGGATCATCTGTGTTTCTTCTGGTGTGAACAACATAGTCATTATTGATTGCATCTCTTCTCATGTATCAATATAGGGCCCCAGAAACTGGTCTAGCTGCTTCGCTGACCCAAGAGGGTCCTCTAACAGTCCTTTTAATTCCTTTTTAAACATTCTCACATCAGAGGAACTGAGAGGTAGAGTTACAACCCGATTCCTCCCTGTACCCCCCCAGGGGTACTTCCCTCAGGGGGTACAGTCCCAATGCTTGGCTTCCGTCCTCTGATCTGCTTTCCTCTCTTTGTGCCACCCTGCTCCTGGGTGTTCTGGCTAGGCCCATCAGGGGGTAGGGGAGGTGCAGTTGGAGCAACTGGAGGTGGGGGGGTGAGTGGTTTAATGGGTCTTATTCTTAATGTTCTGCTACCTTAAACACACTCACCTTTGAGGGTGAGGTTTCCGCTTCCCAACAAGCAGCACAGTCAACCTCTTCCTGATTGAATAGTTTCTTAGCTCCTACATACATGTTTAATGCTCGGCATATCCATCCTTTGCCTGATCCATATCTCAACCAGTAGACCTGATCACTTTCCAATATACAGTACTGAACCATTTTGCTCTCATCCTTATCTTTGGGGTTGGGGTGATATTTCCACAGGGCTAGCTTCCTTCCTAGTGGACTATCTGCAGGGATGCCCACTGTTTCTTCTTCAATCTCTGCTACTTCCTTTGGGGATTTGCTACACACCCATGAGCCCATCCTGACCAGCAGATCACATGTCTTCCCCTGACAGAGCCTGCCTTTCAACCCACAGGCCTTCCCAACTGAGCCCAGCTCCCTAAGAAGGGCAAGGGAAAGGGAAAAAAAAGGAAACCAGGAAAGGAGGAAGGAGAAGGAAAGGGAAGAGAGAGAGTAAAAAGGGGAGAGAGAAAAAAAAGGGAAGAGAGAGAAAAAAAACAGAAAAAAAGCTTTACCTCTCCTCCCAAAAAAACCCCTATGGTCCAGGGGCTTCCTTCCCCACCTGAATCTGGCTCGGCAGCTCCACCCTGACTCACCATGGCACATGAAGTGTTACACCTACTATGGGGTATCCCCATCTCAGCAAACCTCTCGGCAGTTGTCCCGTTTCCAGCCTGATCTCAGCTGCCTCCAGGAACCCCGGAGCTGGTTGTGCCCAAGAGCTGTCCACACCAAGCTCGGCCACTGCCATTGCCACCAGTGCCCAGCCCGCTGGCGTTTCCTCCAAAACCACTGCCGGGTCTCGTTGCTCAGCCAGCCTGGAATACCACAGCACTGGCCGTGCCTCCCCTGACACCACCACTGGCTCAGTGCTGCAAAACCCTACACAAACCCATTTCATGTGTCCCACTGGCCATGGGGGAAAATCCCCGCTTTCCTCTCCACCACGTGTGCTGCCATTCCCTACTGGAATACCAGAGCACTGGCTGCACCTCCCCGAGACCACTGCTGGCTCAGTGCCACAAAACCCTTCACAAACTTTTCTATCCTATGCATCCTGCTGGCCACAGAGGAAAAAAACCCTCTGCTTTCCTCTTTATAATGCTTCCCGCCATTTCCTCCAACTGCCCAATAGCCTAAAACTCCAATGGACCAGGACAGGTCCAGTATATGGCATGGAGTTCACTTTCCTATACCCAGAATTACATAGTAATTATCTGACTAAAAAATAGTACTCACCCCTTTTCTTCTCTTTTCTTTACTAGCTTCCTGCTGTCCCTGGGCTCCAGCCTGCAACCATCGGTGGCCCCAGGAGTATCCAAAAGACTCTGTCAAATTTGTGGTGTGGGTGCTCTTCTTTTTGAAAACTCCTAGCATCACTGGGGTAAGGTGTCTATCCCAGGACAGCCCCCAACATTGTGAGAAATAGCCATTCACTTTTCATAGTTTAGCAAGATTTATTAAACCTTATCAAAAATACAACAGAAGACTGAATAAAGAAAAAAGGTTATGACACTGGGAGCAAAAGATTTTCCCCACCATGTGCTCAGCCTCCTCACAATGGAGGTTTTATCCTTTTGAACCCTTTAACCCCTCCCAAAGTTCCGTCCATCAACCTCTACTTGGCTGTCCAGTGGTGGAGATCTCTTCCTCAAATCCTGATCGGAGGGCAGATGTTGCCATAGTGACAAGCCGGCCCTCCCAGATGTTCCAACTCCCATTGTCCCTTGATAACCACACAAGGGGGTACAACATAACTATAAATCTATAAACTTTTCTTAACCTATATACATATTTGTCCATTAATTATGAGAGTCATTTATCACATTACTCTTCTATCAGAGACACAAAAGAAGTTCTAATATAAACACAAATCCAAAGTTGGCTGAAGGCAGAATTAGACCAACTCCAAAAGGACAGACCAGCTTTGAACTCCTTGCAGCTCAAAGCACCAAGTGGGTTGTGGGGAGGTGTGTGAGTGACCCAAGAGTGAGGGGAAGGGAAATGCAGAGAGCCCTGGAAGAGTTTCTGTGCAGACAGGCTGTGGGAAGGGCACTGCAGGGCTGCCCTGAGCCAGCTGTGAGGGTGGATCATCATCCCAACCTGCACTGGGCCATTGCAAGGGACTGTTGCCATGGTCACTGCAAGGACTCCACTGCTGGGTTTAGGCGCCATGGCAATCCCCATCAGTTCAGGTTTCCTTGGAAACCAGCCCAAGGAGCCATTTCTGCAGCCAGGTTCCATGGCCACTTGCCTGCAGAGCTGTTGCTGCCCTCGGCTGCCATGGCAACCCTGGGACAAAGTGGTTCCAGGGCTGTTCCAGGTACAATTGCAGTGACACTCATTAGTGCCACCAGGTGCCATGGCAACGGCCACAGGGACCGGTCCTTGGTTTGGTGCCATGGCAACCAGTGCTCGGAGCCATTGTGATGGTTGGTGGCCATGGAAAGCTGCCTTGGGCCCTTGCTCAGGGCTGGTGTCAGTGCCCAGAGCCAGAGGGGATCCCTTGCTGGGGGCTGTGCCATGGCCACCTGCCCTGTGCCGCGCTGGCCGCTCTGGCACCAGGAACCAGCAGCCACCGGCACTGCCAGGGCCAAAGGCCAGGTCAGCCAGACAGGAAGGGGCAGGGCTGGGCACTGTTTCCATGGCAACTGGCACTGGGGGGACACCTGGGTCACCTGGCCTGGCAGTTGCCATGGAAACCCCTGGCAGGGACTGAGGGCACAGCCCCTGGCACTGAGACACTGCTGGGCCGGGTGCTGAGCACAGGGCTGAGCACGCAGAGATGGTTTTGCTCTTGCTGAGCTGCAGCACAGCCAAGGCCTGTCCTGCCCCTCGTCCAGCCACGCTGGGGAGGGGCTGGGGCTGCGGGGGAGCTGGGCAGGGGACACAGCCAGGACAGTGGACCCCACCTGACCCCGGGCATACCCCAGACCAGAGCACATCATGCTCAGGGTATGAAGAGGGGAACAGGGAGGAAGGGGGGAATTTTGGAGGGAGGGCTTTTGCCTTCCCAGGGAACACTTAGGCAAGAGGGGGCCCTGTTTCACCAGGGCCCAGGGTCACTACCAAAACCCAGACACCAACTTAAGGAATTGTGTCATTTATATAGAGCACAGCTGCAAAGATTTACAAAAGGATAAGCTCAGCAAAGCACATCCTCATTAGCAAAGAATTACAAAAGAAGCTCAGCAATTCATCATAAGCCATCATTACATTTTGATGACCAATCCTTTGGTGAAACACCAGAGGTGTTTGTGGCAGACAAAGATTCTGGCTTACAATCAAGGTATACCTTACAGACATCAGCAGTACTTTAGTGACACCGTTCTTCATTGTTTTATCCTCAATCTCATTTGAGTTAGGAACAAGAATTCTGTTGTCCATGGAGCTGGCACCTTTTTAATTCCAGAATAATGCCCCGAAGCCCTTTGCTGTTCAGCTTTACCATGCTGTCTGTGGCTAACAAGGCCTGGGGGAGCCCTTTCCCCTCTGGCTGGAAGGGGCCGGGTCCCAGTCCCTGAGGGGCACCTAGGCTCCTGGATGGAATTCCTGTGCAAGTCCCTCAGTGTCACAGCAGCCTTCACATGGAGCCCCGTGGATCAGAGCATTTTCCACAGGGGCCCTTGGGGCAAACGGGGAGATTTGGTCTGGCAGGATGTGTAAAACAATATCCTGTCAGATCTACTTGTTCTCACACAGAATCCCCGGCTGCAGGGACATATTCCCATTGTTCCTGCCCAGGGTTCAGGACTCAGAGTTGTCTTTCCTAGGAGCTGCTCCTTCAGCTGCCTTGGGAGGGCCATTTGGCCTCCGGACCCACACTCTGGCTCCATTATCAGGGCTGCTGGATCCAAACCCTTTATCTCCACAAACGGTGGTGACTGGAGCTGGATCTCCTTTTTGCAAAATCGTTCTTAAAATTGCAAGATCAGTAATTGTGCTACCCTGTCATGGGGTTGAATAATCCAATCCTGGTCACTATAGTTTAACAGAATTACTGTAATTTCTCCTTAATATTCTGCATCAATTCCTCCTGCCATGACAGGAACACTTTGCAAGGCCAAGCTCGAAGGGAGCAGTTACCAAAGCAAAGTGTCCTGGAGGAATCTGAATTCCTGTTTCAGTATTGATAGCTCTCATTTGCTTTGAATTTCTCCTAATGAATTCCAATGCATGAAGGCCCAGCCCTGCAGCCTCTGGGCTGGCCCTGCCAGGGGCCATCACAGCCAGAACAATTTCCCAGGCAGCCCAAGTCTCACTGCCCAGGGTTGGATTTGCAAATTGGGGGCAGCCGTGCACAGCCAGGGCGTTTCCATTTCCCCCGTGGACCATTGTGAAGGGCATGGAGCACATCTGGGAGATGGGTTCTCCATTGGCAAAGGTTCCATCTCCTCATTTTTTACACTGCTCTTTTAACAACCTGTTCAACCAGTCCTGCAGCTTGTGCATAGTCTGGTACATGAAAAACCCTGCAGGCTTAATCACTGTATTTTTCACAGGAACAGACAAAGCACTCTGCTTCACAGTATCAGCAAACCCTGTAAAAATAGCCAATTTTCTCCCTTTCTCCCTTTTTCATTGTATACAATCTCACAAAGTTGGCCACTGACATTAAGGTCCTGGCCAATCCTGTTCTGTAGGGTACTCAGTGTTACATCCCTCAGCACCCAAAGCTACCAAATTAGCATTGTCAGCACTACTTCACATTATGATAATTTTATATGTAGACAGTGATAGAGAAATATAGATATAGATTGATATGGACATATATAAAAGATAAATATATATATTAAGGTCTTATTATCCTATAAATATATATATATAGTTATTTATTATATTAATATTTCACTTGCACAAATGCATCTGAGCTCCAGATTAGAACCTTCTTCTGTTGCTCCATGTGGGAGCATTCCAACAATCATTGTTCCTTCTGAAGGTGCTGTTTCCAATGTACTCTTAACAAATTCATCTTTGTCTGCCCAAACCCACAAGGTCTTTTCCTTTTCCATTTGCAATTTTTGGGTGCATTTGAAGCCATCCAGGGGTGCAGCTTCTTTTACCCGACTGCCCCACTGCTCCCATGGGGTTCCAACCTCAGCCCACTCCAGAGCCAGGGAACTCCAGGGAAGGGCTTCCCAGCTGGCAATTTCTGATGGCACTGATTCCTCACATTGACACTGAACAAGTGACATTTTGTCGGGATCTGGCCAGACTGTGCCAGTTTTGTTTTACCAGTGGGCAGGGTCAGCACCAGAGACATAGACTCCAGCTGAAGGAATCAGTGTCATTTCCTGCAGTTCAGAGCAGCAAAGAATCACAAAAGGAGCAGCTCAGCAATGCACCCAACCATCCCCACCAAAGATTGCCTGCAGTGATTAAGAAAGATCCAGCAGCATTTACCCTCAGCCTTTACCATCCCCCAGACCCACACAGCAGCTGGGGAAGCTGTCACAGCCAAGGGCTGCAGAGCAACTCCTGGCACTGGAAATTCCTGCAGGTGCCTCCAGCCCCAGGTGAGGCTCCAACCCCGCTGGGAGAGGGCCCAGCTCTGACGGTGCTGAATGAACAAACTGACAGCACTGCTAGTGTGGCAACATCTGCTTTCATCCTCCTCTTGGGTCCCTCCCAAAGCCTGGCCAGGGCTCAAGGAGGAACCAAGGGAGGTGACTTTGACCATACAGCCCCAAACAAAGCCAGATGTCAGATTTCATGGCCTTGTCTGGCTTCTAAATACACAAAGGTCAATACATGTTTCACTGAGGAGTGGCTACATCTATCACAGTGCTAATGACCATGCATATTTCATCAGGGAGCAGATACAAAGATAACCTTTGCTTGGAAGGTTCATCCAGAGGCCACCTTTGGCTCAGGGCCTGCTGTCCAGCCCTCACTCTGGGCTGGTGTCCAGGCCTTGGCACTTCAGGGACGTACTTTAGTGCTGGGCTTGGCACTGCTGGGTGAGCGGCTGCACTGGGTGAGCTCAGAGGGCTTTTCCAACAGAAAGGATTCTGTGATTCCATGATTCTATCCACTGCATTCAGCTGGGGCTATTTTAGCAGCATTACTTTGCTCCAAAAGTTCCCTCTTGCCCAGCTCTTGTGGCCTGAGGCTTCAGCTCCTTCAGCTCCTGGTGCTGAGCTGCTCATGCTGAACGAGACGGCTCAGAGAGAAGAACACAGTCCATGCAATTCCTTCTGGGACACGGAGAGGGGAGGCTGTGCAAACAGGAGCATTGTTTGCTGTGGCCTCCTCCTCTGCCCTTCACACCTTTCAGCGCTTTGAACCAGCCAAGAGCTTTCTCCAAGAGTGCAATGGAGCAGCTGTTCCTGCTCCCGGGCCTGGCTCTCTCCAGTCTCTGCCCTTGCCTGCTTCTGTCCCTCTTGCTGTGCCCTCTGTTCCCCCAGGGCTCGCTGGCTGCTGCCCAGGACTGTGGCACTGGCACAGATCCAGTGCTCCAGAGCCTCCTTTCTGTGCCCTTGCAGCTGCCTGGGCACAGCAGCCTTTTCCATCTGGAAGCTCCCCATGCACAGGGAGTGCCCAGCTCCGTTCCTTGCACAGCCTCCAGGAGCCCAGGGCTGCCATCTCCAGTCCCTGCTGGCACTGGGGGCTCCCAGGTGCCTCAGGCTGCTGTGACACCGCTGCACACAGGAGGGAAGAGGGGCAGGGGCTGTGCTGTGCTCAAAATCAGCTCCATCTACTGCTGCTGCTGCTGTGGGGTCATTTGTGCAGCCCCCGCCCAGAGTCAGGGATCAGATCCTGCCAGTCTCTTCCAGGCCTGGCTGCTCAGAGTTTGGGCCTGGGAGCCTCAGGTGACCAAAGGCAGCTGCTGCTGGTGCCTCTTTGTGCCTGTGTTCAGCAGTGCTGCTCCATCAGTCTGTGCCCAGCAATGGGGAAAAGCCTCAGCCCTGCAGGGCCAGGAGCTGCCGGGCTCTGCCTGAGCAGCTCAGCCAGCAGGAAGGGAGCTGCTCCACATGGGAATCAGGAGCAAAGGACATTCCTTTGATAGGACAGGTTTTCTATTTAAAGGAAAGAAAAGGAAAAAGGAAAAAAAATTGATAAATTGTAAAAGATAAGAATAAAATCCAAGTGTTAGTGAAAAAAACCCCATAGAATTAATGAAAAAAACAAAACATAAATGCCAAGTTACATTCTTTGCATTAAGAGGTAAATGATCTTTTCAAAAAGACAACTCAGTTATGTACATTGTAAATGTGCTGATGGCATGCATCCATCTTTTTGACCTCAAAAGCCTCTTAAAATATTTTGGGCTTTGTTTCCAATATTGGTATTTAAATTTGTGGTCAAAGCAAGAGGAAATTGCTTTGTGCCCTTCCAGCTCCAAGCAGGGCTGGGAATGGAAACACTGTCAAACCCCAAATCCTTTAGAAGATGACCTTCCTTCTCACCCTGCAAATGAGCTGCACATTCCTTTTGAAACTGTCAGGGATTTCTTAGAGACACAAAGTCTCACTTACGGCTTTTTGCTCTGGTTTGGCAGTGCAGAAGGGCAATTCTCCATCCACCAGCTCCAGACTGCACTGCCTCAGGAGCACGGCCCACTCGCCAGCTTTGGCCCACTCGTGGCACTTCTAGAGGAGGAAGAAAGTGCAATTGCACAATTCCAGCCAATCAAGAAGGAAGAATGGGACACACAAAACACCCTGTACAGATCCAGGTGTTCAGCTGGGACTGTGGAGAGTTTGGGTCCTTGCCAATTGGATGTGTGTCCCCAGCTGCAATCTCTGGGCCTGCAGCAGGGTCTCACTCACCTGCCAAAGCAGAAAGCTCAGGCGCTGTGCTCACAACGGGCTTGTCTGATGCAGAGCTGTCAGAGCAATGTGAGGGCAGAGCCAGCCCAGCTGGGCCCAGGGCTGAGCCCAGCAGAGCCCTGGCAGAGCCCAGAGCAGCCTCAACCACCCACAGAGCCCGGCTGCAAGGAGAGAAAGCAGAAACTGCCCGTCAGCTGAGGGCTCCTGTGCCCTTGTGCCAAGGCCTGCGGTGCCCAGGCCATGCTGGCTGTGCCCAGAGCTGTGCCCAGAGCTGCCCATCCCTGCTGCCTTTGGCAGCAGAGCAGGAGGGCAGAACATGTGCCCACCGTGCAGCCAGCCACGGCACATCCAGCCCTCAGCAGCTGCCCAGAGCAGGATGCTCCTGTGCTCGCTACCAGCTCCCAAAAGCTCTGATCCCACCCTGCCAAGCACACAGGGACCACCTCACGCCAGCCACGGCTGCAAAAAAAGCTGCTCCCAAACCATGGCCTCAGCCTTCTCCAAGGGCACGGCCCATCCACACCACAGCTGCTCCCCAGCACTTCCCCATCCACACTGGACCAGCTTGAACGCTTCCTCTGGAAAAACAAACAACACATTATTGAAAAGAGATTAGAGACAAAAAGAGAAAACAAGAAAAACAGTAAAAACTCTTATCTCTGTCAGGGCCTTGAGGAAGGCCAAACCCCCACATGCTAGGGAAAAACCCATCCATGGGTGAGGGAAGCCCACACTTTCTCTCTTCCCCCCTGCACTGCCCTCCAAAATCACGGTGACCCCAAAGCAAACAAGGGCAGCGGAGCAGCCCAAGCCCTTCCTTGCCTACACAGCAAACCAGCTGTGCACAGGTTCTGGAGTCCCATCTCTGCTCCCACCATGGGGGTTTGTTTGTGTCAGGCTGGCTGCCCCAGCCCCAGCCCCAGGTAGGGCATGGTGGGTGCTGGGGGCTGTTGGCAGGGCCAGAAGCCCACTCCCATTTCGTACCCACCCCAGCTAATCCCCCCTGCCCTGCCAAAAGCAGCTGGGCAGCCACTGAAGAATGAGTTGCATCTGCCCCCGCAAAGGGGAAGCCTTTGGTTCCCAGCCAGGCTGGGCAATGCCCAAACCGGAGAGCATCCCCCTGCATGTGGACTCATCTGCAAATTCACTGTGGAGCCTTGCTTTGAAGAAGGGGCCAGAATCAAACTCCATCATCTTCAGCTGGCCAGGCTGAGGAAGAGCTTGTCATCCTTGGTGTCATCCTCACTCTCTCCAGCAGCAGCAGCCCCACCCGGTACAGCTTCTCCAGGGGCTCCTTCTCCTTCCCTGGGGGCAGACCATGCTCTCAGGGCTCTGCCCAGGGCCCCAGCTGTCAGGGAACCAGGACAAGCAAAACCAGCTCAGATGGAAGCCACCAGGGCTGGGCAGAGCAGCTCAGCTCCAGCACAAGGGCTGTGTGTTCCCATCCCATGAGCCCGGTGCAGTGACACAGGCAGCACAAAAAGGGCTGGGTTCCTTTGCTTCTGATTGCCAAGGCATTTGTGGAGCTGGAACTTTCCAGGGCCCTGGATCAAAGTGTGCCTGTGGCTCTCTCCCTTCGTCTAGGGCAGATGAATAACCTGCATCCAAGGATGACAGAACAGGTCTTCTAATGAGGGCCTTTCCAAGTCCAGCATGGATAAACACCGCCTGATCAGATCTTGGCACCCTGGGCAGAGAAACCAGAAACCACCAGTTAGTTGGAGAAGGCTCCTATTGGCTTTGCCCCACCATTCCAATGCCCAGGCCATGCTGGATGTGCTCAAAGCTCGGCCTGAACTTTCCCATCAACTCCCTGTTTTGGAGGAGAGCAGGACATGTGCCACCTCCTCAGCAGCTGCCAGTGCAGGATGCTCACGAGCCCACTGCTGTCTCCCAGCACTGGAATTCCCCCCATGCCCAGAGATGAGGATCCACCTTGAGAGAGCCGTTGTGGCAGTGAGAGCTGATGGTTCCAGCTGATGTTCTGGCCCCTCCTGAAAGGGTGCTCCCCGCAGACCATCTGGTGCAGCAGGATGCCCAGGGACCAGATGGTAGCTGGCTTGCCATAGTACCAGCCAAAGTGGGTCCATTCCGGCGGGCTGTATGACCGTGCTCCTATGGAATACAGATGGAGTTCATCAGGGGGATGCTGCTGCTCCCAGAGCCTGGCCCCAGCATCCCTGGGCATGTGGGGGCTGCCTCAGTGGCACACAGGGTGAGCATTGCCCTCTCATCAGCACCTGGGACTTGTGTACAGACTTGGGGTTGGAAAAGAAACCTCTGGTGTTTCAAGGGGGCAGTGGAAGCCCTGGCAAGGCCTGACCATAACAAGGAAGAACCCACCCAGTGCTGGGAAAATCCCTGCCTGCATTGCCCCAAAAAACATTATGAACCCCAACAGACCAGGTGAGTGGAGCAGTCCAAGCCCTTTCTCACCTGCACACCAAACCGGCTGGGCACAGGTTCCGGTCCCCCCTCTCTGCTACCCCCACCCACCGGTGTTTTGGTTGGGCTGGCTGCCCCAGCACCAGTTCTGGGCAGAGTGGGGGGCAAAGGTTGCCTGCAGGGCTGGAAGATGGCTACACACTCAGCCCTGAGTTTCAAAAGAAACTCAGCTGAAGACTCAGTGCCATGAAGGGCCGCAAAAGAGAGAATCCCTGCTGCCACAGCCAGCTTGGGCTGGGAGATGTTGGGTCATGAGATGCTGGGCCCAGGAGCCTTGCGTGGGCTCACCTGCAAAGTGAGTGTAGACTGTGTCCTGCAGGTAGGTGCCACAGCCAAAGTCAATCAGTTTGGCCTGCCCGGTGTCCAGGTCAACCAGGATGTTTCCTGGTTTGATGTCGCGGTGCAGCACCCCGCAGCTGGTGCAGTGCCGCACGGCCTCCAGCACCTGGCGGAACAGCTCCCGCGCCTCCTCCTCGGGCAGGAACCGCCGTGCCCGAATGAAACGATGCAGGTCCTGACACCGCTTTGGCCGCTCCAGCACCATCACGATGTCCTTGGGGAGCTCAAGCCACTCCAGCAGCTGGACCACACCGGGGAAGCCAGTGGACACCTTGGCCTGCAGCACAATCTCCAGGGGTGCGCTGGTGCCGTCAGGCTGCGGGAGGAGCATGATGCCGTCAGTGGGGCTGATGCCATGCCGGGGCTCGTGAAGCCCTCAGCCAGCCCGGGATGCTCTGTGCCCTGCGCTGGCCCCACGCCCGCTCTCCCTCGGGGTGTCCTGGCAGCTCCCACCCTGCCGGGCCTCGGCTCATCCCCGGCCGGCAGCCCCGGCTGCTGGCCCCGCTCACTCACCAGCTCGCCCCAGTGCAGGACGCGGTTCCGTGGCACCCTTTTGATGGCCACCTGCAAGTCAAGGGGAGCAGCGGGCTCAGCTCGCCGCCTGCCCTGCCCAGCCCCATCCTCTGCCCTTCTCCTCCTCCTCCTCCGCCCCCTCCTCCTTGTCCGCCGCTCACCGGGGCGCCGTCCGAGAGCCGCGTGGCCGCGAAGACGCTGCCGAAGCCGCCGCGCCCCAGCAGCGAACCCAGCCTGTACTGCTCCTTCAGGCCCTGCTGCGTCTTACCTGCGGGCAGGACGCGGCTGTCAGCGCTCGGCCCGGGGCCAGCAACGGCCTCCGAGCGCCCCTCACCCGCCCCAGGCCGGCCATGCCCCGGCGTTTGCTCTTCGGAACGCGGCACAGGAAGCTCGGGGCCGGCGGCCGCGCTGCCGAGAGGCGGAGCTCGGGCCGGGGAAACCGCAGCGGAGGCGGCGGGAGCGGCCACGCCGCGTGTGTCCTCCGCAGGCCCCGGGAGAAGCCGGGGCCGAGGCCGGGGCCCGGGTCGGGACTGGACCTTGCGTCGCGTCCGGGGCCGGGCTCGGGCCAGGCGGAGCCGAAGGGCGGCGATGCCGCCCCCGCACCAGGCACTGATGCCCGCCCAGCAGCGCCACCGCCAGTACGGCCAGAGCCGGGCGGAGGCGAGACCGCGGCGGGACAGCCGGGGCTGGGCACGGGGCAGCCCCGCCCGGGGCCGGAGGCGGGCCGGGGGCATGGCCCAGCCCGGCAGGGGAAAGGGAGGCGGGGAGAGGAGAGGGACGCCGGGCAAAGGACCCCGAGAGAAGGGTGCCCGACAGCGGGAAAGGGAGAGAGAGAGAAAGAAAGAGAAAGAGTGTTGGAGAATATCTGCTTTTGCTGCCGCCGCTGCTGCTGCCGCCGCTGCTGCCGCTGCAACTGAAGCACCGGGGCCGTTCGTCCCCGTGTCCGTTCACCGCTCGCCCCACGAGCCCCACGTTCGAGCCCCGCGCGCCCCGGGGACAGCCCCTCCGTCTGTCCAAACACGGGAACTTTGCAGCGCTGAGCCCAGATGCAGAGCACTGACTCCTGCACGCTGGCACAGGGATCCCCTCGCTCGCTGCTGTGCATTGTCCTTGCTGAGGGTCAAACACTGTCGGGCCACCTTCCCTTGGTGTAGGATTCCTACCTGACCCAAGCACCACACTTACATTTCCAGTGTTGCTTTCCAGTAAAAACAGGGGAAGGAAAACTCTGTGTGGCTCATGGTATTTTAGAGTGTCTAAAAATCCCTAAGTCACCAATCTTAGAGGTGAGGTGCATCTGGAATTACTGGACGGAGAGATAGTGCAACATGGAAAAGGGGAGCATAGAAATTAACAGAGGAAAACATCTTGGATTGTTTCCTTCATTTTCATTTCCCTTCTGGAATGCTGTTTCAGTTTTCCAGGAATCTTCTCCTGTCTGCTCTTCCCAAGAATCTCTCATGGAGAACAAGGTCAAGCTTCTGTCACAAGATTTGCCACCAGGAAATTACACCACTGGTGAAATTTTCATGATGACTGTTTGTGCTGGTTTAGGGCAAATTTTGGGAGGAAATCTCCAAAAGGGGTCCATCTAGAAAGAAATTCAAGCAGTCCCTCCCCCTACTAGTTCAGGAAAAGACTTTCCTGGAGAAAAGTGAAAAAAAGCCCAGTTTATTTAACAAGTAAAGTATTCGCAAGCATGAAAAATGAATAACATTAAATAAAACCTCGGACAGTGGTGAAGAGATGGCAAATTCAGAAAGTCCTTTTTGTGGGTTCTAGTTGGCTCACTCGGTCTCTTCTAAGTCCCTCTGGTGCTGGAATGCAGCATCCCAGAGCTTGGGGGGGCACAGGTGTGAGCTGCTGCCGGTGTTTGGGTTTTCAGTCCAGAGCAGGTTTAAACAGTTCCAAGAAAAAGGGAAGTCACAGTCCAAGGAACTTCTCTTCCTAAGCTAGCTAAAACCACATTGCTAGACCTGGGCTGTGAAGGCATCGGGAAATTTCCAAATCTGGGCACTGGCGGTCCCAGCAAACACCAGATCTGGATGGTGCTGGTGCCAGAACCTGCAAATTTCCAAACTTTGGCTGTCTGTGCCAGCAAATCCCTGGACTTGGGCTGTGCCAGCACCAGGAAGTTTTCAGATCTGGGCGCTGGCGCTGCCAGCAAACACCAGATGTGGGTGGTGTCATTGCCAGCGACAGAAATCTGCCAGATTTGGGCTCTGCTGGCACCAGGAAATTTCCAAATCTGGGTTCTGGTTACATGAAACACAAGATGTGGGTGGTGCCAGACCCAGCAGCAGGAAGCTGCCACAGGTTTTGGATTTCTGTGCCAGCAAATTGCTGCACTTGGGCTGTGCCAAAATAGGGAAATTTCCAGATCTGGGCACTGGCAGTGCCAGCAAACAGCCCTTTTCAGGCTCCAGGAAGGACTGGATCTGGATGCCTTCCTCTTTTCTTTCCTTCTTTCCTTCCTTCTTTCCTGGGATCCTGCTGCCAGCAAACTCCAGATTGGGCGGTGCTGGCAAGGGGAAATTGCCAGGTTTTAGCTTTCTTGGCCAGCAAATTGCTGGACATGGGTGGTGCCAGAAGAGGGAAATTGCCAGATGTGGGCACTGGCAGTGCAAGCACACACGAGATCTGGGTGGGGAATGTGCCACCACCAGGAAATTGCCAAATGTGAACTTTCAGTGCCAGCATATTGCTGGAATTATGCTGTGCAGGTGTTTTGCGGAGAAAAGAAGAAACCTCACAACTTCATAAAAGTTGTAAAGCCCGGTATGCTTTTATTATGACACGCGCCGGACGCAAGCCTCCCCAAAAAGGCAAGCGTACCCCTGAAGACTTTAGGTCTCCTTTTATCCCCCTTCCAAATGCATATGCATACAGTTTCACAATAGGTTCATACATATTCATTCCGTGTGACATTTAGCACCAGTTCTTCTTTATCAAAGGAATTTCTAGGCCGGGGCAAATTGACCTCATGGTCTTTTCTGTTTTTCTTTCTCTGTCTCCTTGCTGTCTCGGCATGTGAGTTTTTCCTTCAGCTTTGGCCTCACAGACTTTTCACCTTTCTTAGACACTTCACCTAATTCAGAATGGATCTTTACTCTGTCTCATTCCCCCCCTTCCTAGAAAATAAGTAAATTCTTTTACTTAATGAAAACCCTCACGACAATAAGTGTCTTTTAGTGCTTCACCATGTACGTTTGACAAAGATGTTAGTACAGCTATTCGTTGTAGCATTCTCCAGTTCCAAATTAACAATATAATAGATAATCCTAAGCTTATCCCAACTAATATTAGTAAAACTACAATGGGGTGGTACAACTTATTAAAGATTGCATTTGCAGTTGGTGACCACCCAAAGATCACATCGCACCAGTGATGATCCATACTTTGTTTTATTCTTTGTAGAACTCTGGTTATCTCCTTTGTATCATGTTGGACAGTAATTAAGGTTTTCTTTCCTCTTTCTTGGATTTCTTTGAAGCCTTCCAATAGGTCTTGGTGCTTAATTAATTGTTTCACTAATGTAAGGTTCATCTCAATAGGGGTAGGTGGTAGTCTGATACAGTGTGTAATTGGCTTTAATCAGCTGGTGGGATGTTACTGGTACCAAATACAAAAAATCACACCCAATAATCTTAACAAAATTACAAATACAGAAATTAGAATGGTTTCTACTAGACAGAATAACATCATTGCTATCAATTTGTACAGCAGCACAAGCAATTCTCAAGCCTACACCCTTTTCCAGTATATACAAGCACAGTTTTCTGGTCAGTAGTGACTGGATGAATTTCAAAGTGGCAAATACACTGTTCAGTGTCCAAACACACATCTTGGGCATTAACAGTATTGCTTTCACAAATGAATCCCATCTGTTCTCTAATAATGCAGGATTCTAAGTTTACTGTCTGCCACTTTTCATTCATCTTTCGTGCCCACACTCTATATTCTGAAGGACAGAGTATTGTTTTTTCATGGTTTAATCCTAGGGCAATGATGGGATGGATAACATAAACAGTGGCATTATGTATGGTAAGCACAAAGGCAGTGGCCACATTAGAAACAGGATCATAGGTGAAATTCACCATAGTCCACCAGGATTGAAACTTCCTTTCAATATCAATTGCATTATCCCACACAATTTCAGCTGGAAAATTACCTTCACTCCCTTCCCGTATGATCAGAGCTCCTGTTGCTTGCATCCATAACTGTGCTTGTATACAACTGAAAGCTAAGACACATTATCTTGAACTGTACTAAGTGCTTCTACTATCAACTTGTGGTCTTGGTCCCCGACTTTTTCATACTTCTTACTTTGGCAGTACTTTTGAAATCTGTCACTGGCTAGTTCCTAATGCCAACAGAGATTACTATAAAGGCTGCTTCAATTTTGTTAGGCTACCTGCTGCAGTGACCAGTTTATTCATCAGTATTTCTGAATCAATTCCATTTAAAACTCCCAATCTTGTCCCTAATATGCCAGTTAGATGTTTGGTATGGGGAACAGGAACTGCTTTCTGTCCATGACCATCCCTCCCTGCCAGAGGGACGTGTTGGGCTCACACTGCAAATTCAGACACACTTCACAAGTGTATCTGACAGAGGTTTAGGTCATACTTGAGGCAGATGTTTGTTCTGAAATGTAGAGACCTCAGGGAATCTAACCTCTCCTTCCCCCTCCACAGCCCCTGATTTCCCAGATGTGTGGCAAGCAGGAATGTCTCTCCTGGTCTACAAAACCTCACCCACCTTGCCCCTAGCTAAGATCAAGCTGTGGACTGTGATAAGGGCAGAAGATAACAGTATTTGTCAAACAGATGAGAATAAAACTGGCTGGAACATATGGGATTTGGGTAGAAAGATTTCAGGTCCAAGCCTCAAGTAAATACTGAAGGGGAAATCCATTGCAGTGCCTCAGAAGAAACTGGGATCAGGTTTCTGCTACTTGAAACACTCAGCACAAAAGTGATGCTCAAAATCCTACAGCCTGCTGCTGAGCTCTGAGGGAGGGGTCTCTCTCTCTACCTCTTTTAAGCAGAATCCAACCGCCTCAGACTGGGACAATCACTGATCCAAATCTCAGTAGGAAAAGGGATAGCTATAAATAAAGGAAATCACCTTCCTTGCTTGGGTTAATTCACCACCTGCAGTTCAGCACCCTTTACCAGCCATTGCCGGGGTGTTCAGCCAACTAGCTTGGAAAATGACCTAAGGAAACTGATTAGGTTATCACAGACTTCCTGGTGTTCATATACACCAGGGGAGATTCAGACACTAATTACATCTGGTCTCTCCTAAGCTACCCTATTGATGACCTGGCACCCTACTTTGATTTCTTCTCCTCTGATTCCTTGAAGTGTCCACAGTTCCTGTTCCTGCCATTCTTGCTCCTGATATACCTGATTCTCATTGATTACTACAGTAGATATGTTTAAATCTTTTATCTCAGAAGGTTTTCCCATGGATCCAGTATACTGATTAAATGCCAGGGACCAAGGCCATTAAGCATTGCTTTGGGTAGAGGTACTCTCTAGTTCTAAAACTTCAGTTATAATTACACACAAAACAATTCTGTAAACTAAAGTATGAACTACTCCCGACCGCAATATACTCATTTTGCCCGAGTAAGTTTTAGTCTCAGTTCATTGTTTCCTGGTGTCACTCCTGAAGGGGCTTCTGGGCCTTCTTCACCTGAGAGTGATGGATCCAGGCATTCCGCTCCTTGATTTTGATTGCAGTGAAGGTGGTGAGAAGTACTTGCAGTGGTCTCTCCCACTGTGGTTCCGAAGTCTTCTCTGTAAGAGACTTAACATATACATCATCCCCAGGCTATCTAACTCCCTGCTCCGAGTTCCAGCCACATGTTTCTCAATTACTCTGAGCTGTTTGCTTAATGCCACCATGTAGGTGGACATTCTGGACATTCCCTTTATATTCTATATGGTCTTCTATAAGGCATTCCAAAAGGACTCAGCATTCCTTTAGCTCAAGGTTTAGTTTGAATTTGCAATAGTGCTAGTGGAAGAGCTTGGGCTAGGTAGATTAACTTCTTGCCCCAGTCTTATGATTTGCTACTTAATCAAATGATTCATTCTCTCCCCCTGGCCGCTTGATTGGGGGTGGTATGGGGTGTGAAGTTCCTAATCTATGCCCAGATGGCTACTAATCTGTTGCACTATTTTGGAAAGGAAATGTGATTCTTTATCTGAGGATATCGTGGCTGGAACTCTGAAGCATGGTATTATTTCTTGTAAAAATAATCTGGTCACCTCTTGAGCTTTGACAGTTCTGGTGGGGAATGTTTCTGGCCACCCTGAAAACGTATCCATTCATATTAGTAAATAATGATACCCCCCTTTCCTTGGAAGTTCTGAAAAGTTAATTTGCCACTGCTGTACAGGCCCATGGCCTCTCCCAGTCTGACCGAGTTTTGGCTGGGGGGATATTTTGGGGTTAGTCTGGAGGCAAGGATCACATTGTCGGCTTACCTGAGTGATAGTGGCATATAAATTCCTGACAACGATACAACGATTGTTTCAATCAGATGTGTGTTCTAGAAAGCCTGTGGAAATTACTGCTTCAAAGTCAACACTTCATTTCAATGCACTCTGTATCACTGGCAGCCTTAGTCATTTTGAGAAAGGAGCCACACTCTATAAAAGGCTTTTAAGTAGTTAGGCCCTAGTGTGTTTTCTGGTGCCCCTCTTTCACAAGTAACCACAAAAATGGGAAGAGATTGCTAGCTCTCTTTTAATGGTAGCCCACCCCTTGCAGTTGTACGTCTCTTTTGATTAGTATTATTGTATTATGGCTTACCTTCCTGGAAAATCTGTACCTCACCCTTTGCTGCTTTCTTTGCCTCTCCATCCGCCAGCTCATTTCTTTCCTCCAATTTTAAGCTCACTCTATGGTGTGCCTTAATATGCTTTTTCAGGTTGCTGAACTGCTTCCAGCAGTTGGATTGTCTCTTCTTTCCCTGTGAGGTCAGCAGTCCCCTCTCCTTCCAGATGGCTCCATGTGCATGCTCAACTCTGAATGCCTTTTGCTGTTTCTAAGGCATGGGTCAATGCATTTATCTTAGCCTTCTGTGCAGAGGTACCTGTTGGTAAGGGTCCAGACTCTTACCTCTCTGCAAGTAGTCACTGTGTACTTTGCAATGTCGCTTTCCACTGGCAATATAGCTACTCCTGTCAGTGAACCAGGCCTCTGCATCGTCCAAAGGAGTGTCCTTTAAGTCTGGGCGGCTGGAGTAGGTAGCTGCAATGGTTTCTAGGCAATCTTGGTGTACTGCTTCTCCTTGATTTCCGCTGAGAAAGGAAGCTGCATTGACAATATTAGTCACCACTATCTCTATATCATCTTGCTCTACCATGATGGCCTGGTATTTCAGAAACCTCTGTGGTGAAAGCCAGTGGCCACCCTTTACTTCCAGTACTGCAGACACTGTGTGGGACACTAGCACAGTCATTTTTGTCCCAGGGTAAACTTGCATGCCTCTTGAATATTCAGCACAACTGCTGCTACACCTCTGAGGCAACCTGGCCATCCTTTGGCTGTTGCATCTAGTTGCTTAGAGAAGTAAGCAACTACCCTCTGGTATGGACCCAAGTCCTGAGACAATATTCCCTGGGCAATTCCTTGCGTGGAAAAACAGAAAGAATGGTTTACTTACATCTGGAAGTTTCAAAGCTGGAGCCGACATGAGGGCACTCTCTAGCTGGTGAAAGGCCCGTGTGGCATCTCTTGTCCACTGCAGATTTCTGTTTCCATTGGCAATAAGAGCATAGAGGTGTCTGGCGAACAGTCCATAATTATAAACCCACAGCTGGCACTACCCTGCCATGCCTAAGAAGGTTAGGAGTTCTTTCGTTGTCTGGGGTTTCAGGGTTTGGCATAGGGCTTCCCTGCCTTAAAGTCTGCTGCTCAGCACTCACTTCTTACCCCAGGTAGATTACCTTCTTAGATTACCTTCTGTTTCACTACCTGTGCCTTTTTCTTTGAGACTCTGCGTCCTTGGAGTCCTAGGAAATTCAAAAGGCTTACCGTGCAGGCTTCTCTTGCTTTCCTCATCTGAGTGGCTACTAGAAGATCATCCACGTACTGCAACAGCCTCCTTTCCTCTTGTGGAGCTTCCCGGGACTCTGGGTCTTTGCAAGCTGTTCTCCAATCGGAGTGGGGAATTTTGAAGCCTTCAGGCACATGGACTACGTGAGCTTGAGTTTGAATGCAAAAATTTTCTGGCTGGCTTTGTGGATAGGGAGGCAAAAGAAGGCATCTCTTAGGCCTAAAACAGGGAACCAGGTTAGCTCAGGTGTTAGACAAGTGTCATGGTTTAGGCCTGGCAAAGCCAGAGCCCCCATGAGTATACTTTCTCCCTGGTGTCTGCTGTGAGATGTGACCAGGAATAAGCAAAGCAGGCTCCAGCTTAAACATAAAGAAAAGTTTATTAACTAAACTACACAAACAATTACTAAACTACACACAAAAGAAAAAGAAAACACAAGGAAAATGAAAACCTCACAAAAACACTCTCCTCCTCCTCCCCCCTAAATTCCCAATACAATACATCTTCCAAAATCACCAGTTTTGGGTCCAGCACCACCCTTTAGAATGCTCAACTTTCAGTTCCTCAGGAGGAGAGGGAGTCCTTCCATGTGTCGTGGTGGCCCTTTCCGTCCTTGTTCCGGTGCTCTCACCACCAAACAGGGATCAGGACTGCTTCCTGGGTTGTCTTTTTAAGGATGCTTTGTCCAGTTCCAGAAAAGCACAGTATCTCACCTTCTCACCTTTGGGACATCTGTCCCCTCCATATTTATATACCCCCTGGGGCCGAGGGGTACCCACACTGAATCTTCTTTGGCTCTGGGACATTTCTCCCCCTGGACTCAGTCTCTGTATCACACGGAAACATGGCTCTGTCCATGACTACACAAAAGAGTCCAGCATAAAATGCCACTCCATCTTCTCCATCTTTCCAACATCTCTCACTCTCTCTCTCTCTCTCTCTGGTCCAGACCATCATCACTCATCTAGGAAGGGTTAATGTTGTGTAAGGTTTTCATTGTCCAAAAAGGGTTAAAAACTCCTCCAGGCGGCTGGACTCCTGGCTGCACCCCCCCATCTCCTCAGCCGGGCTGCCTGCTGCCAGCACATGTTTCCTGAATTTCAAGGTAACGGCACACAAACACAGGCTGCACTCTCTCTGTCTGTCTCCAAGGTGGGGGGGGGGGGGGGGGGGGGGGGGAATGGCTGCCCGATGTCTCTTGGGGCTCCTCCACCCTTCCATCCTCAAGGGCCTCCTCAACCCCCATCTCTGTCCAGGCCCAGGCCTACCACATGGCTGCCCCTCCCCCGCCCAGCAGCAGCAGCTGGATGGGAGAAGGGAGATCCAACCTCTGTCCCTTGAAGTCCCAAGAGAGCCTCCCAGGGCCGAAGCTCTGCTTTTAACCCCTGTGTGTTCTCAGAGGTGTGTCCAAAATCCCACTGGCTACACCAGGTGCCAATATCAAAATCCAAGCACCCATTTGTTTGACCACAACATCCCAGAATTCCCACTTCTTCCTGGTCAAACCACCACAACAAGTTAGTAAAGTATATGGATTTGCTACCACAGGGTACAAATTTTGTGTTATCTTATTAGTCCTTAATCCAGTACTATCAATTATTGGGCTGATTCCTTCCTTATCTTCCTTTTGAGGGTGCTACTCAACTCTCACTGGTTGTGTTATTTCCTTAAGCTTGATTACTATGGGGGGGCATCTTTCATTCTCCCTGGTACAGCAGAGGCCCATACCCTTGAAAACACTTATTTACTTATTTTAATATCTCCTTACTAATGTCTTTAATTTCAGTGTCTGTTAATATTAAGCCTAACCTCTTTATATCATTTGCCTTCAGAGTAACCTTTCTCATTTGAGAATGTTTAGCAAATTGAGCAAATTGTACAAAAGCTTTCAGGTACACATAGTACACATGTTACTTTAAAGGTTTGCAAAAGTATGCCTTCTCAGTCTGGCCAGTTGTTCAGTTGTTCCCCACACTACAACATAAACATTCTCCACAGGTACTAAAGCTTTATTTAAAACTGAATATATGGCCCTTGTATCGACTAAACTTCTTCCCTTTTTGGGAGGTCATGTTTACCCTTCCTCCCTTACCTTGGAAGGAGCCTTTAACAAATCACATGTACTCATTTTGCAAACTGTGATTGCTTTGCATTTCAGCATGATAATCTTTGCTTGATTTCATACATTGCTATCTTATGCTGCATGCTAAACAACGTTTGATTTGCTTTCTCTTTGCCTTGTTTTCCTTTTCAAGGGCCAAGACCAGAGGGCGGTCTGATCTCACAGTCTCTTTGCCATTCTGGGTGATTTCTTAAAACAAAAAGACATTTCAGCATACAAAAACTCTATCCCATTTATCTTCCTATTATAAAACAGCACTAACAGCAATGAAGTATTATAAATCTTTTTATTTTCTGAGCTGCTCTTACTGGCAACCTCCTCCCAGTGAGCCCCTCCTAAAAGGGGCTAATTTAGGAACCTCTTTGCTCTGGTCAGTTCTCATTATTTATTTCTCCTTGCCCTATCTCACTTCCACTCAAACCTTTTTACAGACCTTCACAGTAGTTTCTCAGTTTTCCTCCTATACACACAGCTCCAGGTGGCAGGTATCAGATGTGATTCCCACACACAAGCTCTAAGACCTTAGGTTCTGAATCTGCTTGACCAGAACCCTCTAATTTACACTCGGGGCATGTGCCCTGACACTTATTAGAACAGCAAAACGGCAATACCAGTGTTTCTCATAAACACCGCACTGCAATAATACCTGCAGATCCAGCTTTTGCCCACAGGCCATTCCCGTGTTCCCTGGGGAGACAGGGCAGCAAGAGCTGTCCCTGTGCCCAGGGGACAGCCACTGTCACCTCACACAGCATGCTAGCCTCTTGATGCACCAAAGGCTCCCCGAAATTGCCTGCAAAGGCAGGCTATTCTGTTTGTTACAGAGAACTTTAAATCCCTACAGCAGATTGTTTCCAGTCCAGACTTACTGCAGTACCAGCTGAAGTCTCATAAATCTCATAAGTCTCATTAACTAACTCATCTCATTCATCTCTTCTATATAAACTCTGTTTTACAAAATATCAGTCTTTTCTAGTTCTCTTCTTGCACAATCTAATTAAGCACTGTGCCTACTTACACTTGTTTTACTGCCTTGCAAAAAGGCTGTGCTAGTCACAGCCGAAACTCTGATATGCTCACAGACACACGCACCCCCCCCCCTTTATCTCAAATTCACTAGAGCCAAGGCTTGAATTGCTGTGAGGGAGAGAATTCTTGGAATTCCTTTAACTCGCTTTATCGTAGTTAAGCATAAATCACCATACTATAGTTCTCCTGTGTAAAATGCTACTCTTGTTGCAACAAAATCTTAAAATCTCCACAAACACCACTATACAATCTGAGAATCAAATTACCACAATGCAGCAGAAGAAATTCACCACACAAAATCACTGGGAAAGGGCATATCTCTCAAAGTGCTCACTTTTCTCATCACAACACAGCATACCATAATTCAGCATTTACTCACATCAGTTTTTCCTGGACACAATCAAAATAACAGCACACAGTCTAGAGATCAAGTCCAAACATCCAAGGCAAAGGAACCCTCTGAGCTCATACTCACGGTTAAAATGAACCAAATCTACACAAATCACTACATTTAAACACAATAAATATCATCACTGATGTTCCCCCACTCGCTTCTCTGCGGGGCACTTCTCTCCCTGCCCCCGCAGCCTGCTGCGGCCAGTGTCTCAGGGCTCACTCGGCTGCTTCAAACACGGGTAGTACTCACCCCCCCCCTCACTGTAGGGCACTGTAGATTTATTCTCTTTTATACACCATACACTTATACACTTGCACGATTAGAAACACAGTGCACTGGCCACACAATACATTGACCATACAGCGACACAGTGTCCGGACATCACACACATGCAAACAAAACACACACGGGCTCAACACTTCTGCTCTATCAGAACTATGAACCCCCCAATACACACATACACGGGTTCACCCGGCTCACCCCCAGAGCCACTAGCGGTTCCGCTCTATCAGAACAATAAACCCCATCTCTAATACAGCTGCTCCATCAGCTATACCCAGATGTCTCTGGGTGGTTTACTCCCTTGCTCTCCTTTCCCTCCCCTGGAGGCCCCTCAGTACATACCGTATCTTCCTCCGCAGGCCAGCAGGTCGTTGTCTGTCTCCGCAGGTGGCAAGCGAGACAAGCGGAGCCCCACCAGGAAAAAAAATCCTAGGGTGCGCCTTGGAGGTCTGTCTATCTCCCCTGCCCCTGCAGGGACAGAGAACTCCTGGCTGGCTCGCCAAAATGTTTTGCGGAGAAAAGAAGAAACCTCACAACTTTATAAAAGTTGTAAAGCCTGGTATGCCTTTATTACGACGTGCGCCGGACGCAAGCCTCCCCAAAAGGCATGCGTACCACTGAAGACTTCAGGTCTCCTTTTATCCCCCTTCCAAATGCATATACATAGATTTTCACAATAAGTTCATACAAATTCATTCCGCGTGACATTTATCACCAGTTCTCCTTTATCAAAGGAATTCTTAGGTTGGGGGCAAATTGACCTTGTGGTCATTTCTGTTTTTCTTTCTCTGTTGTCTTGCTGTCTCCAGCATGTGACTTTTCCTTCAGCTTTGGCCTCACAGACTTTTCACCTCTCTTAGACACTTCACCTAATTCAGAATGGATCTCTACTCTGTCTCAGGGTTCAGGAGGCAAGATGGAGGGAACTGGGTGTATCCAGCCTTTCTCCTTCTTCTTCTTGGCCTCCATTTTCTGCTGTGATGTTGGCACTTACAGATTGGTTTAGAGCAGAAGCTCACTGTCTAACATAGGTGATAGGTTTTGGAAAGTAATTGTAAACATTGTACACGTAGTTTTTAGTATAAAGACATAACACCATCCCGGGGGCAGGCAGAATGCCTTGGACAGTCTTGCTGAGCTGACCTAAGCAGGGCAGGAGAAAATTTTTTATAGATAATATCAAATAAACGACCTTAAGATGGAGAAATAAAGAGCCCTTCTTGAAGACTCCTTCTTCAAGCGCTGGGCTGGGAAAAGAAACCTTTGAACTCTTCTCAGGGTCACTCTAACCAGCTAGAGATCCCAACAGGTGTGGGTGCAGGGGCCTTGTCAAGAGCTGCCAGCCACTGCTCGGAGCTTGCCTGAAAGAGGAGCTTGAAAGAGGCGCCCAAAATGGATGCCCAAAAGAGGAGGGGAGTTCCCGTTACAATACAATAAATCTTCTTCTGTGACGCATATGCTAATTTTCACTAATCAATCTAATACAAGATACAAATCTTACAGCATTTACATACAGCCTGTAAGAAACTTTACATTGCCATACTGTGTTACATTTTAAACCCTAAAAACTACTCTTTGGACTCCTTCTTTCAAGCTAGTAGGGTCTGCTCTGACCCTTGGACCTGTCTGCAAGAAGAGGGTCTTGTTTCATCAAAAGAAGATTACCTTCAGCCAGTCATACCATGGTTTTCCAGTTGTTCAGTAACTAAGGCTTGGTATCTCAAAGCTTGCTTTCATTTCAATCTCACTTATAGTTTCCATATTCTCAAAATCTTTTGCCAGGCAATCATATTTATAAGGCTTTCCTGTTTCATCTTCCCCAGCATCTGCTTCTTTTCATTTTCACCCCCCTTGCCCTGAAGTTGGGGAATCAGAAAGGTTTGTCACAGCCACCCTCATTGCGTCTTTTGGCACCCAAACAGGGACCCTGACGTTGAATCATGTCAGCTGGGGTTACCTGATGGATAGGTCAGCGCTCCCTGGGATTTTTGGATTGTGCCAGGCGGGCAGATTCATCGATGCTTTCAGGGACCTCGGCCAGGATCCACAAGGGACAATGACAGTTTCACCTGTGTAGGATTGCAGATGGGTTTGGGGAAATGCAGGACAATTATTGCCCATTTTGCCACTCTGTTTTTACAATACACATCCACATCCCATAACTGATTTGGGGTGTTCCAGTGGCTGTTCCACCTAAGGTGGAGAAAGAGAAAAATGGGCAGCCGGATGTCCAAAGTAGAAAGGTGTGTAGATCGATGCTTTAAGTTAATTCTCACTGATCATGACTAAATATCTTCAAAGAACAAATTAAATTCAATCGTGAAGTGGATCACTAAAAATTTTCCAGATACCCCTGAACCTGACTGTCCTCCCTCCATCTTGGGTCCTCCACTTCCTGCTACCACAGTGGGTCCTTCTCTTCCGCCCTAAATGAACCTCCAGACTCCACCCCCATGAATGTGGGTCACGCCCCCAATTTCAATCATTCCACCTTCACCTTGGGCCGTGCTTCTAGAAGGCCACACCAGAAGTCCGCCATCCTAGATCAAGGCCCTTCCTTCCCAACACCTGACAAAATGGCAGTGCCCTTTGCATCACCCTCCGGCAACAATATAACCCCATGCTCTAGGTACTAAGCCCAACTGCCACACTATATCTAATCCAAATGTTTCTCCTCTAAGTTATTCTTCCTCCCCCGAAAGACAGTTTGGATTCCTCAGAGCCACCTTGCCCCTCAACCCTGGAAGATCCCTGGGAAAGTAAGAAGACTGGCATATAGTCTCGAAATTCCCCCATATGTTATGAAAGAAGGAGGCAGAATCCCAGGTATCAGCCATTGGTTTATGGGGAAATCAAGGAGCTGTGTAGGCCAGCTAAAGAACATAGGAGGGACTTACCGTCTTTTAATGGCCTAATGAGGACCATGTTTACAGCACATGTCTTAACCCCCTATGATTTAAAATGTATTATGACCATGTTGCTGTCACCTACAGAATACATCCTGTGGGAAGGGGGATGGAAGTGTTTACTAAATAAATTAATAGCAGACTATGCTAATAATGAGGCAAGGGCAGAATTGACAATCAACCATCTAGGTGGAGAAGGACAACAGAGCCTACCAGATGATCAAGCAGTAGGTATCGCCAGAGAAGTATTGGATGATATCAAAGAGATGGCTTTGAAAGCTTTAATCCAGTTATCGGAGTGTAGCATCCCCAATGTGGACTACCTTGGGTGGCTGCAGCTAAAGCTTTAGGACAATTATACCATCTTGGGTGCCTGTTAAGTAAGCAAACCAATGCTACCTCCCTCACACTGAGTGGCCTGCTCTCAGACATAGAGACCATCAGACATGCCACCTTGCAGAACAGCGATAGAGTTTTTACTCTGGGCACATGGGCATGGCTGTGTAGACTCAGAGCTGTGTTGTAAGAACTTTTCCAGCCAAAGCGAGTCAATCCACAAGAGCATTCAAGTACTGAAGGAAGGGTTCAAGAAGCTTCAAGTGGAAAACAAAGACTAGGTCAATAAGCTCTTCCAATCCAAGGGACTAAAGGGTTGGATGATGTTGAGCTAAAACAGGACTATTCGTTCTCTTAGTGATTGTTGTATTGTTAATTGTCCCATGTTTGGATACTTTTGGAAATCTTACAAAATTCTTTCAGTTCCATCTTTGTTGTAAAGCAGAACAGAGAAAGATACCCAACACAGGTTCATCATGGACTCCATGGAGGGGGGAACTGAAGGCCAGGATGGCACTAAAACCTCTCAGAGGCTCAGTGTGGGAAGGAAAATCCTTAAAAGTACATTAAAGTATTCTTAAATCCATAAAGTATCTTAAAAACCTTGAGTATCTCAAAACAATAATAAGCCCCACTAAGTGTCAGTACAATGCTCTCAAGGGACTCACTAAATCAGATAACTGGGGCCATGATTGCAGAAACCTCTCACAGAGTCTGGATCAAAAGGGAAACACCAAATACCTTAAAATAACTGAAGTACCTTGAAGCATTAATAAACCCCATTGAGTGGTGTTACTGACAAAGCCTCTCCAGGGACTAATTACAGCAGATAATTGGAGGCCATGATTGCACAAACCTCACAGAGACTCCAAGGCAAAAGCCAAGCCCAAAGTCTTTTGAAAAACCTGCAGTCCATGGGATCATTAAGAAGCTCCCAGGGCCATTCCTGAGCAAGGTTCCCCAGGGACTCCTTCCAGCAGATCCTTGAGGCCACAGGGATGTGGGCTAGGGGGGGATGCTGAGGGCAGGACAAGGGGCTGACAGTGCCTAGCCTGGCTGAGGCTGTGCCAGGAGGCCCCAGGGCCTCAGGACAAGGTGTCTCCTCCTAGCCCTTGGTGGCACAGAACCTGCTGTGCCCCAGGGCATCAAGACTTGACTTCTCTTTGTCCTCACCTGTCATCAGTGCCTCCAGTTCTCTGTTCTGCCTGGGGCCTGGGAACACTTTCTCAGTCGTGTCCCTCAGTGGAACCCATTAAAAGTCCAACAAACTTTGGAGTTGGATTCTGCCTTGGAGTTCTGGAGAGGTTTCTTCATCTCCCTCTCAGGGACTGATGTTCAGGGCCTGAGCACAAAGCCCCAGACGCTCATTAAAGTTCTTGTGCAGTGTCTCTGCTGCTGAGCTAAGCCTGGCACAGAGGTAGCTCCTAGTAACCAAGAAGAGCTTCAAAAGCACATTTCTCTTGATGAGCAGCTCTTCTGCCAGCCCAGCAGGGCTGGGGCACTGCCTGCAGCCACCCCAAGCACAGCACAGAGGCACAGAGATCTTCAATCAGTCAGTGCTGGGAAGGTGCTGACAAGTGCCTGGGGCAGAATCACTGCCAGCCCTTGGCACAGGAGCCTCTGGCTGCAGGACAATGCAGCTGCAGTTCCTGGAGCCATCTCCTAAAGCTGGAACATCCCAATGCCTACAGGACCTGTGAGTACATTCTCTAATTGTCTCTTGTGCAGAGCAGCCATGGGTGCCCAGGGCTCTCCTGCAGAGCAGGGTCCTGCAGCCCCGGGTGCTGTGCTGGGGCAGGGACTCTGCTGCCTGCGAGGGACAGCTCTCAGCCAGCCCTGGCAGCTGCTCCCAGCACTGGGGGACAAGATCTGTGTAAGAGGAGAGAGCTGGTAAGGTTTGGAAGTGTTCTCCTAGTGTGGGGAGGATGCTGCATTGATCAGGACTGCTCCCAGTATGGCATTTAACTGCAGAACATTTTAAAGTAGATTATACAGGGAGCACACTGAGTCAGGGACTGCATGCAAGGGGAAATCCTGCTTTATTAATCTACTGCTCTGGGTTTTCTGAGTGGGAAATTGCACATCAATTATTATCTCTCAGTTCAGGGTGAGAATTTTTTTTTTCTGAAATCATTCGAAATCAGGCAGTTAGGACATTAGCACAGGACAACTCAGAGGCAGCATCAATGATGGTTTTCAAGCCCCTTCAGAGTTGCTCTGATGGCTCTGCAGAACCACAGCTGCCCCTGGGCAGTGCCTGAGATGGGAGGGGTCTGCAGGGCAGAGCTAAGGCCTCAGGGCTGGGCTGGGCTCTGGCATCACTGGCAGGGCCCAACCCTGGGCACAGAGAAGCAGCTGCGGGCAGGGACATCTCCAGGCAGCAGAACCCTGGGCAGGCAGTGGGGGGTAAGTAAAGTGCCCCACGGCTCTGCTGGGATATTTAAAGTCCTCTCCAAACCCAGCTAATCCATTATTACATTTTTTACAGATCCCCATGTCAAGGCACAGCAAATGTCCAACAGCAGCTCTATCAGGCATTTCCTCCTGCTGGCATTGGCAGACACGCGGCAGCTGCAGCTCCTGCACTTCTGCCTCTTGCTGGGCATCTCCCTGGCTGCCCTCCTGGGCAACAGCCTCATCATGAGTGCCGTAGCCTGCAGCCACCACCTGCACACGCCCATGTTCTTCTTCCTGCTCAACCTGGCCCTCACTGACCTGGGCTGCATCTGCACCACTGTCCCCAAAGCCATGCACAATTCCCTCTGGGACACCAGGGACATCTCATACTCAGGATGTGCTGCACAGCTCTTTTTCTTTGTGTTCTTCATTGGAACAGAGTTTTCTCTCCTGACTGTCATGTGCTACGACCGCTATGTGTCCATCTGCAAACCCCTGCACTACGGGACCCTCCTGGGCAGCAGAACTTGCGCCCACATGGCAGCAGCTGCCTGGACCAGTGACTTTCTCAATGCTCTCATGCACACAGCCAGTACATTTTCCCTGCCCCTGTGCCATGATAATGCCCTAGGCCAGTTCTTCTGTGAAATCCCACAGATCTTCAAGCTCTCCTGCTCCAATTTGTACCTCAGAGAACTTGGATTTCTAGTGTTTTCCATCTTCTTAGGACTGGGATGTTCTGTGTTCATTGTATTTTCCTATGTGCAGATCTTCAAGGCTGTGCTGAGGATCCCCTCTGAGCAGGGACGGCACAAAGCCTTTTCCACCTGCCTCCCTCACCTGGCCGTGGTCTCCCTGTTCCTCAGCACTATCATATTTTCCTGTCTGAAGCCCCCATCCATGTCCTCCACATCCCTTGATCTGGTTCTTTCAGTTCTGAACTCGGTGGTGCCTCCAGCCCTGAACCCCCTCATCTACAGCCTGAGGAACCAGGAGCTCAAGGCTGCAGTTTGGAGATTGATGACTGCATGCTTTCAGGGACAGTAAATTGCTGGACAATTTTTGCAAATAAGTTGTAATAAAAGTAATCTTTCATACTTCTTCTTGGTTTTGTTGTGGGGATTGTTTTCCCTTGTTTTAGTTTTACATATTTAAAAAAAAAATTTTCATTGCTTGTGCCATTTCTCATTTTGTTTCTCTCCATCTTCCCTGTGGCCACAGACTGTGTCAATGAGGGGCTGCACTCTCAGTGGAACTAAATGATCTCCCAGCAGAGTTTTCTGCAGAGATGCCTTTTTGTTGCCTTCTCTGGAGCTGCATCAGCAATGTCTGTGTGCAGAGCTGGGGGCAGATCAGTGCTGGCACAGCAGCTGTGCCCAGCAGCAGCAGCACTTGGTGTTGCCAGTGCTGCTGCCGTGGCCCTGCCCCACTGCCCTGGTGGCCCTGGTGTTGCTGTAGGGCCTGAGTGCTCTCAGGGCTGGGCACAGTCCTGGGGGTGGCAATGCCAGGGCTGCAGCAGGGACAGGCCATGGGCACTGCTGGGGCAGCACAGACGCCTCAGGCAAGAGCCTGGGTGCTCCAGGCTCCTTGCCCAGGCTCTCTCAAGAACACAGCCAGGCCAATGCTCACCACAGAAAAGCCCCGTGAGCAGCCCCAGGCTGGCCATGGGCAGGCTGGGGGCAAACAGCATGGCTGGGGCCTTGGGGGAGATGGGAAGGAGCAGCAGAGCAGGGGCTGATCCATCCCCAGTGCGCTGCACAGCCCAGGGCAGCGTCCCAGAGCGTCCTCATGGAGCTGCCAAAAACATCCCCCCTCTGCAGCCCTGGCCTCTCCCCCAGCTCACACAGGTGCCCCATCCTTGCAGGCACAGACATGGCAGCACTGGCTCAGGAGTCCCTGTTTGCATTGCACAGAGCAGGGGGAGCACACCCATGCTGTTGGTGTGGGGACATGAACCTGAGGGAGCACAAATGCCATCAGCCCCTGGGGCCAGCAAGGGCTGGGGGATGCTAGGGAAACCACTCAGCTTTGTCCTGGCCTCTCCACTCAGCCAAAAAGTTTGTTCCCATCAGCTGGGAGTTTCCTGTCCCACTGCAGACGCTGTTGCTCAGAGCCAGGGCTTCCTGGCAGCCACCCCCAAACTGCCCTCAGGATTTCCCTGCCTTCACCTTTGCTTTCCTTCCTCTTTCCTGATACAGATTTCTTCCTATTGCCCAACCCTGCTCCCTCCCCTGCAAACCAGCTATCTCTGTTTGCCCTTTCCTCTCTGGCCCCACTCCCCGTTGCAGTTCCTGACTTGGCACCATGGGAGCGTCCCTGGGCAGCAGGATCATCCTACAAGTGCTACAGGAATTGTCTGCAGGCTCCTGAAGTGCCTGGTGCTGCTCCCTTTTTGCCAGAGGCACCCCACGCCAGGGAGGAACATCTGGGCTGCTGTGTCTGGCTCTGGGGCTCCCTGTTCTGGGCAGTGAGGAGGAGCTGCAGAGGCTCTGCAGGACTGACAGGATGGGCTTTGGAGCTGGCCGGAGAAGCTGAGGGACCTGGGCTGTTGGAGCTTCTGAAGAGGAGGCCCAGGGCTCATCCTGCAACTGCTCCAAGGGTGGTTTCAGAGAAACCCAGAATCAGCAAGGTTGGAAAAGGCTTAGGAGATCAAGTCCAACCTGTGTCCTGATACTGCCTTGTCTCTCCTGAGCCTCCTCATCTCCAGGATAAACAACCCCAGCTCCCTCAGCTGCTCCTCACAGCACTTGTGCTGCAGGCCCCTCCCCAGCCTTGTTGCCCTTCTCTGGACATGCTCCAGCCCCTCCATGGCCTTCCTAAATTGAGGGCCCCAGAACTGCAAAGAGCACTTGAGGTGCTGCCCAAGCAGTGCTGAGAACAGGGGAAGAATCCCTGCCCTGCTCCTGCTGGCCACACCATTCCTGACCCAGACCAGGAGCTGTTGGCCTCCTTGGCCACCTGGGTACACTTCTGTCTCATGTCCAGCCTGCTGTCCATCAGTGCCCCCAGGTCCCTTTCTGCCTGGCTGCTGTGCAGCCCCTCTGTCCCAGCATGCAGAGCTGCAGGGGTTGTTGTGGCCAACATGCAGGACCCGGCACTTAGACTTGTTCAACCTAACCTTGTTGGATTTGGGCCGTGCATCCAGCCGGTCCAGGGCCCTGTGCAGAGCCCTCCTACCCTCCAGCAGATCCACACTCACACCCAGCTTGGTGTCATCTGCAGACTTGCTGATGCTGGACTCAGTCCCCTCATGCAGATCATCAGTGCAGATATTGAAATCCACGCTGGCTGGCTCTGATCCCTCGGCCATCCTGTGGGTGCCCTGTGATGGCACTTAGGGTGATCTGTTCCATAACCTTGCCGGGCACCCAGGTCAGGCTGAAAGGCCTGGAGTTCCCCAGCTCCTCCTTCCAGCCCTTCTTGGGGATGGGCTCTCATTGGCACCTCCAGTGCTCTGGGACCTCCCTGCTGAGCCAGGACTGATGGTAAATGATGGAGAGCAGCTTGGGGAGCTCATCCACCAGCTCCCTCATCCCCCTGGGATGGATCCCATCTGATCCCAGAGACACATGTGAGCATCTGAGAGGCTCAGCAGGTCACCAACTGCGTCCTCCTGGATTACAGGGGCTGTTCTGTTCCCTGTGCCCATTTACCAGCTCAGGAGAACACTTGTCCTGAGGACAGCCTGTCCTAATATTGAAAATTGAGAGAAACAAGATGTTAAGTAGCTCTGCCTTCTCCTTAACTTTAGTTTCTATATTCCCCACTGCATCCAATAAAGAGTAGAGGTTCTCCTCATCCCATGTTTTGCTATTAATTTAATTGTGGAAACATTGTCTATTTTTTTTTTAACAGAAGGTGTCAGGTTAAACTCTAATTGAACTTTCACCTCCTAACTTTTTTTCTGCATGACTTTACAACATCCTTAAACATTTCCTAAGCTGCTTGACCTTCTGTCCAAAGTTAATGCACCTCTTGTTACCCTTGAGTTCCCTACAAAATCTCCACAGCCAGCCAGGCCAGTCATTTTCCTCACTAGCTCATCTTTTGCCACACTGGGACAGGTTGGCAATTGTAATCTCCTTACTATTACTTTCTTGAAATGTGTCCATCCTTCCTGGACCCCTTTGTTTTTAAGGGATGTTTTCCTTAAAAATAATCAGTGCCTGATTCATTACTCCCCAAATCTGCCTCCTAAATAAGCCAAAGTCTGCCCTTCCTAATTCCAGTGTAGAAGTTTTGTTGCTGCCCCTCCTTCTTTCTCAGAACATTGAAAACTTGATTATTTCATGGTCACTGTGCCCCAGGCAGCCTCCGAGCCCCACATCTCCCACTAGCCCTTCTCTGTTTGTCAACAGCAGCAGACAGAGCTTTCCTTGGCAGTGGGAGTGTTACCAAAAATTCAGTAAAAGAGAGAAATCCTTAGCACCAATGCAGCATTAAAAAGCATCATTATTTATTCAGGGGGATGCACGGGGGACAGCTCCTCCCAAAGCCCTGCAGGCTGAGTACAGGAAAGTTTCTGTTTATATTCTGTATTTTGCATACATATTCATTAATTGTCCCAGACTAAATATACATGTGATAATAATTTTCCCCAAATCATTAATGTATTTCCCCTCCTCTTTTCTCCTGGGGGTCTCTCTGGTGGTGCTTGGTGGTCGTGGACCCCGATGTTCCAGTGGGCCTGGCTGAGCTGGCAGGACACTGAGGCTGCTGAACTTCCAGTTCCCCTTCTCACACAATGGGCATTGTGTGGTTTCCACAGGCCTGGGGTTGTGGAGAAGAAGCTCCAGGTGTCAGCTCACCTGGTGGGACAATTTCTCATCTGGTAACATGAGGTCACAGAGTGGGCTGTGACATCACAGAGCAGACTGTGACACCCCAGAGGGGCTGTGTGACATTAGAGAATGGTCTGTGACATCACAGAGTAGGTTGTGACATCACTGGGTAGAAGTATGACGTCACAGTCCAGACAATGACATCACAGATTCTGGTATGACATCAGAGAGCAGCTCTGTGACATCAGAGAGGGGTCTGTGACATCACAGAAAAGGCTGTGACATCACAGAGCAGGCTGTGACATCCCAGAGGGGCTGTGTGACATCCCAGCAGGGCTGTGTCAGGTCACTGGGTTGGTCACTCCGCCCCAGCTCCCCCTCACAGTTTCTCCCAACAAGTCCAATGCTGTTCATGCCCAGCAGGGTCCCTGTCCCCCGGGATCCCTCCAGCCCACCTGGAGCCACAGCCTCCATCAAAGGATGTTCCACAGGATCCACCCCAGAGCCTGACATAGGGACAAGGGGCCAGGGCTGTGTGACCAGGACATCAAGAATGGGGATTATCCAGGTCACTGTGGCCTGGGTTGGGTTGCCCAGGGCAGGAAAGATGTCTGGGAGCTGGAGCAGGGTCTGGGAAGGGCCTCCAAGGTGGGGCTGGAGCCCTTGAGCTGTGAGCAGAGGCTGAGGGAGCTGGGCTTGTCCAGCCTGGAGCAGGGAAGGCTGAGGGGCTCCTCATCCCAGCCTGGCAGTGCCAGCGAGGAGGGGATGGAGAACACAGAGCCAGGCTCTTCACTGGGGGTCTGCGGGGAGACAAAAGCCAGTGGGTGGAAGGGGAAAGAGGGGAGATCAGCCAGTTGGAGATTACACATTTCAATAAATTAACAGGAAAATAAAACTAAATAGGATCTAAAAATACCGCTTCTCGTTGTCTTTTTAAATATCATGTATTCACTTTGAATACACTACTGAGATCTACATAACCACAAAAGACTTGAAAATTAAAATTCAATTATTCCCAGAGGCTTGGCTTGTTAAGGCGTTCTTAATTTTAATGAGCCCTGGGACACTGAATTCCTGCACTGAAGAGCTGAAGGCTGAACAAGCCTCTGGAGCAGTCCAATCCAGCAGCAGCCTCCAAGGTGCTGAGGATGTCAGCAGCCCCCACTGAGGCCATTCTTGCCCAGAGACCGTGGGGGAATGGGCAGAGAAGGAGAGCATCCCTGGGGCTGGGGCAGGACAACTCAGAGGCACCAGCGGCTCCAGCTGGGAAATGGAGTGTGGAATGTGGCTGGGAAAGCCCTGCCTGGGCTGGGCCAAGCAGGAGAGACAAGCCCTGACTCTCATTCCCCGGACAACACTCTCAATGAGACATTTAAAAGGAATTACAACTGTTTCTTTACCCTGAGTTGGACTCACTGGAGAGATACCAACAAGAGAATCTCAGGGGCTCAAAACAACAAAACAGCCTTTACTGGGAACTTTAGAAAATCAGAGAAACTTTGGCAAACTGTTTATTATGACATTGTAGTGGTTTTGGTTTGTTAATTTAAGATTTTTCTAGCCTTGAGATTTCTTAATTAATGTATTGATGAGTGTGATGTGTTTTAATGTCAGTTAATTATTTATCTATTTATTTTGTTGTGAGATAGGATTACGGGAAAGGTAAAGTAAGCCTAACATTTTTAAAGGGTATAAAGAAATTTTTATTAAAAATAAATTGAAAAATAAAAAAGTAGTAAGAATTAAAATAAACCCTTTTTGAACACATTTTTTTTTCTTTATAACTTTTTATTTTCATTGACAATGTAAAGAAAGTAAATTTAAAAATTCTATTTAGTTTACTGTTTCTAGAATAGTCTTGTTTAAGTTTACAAAGGGAGGAAGTTTTTTCTTGTCAAGCTTTTTTTACAAGAGGTAAAAATAGGTTTTTTGTGGTTCCTAATTTTTTCATGGATAACAGTTCCTGGGAATCTTTGTTACTGTGAAGATGTTTTTATTGCTACAAGCTTTTTTACAGCTTGTTGATGGGCCATGTCGACTTGTGGGGTATTGTTTTAAAGATTAATTGTTTAAAGGTAAAAGATTTTATTGTTTAAAGGTAAAAGTTTTTACTATTTACTTTTAAAATTATTTTTATCTCTGGGAATAGAGATCTCTTAGGGATAGTGGATTACTTTTTTTTTCTAGTTTAAACTTCTTATGAATTTATACTTATTTTAGCATTTGTTTTTTTTAATATGGAAGTTTTTGTTTGATATTATTTTGTGTGGTAAATAGGTATGATTCATGCTGACAAAATTGAAACAGTAATCGATATTGATGCAGTAATAATATTTGGAAATAATAAACCAATTAAAAGGTGTAATACCAAGAAAGAAAGGGAGAGGAGGGGTCCCACCCCCCCCTTTCTCACAGGTGTTCAAGGACAGGTAAAAGCAAGGGATAACAGTTACTAAAAATTAACAGAAAGAAGGGAAAATCTGGTTCGGTCCCAGGAAAATGCCAGTTAGAAGAGATTTATTGCTCTGATGCTTAAATATAATATTGTGTTAGTCTTGGCTAACATTATACTAGCTTGTTGTGCATGTGTAACCCAAGGGTGAGTTGAAGGACATTGAAGAAGATGAGAGGCTTTCATCAAAAACAACCCCCAAAGACTTGTGCGATCACCAGAACGAGTGGTGGTGACCGGTCTGGCCTTTAGTCTCTGCCCTGTCATGCATAGGATGGTCTTGGCACAGCCTGTGCCTTAAAGGACGAAAGCACTCTTCAGATTTTTCGGTCTTCAATATTGTTTAATATCTCTTATCTACAAAGTTTTCTCTCAGCCTGACAGAGGTCTGACCAGCAAGGCAGCCATGGGCACACTGACCTCCCACTGGGCGGTCATCTATTTTTATATTAAAAACTACGTACAATATATTTACCTTTACCTTCAAATACCTTTTACCCATACTAACAAGTGCACATTTGACATGAACCAATCCCAAAGTGCCAACATCAACACCAAAGATGGATGACAAGAAGAAGAAAGAAGGACAAGACACGCCCTAATTCCTCCATCTTGTATCCTACAACCCCCCTGTACCAAAATCCTAAAACCTGTATTTTCACCCTGTGAATAATTAATTCTTACACCTCTTATCGCCAAGTGATTCTCTTGTCCGCATACAGATGGTGGCACATCCCGTGCAGGGTCAAAATCCAACCACCAAGCACTTCTGGCAACATTCCAGGATTTCCAAGCCCCCCAAGGGTTATCTCGGCAACTGTGGACATCAGGAGTGATGTGCTGAGTTCCCACATGGTGGAGCATGCGCGGTAAAGGTGGTGATGAGGGCGGAGGTAGAAGTGTGATGAATCGAAAACGGGAAGAGATGGCATTAACACATGACATATAAGGGGGGCATCTTCACTTGGCAAGCTTGTATGTGAGATGGCAAGGGTCCCAGAACCCTGCACTCCATATCCCGCAATGAACTTTTTCTTATGCTCTATTATTGGAACCAAATTATCCCATATTTTTATTCAAATTATATTGTTAGTATTTCAAGTGTATCTGATTTTATATATTTTCAAAACTATTCAATTAAAATTGCTGCTACCTCAAATATTGTTTGATTTTTTTTTTAATGATGGGATAATTGGGCAAACATAACATTTTGAATATCTAATTTTTTTATAGTTTTATGTGTTATCAAGAAAAAGAGTTTTTTCTTTGTAGTTTATAAGAGGACTTTAGTTTTAAGACAAAGGTTTTTTTCTTCTCTTTTTATTTGGGATTTAATTTCTTCTTTACTGATTTTGATGGTTTCCTGTTGTTTTTTATGTGCTTATATTCAGTTTTTTCTTTTACTTAAGGGAGGATTGCAGTACTGAAAGGGTTAATACTTGACCCACTGGTTACTTGTGGTGGAAATTGTGGTTGGGTTGTGTTAGGATTGGTTTTATGATTGGTTTCTGGTTTTTTTGTGTTTAATTTTAGCTGTAGGGTTATGTTGTGTGGGTTGTAGGTTGTAGGGGTTTTTAGTTTGAGTTGTGTTGGGGGGAGGGAACTTGACAGTATGATTTTAATAGATGTGTCTAGCTTTGTTCTGGTTGAGGTTTTGTAGTCTCTTTTGTTTTCCTGTTTGGGAGTTGTTGGGGTTTGGTTTGGTTAGAATGGGGCTCATGGAGAGGGGGGCAGCCTGGGGAGGGGGGAGGGGGCTCAGCCCACGGTAGGGTTGCTTGTTTTGGTTTGGTTTGGTTTGGTTTAGTTTGGTTTGGTTTGGTTTGGTTTGGTTTGGTTTGGTTTGGTTTAGTTTCATTTTGTTTGGTTTGGTTGAGATGGGGGCCAGGGCAGCTGCTTCTTTGTTGACTGGAAAAGAAAGAGTAGGTTCCTGGGTTTTTTCATCTTTAACATATGTGTTTCACAGAGGTGTGTTCAGTATCTTAGTGGTTTAACAGATTGTCAGTTACACAAAAAGTTCTGTATTACTTTTTAAAATTCTTCTCATGTCAAAATATGACAGACATTCAATCTACAAAAAACACTTCTCAAAGTACTGACTTGGCCCATTCAACTTTACAAACTCTAAGCCAGTTCCATTTAATGTTAATCAAAATTTACATGAGCACAGAAACAGAAGCAGACACAGAAAGAGAGAAAGACAAAAAAGATACAGAGAGGTGCACACACAGAGCTACCAAGTCCTGCATTTCAGCACTGTTCAGATGGAAATTCCAAGAGGAGGTAGGGTCAAGATGCATGCTTGCCTTGTGGTGAGCCTTCAATACCCGTTGGTCCTCCTGGGCCCTTCCCCCAGGTGGGACTTGGGCTCATTTGGTCCCTCAGGAGCTGGGCTGGCGGCTTCAGAGGTGGTTTTGGAGCATTGCCTGTCCTGTGCCAGGAACTGGCAGACACTGCTGGGCTGGGATAGAGGCTCTGGGGGGATTGGGGCTCCAGGGCAGGGCAATGCTGGGGTTCCAGGGCAGGGCAATGCTGGGGTTCCAGGGCAGGGCAAGGCTGGACCTGCCCCTTCCTCCCCCACACATGAAATGTTTCCAGCCAACAATCTCCTCCAGTCTCTCACAACAGGGAATTTTGGAGGTGAAATTCTGATTCTAGCCATGGGCACCTGGCTGAGAAAGGTAGTTATTTTCCATAGGAAGGAAAGGACGGAGCCCCGTTGTTTCAGTAGCAGATGAGAAGTGATCCTCAACATACCAAAGTCAGCCTGACCAGTCAGGTGGCTCCTGGGAGGCCATGGGAGGCCAAACTAGCCAGATCTGTTTTGTGTTCCCTTGCATTTATGGGGCCCTGAAGAGTCACAATGGCCCCTTGATTCTATGGGGCCCCACAGGGCCACAATGGCCCCTTGATTACAAGACCTGCAGTGTCACAATAGACCCTTGCTTCAATGGGGTCCCACAGTGTCACAATGTCCCCTAGGTTCCATATGGCCCCATGGTTTCACAATAGTCTCGACATTTCCATGAGGCCCTGCGGTGTCACAATGGTCTCCGTGGTTCCCCAGGCCCCACAATGTCACGTGACTCCTCTGTTCCATGAGCCCTGCAATGTCACAATGGACCTTTGGGCCCTGGGGATTTGCAGTGTCACAATGGTCTCCTTTGGCTCCACAGTGTCACAATGGACCATTGATGACAGGAGGCCCCTCTGTGTCACCCTGGAGCTTTGGTTCCATGCAGCCCTGCAGTGTCACAATGGTCCCCCTTGGTTTCCCAAGGCCCCAGAGAATCTCAACGGTGCTTTTGATCCCCAAGGTCACAATAGTCTCACTGGTTCCATGAGGCCACATAGTGTCACAATGCTTTGCTTATTCCATTGTGCCCCAGAGTGTCACAATGGCCCCTTGGTTCCATAAGGCTGTGTCCTAATGGTCTCTCCATGGTTTCATGAGGCCTTGCAATATCACAGTGGACTTATGGCTCCATGCGGTCTCGCAGTGTCACAATGGCCCCTTTGTCCCATGACACCCCAAAGTGTCATAATGGTCTCCACAGTTCCATGAGGCCCCACAGTGCCACAATGAACCCTTGGTTTGATGGGGCTTCTTAGTGTCACAATGATCCCTACATTCCATGGAGCACACAGCGTCAGCATGGCCTCCTCAGTGTAACAATGGTCCCTTGGTTCCATGGGCCCTGTGCTGCTGCATTCCCCCTCCCCTTCTCAGGCCACCCTGCCAGCTGAGAAATGCTCCTTGGGCCTCGGCCTTGGCCAACAGCCCCTGGGCTCAGCTCCTCTGCAGCTCATCACAAACACTGTCTGCTCCAGGCACTGCTGCTGCCCAACCAGCTCCTGGCTTCTGAAGGAGCAGCTCTGGGAACTGTTTCTGTTCCCTCAGTGGCACAACATTCCTGTTCTCACACTGGCAAAGAAAGCTGTTGATGCCAAGGGCGGTGCCAGGATGACTTAACCTTACCTACATTGCCTGTAGGTATGGTTAAGTCACAAGGTCTAAGTGAAGTTAATCACTGCTAAGAGTTGTTGTTTTCCCAAGTTGTTATGTTTAATATAAGTTAAAAGCTGAGTTAAATACTGTTAAATGTGAATCCTCTGTTAAATTACAAAGTCATAGGTTATAACTAAGATTAAATCCTGCTAAATGCTGGTTTTTGCTAAATTGTGAAATTGAAGGTATCAGTTAAGGTTAAGGTATAAGTTAAGTCCTGTTAAGTTTGAGCTCTGTTAAGCTTTTGGGCCATATTCCTTTCATCCTTGCCCTCACTGTCCTTGTGTCACACACACACACACACACACACACACACAAAGGGACAGTTCTTGGTTGATTTCTGGTTTGATTGCCTGGATTTGGTTTGGTTTTGCTGTTGCTTTGGTTCCTCGGTGTGCCTGAAGTGTCCAGTCAGGAGCAGAGTGACTCTTGCCAAGGAACTTTGTGCTGCTGTCCCTTAATATTCAGTCTGGTTTTTGCTGCTCCCTTGCTGGGGATTTCTTCAGCGCTCTCAAGGCCTCATTTGTAACAGGGTGAAGGAGCCCTGGCCCAGGCTCTGGCCCTGGGGGACATGGGGACGCTGCCAGGGGGTCCCTGTCCCCCTGTGCCACCCCCAGGGCCCTGTCCCCCCATCCCCGTGTCAGGCTCTGGGGTCGATCTCGTGGAACATCCTCTGGGGGAGGCTGTGGGGCCAGGGGGACCCGGGGGGACCCAGGGGGACAGGGGACCCCGCTGTGCACGAGCAGGGTTGGACTGCTCTGGGGGGAACTGTGAGGGGGGCCAGGGAAGAGTGACCTCCCCAGGGACCTCACACAGCCCCTGTGATGTCACACAGCCCTCTGTGATGTAACACAGCCCTCTGTGATGTCACTCCCCAATCACTGATGTCACACAGCCCTCTGTGATGTAACACAGCCCTCTGTGATGTCACTCCCCAATCACTGATGTCACACAGCCATCTGTGACCTGTCACACAGCCCCCTGTGATGTCACACGGCCCTTATGATGTCACACGGCCCCTGTGATGTCACACAACCTTGGCTCAGTGCTGGGCAGCCTCATCCCCATCCCAGCATTGGTCTCTCCCTCCTGCCCCATCCCTCAGCCGGTGCTGCCCTTGGGTCGCTGGGCCTTGGCTTTCTCTTCTCCCTGGGCATCTCCTGCTGCCCGCCCGCCGAGGGTGTCCCGGGGAGTTGCTGCCCCTGAGCCAGGGGCTCTGCTCTGCTGCCCTGGGCACCCCAGGGCTCCCAAAACACCCCACGGCCAGGGCAGGCCCCGAGTGTCACCATGTCCCCTTGGTTCCATCAGGCTCCGCAGTGTCACAGTGCTCCCTGCGCTCCCTGAGGCACCACATCACCCAGCCCAGGCCATTGTCAGGGTTCCAGTCAGTCCCAGTATGATCCCAGTGACTCCCAATCTCTCCCAGTATATCCCAGTTGTCCCCAGCATGCTCCCAGTCACTCCCACTTCCTCCCAGTTGATTCCAGCATGATTCCAGTCAGTCTCAGTATGGTTCCAGTTGCTCCCAGTGTATCCCAGTGTATCCAGGAGTTCCCAACACGGTGTAAACTGTCCTCAGTATGCTCCTACTCACTCCCAGTGGGATTCTAGTGCCCATCTGTATTGTCCCAGTTGCCTCCACCATGGTTCCAGTTGCTCCCAAATTCCTCCCAGTATGATCCCAGTTGCACCCACTTGCCCCAGTATAGTCCCAGTCACTGCCAGTAAGATCTCAGTCCCCCCAGTATAGACACAGTCACTCCCAGTTGCTCCCAGTTTCCCCCTCAACATGGTCCCAGCTGTTCCCAGTGTTGTCCCGTCCAGTATCGTTCCAGACACTACCAGTATATCCCAGTTGCCCCCAGCGTGCTCATTCCCAATCACTCCAGTAGCCCCAGTATGATTCCAGTTGCCCCCAGGATGACCTCATTCATTCCCAGTCACCCCAGTTGCCCCCAGTATGCACCCATCATTCTCAGTAGTTCCCAGTGGCCCTCAGTGTGCTCCCAGTCACTCCCAGTATTTCCATGTCTGTGCTCCAAGTGCTGCTCCCAGCCCTGATCAGTGGGGATGGGAATGTCCCGCTCTCTTGCCGGGGCAGGGTCACACCTGAGCCAGATGTGCAGGGTGGGACCTTGCCCTTACCCCAAGCACTGTCCCAGCTGCAGGATCTGCTTCCCATCGGCCTCTTTGTCCTCCAGCCCTGAGCCCAGCCTGGTGCTGAACAAAAGGGCTGGGCCGAGGTCATCCTCTGGCAGGGGCTGCTCACCCCCTCTGCCCCCTCCCCAAATTCCCTCTGGGGGAGCAGGAGCTGGGGCAGGAGCCCTGTGGGGAGGGACAAGGGGGTGACACTGGGATGGGGGGATCACACACGCTCTGGGGGGGACACACACAGTCCCTGGGAACCCCCCCTCACCTTCTCCTGCAGCACCAGGAGGATGAACCCCAACATGGAGCCCATGACCGCTGGCAGTATCTTGTGGGGTGGGGTCTGGTGGCAGCTTTGGGGTTCTGGGGGATCACGACCACCCAAAAACCCCCTCCCACCCCCACAGCCACTCCTGCACCCCTCAAACCACCCCACAGCTCCTGGCTAGGACATCCCCAAACACTCCCTGCAACATAAATGTCCCCAAAAATCACAAAACCCCTTTCCATCTTTCCCAAGACCCACCTAAATTCTCCCCATAACATGCAGCTCTGCCAACACACAAAAACTCTCACAACCCTAGGCGGGGGGAACCCAGCCTGGGCAAAAGGAGAGGCAAACAGGGCAAACTGGGGGCTGCACATCCAAACTGGGCCTTGCTGGGGACCCTGCATGGGACTGCCAGCCTTTGGGGCTCCTCTTGGGAGATCCAGGAGGGGGAAACACAGAGACGGGTGGGGAGTGGAATCACTGTGAGGGACTGGTTTGTACTGAGATCATACTGGGAGCAGCTGGGCCCATGCCTGGGGAGACTATAATCACACTGAGAGAGACTGGGATCATTCTGGGATATACTGGGAATGACTGGGATTATGCTGAGGGTGACCAGGAGCAGCTGTGAGCAACTGGGATCATGCAAGGAGCAACTGGGAGGAACTGGGAGTGACTGGGTGCATGATGGGGGTATTTGGAAGCAACTGGGCTCATACTGAGATGAACTGGGATCATGCTAGTGATGACCGGGATTGGACTCACTGGCAGGGAGTGCGACTACACTGAAGCTGACTAGGAGTGGTTGGGAGCAACTGGGATCATGCTGGAAGGAACTGGGAGTGACCTGGACTATGCTGGAAGGAACTGGAGTACGCTGGGAGAGACTGGGAGTGACTGGAACAAAAGTAAGGGGGAAAGGGAGCAACTGGAACCATGTGGAGCACAACTGGTTCATACTGGCAGGGACTGGGAGCACACTGGGGTCATCTCTGGATCCTACTGGGAGGGACTGGACTAATAATGGGAGAGTCTGAGAGTGACTAGGAACATACCCTGCACATCATCCTCCATACTGGGGGGAACTGGGAGCAACTGGGAAGAACACGCTGGGAACAAACGGCATCATACTGGTACTGCCTGGGTTGATCTAGCTGGAGGCAACTGGGACCATACTGGGAGTGATTGGAAGTTACTGGGATTATACTGGGACCACACTGTGACTGCTGGCATGTGACAAGGATCCTACTGGAGCTTACTGGGCTCATATTGGTGTTGAAAGGGAGCAACCGAGATCACACTTTGGGTTACTGGGAGCAACTGAGAGAAACTGGGATCATGCTACAAGCAAACTGGAGGAACTGAGAATGACTGGATGCATGCTGGAGGCAACTGGGATATACTGGGTGTGACTGGGATCATAGTGGAGTAACAAGCACCTTACTGGGATCACTGGGAGTGTCTGGGAATGACCACGGACATGCTGAGGGCAACTGGTGTATACTGGGAATGTCTGTAACCACACTGGGGATGACTGGGAACACACTGGGCAAGGAGCCTGGAGCCCCCAGGCCCTGGCCTGAGGCATCAGCGCTGCCCCAGCAGTGCCCATGGCCTGTCCCTGCTGCAGCCCTGGCACTGCCACCCCCAGGGCTGTGCCTGGCCCCGAGAGCACTCAGGCCCTACAGCAACACCAGGGCCACCAGGGCAGCGGGGCAGGGCCACGACAGCAGCACTGGCAACACCAAGTGCTGCTGCTGCTGCTGGGCACAGCTGCTGTGCCAGCACTGATCTGCCCCCAGCTCTGCACACAGACATTGCTGCTGCAGCTCCAGAGAAGGCAACAAGAGGGAGAACTCTGGTTAAAACTTTGCTTGGAGATCCTTTAGCTATTTTAGAGCCACTGAGAGCACAGCTCATCATTGACACAGTCTGGGGCCACAGCAAAGGTGGAGAGAAACTAAATGAGAAATGGCAAAACCAGTAGCATTTCATTTGGACAATACTAAAAAAAATAAAAAGAATGAGAATAATAAACCAACCACCATACCCAACAAAACAATGAAAGGTTATATTGATTTCAAGTGATTTGCAGAAATTGGCCAGAAGTTTAATGTTTCTGATATTGTCCAGTCACCAATCTCCACACTGCAGCCTTGAACTCTTGGTTTCTCAGGCTGTAGATGAGGGGGTTCAGGGTGGGAGGCACCACTGAGTAAAGAACTGACAGGGCCAGATCAAGGGATGGGGAAGAGATGGAGGGGGGCTTCAGGTAGGCAAAAAAGCCACTGCTGAAAAACAGGGAGACAACAGCCAGGTGAGGGAGGCAGGTGGAAAAGGCTTTGTGCCGTCCCTGCTCAGAGGGGATCCTCAGCACAGCCCTGAAGATCTGCACATAGGAGAAAACAATGAACACAAAGCAGCTTGAGGCTACACAGACACTTAGAGCAAGAAGCCCAAGTTCCCTGATGTAGGAATTGGAGCAGGAGAGCTTGAGAATCTGAGGGATTTCACAAAAGAACTGGTCCACAGCATTGCCATGGCACAGGGGCAGGGAAAATGCATTGGCTGTGTGCATGAGAGCATTGAGAAAGGCACTGGCCCAGGCAGCTGCTGCCATGTGGGAACAAGCTCTGCTGCCCAGGAGGGTCCCGTAGTGCAGGGGTTTGCAGATGGACACGTAGCGGTCATAGCACATGATGGTCAGGAGGAAATACTCTGCTGAGATGAAGAACACAAGGAAAAAGAGCAGTGCAGCACATCCTGAGTCGGAGATGCTCCTGGTGTCCCAGAGGGAATTGTGCATGGCTTTGGGGACAGTGGTGCAGATGGAGCCCAGGTCACTGAGGGCCAGGTTGAGCAGGAAGAAGAACATGGGTGTGTGCAGGTGGTGGCCGCAGGCTACGGCGCTGATGATGAGGCCGTTGGCCAGGAGGGCAGCCAGGGAGATGCCCAGCAAGAGGCAGAAGTGCAGGAGCTGCAGCTGCCACGTGTCTGCCAATGCCAGCAGGAGGAAATGCCTGATGGAGCTGCTGTTGGACATTTGCTGTGCCTTGGCATTTGGATCTGTAAAAATAGTAATCATGGAATATTTGTGCTTGGAGAGAACCTTAAATATCCCAGCACAGCTTGGGGGCACATTCCACACAGTCCCTACCTAGGGCTCTGCTGCCTGGAGCTGTCCCTGCCAGCAGCTGCTTCCCTGTGCCCAGGGCTGGGCCCTGCCAGTCCTGCCAGAGCCCAGCCCAGCCCTGGGGTTTCAGCTCTGCCCTGCAGACCCCTCCCAGCTCTGGCACTGTCCAGGGGCAGCTCTGGACATGCAGGCTCCGATGGCAACATCAAAGCAACCCTGAGGAGGCTGGATAAACAAGACAAGATGCAGCTTCTAAGGGGCCCTGTGCTGATTTCTGTCACTGCCTGGTTTAGCAACATCTGAGAAATTTTTTTTTTCTCATCCTGGACTGCCAGATGAATATCTGTTTGCAATTTCCCTTCAAGACAACCCAGAGCAGTACTTTAAAAAAGCAGGATTTTCGCCTTTTATGCAGTCCCTGCCTCGCTCCGCTCCCTGCATAATCTACTTGGAAATGTTCTGCAGTTAAGTTATGCTGGGAGCAGTCCTGAACAATGCAGCATCTTCACGACACCATTAGAGCCCTCCCAAGCCTTACCAGCTGTCTCTTTTCACCCAGATCTTGTCCCCCAGTGCTGGGAGCAGCTGCCAGGGCTGGCTGAGAGCTGTCCCTGGCAGGCAGCAGAGTCCCTGCCCCAGCACAGCGCCCTGGGCTGCAGGACCCTGCTCTGCAGGAGAGCCCTGGGCACCCCTGGCTGCTCTGCACAAGAAATATTCAGAGGATGTACTCACAGAGTCTGTAGGCATTGGGATGTTCCAGCTTGAGGAGATGGCTGCAGGAGCTGCAGCTGCATTGTGCTGCAGCCAGAGGCTCCTGTGCCAAGGGCTGGCAGTGATTCTGCCCCAGGCACTTCTCAGCACTTTCCCAGCACTGACTGATTGAAGCTCTCTGTGCCTCTGTGCTGTGCCTGGGGTGGCTGCAGGCAGTGCCCAAGCCCTGCTGGGCTGGTAGAAGAGCCGCTCATCAAGAGAAATGTGCTTCTGAAGGCCTTCTTGGTTACCAGGAGCTACCTCTGTGCCAGGAGCCCAGCCCAGCTCAGCAGCACAGACACAGCATAAGGACTTTAATGAGCCTCTGGGGCTTTGTGCCCAGGTCCTGAACATCAGTCCCTGAGAGGGAGCTGAAGAAACCTCTCCATAACTCCAAGTCAGAATCACACTCCAGATTTTCTTGGACTTTTAATGGGTCCCAGAGAGGGACATGACTGAGAAAATGTCCCCAGGCCCCAGGCAGAGCAGAGAACTGGAAGCAGTGATGACAGGTGGAGACATAGAGAAGCCAAATCTTGGTGCCCTGGGGCACAGCAGGGTCTGTGCCACCAAGGGCTAGGAGGAGACACCTTGTCCTGAGGCACTGGGGTCTCCTGGCACAGCCCCAGCCAGGCTGGGCACTGTCAGCCCCTTGTCCTGCCCTCAGCATCCCCCCCTAGCCCACATCCCTGTGGCCTCAAGGATCTGCTGGAAGGAGTCCCTTGGGAGCCTTGCTCAGGAATCGCCCTGGGGCCTCCTTAATGCTCCCTGCAGGGACTGCAGGTTTTTCAAAGGACTTTGGGTTTTGCTTTTGCCTTGAAGTCTCTGAGAGGTTTATGCAATCCTGGCCTGCAATTATCTGCTGTAATTAGTCCCTGGAGAGGCTTTGTCAGTAACACCACTCAATGGGGCTCATTTATGCTTCAAGGTACTTCAGTTGTTTGAAGGTACTTGGTGTTTCCCTTTTGATACAGACTCTGTGAGAGGTTTGTGCACTCAAGGCCCCAGTTATCTGCTTTAATGAATCCCTTGAGAGCTTTGTACTGACACTCAGTGGGGCTCATTAATGCCTTGAGATACTCAAGGTTTTTAAGATAATTTATGGATTTAAGAATACTTTTAGGTACTTTTAAGAATTTTCCTTCCCACGCTGAGTCTCTGAGAGGTTTTTTTTGTGCCATCCTGATGCCGAATTTTGCCCCAAAAGGCGAGAATAACTGCTTAAGAGACTCAGCCTAAGTCAGATAAGCAGGAGGTATTTTATTACGACGCATCGGAGAAATCACGAAGTGGATTTCTGAGTTCACATAGCAAAAGCAAGCCTTATATACAATTTTGTGTATAGGATTACATCAGATCAGATACATAATCATGCATATTCATATGGGGCGTGGTGTAGGTGGAGCGTGGGCGGAGCGTAGGTGGAGACATCTCTTTTGGGGAATTTTCAGGTGGTCGTTCCTGTTGCCTTCATCATAGACGGGGTCTTTCCGATGAGTCTTCCTCTTTAAACTTTTGAACCTCTTCCCTAATTTGGTTAATTCCCGGTGTACTTGGCTTGGTCTCTATAGCTTGGCAGAGTTCTTAGGGTCAGTTTGACATTGTTGGCTCTGATCATGCTTAGCCCATCAGTTCCCCCTATCCCTATCTCCTTCCTGTCCTTGTGTTTCATGCTTTAGCTGATTAATTGCTCTATGTGTTTCCTAATATTATGCCTTCTTCAAATGCCTCACATTCTATGTCTTAACTCATTATTTCTTGGAGGCTATCTGCTTTGGGGCTTCAATCCTGGTCTCCAATTCTCTCCTCCAAGGGGTCCTTGAGGATCTTGTGTTGGCTATCTTGCCCCTTTCTGTTTTACAACAAAGATGGAACTGAAAGAATTTTGTAAGACTTTCTAAAAGTATCCAAACAAGCATGGGAGTCAATTAACAATACAGCAACAATCAGTAAGAAAAGTAATAGTCCTGTTTTAGCTAGACATGATCCAATCCTTTATTCCCCTGGATTGGAAGAGTTTATTGACCCAGTCTTTGTTTTCTACTTAATTCTTCTTGAACCCTTCCTTCAGTACCTGAATGCTCTTGTGGATTGACTCACTGTGGCTGGAGAGGTTCATGCAACACATGCCCTCAGAGTCTACACAGCCATGCCCATGTGCCCACAGTAAAAACTCTGTCACTGTTCTGCAAGGTGGCATGTCTGATGGTCTCTATGTCTGAGAGCAGGCCACTCAATATGAGGGAGGCAGCATTGTTTTGCTTACTTAACAGGCACCCAAGATGGTATAATTGTCCTAAAGCTTTAGGTGCAGCCACTCTAGGTAGTCCACACTGGGAGTGCTACCAACCGATACCTGGATTAAAGCTTTCAAAGCCACCTCTTTTATATCATCCAATTCTTCTCTTGGGATATCTGCTGCTTGATCATCTAGTAGGCTGTGTTGTCCTTCTCCAGCTAGATGGTTGATTGTCAATTCAGATCTTGCCTCATTATTAGCATAGTCTGCTATTGATTTAGTAAACACTTCCATCCCCCTTCCCACAGGGTGTATTCTGTAGGTGACAGTAATATGGTCTGGTCATAATACATTCTAAATCATAGGGGGTTAAGACATGTGCTGTAAACATGGCCCTAATTAGGCCATTAAAACAAGGTAAGTCATTCCTATGGTCTTTAGCTGCCCTACACAGATCCTTGATTTCTCCGTAAACCAATGGCTGATACCTGGGATTCTGCCCTCTTCTTTTATAACATACGGGGGCAAAGAGGAATTTTGAGACCATATGCCAGTCTTCTTACTTTCCCAGGGATCTTCTGGGGTTGAGGGGCAAGGTGGCTCTGAGTCGTCCAAACTGTCTTCTGGGGAGGAAGAATGACTTGGAGGAGAAACATTTGGATTAGAAATAGTGTGACAGTTGGGCTTAGTACCTTGAACATAGGGTTATATTGTTGCCAGAGGGTGATGCAAAAGGCGTCAGGTGTTGGGGAGGAAGGGCCTTGACCTAGGATGGGAGACTTCCAGGCTGGCCTTCTGGAGGCATGGCCCAGGGTAGTGGGGGAGTGATTGACCGTGGAGGCATAACCTGTGGTTGTGGGGGTGAAGTCTGGAGGTTCATTCAGGGTGGAAGAGAAGGTTGTGGTAGCAGGAAGTGGAGCAGCCAAGATGGAGGGAAGACGGTCAGGGTGAGGGACATCTGGAAAATTTTTAATGATCCACTTCATGATTTATTTTAATTTGTTCTTTGAAGATATTTGGTCACGATCAGTGAGAATTAACTTAAAGCATCCATATATGCACCTTTCTACTTTGGACATCCGGCTACCCATTTTTCTCTTTCTCCGCCTTAGGTAGAACAGCCACTGGAACAGCCTAAATCAGTTATGGGATGTGGATGCATATTGTAAAAACACAGTAGCAAAATGGGCATTAATTGTCCTGTATTTCCCCAAACCCACCTGCAATCCTATGCAGGTGAAACTGTCATTGTCCCTGTGGATCCTGGCTGAGGTCACTCGAAGCAATGATGAATCTGCTGGCCTGGCACAATCCAAAATCCCGGGGAGCACTGGCCTATCCATCAGCTAACCCCAGCTGACATGACTGAATGTCAGGGTCCCTGTTTGTGCACCAAATGTCACAATGAGGGTGGCTGTGACAAACCTTTCTGGTTCCCCAACTTCAGGGCAAGGGTGGTGAAAATGAAAAGGAGCAGATGCTGGGGAAGATGAAACAGGAAAGCCTTATAAATATGATTGCCTGGCAAAAGATTTTGAGAATAGAGAAACTGTAAGTGAGATTGAAATGAAAGCAAGCTTTTAGATACCAAGCCTTAGTTACTGAACAACTGGAAAACAATGGTATGGCCGGCTGAAGGTAATCTTTTGATGAACCAATTCCCTCTGCTTGCAGACAGGTCCAAGGGTCAGAGCAGACCCTACTAGCTTGGCAGAAGAGGTCCAAAGGGTAGTTTTTAGGGTTTAAAATATAACACAGTATGGCAATGTAAAGTTTCTTATAGGCTGTATGTAAATGCCATAAGATTTGTATCTTGTACTAGAGTGGTTAGTGAAAATTAGAATATGCGTCACAGAAGAAGATTTATTGTATTGTAACGGGAACTCCTCTCCTCTTTTGGACATCCATTTTGGGCGCCTCTTTTGAGCTCCTCTTTTGGGCCTGCTCCAAGCTGTGGCTGGCAGCTCCAAACAAGGCCCCTGCACCCATACCTGTTGGGATCTCTAGCTGGTCAGATTGACCCTGAGAAAAGTTCAAAAGTTTCTTTTCCCAGCTCAGCGCTTGAAGAAGGAGTCAGGGCTCTTCATTTCTCCATCTTAAGGTTGTTTATTTTATGTTATCTGTAAAAACTTTTCTCCTGCCCTGCCGAGGTCAGCTCAGCAAGACAGTCCGAGGCATTCTGCCTGCCCCCAGGGTAGTGTTATGTCTTTATACTAAAAACTACATGTACAATGTTTACAATTACTTTCCAAAACCTATCACCTATGTTAGACAGTGAGCTTCTACTCTAAAGCAATCTCTAAGTGCCAACATCACAGCAGAAGACGGAGGCCAAGAAGAAGAAGGAGAAAGGCTGGATACACCCAGTTCCCTCCATCCTGCCTCCTGAACCCCCATACCAAAAATTCTAAAATCTACTTTTCTCCCCTGTGCTAACTTCACTGATATTCTACTTAACCTCTTGTGCCCTGCTGACCTTCATACAATGTTGGTAATTTGCTCCTCCATGGGTCATAATCAAAACCACAGGCATTTTGGACTCTGTGCCAGGGTCTTTGAGACCCCTGGCAGGGGTCTTGGTGCTCAGGACAGCCAGAGGGATGTCCTGGGTCCTGACACACACCCTTTGCAATAAACCACAAGTTCAAGACCTGGCTTCAGAGATCTATCATCTCCATCCATCCCAACCGTCCTACCCCCCGATGCTCCTACAAGCAAGATCAATGGAGTTACCAAAAAAAACTTTAGTAACAGGGTGAAAAACAATAAACATGGAGAAGTCGAGCACAGCATGAGGGGTGTGGGATCCAAAGATCTGAGATAAAGGCGAAGCAACAATGTATACACTTGGGGGTAGAACACTCTAGAACAAAAAACAAAGAGGGGAAACAAGTAACAAATAGGGGAGGAGAACTTGGACAACTTAGCATAACAACACTAAAGGCATATGAGGGAACCCTCAAGCTCACCCTAGGTTAAACAAATGATTCCCAGGGCTTCAAACTTGCGCCCAGATCTTCTAGGGTAAAATCTGGCTGACTCTGAGTTACAGCCAGGCTAACTCCCACACCGCTGCTTTGCTCTGGCCCCTTGGGACCATGTGGCCCAACAGAGCCACAATGCTGTCCTTGGTTCCACGAGGCTCTGCAGTGCCACAATGGCTCCTTCATTTCACAAGGCTAACAAATGTCACTTTGGTCCCCATGCAAAGGAAACCACAGAGCCCCCATGTTTCAGGAGTTGATGAACAGCAACCACCAGAGGCCAAGGCAAGCCTGACCTGTCTGTCCAGGCAGGTTTGCTTGGAGCAACCCTTGGATATTTGAAATTATGGATGTGGAGTCCTAATTTAAAACATTTGTGCATGGAGAAGAGGGATGGGTTTTTTTCATAAAAAGAAAAGCACAGAGCTCTTTCCAATGTTTGGGAAACAGGTGAGTGATGCCCCTCAGGAGTCAAAGACCAGCCAGACTTGTCTGTCCTGGCAACAATCCTTGGATGCACAGAAATTTGGAAGTGGAATCCAAATTTTGGCCATGCATGCCTGGAAAAAATGGACAGTTCTTTTCCATAAAAGAAGAGCCCAGAGCCCCAGTGTTTCCGGGGCAGATGGGAGTGGCCTTCCACATTCCAAGGTCCGCCAGACCTATCAGGTGACCCCTGAGAGACCAAGGCAGCCACACATATTTCATGTTCCCTTGCTTCCTCAGGGCCCTGCAGTGTCACAATGGCTCCTTGCTTCCATGAGGCCCTAAGGTGTCATAATGGCCCCTTGGCTACACAAGTCCTTAAAGGATCTTAATGGCCTCCATGGTTCCACAAGCCCAAGGCCACACAGTGCCATAGTGGACTTTGGGTGTCCAATGGCCCCTTGGTTCCATTGGGGCCCAGTAGTGCAACAATGATTCCCTTGTTTCCACAACTTCCCATAGTGTCACAATGGCCCCTACCCTCCTTGAGGTCCTGCAGGGTCACAATGGTCTCCGTGATTCCATGGGGCCTTGTAATGCCACAATGCTCTGCATTGATCCACAGTGCCCTGCAGGATCACAACAGCCCTTTGGCTTCACGAGGCCCTGAAATGCAGCAATGGCCTCTTGGTTCCACAAAGCCCTGCTGCTTCACACTGGTCCCTTGGGACCATGGGGCCCAACAGAGCCACAAAGATATTCTTGGTTCCACAAGGCCCCATAGTGTCACAGTGCCCCCTTGGATCCATGGTACCCTGCAGGGTCACAATGTTCCTCTTGGTTCCTTAAGGCCTAACAGTGTAACAGGTTCCAAAAGGGCTTGCAGTGTCACCATGGCCCATTGGATCCACAATGCTCCGCAGTGTCACAATGGTCTCCATAGGAAGGAAACTAGTGAGCCCCAGTGGTGCAGGGGCAGTCACCAGAGAGGCAGTCACCAGAGACCATGTCTAGCCAGACTTGTGTCACCCTGATTTTTAAGATTTTCTAAGTCTTCTGATGTTGACATTCTTGTAGCGAACTTTCTCAACCACTTTCTGTAAATAACTCATTATTTTGCATTCCTTTATGGAGGAGGAGAGAGTTGAAGGGCTGTTGTTTTGACCAGTGTCATTGGAGAGGTGGCACTGTCACCTTCCAATCAGCTGTCACTTTTGTAAAACTATAAATGTTGGAGTCAGAAAATAAAATATCCCTTTTTCCTTCACCTTGAGAACAGTGGTGTGTGCTTCTGTTCTTTTGTGTTCTACAGTGAGATCTGGTGACCGCCTAAGTGTACTGCAGCCCAGGCTCAGACATAGCGCAGATTGTCGGTGAGGTTGTATTGTTCCCCCTCTTTGGTGCTTTGCCTGCTGTTCTTGTGGTGATTGCAACCTCTGTGGTTTTCAAGAAGGATTCCCTCATTTTGGACCTCTGGAGGGGGTCCTGGAGTGGAAACAGGTTTCTGTTTCCTGGGATGATTTTGACAGATTGTTTCTGTGGGCCCGAGAGCGAGAGCTCTTTTCGGACCCTGCGAAGGTGTTCTCCAGGGAGGCACGGTTTCTCGTGGGGGTCCGCCTCATGCAGGCCCTCTTTGATGATTGCACTGTAGAAGTGGGATCGCTGCTGATGCAGTGGAAGAAGTGTGAGGAGCTTTGGCAGGGGTCTGGTTCTTGCACCTCTCAGATTTCCCAGGGATGAGCTCCTGTCTCGGACGTGGACGAGGGAGAGTTTGAGTTTCTGTGTGATGTAGAGCCCTCCCCCTGGACCTAGGATGGTGTTTTGGGGAACAGGTCCAACTGGGGGATGGCTCTGTGTATTCGGCAGGTCATCCTTGCCTCGCCCTGTGCGGGCGGCAGGGTGGAGGGCGTGCTGTCCTCTCTTTGTGCCTTCCCAGCTTTTGAGGATCAGCCTCTGCCTCGGATTGAGTCTGATTCGGTGAGAACTCTTTGTCCAAACTGCGGTGTTTCCACGACGTTCCCCCTGAGCACGGCAGGAGCAGGTCCAACCGCCTTCGAGTTGGGCTCATTGGTGGGGAGGGTGGCTTAACCCATCTCTGAGTCTGTGCAGTCTGCCAGGGATGCGCAGTCAATGGAAGCCGTGGGGGTGTGGGGCCATGGACAGTGTTCCGTCTGGCCCCACTCTGGTGGGCAGGCAGCCCACCCCACTCCACTCGGCCGGGGCAGTGCCCACTGTGGAGTCTTGCGGTTCAGGATGGACTCTCATAGGGGCTGTGCCAGGCTCCCTTGTGCTGCTCTGCAGTGATGTGGCTCCGCGGGTCCCGCCTCTTACGGCATCCCCCTCCTCCCCCATGTTGGGGGCCGGGGGCCCCGCGCTGGTCTCATCCCAGTCCACACTGGGTTTGCAGGCCGTGCTGGCACCTGTGCCTGCCAAGGCACCCCCTGCTGCGGCTGCGGTGCGACAGGGTGCTGAGGTATTTACCTTTAGTGCGAATGCTGACACGGCCAGCGGGAGGCTGGTGGGCTCCCGGGGCCGTGGCGCCTCCTCGTTGAATTTGTGGATGTTTCCCTCATGCCAGGTGACTGTTTGTCTGAGGAACCCTGTATGTTTCTGGCGAGAAGCCAATACTAAAACCGATGAGATGTCTGAGCCTGCCTCCTTGCGGCATCCACAGGGTTGCAGAGTGGGGTCCTCTGGTTCTGCCAGTGCTGCAGGGGGTGCAGGGGTGAGTGGTGTTGACCTGCCTCCCAGTCGATCATCTACCCTTGTCCCTCTGGGGCCCAAGGACCGGGACACAGCAGGTGCTGTGGCTTTGCCAGGGACTTCCCAGGCTTTCCCTGTGCTCAGGGGTGTTACTCATAACACCCATCAACCCCTTTTGTATAAGCTGGAGGGGGAAGTCCGTGATGCGGTTGCTCAGCATGGTTTGGGGTCTGCTGAGGTTATGCAGACTCTCCAGAGGGTTGCTATGGACGTGCTGATGCCTCATGACCTCTGTCGTGTGGCGTCCTGTCTTTTTGACCCTGTGCAGTTTGATGTTTTTGAGACCAAGTGGTCTCATTTGGCAACCGATGCGGTGGTGCAGAATGTTGTGCTGGGGCCACAGGACCCCAGGCGTGTGGATGTTTCTGACATGCTGTTGGGAACAGGGATTTATGAAAATATTCAGGGGCAGAGTGGATTCGATCCCCTTGTGCTTGACCAGTGCCACACAATGGGCATGGCAGCGATTGTTCAGACCCTGGAAATGGCTGCTCCGAGGTAGCCATTTGCGACCATTGTCCAGGGGGATGATTTGATGAGCCTTTCATGGCATTTGTGGCAAGGCTGGCTGCCTCTGTGGAGAGGCAGGTGCCTGATCCTGTGGCAAGGAGGATTGTGATTGCAAACCTTGCGAGGTGTAATTGCAATGATGCTTGTAGGAGGGTCATAGCGGCTGTGCCTGGTTTTCCTGCTGTCTCCCAGATGGCAGAGGCCTGTGCGGACATCATCCCCTTGGGTTGGAAGTTGGCTGCTTTGGCTGCCACTGTGCAGCCAGTCTGGGTGGCACCGCAGGGCAAGGCGGCCACAGCAGGGGACTGTGCAGGGTGGCAAGAAGTGGGGGAAGAAAGCATGGAAGGTCAAATTCCCCATGCTCTTGTGTGGTCAGTGTGGTAGGCCAAATCACATGTCCATTATCTGCCAGGTGACTGTTCATGTTAATGGCCAGGGTTTACCGGACTCGGGAAACGTGAAGCAGAGCATGCAGCAGGGACATGCCCAGACACAAGCTTCTCTCCATACCCAGGAGCCAATGGAGGTCTCCTTTCCCAGCTTGCAGCCAGCACCCACGGATCAGCAGGTGTGGATGTCTGCACCGCAGCAACAGTTGTCTTAGAATCTTGTAAAATAGACAAGGCTCTCCTAGATGCCTTTGATCCCTTGGGTGGGGGCATTAGTGCTCTCCTTATGGGGAGGTCTAGTGCCACCCTTCAGGGCATCATTGTGCACCTGGGGCTCATTGATGCAGATTTCACAGGGCAGATTTGTGCCATGGTCTCCACACCCACCCCCTCCCATCATGATCCCAAAAGGGACACGACTTGGTCAACTTGTGCCTTTTAAGTCCTCTGTTCGCAGGACAGCTGACCAGTTGTGTGGAGCTGGTGGCTTTGGATCCACTGGGCTGCCTCAAGTTCACTGGACTGGTGTCCTGACCAAGGACCGTTACGAGATGCTGTGTACCCTGTCCATTCCTGGTGCGACGCTGTCGGAGATCCACCTCTGCAGGCTTCTTGACAGTGGTGCTGACATCCTGGTTCTCTCACTTGCTGCCTGGCCCTCGGAGTGGCCCCTGGATCCAGTGGAGACGTCTGTTGTGGGCCTGGGAGGGACGGCACAACGCTACGTGAGCCTGCAGCCCGTGCTGCTCATGAACCCAGAGGGACAGATGGCCTGGGTTAGGCCTCATGTTACTTCAACTCCTCCCAACCTCTGGGGGAGGGATGTTCTGTCTGTCTGGGGGGTGCGCATCGGGATGGATTTTTGATGTGGGCCACTGCGATGAAGGACGCAGAGTGTCCTGCACCTCCTATACGGTGGCTGCTGGACAAGCCTGTCTGGGAGAAGCAGTGGCCCCTCCCTCAAGATAAATTGGTCACTCTTCAGAATCTGGTGCAGGAACAGTTGGACCAGGGTCATCTGGAGCCTTCTACCATTCCCTGGAACACTCCGTTCTTCTGCATCAAAAGGAAATCTGGGAAATGGAGGTTGTTGCAAGACCTCCGTAAGGTTAATGCCGTGATGGAAAGCATGGGAACATTGCAGGCGGGCATGCCATCGCCTACCATGCTTACTGCAGACTGGCCAGTCCTCATTGTGGATCTGAAGGATTGTTTCTTTATGATTCCTTTGCATCCCGATGACAGATCGAAGTTTGCCTTCTTAGTTCCAGCGATTAACGAGGCTGAAACTGCACAGAGATATCAATGGAGGACATTGCCCCAGGGCACGCACAATTCTCCTGCCATATGCCAGTGGTATGTGGCCTGTGCCTTGTGTGGAGTTGGCAAGCAGTTTCCTGATGCGTGTCTGTATCATTATATGGACGACATTTTGATGGTCGTGTCCACCCAGGATGAGCTGCTGAGGATTCAGCCTCGGTTGCTCGATGCTTTGCATGCTCATGGACTGCAGGTGGCTCCAGAAAAGGTTCAAAAACAACCACCTTGGAAGAACTTGGAGGTCAAAATTCTGGAATGGACGATCTGTCACCAGGAGGTGCAATTTGTGCATTCTGTGAAGACACTGAATGATGCTCAGAAATTGGTAGGTGTCATCACTTGGTTACATCTGTACTTGGGGCTAACTGACGCACAGCTGTCTCCTCTGTCTGATTTGTTGAAATGAGACTCTGATCTAAAGTCAGCTCGCACACTGACCCCTGAGGCACTTAAGGCATTGGAGGTGGTTCAGCAAGCTGTTTCAATGCTTGCCAAGGTTATCGCATTGATCCCTCCGTTGCTGTCACTGTGTTCATCACCACTCCAGATTCGTATCCCACGGGCATCATTGGCCAATGGAGTGACAAATGGTCTGATTCCTTGCACATTCTGGAATGGGTTTTCCTGTCCCATCAGCCGCAGAAGACAGCAGCTGCATTGTTTGAGCTGATTGCTCGCTTGATAATCAAATGCCGGCAACGGTGTTTGAAATTGATGGGTGAGGATCCTGCAAAGATCATACTCCTGGTGCAATGGGAGGATTTTGACTGGAGCTTTGCAAACAGTGTGTCCCTGCAGAGTGCTCTGGAAAATTTTTCAGGGCAGGTCATTTATCATCTGCCCAGTCATAGGCTACTGCATATGGCGAAATCCACACAAATTTCTTTGCAGCCCAAGAATAGTCAGGAGACTGTGCAAGGACCCACCGTCTTCACTGATGGTTCAGGGAAAACAGGAAAAGCCATTGTTACCTGGAGGGATGGATCTGAGTGGCAGGTTCTGGAAGGCCATGAGGATGGGTCAGCCCAATTGGTTGTAACTGAGGGCTGCTGTTATGGCATTTGAGAAATTTTCCCAGGAACCTTTCAACTTGGTCACAGATTCCGCCCATGTGGCTGATATTGCACACCAGTTGGGTCATTTGGTTTTGAAGGAGGTCGGTAATCCTGCCTTGTTTCATTTACTGAAGACCTTGTGGTGTGCCATTCAGGCCTGGGTTCATTCATTCTATGTTCTGCATGTGAGTAGTCACACCAGTTTGCCAGGCTTTATAGTGGAAGGTAATGTGAGGGCTGACAAGTTGGCTAACCCAGCGTGGGGAGCGCCTCAGCCTGATACACTCGCGCAGGCCAAGGCATCCCATGGGTTTTTCCACCAAAATGCACATACCCTGCAGAAGCAGTTTCAGCTGACGCCAGCTGAGGCTCGTGACATTGTCAAGTCATGTGATGACTGCCATGCACTTGCTCCGCCTTTGCCGGCAGGGGTAAATCCCAGAGGCCTTAGGGCCTTGGAGCTTTGGCAGACCGATGTCACCCAGGTTGCCGAGTTTGGCCGGCTCAAGTATGTGCATGTCACGGTGGACGCGTTCTCCTCTGCGATGTGGGCTTTGGCTCACACTGGGGAGAAGGCTCATGATGTCCTTGCCCACTGGAGGCAGGCCTTTGCCGTTCTGGGCATACCTTCTGCAGGTCCTGCTTGCGCATTGCAAATGGTGTGGCAGTTCCTGCAGTTGTGGGGTGTCTCGCACAAGTTTGGTATCCCTCATTCTCCGACTGGTCAAGGTATTGTAGAAGGCACTCATGGTACTCTGAAGTGAGTTCTTCAAAAACAAAAACGGGGAATGCAGGGTGAAACCCCGCACAGTCGGTTTGCAAAAGTTTTGTGCGCAGTCAATCATCTCACAGTGCCACAGAACTCAAATAATCCTGTCACTTTGAATCACCATCTCTCGTTGCAGGCTGCGGACAAGGCACATCAGCATCGAGCGAAGGTTCGGGTGAGGAATTTATTCACCAAACAGTGGGAAGGTGCCTATGACCTTATCGCTTTGGGGCGCAGGTATGTTTGTGTATCCACAGATACTGGGGTATGCTGGGTACCTTCAAAGTGTGTTTGCCCTGACCTGCAACCGCAGAGACAGAATCCAGCTGATGAGCAAGATGGAAACTGTGACCAACCTGAAAGGCATCAAGCGGGTGAATTGTCAGATGCAGATGATGAGAGTGATCACTCTGATGATTCCTCTGCAAGTGGGCACTGAACATTGTTCATGTTTTCTTTTTCATATTGTTCATTTTCTTTTTTTCTTTTTTAAATGGAAAAGGGTGAGATGTCGCCCTGGTATTTTAAGATTTTCTAAGCCTTCTGATGTTGACATTCTTGTAGTGAACTTTCTCACACACTTTCTGTAAATAACTCATTGTTTTGCATTCCTTTATGGAGGAGGAGATGGTTCATGCACTGTTGGTTTGTCCAGTGTCATTGGAGAGATGGGACAGTGACCCTCCAATCCACTGTCACTTTTGGAAAACTGTAAATGTTGGAGTCAGAAAATAAACTTGCCCTTTTTACTTCACCTTGAGAACAACGAGGTGAGCTTGTGTTCTTTCGTGTCCTATAGTGACACTCCTGGGCTAGCGACTCCCTCTGAGTGGGGCCTCTCCCAGCCAGGAACTCTCCTGTTTGCTGCACTCAGGGATCCTGAACAAGGACGGAGCCTGGGCCAATCCCCCCATTCCTCCAGGCTCAACCCTTCGCCCACTGGGTAGATGCCAAAGCATCCACAGGGAACATTTCCTGCCTTCAGGGGAATTTCTCACAGGTGCCTTGCACTGAAGGTGAGGGTCTGTCCGAAAATCTTTCATTTTTGCCTCACAACTGTCATGAAGAGAAAAGACACTGAAAGGTTAAAAACTGTTGAGCCAGTTGGAAAGAAAGTATTATGCTTATTCAGTGTGTTCACAGGTGGTGTTTGCAGAACATGCCATGCTGTACTCGAAAGGGGCATGCTGCCCTTTCTGAACAATGGATCTGGACTTTCTCCCTACCTCCTGACCTGGCTGGTCTGAGCTCTGGAGTGGTTCCCCCTCTCCAAGGGAAGACCCCTCTTTCCTGTCTTCAACCACTGTGACAGACAAAGAGAGAGGTGAGTCTCTTCTTCAAGGAACCAAGACAAGAAAAACCCCCTTTGCTACCCCCTGGCACCCCCCTGGCACCCCCTTGGCACCCCCTGGGACTGAACCCCCCCAGCTCGGGGGGGGGGGGTGTGCATGAAGGGGGAAAACTGCCCAGAATAAACGCACCTGCGAAACATTCAGCCATGAAAACAATGGAATAAGCACCCCCTCCTTTTGTTGCTATTCTTTTCCCCTCCTTGGAAACCTTATTTCGGCCACCCTTCCCCCAATGAAAAATGGTATATTTTGGGGTGCAATCTGACCGTGCTTTGAGATCTCCCTGGGACATGCACCAGTGAGCTTCGACGGCTGGACCCCTAAAGGATAATGACACGTTTCGGTAGCTATACCCCACCTGACCTTCTTTCCTCCCTCTTCCCTTGTCTTACCCTTTTCTTCCCTAGATTCCCTAATCAAATGCTTATTCAGCTGTGGTTATTATCAATAAAATTGCATTTTGTTGATTTGTTACTGCAAACCCCCTGTGCCTTGTTGGTTATTTTGCACCAAAAAATCATCCGTCACCCGTTCACTCGGGCGGATCTCAACAACTGACTCTTAGTTTCTGTGTGCACAGAGGAGTGCCTGTGCTGGGGAAACGTGGCAGAAATGCTGCTCTCTGAGGGGTTTGAGTGCCTTGGATAGCTGAGTCAGTCATGCCTGTAAGGAAGGTCAAGTCACAAGGTCTAATCTAAGTTAAATGCTGCTAAGAGTTGCTCTTTTGCTAAGTTCTTAAGTTTAAGTTATTAGCTAAGTTAAATACTGTTAAATGTCATTTCTCTGTGGAATTGCAAAGTCATAAGTTAAAAGTTAGGTTAAATACTGTTAAGTGCTGTTCTTTTGTTAAATTGTCAAGTTTAAAGTATCAGTCAAGTTTATGTTAAGTCCTGTTAAGTTTGAGCTCTGTTAAGCTTTTGGGCCATATTCCTTTTATCCTTGCCCTCACTGTCCTTGTGTCACACACACACAAACACACACACACACACACACACACACACACACACAGGCAGTTCTCGGGTAATTTCTGGTTTGATTGCCTGGATTTGGTTTGGTTTTGTTGTTCCTTGTTTCCTTGGTGTGCCTGAAGTGTCCAGTCAGGAGCAGAGTGATTCTTACCAAGGAACTTTGCCATGCTGTCCCTTAATATTAAATCTGGTTTTGGCTGATCCCTTGCTGGGGACTTTTTCAGCGCTCTCAAGCCCTCGTTCATACCAGGGTGAAGGAGCCCTGGCCCAGGCTCTGGCCCTGGGGAACACGGGGACGCTGCCGGGGGGTCCCTGTCCCCCTGTGCCACCCCCAGGGCCCCAGCGCCCCATCACCGTGTCAGGCTCTGGGGTCGATCTCGTGGAACATCCTCTGGGGGAGGCTGCGGGGCCGGGGGTGGGGGGACCTGGGGGGACAGGGGACCCCGCTGTGCACGGGCAGGGTTGGACTGCTGTGGGGGGAGCTGTGAGGGGGGCCGGGGCAGAGTGACCTCCCCAGGGACCTCACACAGCCCCTGTGATGTCACACAGCCCTCTGTGATGTAACACAGCCCTCTGTGATGTCACACAGGCTCCTGTGATGTCACAGAGCCAACTCTGAGATGTCACCCTGTGATGTGATACTGCTGCTCTGATTTGGTGGTGTTCACAGGTGTCCCAGGACAAGGGAAAAGAAGAGAATCTTGACTCCATGTTTCAAAAGGCTGATTTATTATTTTATTTTATATATATTATATTAATAGAAAATTATATATTAAAACTATACTTAAAGAATAGAAGAAAGTAATTCATCAGAAGGCTAGCAAGGAGTAGAAAGGAATGGAATGATTATAAAATCTTGTGACTGACCAGAGAGTCCGAGACAGTCCTGTGATTGGCCATTAATTAGAAACAGCCACATGAGACCAATCAAAGATGTACTAGTTGCATTCCGCAGCAACAGATAATTATTGTTTACCTTTTGTTTCTAAGGCCTCTCAGCTTCTCAGGAGAAAAATCCTGGCAAAGGATCTTTCATAAAATATGTCTGTGTCACTCTGTGATGTCACAGAAGACTCTGTGATATCACACAGTCACACTGTGACATCATAGTCTGTTTTGTGATGTCACAGCCAGTTCTGTGATGTTACTTAGTCACCCAGTGATGTCACAACCCACTCTCTGGTGTCACAGAACCACCCTCTATGATGGCAGAGTCTGCACTGTGGCATCACATCCTACTCCATGACATCAGAGCCAGCTCTGTGATGTAACAATCCCTTCAGTGATGTCACAAAACCCTCTCTGTGATTTCATACTGCCACTCTGTAATGTCACAACACACACTTTGACATCACAGCCTGCTCCATGATGCCATACAGCCATGCCATGGTGTTACAGCTTGCTCTATGATGTCCCACAATCCCCTCCATGTTGCTGTATCTGCTCAATGACCTCACACAACAAACTCTGATGTCAGAGCCCAATCTGTGACCTCACACAGCCCACTCTGTGCTGTCACACAGCCCCTTGCTGACATCCCAGCTGCTCTGTGCCTCTATGACACAGCTCCAGAGGAGCTGCTGTGACACAGCCCCCTCGGGGACATCCCACAGCCCCTACCAGTGCTGAGCCCCTGTGAGCTCTGTCTGTGCCCTGCTGGTGTCCCTGAGGGGCCCTGGCAGTGCCCCAGCCCTGCTGGGCTCTGCACAGGAGCTGCTCCTGGCCAGAGCTTTCTCTCTGCAGCGCTTCCCTTGCCAGGAGCTGCCTCTGGGCCAGGAGCCCGGCCCAGCTCAGCAGCACAGACACAGCACAGGGACTTTAATGAGCCTCTGGGGCTTTGGTGCTCTTTGCATCAGACTCAGTCCCTCAGAGAGGGCTCAAAAAACTTCTCAAGGACTCAAAAAGAGAGTGAAACACTGAAGTTTCTCATACTTTAAATAGATCCATCTGAGGGACAGGACTGAGAAAGTCTCCCCAGGTTCCAGGCAGAGCAGAACACTGGTGGCATTGATGACAGATGGTGACAAGCATGGAAAAGGTGTCTCTGATGCTGAGCAAACCTGTGTCTCTGTCTCTTCAGGCTGTCGGCATCCCCTGGCTGCCCCACCTGGCTGGGCCCTTCCTTTGCTGACAGCTCTGCCTCCTGCCTGCCCACACAAAGCCTTGTGCTGCTCCAGGCTCCTTCTAGGGGATGCACCACAGCCCTGCTCTGGCAGGGAAATTCCTTTCTCCTGGTGTCCAGTCTGGGTCGTCCCCGCTGCTCTTGGAATTATTTTTTTCTTTCTCTGGTTCTTCTCTACTATGTGAAAAGGATCCACCATCTATGAAAATGATAGTGGAGCCCTGGAAAAAGTTAAAGATAGAATCTAAAATGTTACGTTTTGTGCTTTCCCAGATCAACTGCACCTGCGTAAGCAGTATGATAAATTATATAATTGTTAGATGTGATGATTGTTTAGTAATTAAATATAATTATTATATAACCAGAAGAAGAATAATGAGAAACTATTTTGGAAATTCAGAGAGGGGCTAAATTTATGTATACAATAGAACAATAGAAGTTTAATATTTAACATGAAAGTTATGTAATGATAGAATATAAAACATGATCATTTTGGATGTTTGGTCAGAGTCAGATTTGGGTTGAATATACCCCTGACACTCAGAGCTCTTAATAAAAAGCACCGCATAAAATCCCCCGTGATTATGTTTTTGGACGTTAACATTTTGGGACCCCCAGACTGGACACTTGTGGGTGCTGCTGAGCGAGTTCGTGACTCGATCACGCTCCAGCCGGCACCGAGGGATTCTCGGGGAGCCCATCGGCCGCAACCGCTTCCGCCGCTCACAAATGTCCCCGGGAGAAAGGTAAGTTGCTTTTTACTTTGGTTTGGATGCCTGCCAATAAGACGCAGCAAAAGCTACGCTTGGTTGGGCTAAAGGAATTCCTGTTGGTGTAAGCCTAGGCGCCGTTCCGTAAGACAATCGCGAAAGTGTTGCGGGTTCGGCATTTGTGGTGTATTTGAAATGGAGAAACTTAAAGGGATTTTGGGCAGTAACACCCCTATCTGGCAAAATTCTCCTTTGGGGCACTTATTAGCACATTGGAAACAGGGTAATTTTGGGGAAGAATTATGTAAAACTAAGTTGATTGATTATTGTAATTCATGGTGGCCAGAATATGCCTTGGAGAATGGCGAAAAATGGCCAAAATATGGTACTCTGCAATATAACACTATTTCATGGTTGATGTTGCTTTTTAAACAAGAAGGAAAATGGGATGAAGTACCATATGTTGATCTGTTTTTCTACTTACGGGGAAAGCCAGAATGGCAGGATGAATGTGGATTATTAGTGGTTAAAACATCTGCAAAGTGTGGGGTTTGTGAGGAACGTTGTTTAGAACACTTGGCATTAAGAGAAAGCTTGAGTAGAGAAAATTATACAGATATTGATTTACAAGTAGCTCCAATAGGAACAAGAGAACCTAACCCTATCCCACCTGTTTCACCTGTTTCACCTGTCCCTATCCCACTGCCTGCTCCTCACCCACCTAGTCCTGAACCTGTCTCATCTAGTACACCTTTCCCTCTTTATCGTCCTCTCCCATCATCACCTGATCCCTCTTCCTCGAAAGATGAGCAAAACCAAACTGTGATAGAAAGGAGAAAGAGGTATGCAAGTGAAAAAGATAGCAATGGTAATGAATCAGTGACCCCAATAGCCCATAGAAACCGGGGTCGGGCAAAGCTCGCTCCAGTTGTGCATAGAGATGGCATAAGCAAACAAAAACGGACTGTGATTGCCCCCTTGCGACAAGGTGTTGGAGTGGAAGGGCCAGTATTTGTAAAAGTGCCTTTTTCCCCGGCAGACTTAGTTATTTGGAAACAGTCAGCCAGAACTTATAGAGAAAATCCTGATAAAGTGGCACGCGTAGTAAAAATGGATATAAAAACTGAAAATCCTGACTGGAATGACATACAAGTAGTATTAGATACTCTGATGGATTCTACTGAAAAAGAAATGGTACTTAAGGCGGCAAAAGAGAGGGCAAGAGAGGATATAGTAACAGGGAATTTAGTTGTGAATTGCCCAATTGAGGATCCAAATTGGGACCCTAATTTATTGTGCCTATGAGGAAATTATGGAAATATCAAGAGTGGATCCAAATAGGAGTTCAGAACGCTGTGCCCAAAACCATAAATTAGTCCAAACTATATGAGGTTCGACAGGAAAAGAAGGAATTTCCCACTGCGTTTCTGGAGAGGCTTAAGGAAGGTTGCTTGGAAGGTATATAACAATCGCGAAAGAGAAGTTAGTAAAAAGGAGCAGCAGAATGTTTTGGCAGTAATACATGGAAAAGGGAACCCAAATTTAAGGGGACGTAACAGGAATCATCAGGGTAGGAGACCAGTTACCCAGGGGTTAAGCCTGAATCAATGCGCATATTGCAAGGGGGTGGGACATTGGAAGCGAGATTGTCCAGAATTGTTTCACCAGGACAATCAGTTCCAGCAGGGAAACGCTGCCAAAGCCATGGTGTTAGGAGAATATAACTAACTGAACCTGTGGAACAGGTTCAAGAACTCACCACAAATATACAATAGAATTTAACCCACCAATATTTCAAGTAAGGAAACCAAATAGGTGAATATAGGTTAGCGCAGGATTTGAAAGCAAGAAATAAAAAGGGCATTTATCCAGTGGTAACAAATTCTCACACATTGCTAACATCCATAAAGGGGATACATAAGTGGTTTACTGTAATTGATTTAAAAGATACCTTTCTCTGCATACCCTTTGACAAAGAAAGTAGGAAACTGTCTTTGAGTGGAAAAACCCAGGGAACGGAAGAAAGACCCAGCTCACCTGGACATGACAAGAACTCGCTGACCTTATTTGAAAACTAACTGTCAAAGGAACTGGAGATTTGAAGCGAAATTGGGCAAGTACCAAGAGACCAATACTTATTGTTGCAGTATGTTGATGATATACTAATAGCTACAGAAGAAAAAGCAACCTGTATAAAGGTAACCACTGTGATTTAAATTTCCCAAGGGCAATGAAAACTAGGTACTAACCATATCCAAGCAATTTGTGCTATTCCAGAGCCCCAGAATTTACATGCTGTGAGTCTTCCTTGGGATGGCAGGATGGTGTCGCTTGTGGATCATGGACTAGGGACTGATTGTGAAACCCCTGTATGAAGCTCAGAAGACGCAGCCATTCACCTGGGGCAAACCACAGAAAGAAGCCTTCCTAAAATTAAAGGAAGCACTGATAACTGCTCCAGCATTAGGGTTACCTGATCTGTCTAAAGATTTTCAGCTGTTTGTACATGAAAGGCTGCGCCTAGCACTAGGAGTCCTGACCCAACGTCTCGGAAGCTGTAAAAGGCCGGTGGGCTACTTTTCCAAACAACTCGACAACATAAGTGCTGGGTGGCCCCCATGTCTGGGGGGAAGTTGCAGCTACTGTGATCCTGATACAAGAAGCCAGGAAACTTACTATGGGAAGGCACATAGATGTCTATGTACCACACATGGTAACCACTGTCTTAGAGCAAAAGGGGGGCCGATGGCTATCTCCCAGCAGGATGATGAAATTCCAGGTAGTCCTGACTGAGCAGGACGATGTCACATTAAAAACGACTAACCTTTTGAATCCAGCTTTGTTCCTAGGTACCACAACTGAAGAAGGCCCATTAGAACACGACTGTGTAGAAGTAATAGAGTACACCTATTCAGCAAGAGAAGACCTGAAAGACGTTCCACTAGAGCAGTCGGAGTGGGAGCTGTTTACAGATGGGAGCAGCTTCGTGGAAAACTGAACCAGATACGCTGGATATGCAGTAACAACAGTCAATACAGTAGTGGAGGCAAAGGCATTACCACCAAATACATCTGCCCAGAAGGCAGAACTGGTTGCTTTAACCAGGGCACTAGAATTAAGTGAAAGGAAAAAGGTAAATATCTGGACTGACTCAAAATATGCTTTTGGAGTGGTGCATGTACACGGAGCACTGTGGAAAGAAAGAGGACTGTTATCTTCTCGGGGTACCCACATTAAACATCAGGATGCAGTCCTGCAATTGAAAAAGGCAGTACAAAAACCTGAACAAGTGGCAATCATACACTGCAAAGCACACCAATCAGGAAACTCCAAAATCTGTGAGGGAAATTGAAAGGCAGACTGGGCAGCCCGACAGGTTGCTCGGGAGGTACAAATAATAATAGCATTGATACCTTTGAAGCTTAATGTATCCCAATTCAATTTGCCTCCAAAACCAAAATATTCAGTAGAAGATGAGAGACTGGCACGTTTGCTAAATGCACAAAAGAATTCAGAGGGATGGTATGTGACTGCACAGGGACAAATAGTGGTACCCCGCTTGATAATGAGAGAGGTTCTACAAATTAAACATAACGAATGTCACTGGGGAGCAGAGGCATTGGTAAAATTGCTAAAGCAGAGTTTAATTTCAGTACGGATGTTAACAATGGCAAAATCAGTAATTTCAAAATGTGATATCTGCTTGAAAAACAACCCAGTGGCCAGGCGACAGGCACAGCTAGGAAGAATTTGGATAGGAATAGAGCCAGGAGACTATTGGCAGGTAGATTTTGTAGAACTACCAAGAACCCGAGGATACAAATACCTGTTAGTGGGGGTTGACACATTCTCTGGGTGGCCAGAAGCCCTTCCCTGTTGCATGAACCAAGCAAAGGAAACGGTTAAGTGGTTACTACAGGAGATTATTCCCAGATTTGGGGTATCCCTAGGGGTATCATCAGATAGGGGACCCCATTTCATAGCTACAGTAGTAAGAGAGGTAAGTAGGTTGCTGGGGATAAACTGGGACCTCCACACACCGTGGAGACCCCAGTCAAGTAGACAGGTAGAGAGGATGAATCAGACACTAAAAAGGCAAATCAGTAAAATATGCCAAGAAGCCAAATTGCAGTGGCCCCAGGCTTTGCCAATAGCACTGTTGAGGATTCGGATAAAGCCTAGGAGTGGGATGTCAGTCAGTCCTTATGAGATATTTTGTGGGAAACCATATGAATCTCCTGAGCCTAACCCTAATGTACTCGTCACAGGAAAGCAGGATGTATATAATTATGTTCTGTCTCTTGGGAAAACTTTAGCTCGGCTCCGGAGTATCCTCGTGTGGAACAGACCACTGACTCACGAGAACCCAGTTCATAACATACATCCAGGAGACGAGGTGTACATCAAGAACTGGAATGAGGAACCGCTGAAAGAAAAGTGGAGTGGACCCCATCAGGTACTACTGACCACCTTTACAGCAGTCAAAGTAGCCAGCGTGGAATCCTGGATCCACTATACCCGAGTGAAGAAAGTCCATCCTGGATCACAGACTGTATAAACTCTGGAGTGAACAAAGCCTGCAGATAAGACGTGTTTAATTGCTTTCAGAATGCTATCAGTAATTGTGCTAACATTATGGTCATTAATGTCTTTGGGATGTGGAATGCAAAATGATGAACTAACCACTCTTCATTCTAGAATGAAGAGAGAGGTACAAATATAAACACAGGTGATAAAGGTTTCTAATGCAGTTCGGGCTGAGAATGTAATGATCCGATTAGTCAAAGATTTTGCCAAAATGCAAAACACCAGCCGAATAACTGCCTGTCTGCCAATACCAAAGGCAGCAGGAGACCCAGTAAATTGGGGAATCATAACATCAAAACTACCTGAAATACAAAGGAACAAAACAATTACATGTAAACAGGTACCTGAATCGAGGCAAGTTACAGAAACAGCTCTGGTATGGGAATGTGAGGCCAAGGATAGGAAAGATCAGATGGAACCTTGGGACAGTGTGTGGTCTGTGAGTAGTCTTCAAAGATTCCAATATATGGCAAACACCCCTTGGTGTATTAAGTGGGAAGGCCCCGAGAATGAAACAGATCCAGCAATAACGAACACTGACACTAGTAGCAGAACAAGGGCAGACAAAGTAAGTTGGTGGGCATGTAATAAAACTTACGACTGCACTTTGGATGATGAAGAGATAAAACAGATGCCACCCCTGGCAATAGCCCTACAAAGTGGTTGTGCTTGCAGAGAGATTAAACATAAACAAGGCAGAGTGAATTATAGAGTAATTACAGGGTATACCAGGGTTACAGTCCGAGGTCCAGGACAATTTGTATGGGCAGCAAGTGATGGTACCTGGACAATATATCTGCCTGTAGACGGGAAAGTAAAGGAGATTACTTTAGGCCTGCCAACCTTATGTCCAATTTGGAAAAAGTCCCCATTTAATGGAAAACATGAACTTCTGCAGATAAGAGCAAGACGAGAAGTTGTAGACAATGAAGATCCAGATGACACTTGGCAAAAACCCTTTAGTGGAGTGAAATTTGGATGGGCCCTAGAGTCATTGCTTGGTCCTATAGCAAACTATCAGAGTAGAGAGATGCTCTACAAACTTACAGGTCAGGTAGATAGACTGGCAAAAGTCACCTGGGAAGGATTTAAAGAATTGAATATACAATTACAAGCCACCACAAAAATGACTTTACAAAATCGATTGGCCCTAGATATGTTACTCCTGAAAGAGCATGGAGTATGTGGATTTTTAAAGGGACGAGTTGATCATTGCTGCGTTCATATCCCAAATGTAACTGCAGATGTAGAATATGACATCAATCAGTTGAAACAAATAGAGCATGAAGCACAAGAAGAGCAAAAGGATTTGGCTACAAGCTGGTTAGGAAAAATCTTTAAAGGATTAGGGGGGAATGTGGGTTCATGGATTAAATCTATAATTGAGAGTGTGATAATCTTACTAATTGTATTCTTAGCAATTTGGTTAGTTTACAGCATCTTAAAGGGAGAGATACAGAAGAAAACGTCCTGGAACCAGAGGATAATGAAGGCACTAACACGAGATCCACGCCCACCATCTTCTGGTTCTCCAGTTCGTAACAGCATCCACGACAATGTTTACATCAACCCTGGATTTGAAGAACCAAGTACGAACTGAGGAATAAAGGACAGTATCAAATGAAAACATTTACACCTATAGTGAAGTGAAAATGCTTTCAAAGCAGGGAGAATGATAGTGGAGCCCTGGAAAAAGTTAAAGATAGAATCTAACATGTTAGGCTTTGTGCTTTCCCAGATCAACTGCACCTGCGTAAGCAGTATGAAAAATTATATAATTGTTAGACTTGATGATTGTTTAGTAATTAAATATAATTATTATATAACTATAAGAAGAATAATGAGAAACTATGTTGGAAATTCAGAGAGGGGCTAAATTTATGTATACAATAGAACAATATAAGTTTAATAATTAACATGAAAGGTATGTAACGATAGAGTGTAAAAACATGATCATTTTGGATGTATGGTCGGAATCAGATTTGGGTAATACCCCGATTCCCAGAGCTCTTTAATAAAAAGCACCGCATATAATCCCTGTGATTATGTGTTTTTGAATGCTTACACAAGGAGAAAACTTTTGTATGGAAAAATGGGGAGGGAAGGAGATTGGAAAATACGTGGTTTGGGTGGTGTTCAGCACGTTTGAGGCATGGACTTGCGAGTCTTTGTATGATCACGTATTTGATTGCCGCCCGCAGGATTTTGAGGAAATCGAGTATGCCGAGATGTGGAAGTACACTTGTATGAGTTTATACCCAGTATGAACCGTCCGACACGCGGCAAAGAGGGGAAAGGAATGGGAACCCTTTGACAATCTTCCACCTCTCTACCTTGTTCCTCTACCCCAGCCCGGACTGGCTTAGGCACCACCCATGCCTGCATTGCCTCTAGAGGCAGCAATCCCACTGGGTCAGGTCTCGGCACTGCCGCTCCCACCGGGGCCGGCTGCAGTGCCTCTCCTCCACATGAACAAGCGGCGGCACCTCCGCTCCCATGTGAGCAACCGTTGCCGCCAACCCTTCCCAAAACAGGTAACCATCCCCAAAACCAGCTCTCCCCTGGCCCATCAAACGAGGCAGTGAATGAGGAGGGCAACCATGGGAGACAGTGGGGATGAGGAAGAGAAGCCTGGCTTCTTCCCTTTACGGAGGTGCCGACGGCTCCTGGAGTGATCGGCTTCATACATGCGCCAGTTGATACCAGAGATGTGAGAATGTTCAAGAAAGAGATGGGAAAATTAATAGATGATCCTTTGGGGGTGGTGGAAAGGCTAGATGAATTTCTAGGGACCAGCACCTACACCTATGAGGATCTCCAAGTGATCCTGAGATCGCTGTTCAACAATTAGGAGAGGGACATGATCAGACAAGCCGCGATCATAGATTGGGAAAAGAGAAACACCACTGGGGAAAGCGGGAATGAGAGATGGCCAAACCAGAAACCATTCTGGAATGCCCAGATGGAGAAGGGGAGGCAGAAAATGATAAATTTGAGAAATATGATAATTCAGGGTATCAGGGAAGCCGTACCCAAGGGACAGAACATGAGCAAGGTACTCAGGGAGTGCCAGGGGAAAGGTGAAACTCCCATGGAATGGTTGGAGAGGCTCTGCAAGTGTTTGAGAATGTATTCAGGGACGGATCCCGATTCTCCGATCGGGGCGGTTTTGCTAAAAACTCAGTTTGTGGCAAAATCCTGGGAAGGCATTCTGAAAAAGCTAGAAAAGATAGATGGTTGGCAGGACAAGGGGTTGCAGGAACTGCTTCGGAAAGCCCAAAAAGTCTACATGAGATGAGACAAAGAGAAACAGAAGATTCAAGCTAAGATATTGGTAGCTGCGGTAAGGGAAGCACAAAAACAGGAGCAGGACAGAGAAACGGCAAAGAAGGCGCAGGCAAAGAAGCAGAACTCTTCCCAAGGGAAAGGATCAAATGATCAGAGGAGAGATTTTGAGTGCTATTACTGTAAGCAAAAGGGACACATCTGAAGGAATTGTCCCAACAAAGCCAAGGACCAGGCAATGTTTCAGGAAGATTAGGGGTGCCAGGGGCTTTTCAGTTTGGGGTCCAGAACACTGAGGGAGCCCTTGATAAAATTAAAAGTAGGACCCCACAGGCAGGAGATGTGGTTTATGGTAGACTCAGGGACAGAACAGACAGCTGTGCAGCAGCTGCTGCAGGGGTGCTCCCTGAGCGACAATTCCATGATGGTAATCGGGACAAAAGGGGAACTCTTTGAGGTCCCGATCATAAAAGATGTAGAAATAGAAATGGAGAACAAAAAACATACAGGAAACATATTATTGATATGGGATGCGGTATTCAATTTGCTGGGGCGAGACATGATGGTTGCCCTAGAAATCAGCTTCGCAGTGGAGAATTCCCAGCTCAGGGTGAGGATGTATAAACTCACTGTCCAGGATGAGGAGAAAATAGATCCAAAGTTTTGGTATGTCCACGGGGAAGCTGGGAGGTTGGACATAGAGCCAATCCACGTTGAAACTGAGAGACCAGAGGACCCTTTCAGTTGTTTGTGGACGTGAGCAGTCACACAGCACATGGGGTGCTGACACAGGACTGGGCAGGGGTCAGGAAACCAGTAGGTTACTTGTCGAGGCTTTTGGACCTGGTCAGCAGAGGCTGGTCCACCTGCTTGCAGGCGATAGTCACCGCAGCATCGCTGGTAGAGGAAGATAAGAAGGCCACCTTCGGCGCACCATTGGTAGTATTTGTACCACATAATGTGCAGGGCATACTATAGCAGAAGGCAGATAAATGGCTCACTGATGTAAGGTTGTTGAAGTATGAGGCCATTTTGATTCACTCACAGGATTTGGAATTGCGGACAATGACTGCGCAGAACTCTGTGCAGTTTTTGTTTGGGGAAGCTTCAGAGGAGCTTGTTCACAGTTGCGTGGAGGTGGTTGAATTACAAAGATCAGATAGGATTTAGAATAGGAAGAGCTAGATGAAGGAGAAAAATGGTTTGTGGATGGATCAAGCAGGGTGGTTGATGGGTAAAGGAGATCAGGATACGCAGTCATGGATGGACAAACGGGAAAAGCGATTGAAGCAGGTCCCCTGAGTGCCAGTTGGTCAGCACAGGCTTGTGAACGGTATGCAGTTCTGAGAGCCTTGGAAGGACTGAAGGGGAAGAAGGGAACAGTTTTTGCAGACTCTAGGTATGCCTCTGGGGTGATTCACACATTTGGGAAAATCTAGGAAGAAAGGGGGTTGGTCAACACACGGGGCAAAGGACTGATGCATGGACAACTGATCCGGCAAATTTTGGAAGCAGTAAGGGGGCCAGAGGAAATTTCAGTTTTCCAAGTGAAAGGACACCAGGCAGGGATGCAGTTCCGAACACGGGAAACAATTTGGCAGACCAGGAAGCCAAGACCGCAGTACTGATGATGGTAAGTACCCTGGAGATGGAAGGGTTCAAGGTCCCAGACAACCCTCCTCAACCCTCCCAAAATGAGATTGAAAGCTATGAGAAGATTGGGGGGAAACTGGAGGAAGGAAAGTGGAATTTACGAGATGGGAGAGAATTAGTCTCTAAATGTTTTACCAGAAGGATTTTGAGGAAACTGCACCAGCGAACACACTGAGGGGCAGAGACCCTGGCAGAACAAGTTTTGAAATTTTTCAGGTGCAGGGAAATTTATGAATTGGCCAAACAAGAGGTACAAGGATGCCTGATTTACCAGAAATTAACAAGACTAAGGCCATCCTCGGGAGTCACCCCATCGCGTATCGATGATTTGAAAGGATTCAAGTCAATTTCACTGAATTGCCCAAAGTGAGGATGTTCAAATTTGTGCTTGTAATCGTGGACAAATTGACCCATTGGGTGGAAGCTTTCCCCAGTCCACAGACAATGGCTCAGACGTGTCCAGGAAATTGCTGGAGGAAATTGTGCCCTGATATGAGGTGGTGAATTACATTTATTAGGACCAAGGAACTCATTTTACGTCAAAAATTATTAAGCAGATGGCAGAGGCGCTAGGCATTCGGTGGGAATACCACACTCCGTGGCATCCCCAGAGCTCAGGATAGGTGGAAAGGATGAATCAGATCTTGAAAGCACAGTTGTGTAAATTAATTTTAGAAACTCGGATGTCCTGGCCAAAATGCCTACCTTTAGCCTTGCTTATTATCAGGAAAATGCCTCATTCAGAGATGGGGCTCTCACCCTTCGAGATGCTATATGAAATGCCATATAAACATGGGATGCCAGTGGGACACCCCAGACTTGAGGACAGCCAGATTCAACCGTATTTGGTTGTGATACACAAAAACTTCCAGGAACTAAGAAAACAAGGGATAGTATCTCAGAGTGCTCCTCTGGATTTGCTATCCACAAAATTCAACCGGATGACAGAGTGCTTGTGAAAGTGTGGAAAGCTGTATCCCTCTCTCCTCGCTGGGAAAGTCCTTTCCTTGTGCTCCTGACAACAGACACAGCCATTTGGACGGTGGAGAAAGGCTGGACACACGTGTCTAGGGTGAAGAAAGTCGAACACCAGGAGGAAGCGCCCAAGTGGAGAGTCACTTCTTCCCCAGGCAACTTGAAACTCAAACTCCAACATCATTGTAAATGACCAACGGCGAGCGGATAGGTTGTATACTGTCTGACTGTGTATGCTATCCGTTTGTACATTTCAAGTGTGAATATTGTCAGGAGGTGTTTGTAGTACACTGTAGAAGGGGACAGAGGCCGAAGGGGTTGTGCACTCAGTGTCTGAAGAAGGAGCTTGAGCTGACTGACCAAATCCTAACCCTAGCCACAAGCCTAGGAATCATTGAATTAGATTTACAGGAGTGGTTTCATATTTTTCAGAACAGGGTGCATGGAAAGCTTAGATCAAAGGCAGAGGTTCTGGATGTGGAGTGCTGGAAATCAATCAAGGTACCGTGCAGCTCAGATGCTGTCAAGGTTTCACGGTGAGGCGCCTTTAAAAGGAGGTATGCGGCTAGGTCAGAGAATGTGTTCCCCGAAGAATACTCCTGCTGCCACGAAGATGGTCTTCCTCGCCGCTGGTGGCACCCCAGGGGGAGGAGGGAAGGGCAGAGGAGTACGCCTGGTGGGAATCCTGATTGGCCTGAGCCTAGTCGTGTGCAGGATGCAGAGTCTGCACAGTGAGGTCACAATGAGAGGTGGAAACGAGAGCTCCGCAGATGAGTGTGGAAGTTGCACTCAGGTGGTCCGAGTTGAGCAAGGGGACGGGAAACCCTCAGCATACCAAGCCCCGGAGGAGTGCATCAAGGAGCCTGGCAGGTACTGTTGGAGAAACGGCATGAGGGTCAAATTATGTAAATTGGACAGAGGGATTTGGTGTATCGATCCCAAGGCAGGGTCAAGGAACAGGCAGTCAGACAAGCACAAACATCAGATACGGAGAAGGAATGCAGAAATAATGTCAATCCCTATTTGCAACCAATGTAATCGAACAATGTGGGTTGGGGGAAAAACGGAATCAATTTTTGTAGTGTATCACCAGGTGAATCCATTGTGTTATGACAATGCAAGGCTAGGGATATGCATGATGAATGGGAAAATGTATTGGATGGGAAGAAATGTTAAATTTGATAGCAAGTTTACCTTGTGCAGGGAACCAATCATATTGGATTTGGCACAGGCAAATGATGATAGGGTGTGCCTGAAATATGACAGGGTTTCTGATTCGTGAAAAATAAAGATGGTGAGGATCCTGAGAGAAGAATGAGGGAGATCTCTCAGGAATTGAAGAGAAGGGGGTCAGAACTGAGGAAGAAATGAATTGAACAGAAAAGCTTAAAACTCCAGGAGAACGGTATTAATTACTTGAGAAACAATACGCTGATGGGGAATTACCTTAGGAACCTATTACCTAAATAGGAACATATTTATTGATTTGATGCAATAAATAGCAACTCGGATTTGTGGGGGGCTGAAGTCAGCAGAGAAATGGCCATGGAAAGAGGAAGGTTTGGCTCCAGAACAGCCTCTGAAATGGGACAATCCAAGGGTCTCAAAATTGGCACAGAGGCCTGAGGGGTGGATTTTGGACCAGAGGGTGATTGGAACCATGTTTTATCAGTCAGGAAGGAAAGGAATATACCGAGATGGTGGAATACACTCCGTGTATAATTACTCTAACAGTAAATTCAAACAATAAAGGCAAGGTTGGGCAACTAGAACCCCCTCCGGGGTACTGAAGTCAGAAAAATGAGACCAATTGTGAATGGAACAGAAAGATAGGACTTTGCTGGGTCAAAAATCCGGGAGCCAACCCTTACCAATACTTGGAGGGCCTGAGAGAATACTGGGGAGACCCAGGGAGAACAAACCTTCGATGGAAAGCCCCGGATGGAATTTATTGGATTTGCAGGAAAAAGGCATACAATGAGTTATCCCCGAGGTGGAAGGGGTCATGCACTCTGGGAATGATCCGGCCAGTCTTCTTTACTCTCCCTCGAACAAAAAGTAACCTACTAGGGGCTCCTCTGTATGAGACCCTGAGGAGGGAGAGAAGAAGTCTGAAAAAGATGATGCCTTTCATAAGTGGCAAACAAACTTGGGGGGAGGAAGAATGGCCAGCTGCAATAATAATTGATTATTATGGGTCGGCCACGTGGTCCATAAGCTCAAGATGGAAGCTACGGGTATAGGACTCTAATTTATCTACTGAACTGGCTGATTCGGCTGCAGGCAGTGGTAGAAATTGTATCAAATCACACCTCTGAGGCCCTGGATTTACTTAGTCGGCAGCACACCCAGGTAAGGGCATTTTTGTACCAAAATCAAATAGTTTTAGACTATTTGCTGGCCAAAGAAGGGGGAATGTGTGGAAAAGTCAATGAATCGGAATGTTGTATTGAAATTGATGATTATGGGGAAACCATAAGAGGATTGGCAGCCGAAATTAAGAAGGTGGCCCATGTCCCAGTCCAAAAATGGAATTCAATTTTACAATTATCCAGGTGGGACAGATTATTTGATGAGGCCTGGTGGAACAAAATAATATTCTTTGTCCTGTGTTCAGTAGCAGGAATCCCATTTCTCCCGTTTCTAATTCCTTGTTCCTAGATTGCCATTGTGAGTCAGAGAGGAGCAGAGGGAGGAGCTTCCTGAGTTGCTGCTGAGTGGCTGATTATAAGAGGTGTCTGGGGAGCACGGAAACCCGGAGCGCGGCGAACAGGAGCGGGCAAACAGGGGTATGGTGAGTCTCTGGGGCATATATGAGGCAGTTTGCGTGGCAGTTCACGCTGGCAGGGCTGCCAGCTTTCTTGCTAGTAAGGAGTCCTCTGTGCTGTTTGAGGTCTTTTTGCTGCCTAGTTGTGTTTGAGGTGTTTGTCAGTAATGGTTTCTACATGGTCTAAAACTGTAGCTGGTATAAGTGACCAAGTCGAGCCCTCCAAAAAGGATGTGTCTGTACAGACCCATCCATGCCCAGAGTGTTTGTGCTTATCGGTGATTTCAGGGAGTCTTGTGGAGGAGATCTGCCTGCGGTGTGAACAAGTGAATGACCTCCTTTCACTGGTGGCTGAGCTTAGGGAGGAAGTTGAAAGGTTAAGGAGTATCAGGGAAAGTGAAAGGGAAATAGACTGGTGGAGTTCAGCCCTACCATCTTTAAGGGAGGCTTCTGACCAAGAGACTGAGGACTTATATGCCTGCCCCTCTCAGGCAATAGAAGGGCACCTGGTAGATGAAGAGGAGTGGAAATGGGTCCCCATTCGGGGAGGTTATAACAAAAAGTCCTCCCCATCCCCATCATCCAACCAGGTACCACTTCAGAATAGATATGAGGTCCTAGATCTAGAAACCCAACTAGATGATTTAGGAGAAAATGAGAAAATTGTCTGCCCAGTGAACCCCCCAGTTATGATTCATCTGCAAGACGGATCACTACCTCTAACATCAAGAAAAAAAGAAGGGTAATCGTAATAGGTGATTCCCTTCTGAAGGGAACTGAGGGCCCCATATGTTGACCAGACCCATCCCACAGGGAAGTCTGTTGCCTCCCTGGGGCCCGGGTGCAAAATATCACTGAGAGACTTCCTGGGCTGATTCAGTCCTCTGATTATTACCCACTGCTGATACTCCAGGCTGGCAGTGATGAGATTGATAAAAGAAGTGTCAAGGCAATTAGAAAGGACTTCAGGGTACTGGGTCAGGTAGTTGATAGGGCAGGAGCACAGGTAGTGTTCTGCTCAGTCCCTTTGGTGGTGGAGGAAAATGATGAAAGAAACAGGAGAATCCGCATCATCAACAAGTGGCTTAAGGGTTGGTGTTGTTGGCAAAATTTTGGATTCTTTGATCATGGGGAAACTTTTACAGCATCTTCTCTGCTGGAACCAGATGGGGTACACCTCTCTGTTAAGGGCAAAAGGTTTTTAGCTCATGAACTGGCAGACCTCATTGAGAGGGCTTTAAACTAGGTTTGAAGGGGGAAGTGGAAGAAGATGAGCTAACTGGAAGCAGGCCCAAGGGCTGCAAGGCTAAGTTAGGGCTGAAGTCAGTAGCCCAGCTGAGGTGTGTGTATACCAATGCACGCAGTTTGGGCAACAAACAAGAAGAGCTGGAGGCCATGGTGCAACTGCAGAGCTATGATGTAGTTGCCATCACTGAAACATGGTGGGATGACTCGCATAACTGGAGTACTGCACTGGATGGATACCAGCTCTTCAGAAGAGACAGGAAAGGAAGAAAAGGTGGAGGGGTGGCCCTTTATATTAAGCAGACTTTCGATGCCATGGAAATTGAAACTAAGGGAGATGGAGTTGAATGTCTATATGTAAGAATTAAGGGGAAGGCCAACAAGGCTGACACCCTACTGGGGGTCTGTTATCATCCACCCAACCAGGAAGAAGGGGTAGATGACTTATTCTATAAGCAGCTAGGTAATGTTTCAAGATCATCAGCCCTTGTTCTTGTAGGTGACTTCAACCTACCAGACATCTGCTGGGAACTTAATACAGCAATAAAGAGGCAGTCCAGGAAATTCTTAGAATGTATGGAGGACAACTTTTTGTCGCAGCTGGTGAGTGAACCCACCAGGGGAGGAACTATGTTAGATCTGCTGTTTGCAAATAGAGATGGGCTGGTGGGAGATGTAGTGGTTGGAGGTCGCTTGGGGCAGAGTGATCATGAAACAATAGAGTTCTCAATATTTGGTGAAGTCAGGAAGAGCACCAGTAAAACTCTTGCATTGGACTTCCGGAGGGCAGACTTTGGCCTGTTCAGGAGACTTATTCAGAGTGTCCCTTGGGAAGCAGCCCTTAAAGACAAAGGAGTTCAGGAAGGGCGGGCATGCCTCAAAACAGAGATCTTGAGGGCACAGGAACAGACTATCACTGTGTGCCGAAAGATCAGTCAATGGGGTAAACATCCAGCCTGGCTGGGCAGGAAGGTTTTGGAGGAACTCAAGAATAAAAAGAGGATGTATCAGAGTTGGAAGGAGGGTCAGGTCTCTAAGGAAATATTCAAGAAGGCTGCTAGAGCATGCAGAAAAAAAATCAGGGAGGCCAAAGCTCAATTTGAACTTAGAATGGTGACTTCTGAAAAGAATAATAAAAAATGTTTTTATAAACACAATAATGCTAGAAGGAAGGGTAAGACCAGCCTTTGTTCTTTATTGGACAAGGGAGGGAACTTAGTATCTGCAGATGAGGAGAAGGCAGAAGTGCTTAATGCCTACTTTGCCGCAGTTTTTAGTGGGAAGAGGACTTGCCCTCAAGACACCTGCCTGCCTGGGCTGGTTGGTGGTGTCAGGGAGCAGAATGGTCCCCACATTATCCAAGAGGAGGCTGTCATAGAACTACTGAAATGCTTGGATGTTCATAAATCTATGGGACCAGACGGGATCCACCCCAGGGTAATGAGAGAGCTGGCAAATGAGCTTGCAAAGCCACTCTCCATCATTTACCAACAGTCAATGCTAACTGGTGAGGTTCCGGATGACTGGAAGCTGGCCAATGTGATACCCATTCACAAAAAGGGTGCAAAAGAGGATCCTGGTAATTATAGACCAGTCAGCCTGACCTCAGTACCTGGCAAAATAATGGATCAGTTTATATTAAGTGCCATCACATAGAATTTACAGGATGGCCAGGGTATCAGACCCAGTCAGCATGGGTTTAGGAGGGGTAGATCATGTTTAACCAACCTGGTCACCTTTTATGACCAGGTAACCCACCTAGTGGATGCAGGGAACGCTGTAGGTGCTGTTTATTTGGATTTCAGCAAGGCCTTTGACACTGTCTCCCACAGCATACTCCTAGACAAGCTGGCAGGCCATGGCTTGGACAGGAACACTCTGCTGAGTTAGAAACTAGCTGCATGGCCGGGCCCAGAGAGTGGTGGTGAATGGTGCTGCATCCAGCTGGCGGCCAGTCACGAGTGGTGTCCCTCAGGGGTCTGTGCTGGGGCCAGTTCTGTTTAATATTTTTATTGATGACATGGATGAGGGTTTAGAGTCTTTCATTAGCAAATTTGCAGATAACACTAAGCTGGGAACGTGTGTTGATCTGTTAGAGGGACAGAGGGCTTTGCAGAGGGACTTGGAACGGTTGGATGGATGGGCAGAATCTAATGGGATGAAGTTCAGTAAGTTCATGTGCTGAGTCCTGCACTTTGGCCACAATAACCCCCCTACAATGTTCCAAGCTGGGGACGGTGTGGCTGGACAGTGCTCAGGTGGAAAGGGACGTGGGGGTGCTGGTGACAGTCGGCTGAACACGAGCCAGCAGTGTGCCCAGGTGGCCAAGAAGGCCAATGACATCCTGGCCAGTATCAGGAATGATGTGGCCAGCAGGAACAGGGAGGTCATTCTTCCCCTGTACTCAGCACTGGTGAGGCCTCACCTGGAGTATCGCGTCCAGTTCTGGGCCCCTCAGTTTAGGAGGAACGTTGAGATGCTTGAGCGAGTCCAAAGGAGAGCAATGAGGCTGGTGAGGGGCTTGGAACACAAGCCATATGAAGAGCGACTGAGGGAGCTGGGGTTGTTCAGCCTGGAGAAAAGGAGACTCAGAAGTGACCTTATCACTCTCTTCCTGAAGTGTGGCTGTGGTGAGCTGCGGGTCGGTCTCTTTCTCCGGGCAACAACAGACAGAACAAGAGGACACAGTCTCAAGTTGCACCAAGGGAGATACAGGCTAGAATTAAGGAGGAAGTATTTTACAGAAAGAGTGGTCAAATACTGGAATCATCTACCCAGGGAAGTGGTGGAGTCACCATCCATCGATGCGTTTAAAAAGACTGGATGTGGCACTTGGTGCCATGATCTAGTTGAGGTATTAGAACATGGGTTGGACTCGATGATCTTAAAGGTCTCTTCCAACCTAGAAATTCTGTGATTCTGTGATTTTGTTCTATTAGACTGATTAATTCCGTGGTACGGGGTATGCAGATAGCAATAGTACCCATGGACCCAGACTTGGCTTCTGGAAACAACACATCCAAGATCATGAGCTTGGGAGAGAGAAAGGGTGCAAGCAACGCTGCCGAATTCTTGGCAAAATTTGAAAAACAGGTCAAAACTAGTTTGAACAATAATACTGGTTATCAGGGAATCCCACAAGGAGAACATGGAATAAGGATCTAATAAAGTTTTTCTCTTTGTAGGAGACCCTTAAAGGTGGAGGGTAGAAGTAGAGAATCAAAGAATGTATTTTATAAAGATTGTGAAATCCAAATGTGTCTCTGACCACACACAGCCTTAGAGAGGATGCCTATTCAGATTCTAAGGATTCCCAGACAGGGCTAAGATAACGATCAACACTTTAGCGTAAAAATACACGCTTCCAGGAGATGATCACTGGTATCTCGAGTCCTCAGAAACTGCCTAAGAGCAATCATCGTCCTGCAGATAACATCAATCAAGATAGCCACGCCAAGAACATACATGTGAATACATGACTTCCCCAAACGCAATCAACCCTGGCGATCAACCAGGACACGGCCTTTATCCAGCTCTGCACAGTGAAAGACCCAAACTATGAATGTGAAGAGCTGCAAAAGAAATTAGGACTCCTTCACCTCGGGCAAATAAACTGTGTAAAATCTCATCGCTGGAAGTGACTCTCATGAACGGGGGGATCTGATGTGATAGAGGTCGGATCCAGAGGTTTACCCAGCACCGATCCCGGGCTCAACGCTGTCTCTTTGGCTGTGATGGTTTTGAGGATCGTACTTTGGGCACATAAAGATAAAAAAAATATTTTTGCATTTTTGATAATCTGGCTTTCGATTGATCATTTATAGCAGGGCTGATCCCCTTGGTCCCTGCTCCCTCCTGGCAATGGCAAGAGCCGGCTGGGATGGCCCTTGCGGGGGGCTCTCCTCGGCTCATCGCATCTCCAGCTTCTGACCGTGGCTCTGTTCTTCTCTCTTGCAGCCCTGGAATGCCTGAGGGAGGACACCAGCAGTGCCGTGTCATAGCTGGCATTTGGAACACTGCATGTCCTCCGGCCAATAACATGTGGGCAATATTCCATCTTCCAGAGGCTGCAAGATCAGCTGCGCAGGGAATGGGAGACTCGGCTTTGTCTGTCGGGGCTTTGCTGGCTGCTCTGCAGGAGATGTGCAGAGAGCTGATCTGAGAGGCATTCTTTGCTGGGACCACATGAGCAAGGGGGAGTTTTCCTTTTCTTTAAAATTTTTCTTTTCTTCTTTTCCATTTTTTATCTCTATTATAAATAAATAAATTTTAGAATGTGTTATGATACACAGACTGCCAGGAGCATTCCTTTGCTACCCGGGGTCTGCAGGGCAAGAGGCAGGAAAGGGTGAAAAAGGAACATTGTGCACAGCAGCACAGCAGGCTGAGGGGTGATGAGGCCCTGAAGGGGGAAAAGGATGCTTGTGCTCAGCAAGCTGCCCAGGCGTGCAGTGTTGCAAGGAAAATGGCCAGAAGCCCCTTAGCCTTTGGTGATTCTGCTGAAGCCTTTGTGCTGGTGACAGAGCGGGTAGGCAGGGGCCAGGGCCGCAGGGATCCCTGCCAGAGCGGTGCCTGGAGATGGCCACAAGCCCTGTGCCAGGCAGGAAGCGCCATCCGTGTCCTCCTGCCCGTGTGCTGCTGGCTGCAGTGCTGAGGGCTCCCAGGTGCCTCTGGATGGGGCTGCTCTGCAGCTGCTGTGGGGCTGCGGCGCTGCTGCCGGGCAGCTTGGCCAGGCTGGGGCAGAGCCTGAGGGGACGGGGCCAGGAAGGGACAAGGGGCTGGGAAACCCTGACAGGACATGGCAGTGGGAAGGCGCGAGGGGGATGTGTGAGGGAATGGGTGGCTGTAACGTTGGCTGGGGGAGAGTGGGTTGGAGAAGGACAGAGCACTGACCCCGATGCTCACATGGCAAACAGAGAGTGTTTATTCTCAAGCTCTTCCTTCTAAAGGGCCTTTGAAAAACCCAGTCTGGATATTTTCATTGCTCTGATCCCTATGCCTTGTTAGATTCTGGCCAGTAAAATGCTGCAGCCCTGGGAGAGATGTGACTGGGCGAGGCCCCTGGCAGTAAACCAGGGCTGGTACATTCACACAGCATGAGCCAGCCTGCACTGTGACACACGGCCACAGAGTACAAGGCACAGCTCCGGGTGCTGCCCAGGAACCTCAGCTCTGGGAGCACTGTTTGCCCCAAGCTCCAGGGGCTGCAGTGGGAGCCTGACTGGGCTCTGCCCTGGGGCCATCCTGCAGGGACAGCTGGGAACAGGGAGCATTTCCTTGCCACAAATAGCCAAGCCAGGGCTGCAGGGCAGCTGCTCCAGCCTGGACTGCACTGTTGTGTGCTGTGCTCTGGGACTGGGGCTCCCCGCACAGGGAACTGGACTGGTGTGCCACAGGAGACTGAGAAGCTTCAGCTTCAGCCTAACTGAGGGGAGTACATGGGCTGGGAAGAGTGGGGAGGCTCAAGGGGATTCACAGAGCTCATCCTGCTGCAAGGATGAGGAAAAAGGAGTGGGAGCTCAGCAGTGAGGAGAGCTGAGGGCTGGAGAGTGGCTCTGAATGACACTAAAATCCCACTGGACCTCTGAGACATTACTGCTCCTCAGCCAGTGACAGGATGAGTCCCTAAGCCTGGGGCTCAGCCTTCCTTGGGGTGAGGGGCATCAAGGAAGGCAACAGTGTGATGGAGACTGCAATGGGCTGGGAACTCACTGCAGGAAAAGAGGGAGCAGTTGGGAAGTAAAAGGCAGCTGGGAGGTAGAGAACAGTTCAAAGAAGGGCTGAGCTACAGCTTCAGCAAGCTGAAAAATGTCATTTGGGGTCATCCCAGATTCATTTCAGAAGTTATTGAACAAGTTTATTTTTTGGGGGGTGTCATGTTTTCCCTTGGAGGTGTACACTCTGCACACTTGAGCTGTGCTGTGCCAAAATGCTCAAGCAAGTCTGTGATGCAGGTCACACGATTTCTTCTTTGGCTGGCCTGGTGCTGAGCTCCAGCAGAGCCCTGGCAGAGCCCAGAGCAGCCTCAGCACCTGCAGAGCCTGGCTGCAAACAGAGAAAGCAGAAACCGCCCGTCAGCTGAAGGCTCCTGTGCCCTTGTCCCAGCCGCCCGTAGTGCCCAGGCCATGCTGGCTGTGCTCAGAGCAGTGCCCAGAGCTGCCCATGCCTTCTTCCTTTGGCACAGAGCAGGAGGGCAGGACATGTGCCCAGCCTGCAGCCAGCCAGGGAACATCCACCTCCTCAGCAGCTGCCCAGAGCAGGATGCTCCTGTGCTTGCTGCCAGCTCCCAAAAGCTCTGATCCCACCATGTCAAGCAGACGGGGACCCACCTCACGCCATCACCCGCTGGAAGAAAAGCTGGTCCCAAACGATGTCCTCAGCCTTCTCCAAGGGCACAGCCCATCCACGCCACAGCTGCTCCCAAGCACTTCCTGATCAAGGCTGGAGCCCACTTAGAATGATTCCCCTAGAAAAACAAATGAACAAATTATTGAAAATAGATTACAGACAAAAAGGGGAAACAAGAAGAAAGGTAAAAACTCTTATCTCTGCCAGGGCCTTGAGGAAGGCCCAGCCCCTGCATGCCAGAGAAAAACCCACCCACAGGTAAGGGAAGCCCACACTTTCTCCCTTCCCCCCTGCACTGCCCCCCAAAATCACGGTGATCCCAAAGCAAACAAGGGCAGTGGAGCAGCCCAAGCCCTTCCTTGCCTGCACAGCAAAGCAGCTGTGCACAGGTTCTGGAGTCCCACCTCTGCTCCCACCATGGGGGTTTTTTTGTGTCGGGCTGGCTGCCCCAGCCCCAGCCCGGGGCATGGGGGGTGCTGGGGGCTGTTGGCAAGGCCAGGAGTTCACTCCCATTTCGTACCCACCCCAGCCCATCCTCCCAGCCCTGCCAAAAGCAGCTGGGCAGCCGACTGAAGGATCAGCTGCGTCCACCCCAGCAAAGGGGGAACCTTTGGTTCCCAACCGGGCTGTGCAATGCCCAAATCTGGGAGCATCCCCCTGTGTGTGGACTCATCTACAAATTCCCTGTGGAGCCTGGCTTTGAAGAAGGTGCCAGAACCCAAGTCCATCATCTTCAGCTGGCCAGTGGCCAGGTCCAGGAAGAGGTTGTCATCCTTGATGTCATCCTCACTGTCCCCAGCAGCAGCAGCCCCACCTGGTACAGCTTCTCCAGGGGCTGCTTCTCCTTCCCTGGGGGCAGATCAGGCTCTCAGGGCTCTGCCCAGGGCCCCAGCTGTCAGGGAACCAGGACAAGCAAAACCAGCTCAGATGGCAGCCACCAGTGCTGGGCAGAGCAGCTCAGCTCCAGTACAAGGGCTCTGTGTTCCCATCTGATGAGCCCTGGGCAGTGACACAGGCAGGACAAAAAAGTCTGGGTTCCTTTGCTCGTTATCACCAAGACATGTGTGCACCTGTACATTGCCAGGGCCCTGCATCACAGTGTGCCTGTGGCTCTCTCCCTTCTTCTACGGCAGATAAATATCCTGCATCCAAGGATGACAGAATAGCTCCTCTAATGAGGGCTTTTCCAAGTCCAGCATGGATAAACACTGCCTGATCAGATCTTGGCACTCTGGGCAGAGAAACCAGAAACCACTGGGCAGCTGGAGAAGGCTCCTGTTGGCTTTGTCCCACTATTCCCATGCCCAGGCAATGCTGGATGTGCTCAAAGCTCGGCCTGAACTTTCCCATCAATTCCCTGTTTTGGAGGAGAGCAGGACATGTGCCACCTCCTCAGCAGCTGCCAGTGCAGGATGCTCACGAGCCCACTGCTGTCTCCCAGCACTGGGATTCCCCCCGTGCCCAGAGATGAGGATCCACCTTGAGAGAGCCCTTGTGGCCGTGAGAGCTGATGGTCCCAGCTGATGTTCTGGCCCCTCCTGAAAGGGTGCTCCCCGCAGACCATCTGGTGCAGCAGGATGCCCAGGGACCAGATGGTAGCTGGCTTGCCATAGTACCGGCCAAAGTGGGTCCATTCTGGGGGGCTGTATGACCGTGTTCCTATGGAATACAGATGGAGTTCATCAGGGGGATGCTGCTGCTCCCAGAGCCTGGCCCCAGCATCCCAGGGCATGTGGGGGCTGCCCCAGTGGCACACAGGGTGACCCACTGCCCTCTCACCAGCACCTGGGACTTGTGTAAAGACTTGGGGTTGGGAAAGAAGCCACTGGTGATGGAAGAGGAAAGTGGAAACCATGGCAAGGCCTGACCATGACAAGGAGGAACCCACTCAGTGCTGGGAAAAACCATGCCTTCATCCTCCCTATCTGCATTGCAGCAAAAAACATTATGAACCCAAAACAAACCAGGTGAGTGAAGCAGTCCAAGCCCTTTCTCACCTGCACACCAAACCGGCTGGGGCACATATTCTGCCCCTGCCTCTCTGCTACCCCCACCAACGGGTGTTTTTGTTGGGCTGCCTGCCCCAGCCCCAGCTCTGGGCACAGTGGTGGGCAAAGGCTGCCACCACAGCTGGAAGATGGCTCCCCACTCAGCCCTGCTCAAAAGCACTCAGCTGAAATCTCAGTGCCATGAAGGGCAGCAAAAGGGGGAATCCCCACTGCCACACCCAGCTTGGGCTGTGAGATATTGGGCCATGAGATGCCGGGACAGGGAGCACACCCCTGCATGGGCTCACCTGCAAAGTGAGTGTAGGCTGCGTCTTGCAGGTAGATGCCACAGCCAAAGTCGATCAATTTTTTCTGGCTGGTGTCCAGGTCAAGCAGGATGTTCTCTGGTTTGATGTCGCGGTGCAGCACCCCGCAGCTGGTGCAGTGCCGCACGGCCTCCAGCACCTGGTGGAACAGTTCCCGCGCCACCTCCTCGGGCAGGAACCGCCGTGCCCGAATGAAATGCTGCAGGTCCTGAGAGCGCTCTGGGTGCTCCAGCACCATCACGATGTTGTTGGGGATCTCAAGCCACTCCAGCAGCTGGACCACACCAGGGAAGCCAGTGGACACCTTGGCCAGCAGCACAATCTCCAGGGGTGCGCTGGTGCCGTCAGGCTGCGGGAGGAGCACGATGCCGTCAGTGGGGCTGATGCCATGCCGGGGCTCGGGGAGCCCTCATCCAGCCCGGGATGCTCTGCGCCCTGCGCTGGCCCCACGCCCGCTCTCCCTCGGGGTGTCCTGGCGGCTTCCACCCTGCCGGATCTCGGGCTCATCCCCGGCCGGGAGCCCCGGCTTCTGCTGCTGGTCCCGCTCACTCACCAGCTCGCCCCAGTGCCGTACGCGGTTCCGTGGCACCCTTTTGATGGCCACCTGCAAGCCAAGGGCAGTAGCGGGGTGAGCTCGCCGCCCGCCCTGCCCAGCCCCATCCTCCCTCCGCCTCCTCCGCCTGCACCCGCCGCCGGCCACCGCTCACCGGGGCGCCCTCCGAGAGCTGCTTGGCCGCGAAGACGCTGCCGAAGCCGCCGCACCCCAGCAGCGAACCCAGCCTGTCCTGCTCCTTCAGGCCCTGCTGCGTCTTCCCTGCGGGCGGGACGCGGCTGTCAGCGCTAGGCCCGGGGCCAGCAACGGCCCCCGAGCGCCCCTCACCCGCCCCGGGCCGGCCATGCCCAGGCGTTCGCTCCCGGGAACACGGCACGGGAGGCTCAGGGCCGGCGACCGCGCTGCCGAGCGGCGGAGCTCGGGCCGGGGAAGCGGCAGCGGAGGCGGCGGGAGCAGCCGCGCCGCGTGTGTCCTCCGCAGGCCCCGGGAGGAGCCGGGGCTGGGTTCGGGGCCGGGCTCAGGCCAGGCGGAGGCAAAGGAAGGCGATGCCGCCCCAGCCCCAGGCACTGATGCCCGCCCAGCAGCGCCACCGCAGGCACGGCCAGAGCTGGCCCGAGGCGAGACCACGGAGGGGCGGCCGGGGCTGGGCACCGGGCAGCCCTGCCCGGGGTCAGGGGTGGGCCAGGGGTATGGCCCGGCCAGGCATGGGGAGAGAGAGCCTGGGAGAGGAGGGGACACCAGGAAAGGGGGAGTGGGAGAGGGTGCGGGACTGTGGGAGAGGGAGAGGAGAAGCGTGAGGGAGTCGACAAAGGCGCTTCTTTCGGTTTTTTTGCTGTTTTTGCTGCTTTCCCTGCCGATGCTGCTGCTGCTGCTGCTGCTGCCGCTGCAACTGAAGCTCTGGGGCCGTTTGTCCCCGTGTCTGTTTGTCCGTAGCCTGCTCGCTCCTGCGCTGAGCCCGCACTCCCTGGGGGCCGCCCCTGAGCCTGTCCAAACATGGGAACTTTGCTGTGTTCAGCCAAGACCCAGAGTCTGGACTCCTGCACAGTGGCACAGGAATCCCCTCGGTCACTGCTGTGCATTTTCCCTGCTGAGGGTCAAACACTATTGGAGCCCGTTCACTGAATTCAAAATTTTTACCTGACCCATGCACTGCATTTACCTGAACAGCATTGCTTTCCATAAAAAAACAAAAAAACAAAAAAACAAAAAAAAACAAAAAACAAAAAAAAACAGGGGAAGGCAAACTGTGCATAGCTCATGGTATTTTAGTGTCTAAAACATGCCAAGTCATGGATCTTAGAGGTGAGATCCATTTGGAATTAATAGGATGGAGAAGTAGTGCTAAGGGGAGCACTACTACAAATAGAGTTAAACATCTCAGATTGTTTCTTTCTGTTTTCATTTCATTTCCTAAAATCTGTTTCAGTTCTTCCAGAATCTTGTCCACAGTCCTGTTTGCTCTTTCTAAGAACCTTTCCTGGAGAATGAGGTTACGCTTCTGTCACAAGATGTGCCACCAACTGCAGCTGCCTTTGGCTTTCCGCACCGTGTGTGCAGCACAACTCTTGCAGCAAAGCAGGACAAATGTTTGAAGAACTTCACAGCTTTTTCTTTTTTTTTGATTGTGGGCTGGGCATTTGTGCCATTGGTAAGGTTTTCATTGTTACTATTCTACCCAAAGAAAACATGAGGGGCTATCAGGAATTGTTAGGGAGTGCAAGCCTGACTGAATGCAGAGAAAGAATCTCCAGAGCCTGCAGCCAGAAATGGAGAGCTGTGGGATAATCATTCCCACACCCCCATGGACATCTTGAAAGTGATGTAGAAGATGAAAATGGGCTGACAGAATTTGTTTCAGTGTTCAGTTCAGATGTTTCTACATCTCATGCTTTGATATAAATCAAGAGTACAGTTGGTTCATGAAAGGCACCAGAAAAAGCTGGATCTCTCAGGAGATGACTGAAAGAATCTGAAAAGGAGAAATGCAGGGAATGACTTAGTGAGCTTTGCCTGTACAAAGGATCATTTTTCCTAATAATTTCCAATCCATTTCCTCTGCTTTTGTCCTTCCTAACAAGTCCATTTTCATCCCAGATTCCGCATGAAATGGGAACCCTGAGCTTGTGGAAGTGCCTGAAAGATGCCCTGTTCCTGTGCAGGGAGGCTGAGGCTGAAGCAGGAGCCTGAGCCCTCTCTGGGGCAGCCTCCTCCCAGCTGGAATTTGTGCTGTGCTGGGAGAGGAGGAGGAGGGGGAGAGCGCTGGTGCTGTGTGGCAGGAGCAGGAGGTTTGGGCTGCAGGACATTCCGTCTGCGCCACTGCCCCGCAATGGGCAGCTGTGCCCGGGGCTGTGGGCCTGGGCCCGTGTGCGCTGAGCTCCCGACACTGCGGGAGCTCCCCGGGCTGGGCTCAGCTTCCCACTGGGACTGGGCAGCAGGCTGGGCTCCAGCTGGGATCAGCAGCAGCTGGAAATACCTCTGCACATCTCCATTTGCTACTGCTGCTTGGAAGAAGCGATGGAGAGAGTCAAGAGGTTCTGTGTTCTCTTTCTCCTGGTGGATTTTTTCATTTGATTTGACTCTCAAGAGGCAATTTCTGTGATGGCCTCTGTCAGTTGATTCTATTTCAGCAGTGGCAACAGGGCTGTGTTTGAGCACTGCAAATGTTGCCTGTGTGGCTTTAATTCTCCTTGACTTTGTGCTCAGGGATTTGTGAGCATTTCAAGATCTGCTAATCCTGATGCCTGGGACCAAAAGCCTGACTTCAGCTATTGGTGGCCGCGGGCTATGTACAAATCACCAACAGGAGGAGACTGCAGAGGAACGCGTATCGAGCTGTTTATTTTCCAGCATCAGTCTCATTGCATGGTTATGACAATGGGAAGATGCCAGCACCTCGTGTCCTTGGCAGCAGACAAAGAACTTAATGTTACAACTTAGTTGAAAAGTTTTTTGACCAATCACAAAAAGAAAAAGCATATTGACAGTAGTTCTATCCAACCACTGTAAGCACAGGTTCCTTTGGTTAAAACAATGGTTGCTTGTTTTGTATACAATACCTGCTTGTGAGCCTTTAAACACAATGCACAGATCTCCATTATTAAGCTTAGAACTTCCTAATATCTCTGTGGCTTAGGGATTTATTCTAGACAAGCGTTAATACAACAACCATTGTTCTATTTGTCCTTACTTTCTACTTCTAATATAACTTTTCTGCTAACAAATCTTATGGCTACCGCTTAGCTCTAATCACAGTTCTGCTGTCTCTGAGGCCCGCCTTTTGCAGGTTTCCCAAAACCCTCTGATTTTAAGGATTCCCACATTCACCATCATGAAAGTGCTCAGGGTAGAGCTGATCAAAAAAGGCAATTGCAGTTTTACAGATAAATTTAAAGTGGCAAGCAGAAGAGTGGCAAGAGCAGCCAGGATCTCCAATTCACAAGGCAAAGGCAGCAGCAGCCTCCTGCCGTCAGCTCAGGGTGAGTAAAACAGTGCTGAAAACAGTGCTGGAACCTGATCCTTTCTTCCTCTGAGGGCTGGCTCGGGGCAGCACAGTCGGGCCCTGAGCAGTCAGGGCTGTGTGTGGGTGCTGGTTGGTCTGCTCCAGAATTGAGCTGGAAAAAGCCCTTGGCAGCCGAGGCAGGAGCAGGCAGGAAGGGGCCGGCGCTGCTGCTGCTCCTGGCCGGGAGCCCCGGCTGGGCCGGGCCGGCGCCCCCTGCGCTGCAGCTGCTGCTGCTGCCAGAGCCAGGCGGGACTCGGGGACAGGGAACGGACACGGGGGGACAGCAAAGGCCTGGCGGCTGCAGGGATGGTGGCTCTGGGGCCGGGGCCAGCACAGAGCTTCAGCCCGCAGTTAACCCCGAGGGAAACGCTGGGGAAAGGCTCCATTTCAGCCTTTCTGCACTCGTTGCTGTGAAGGGACTGAAATTAATGGAGAACAATCAGGGCCCGACCCCTTCTCCTTTGGGAGGAGCCCCAGGCCTGGGGCTGTGAGGGGCCATGAGGGGCTGTGAGGGGCTGTGATGGAATTGGGAGGGGTCCTGAGGGGCCAGGAGGAGTTTTTAGGGGCCATGAGATTCTCTGAGGGGCCATGAAGGGCTGTTGGGGACCTTGGGGGAGGAAGGTCTCTGAGAGGCTTTGGGAGGCCAGGCACCTAATGGAAAAAAGGATCCATTATGACACTGTGGAACCAAGGAGACTGTTTTTTACAGCATAGAAACTTATGGAGTCAAAAGTCCATTGTGACTTTCTGGGGCCTCATGGAACCATGGAGACCATTATGACACTTCAGGACTCTCTGGAACCAAGGGCGGCCATTGTGACACTGCAGAGCCTCATTTAACCAAGGGCTCATTGTAGCACAGCAGGGCATCATGGAATCAAGGGGATCATAGTGGGGCTCCATGACACCATGGGGACATTCTGACTCTGTGAAACCAAGGAAACCATTGTGACACTACAGGGCTCGTGGAACTAGGAACTCATGTAACAGTGAGGAGCCCAATGGAATCAATGGGCCATTCCGTACATCAGGGCTTCATGGAGGCAAGGTGCCCTGGTGACACTGTGGGGCCTCATGGAATCCTGGAGACCATTATGGCACTTTGAGGCCTTGCTGAATCAAGGTGCTCTGCAGGGCCTTGTGGAACCAAGGAGCTCTTTGTGACACTGCAGAGCCTCATGGCAGCAAGGAGCCAGTGTGACACAGCCACACCCTCAGGAACCAAGGGTCCACTGTGATCGTGGGTAGCCCTAAGGAACCAAAGGGCCATTGTGCCATTGCGCTGTTCCATGAAACCAAGGAAAGCATTTTGACACTGCAAGGCCTCATGGAAGCAAGGGGCCATTGTGCCACTGAACAGTGAAGGAGACCATTGTGGTATTGCTGGCCCTTATGGAAACAAAGATCTGTTGTGATACTACAGGGTCTCATGGAACCAAGTGGACATTGTGATGCTGCAGGGCCCCAGGGATCCAAGAAAATGGAAAAATTCTGATTGGCTTGGCTTGACTGGTCCAGCTGACCTTGTCATGTTGAGAGTTGCTTCTCATCTAGCCCTGGAGTTCTGTGCTTTCCTTCTTGTGGGAAAGAACTCTCCTTATCCAAGGGTTCATGGCTGAAATTGGGATTTTACCTCCATATTTGATTAAGTCCAAAGATTGTCCCACATGTAACCTGCCAGAACAGATAGCTCATGATGGCTTGAGCATTTTGGGGGCCACCTCTCATCTGCCTTCAAAACACTGGGGGGCCAAGCTTTTCTTTCCATAGAAAAAGCATCTTTCAAGTCTAGGTGTCCAAAACCAAAATTGGGAATCTGCCTCCAAAATTCCCTATATCCAAGGACAGCTCTCAGACAAAAGCTGTCAGGACTGTCTAGGTTCCCTTGGCTTCCTAAGGGCCAGCACTCACCTACCTGTGAAACACTGGGGCTCTGTACTTCCCTTCCTATGGAAAAGAACTGTCCTTCTCATCCAGGTGGCCATGGACAAAACTGGGATTTGGCCTCCCAAATTCCCTCCATCCAAGGATTGCTCCTAGACAAAGGTAGCCAAGACAAACAGGTCTGGCTGGCCTTGGCCTCCTTGGGGCTGCCTCTAATCAGCCTTTGAAATACTGGGGCTCTGCCCTTTCCTTCCTGTAGAGAAGAACTGTCATTCTGGTCCAGGCACCCATGGCTGAAATGGAATTCCATCTCCAAAACTTCCCAAATATCCAAAGATTGCTTTCAGACAAAAGCTGCAAGAACAGACACGACTGGCTGGAAAGCCCAGATTAGGAACAAAGAGAAAGGAATTTCCCTCCCAGAGCAGGGCTGTGGCACAACACATTCACCAGAAGGAGTCTATGTTAGCCCCAGGCATTTTGTGGGCAGACAGAGGCAGGCAGGAGGCAGAGCTGTCAGCAAAGGAAGGGGCCAGCCAGGTGGGGCAGCCGGGGGATGCCGATAGCCTGCAGGGACAGAGGCGCAGGGCAGGGACACCGTGGGACAGCCTGGGCTGCACAGGGCACAGGGATGGGCAGCAGCTGCAAGACAGCCCTGCCAGAGCCAACATGGGCAGCACTTTGGCCATGGCTGCTGGCCCTGGGCCTGAGGCAGGAGCAGGAGACAAGTGACCCTTGCAGGGCTAGGGCCTCATTGCCTCCTTGTCCCTGCTCAGCAGCCTGGCAGGGCCCACCCCATGCTCCTGCCCTTGCCATTGCACATCCCCACATGCCAGTGCCCATCCCAGGAAGAGCCCTGAGCAAGGAGGGAGGGACAGGATCTGCCTGGCCAGGGGCTGGGGCTCAGGCCTCGGCCCTTTGCATTCCTCAAACACATCCAGGTGTGCTCAGCACCAAAGACATCTTTGCCTTGTTTGTCCCCAGCTGTCATCACTGCCTCCAATGTTCTGCTCTAACTGGAACCTGGGGACACTTTCTCAGTCATGTCCCTCTGTGGGACCCATTAAAACTTCAAGAAAATTTGGAGTTTAAATTTAATTTTGAGTTCTTGAGAAGTTGTTGAAGACCCTCTCAGGGACTGAGTCTGATGTAAACAACAGCAAAGCCCCAGGAGGCTCATTAAGGTCCTTGCGCTGTGTCTGTGCTGCTGAGCTTTAAAGGAGCAGCTCTTCCCAGGACAAGCTCCTCTCCCAGTCCAGCAGGGCTGAGGGCTCTGCCTTCAGGCACTGAGGGGACAGGAGTCAGGCAGAGACAGGCTGAAGGCAATCAGGATTGGGAAGACATTGAGCTGAGACTTCACCTGGGGAAAAATCTTCACAGCCCTGGGCATGGTGAGTGTGTGGGTGCAGGGCAATGTCTCCTGTGATCCTGGAGGGATCTCCTGGTGCCAGCACACCCCACAGCCTGGGGGATGTGTCATGAGAACTCTCCCAGTTTCTCTGTCAGCAGAGGAGGAGGAGGAGGAGGAGGAGGTGGATGTGCTGCAGAGCGGGGCTGCCCTGGGCATCGTCAGAGGGACAGGGCAAGACGGCTCCTGCTGCCAGGGACAGCTGCAGGGGATGAAGCTGGGGCTGCAGCCAGGGCTGCTTAGAGCTTCAGCTCATGCCCAGCTCATTTCTAAAGTGAACTTGTCATGAGCTCATTCAGGGCAGGAGTTTCCTGCGTGGGTCTCTGCTTTCCTGAATCTGTGCTCCCACTTTTCCCTGGCTCAGCTTGGTGGCAATGGAAACTCAACTGTCCAGGGCAGAGCAGGGGCTGAGGCTCTTAAACCATCACACTGAGGATTCCTGGGAGCCTCAGCAATTGCCTGCACCTGCCCAGCCTCCAGATCCATGCACCTTTCCATGGTGCCCAGGCTGGGGGAGCTGTTCTTTAATCCCTGCAGGGCCCAGCAGCTGCAAGGCAGGGCCGGCCCAGGGGCTGGGCTGGGCTCTGGCAGCTCTGGCAGGGAAGGAGCCCGGGGCCACAGGAGCAGCTCTGGCTGGGACAGCTCCAGCAGCAGAGCCGTGGGCAGGCAGGGAGGGAGGCAGTGCTGAGGGAAGCCCTGCTGCAGGGCAGATGTGGCACCTGCCAGGCCTGCCCTGCAGGGCAGACACTGCCCTGAGCAGCACAGCTCTTGTGTCCCCTTGCAGACAGCACAGCCCTCAGCGGGGGGCTCAGGGCCCTCAGTCCCTCCTGGGCCGGCAGAGCAGCCCCAGAGATGAAGGGCATCTCTGCAGCCATGTGCCCATTCCCTGCTGTCCAGGGCCTGAGGGCCACAGTCCTGCCCTGCTGCTGCCTGGCACGGGCTGCGCAGGGCTGGGCAGGGAAAGGCTTTTCCTCAGGCCCAGATCCCTCTCTCTCTTGGCCTTGCCCAGGTGCTGCTGGCATTGCTGAGGGGCTCTCTGCAATGGCAGTTCCAGCTGCAGGGCCAGGCCCAGCCCTTGGGCTCCTCCTGTGCATGCTGAGCACAGCAATGGGGTGTCCCAACTCCCTATGCCCGGGCAGCTCTGGGCAGGGCAGCCTGGGGCGCTGGCAATGAGCCCACTCTCCTGACTCTGGGAAAGGCAGGAGCCACTTTGTGTGCCAGGGATCCCTCTGCTCTCAGCTGTGTATCCCGGCTGTCCAGGGTAACACAGGAGTGGATTTCAGAAAAGTGCAAGTGCAGGGCAGCTGGAAAAGGTCACCTGGACAGAGGAGCTCCCCTCAGTCTGCACTAAGCCTCAGAAAACCCTCCTGCCTTGCTGGACAATCTGTTCTCCATAGGTGCAGCAGAATCTCTCATTCTACCTTCTGTTATCCCCACCCCTTCACCCAGGAAGCTCCTCTGCCTTAGCTGAACCTTCTTTATCCAAGTCCCCAATACCTGGACTGTCCCCGGCCCTCACTATTCCCCTGCACTGATTGGGGGTCAGGGCTCACTCCCAGGTGTCCTGCAGGTCAAGGTCCAGCTCCTCACAAAATATTGGCCAGCAGCAACCAGGGCTCCAGTAAAAAAGGTGAAGGAAGATCTCTGAGACATGGACAGAGGAAGGTGTTTAGTGTCAGGAAAGGGTCTAAGAGAAAGGGATTTGATTTTTCTGAGAGAAATCTCCCCTCCATTTCCCTGTCTTTCCTGCTTCTGTAGGTTGAAATTTAGAGACACAGAGAATGTCCAACAGCAGCTCCATCAGGCACTTCCTCCTGCTGGCATTCGCACACACGCGGCAGCTGCAGCTCCTGCACTTCTGCCTCTTGCTGGGCATCTCCCTGGCTGCCCTCCTGGGCAACGGCCTCATCATCAGCGCTGTTGCCTGCGGCCACCACCTGCACACACCCATGTTCTTCTTCCTGCTCAACCTGGCCCTCAGCGACCTGGGCATGATCTGCACCACTGTCCCCAAAGCCATGCACAATTCCCTCTGGGACACCAGCAACATCTCCTACTCAGGATGTGCTGCTCAGGTGTTTCTGTTTGCCTTTTTCATTTCAGCAGAGGTTTGCCTCCTGACTGTCATGTGCTATGACCGCTACGTGTCCATCTGCAAACCCCTGCACTACGGGACCCTCCTGGGCAGCAGAGCTTGTGCCCACATGGCAGCAGCTGCCTGGGCCAGTGCCTTTCTCAATGCTCTCATGCACACAGCCAATACATTTTCACTGCCCCTGTGCCATGGCAATGCCCTGGGCCAGTTCTTCTGTGAAATCCCACAAATCCTCAAGCTCTCCTGCTCGCACTCTACCCTCAGGAAACTTGGTGTCATTGTGGTTAGTGCTCTTCTGTTGTTCGGTTGTTTTGTGTTCATGGTTTTCTCCTATGTGCAGATCTTCAGGGCTGTGCTGAGGATCCCCTCTGAGCAGGGACGGCACAAAGCCTTTTCCACTTGCCTCCCTCACCTGGCCGTGGTCTCCCTGTTTGTCAGCACTTGCATTTTTACCTACCTGAAGCCCCCATCCATCTCCTCCCCATCCCTGGATCTGGCCCTGTCAGTTCTGTACTCGGTGGTGCCTCCAGCCCTGAACCCCCTCATCTACAGCCTGAGGAACCAGGAGCTCAAGGCTGCAGTGTGGAGACTGATGACTGGATGCTTTCAGAAGGATTAAACTGATTGCCAAATTCTGCAAATTACTTTTTATAGAAGTCATCTTTGATACTTCCTGTTGGTTTCTTTGCTTTACTTTTATAATATTGTCCCTAAACAAAAGCCATTTATCCTGACATATCTCATTTTGTTCCTCCACACCTTCACTGTTACCCACAGACTGTGTCAATGAGGAGCGATGCTCCTGATGGGTTTAAATGACCTTAAGGACTTCCAAGCAGACTTTTCACAGGTGATCCCCCTTTTGTTCCTTCTCTGGAGCTGCAGCAGCAATGTCTGTGTGCAGAGCTGGGGGCAGATCAGTGCTGGCCCAGCAGCTGTGCCCAGCAGGAGCAGCAGCACTTGGTGTTGCCAGTGCTGCTGCCATGGCCCTGCCCTGCTGCCCTGGTGGCCCTGGTTTTGCTGCAGGGCCTGAGTGCTCTCAGGGCCGGGCACAGTCCTGGGGGTGGCAGTGCCGGGGCTGCAGAAGGGACAGGCCATGGGCACTGCTGGGGCAGCACTGACGCCTCAGGCCAGGCCCTGGGGGCTCCAGGCTCCTTGCCCAGGCTCTCTCAAGAACACGGCCAGGCCAATGCTCAGCACAGAAAAGCCCCATGAGCAGCCCCAGGCTGGCAATGGGCAGGCTGGGGGCAAACAGCATGGCTGGGGCTCTGCAAGGGCCCTGGGGGAAGGAGCAGCAGAGCAGGGGCTGATCCATCCCCAGTGCACTGGACAGCTCAGGGCAGCGTCCCAGAGCATCCTGATGGAGCTGCCAACAACAACCCGCCTCTGCAGCCCTGGCCTCTCTCCCAGCTCACACAGGTGCCCCATCCTTGCAGGCACAGACACGGCAGCACAGGCTCAGGAGCCCCTGTTTGCATTGCACAGAGCAGGGAGAGCACCCCTATGCTGTTGGTGTGGGGACATGAACCTGAGGGAGCACAAATGCCATCAGCCCCTGGGGCCAGCAAGGGCTGGGGGACACCAGGGAAACCACTCAGCTTTGTCGTGGCCTCTGCATTCAGCCAGAAAGTTTGTTCCCATCAGCTGCGAGTTTCCTGTCTCACTGCAGATGCTGTTGCCACTGCTCCAAGGGTGGTTTCAGAGTGTGCCAGAAGAAGCAAGGTTGGAAAAGACCTTGGAGATCATCAAGTACAACCTGTTCCCTGACACCACCTTGTCTCCCTGAGTCTCCTCTTCTCCAGGATAAACAACCTCAGCTCCCTCAGTCACTCCTCACAGGACTTGTGCTCCAGACCCCTCACCAGCCTTGGTGCCCTTCTCTTGACATGCTCCAGCCCCTCCATGTCCTTCCTAATCGAGGTGTGGCCTTACCAGTGCTGAGCACAGGGGAAGAATCATTGCCCTGATCCTGCTGGCCACACCATTCCTGATCCAGGCCAGGAGCCATTGGCCTTCTTGGTCACCCGGGCACACTGCTGGCTCCTGTCCAGCCTGCTGTCCATCACTCCCTGAAGGTTCCTTTCTACCTGGCTGCTGTCCAGTCACTCTGTCCCCAGTCTGTAGTGCTGCAGGGGTTGTTGTGGCCAAAGTGCAGGACCTGGCACTTGGACTTGTTCAACCTCAGCTTGTTGTATTTGGGCCCTGGATCCAGCCTGTTCAGGGCCCTGTGCAGAGCCCTCCTACCTTCCAGCAGATCCACACTCACACCCAGCTTGGTGTCATCTGCAGACTTGCTGATGCTGGACTCAGTCCCCTCATGCAGATCATCAGTGCAGATATTGAAATCCACGCTGGCTGGCTCTGACCCTCGGCCATCCTGTGGGTGCCCTGGGATGGCACTCAAGGTGATCTGTTCCATAACCTTGCCGGGCACCCAGGTCAGGCTGACAGGCCTGGAGTTGCCCAGCTCCTCCTTCCAGCCCTTCTTGGGGATGGGCTCACATTGGCACCTCCAGTTCTCTGGGACCTCCCTGCTGAGCCAGCACTGATGGTAAATGACGGAGAGCAGCCTGGGGAGCTCATCCATCAGCTCCCTCATCCCCCTGGGATGGATTCCATCTGCTCCCAGAGACACCTGTGAGCATCTGAGTGGCTCAGCAGGTCTCCAGCTGCTTCCTCCTGGATTACAGGGGTCTGTTGTGCTCCCTGTGCCCGTCCACCAGCTCAGGACTTGTCCTGAGGACAACTTGACTTAGTCTTGAAAACTGAGGCAAATAAGGGGTTAGGTACCTCAGCCTTTCCATCATATTTGGTAACCACATCTCCCCTAATAATGAATGGAGATTCTCCTTGTACCTCCTTTTGCCATTAATGTATTTATAGAAACATTTTTATTATCCTTCACAGAAGTGGCCTGGTTAAACTTTAAGCTTTTACCTCTCTTCTTTCTGCATGACCTAACAACATCCTTAAACATTTCCTGAGTTACCCGCCTCTCTGTCCAAAAGTTGATGCACCTTCTTTTTTGCCCCATGTTCCTGCAAAAGGCCCATCACATACAGAACGTCACCTGTTGGCTAAAGAACGCCTCAGAGCAGGAAAATACAAGAGTCTATAAATTAAAAGAAGGAAAGCAAGCTAGTAAAGTAAAAGAAGAAAAAGAGGCTGGGAAGGCTGACAAAAACTGGGACCTCCCTGACCACTTACCTCGTCCTACCCTTGCAGTACCCCAAATCCTTTCTCAAATTCCTCTTTCTGTGGACCCAATTCCTCCTCCTCCCCCAGCTGTCATTCCTTTACCACCTCCTAACCCAGTTATACCTCCAACACCTTCCCCTCAACCCTCTCCTTACTCTCTTTACCCTTCACTACTGTTCCAATACCTCTACTATCTCATGCACCCCTTATTCACCAGCAAGTTCCTGCTCTGCCTCCCCCAGCACAAATGAGAAGCCAAACAACATCTCAGAATCTCATACCCAAGAGTGAAGTTACCCAGTCAGCCTCCACAGCTGATGTTGTAACACCCGGTCCAAAGAGGCTGAAGTGGAAAAATTGTTCCCCCTCAGAGAAGTTCCCATGGGCGGGGTGGCCAGTGAGATTGGATTTGTAAATGCTCCTTTGACTGCGTCCAAAGTTGGAAACTTTAAGAAAGAATTGTGAAATTTAGTGGAAGACCCAGTAGGAATAGCAAATCAAATTTATCAATATTTCGCCCCTAATATTTATACATGAGGAGAATTGTACATCTTAAACATCCTATTTTTCCCAGAAGAGACTCGAATAATAAGAACTACAGGAATGAAAATTTGTGAGCAAGAAAACCAACCTGGGCCCCAAGGTAACAAAAAATGCCTTTAGTGGATCCTGACTGGGACCCTAATCAAGAAGAGGAGAGAAGGAATATGAGAGATCACAGGTCCCTGATGACCAGAGGGATAAAAGAATCAGTCCCTAGAGGGAGTAATACCAGGTTAGTGTTTGATAGCACCTAGGAAAAAGAAAAGACTCCAGCACCATGGCTTAATAGGCTAAAGCAAAACTTCCAGATTTACTCTAATGTTGACCTAGATAGCCCCAAAGGCCAAGTCCTTCTCAACACAAAATTTGTAACTAAATCCTGGCCCGATATCAGATGAAAGTTAGAAAGAATAGAGGACTGGCAGGAAAAAAGTATAATGAACATCTGAGAGAAGCCATAAGAGTATATCTGAGAATAGAAGAAAAAAAGACAAAAACAAAAGCTAAAATTACGGTAGCCATAGGCAGAGAAAGTGTAGGAGCCAACAAGGATGGGCCAGTAGAACCACTTAGAAAAGACAAAGGTTTTATTGGACAAAAAGGGGCTAGGGCTCTACTCAGTGACAAATATTGTTATTACTGTGGAGAGAAAGGACACCTAAAGAGAAATTGTAAGAAACTCCACTTGGATGAAGCCATAGCCTGGGAGCAAGAAACTCTAGAGAACATCTTAAGAAGAGATGAGAAATATGCGGAATAGGGGTGTCAAGGGTTCTATGCTCCGGGGAATTTAATGAATCATCTAGAAGAGCCCTTGGTAAATTTCGAGATTGGTCCCCAGAATGATGAATTTGAATTTTTAGTTGATACCGGAGCAGACGAGTCATGTGTGACTAAAATACCAACAGGACTCACAGTCGGTAAAAAGGTCTGCAAAGTTCGAGGGGCCAAAGGAGAATCATTTGAGGCCCAGATTATAGAAGATGTAGAAATTAGAGGAAATTCAAGAGAGTGTTGAGCTAATTTCATTTACATCCCTAGTTAGGTTGTGATTTATTAGGATATAATTTACAAATCAAATTGGGAATTGGAGTAATGCCAAAAGAAGGAAAAATGGTAGTACAAATAATGGTCTATACAAAGGGAGACATAGATGAAATCAACCCAAATGTGTGGGCAGAGGAGGGAAAAATTGGTTGTTTGAACAGTCCACCAGTAGAAGTAGAGCTGCAGAAAGACATCCCCCCCATTCGAGCAAAGCAGTATCCAATTTCCCGAGAGGGAAAGAAAGGACCAGCCCCAATACCTTACCAGTTATTAAAGGAAGGATTTTAGAACCGTGCATGTCTCCACATAATACTCCCATACTAGCATTGAGAAAAGCTGATGGAAGGTATCTATTAGCACAAGATTCAAGAGCAGTTAATAAAAGAATGATTGTGAGGCACCTGGTAGTACAAAACCCGGACACCCTTTTAAGCCAAGTACCTAAGGAGCATGCATGGTTCTCTGTCATGGATTTAAAGGATGCCTTCTGGGTGTGTCCCCTGGCTGATGAGTGCCGGAAATGGTTTGCCTTTGAATGGGAGGATATTGAAAAGAAAAGAAACCAGCAACTAAGGTGGACAGGTCTTCCCCAGGGGTTTAGAGAATCCCTGAATCTCTTTGGCAAGCTCTAGAAGAACTCCTAGAACAGTTTAAACCTGAGAATGGGGTACATATTTTACAATATGTTGATGATTTACTTGCATCAGAGGGAGAACAAGACTAAGTTAGAAGTTCTAGCATACAGTTCTTAAATTTCTTAGGGGAAAAAGGCCTAAAAGTAACACAACAGAAACTGCAATTTGTAGAACAAGAAGTAACATATCTAGGACATATAATTGGCCAAGGGTATAAAAGGTGAAGCCCCAAGAGAATGTTGGGAATTCTCTCCATCCCTGCCCCAAAGACCAAAAGGGATTTAAGAAAATTACTAGGTTTGTTTGGGTATTGCAGATTATGGCTTCATCAGTACAATAAAAGTGTTAAATTTCCATATGGCAAATTGAACGAATCAGAGTCTGTAACCTGGACCTCAAATGACAAGAACCAGCTTCAGAATCTGAAAATTAAATTGTCCCCTGCCCCTGTACTGAGCCCATCAGACCTTATAAAGAACTTTGACCTATTTTGAATGTGGAAGAGGGGATAGCTTGTGGAGTCCTTACACAGGACTGGGGAGGATGCAGGAAGCCGATTGCATCTCTCTCCAAGTTACCAGATCCAGTAGCCAGAGGGTGGCCAGCCTTTGTAAAAGTGACAAAGGCAACAGCCACCCCAATAGAAGACACACAGAAATTAACCTTAAAGAGGAAGATCCAAGTTCATAACCTGTGGGATCTCAGCACCTCAGGACTGATGTGCAGAGTGACCGAGACCACCCTTGGGGGGGCTCGGGAGTCCTGGAATGTTGCCAGAAGTGTCTGGTGGCTGGACTTTGATCCTACACGAGAGACGACACCTGTATGAGGATGGGAGGATTTCACTGGGGTGAATGGTGAAGGGATAAGTTAATTAGTGTGAAACACAGGGTTTAAGATTTCTGTACAGGGGGGTCTAAAGAAGTAAGATGGAGGAATTGGGGCGTGTCCTGTTCTTCTTCTTCTTCTTCTTCTTGGCCTCCATCTTCTGTGGTGATGTTGGCACTTTGGGATTGCTTATTACTAAAAGTGCACTGGTTAATAAGGGTAGAAGGTATTGGGGAAAAATGATAAATATTGTATACGTAATTTCAAGTATAAAGATAGGTGACCACCCTGGGGGCTCTCAGTGTGCTCATGGCTGGCTGCTGTGCAGACCTCTGTTGGGCCAAGAGAAAATCTTTTAGATAAACAATTAATAAACACCGAGACCGAGAAAAGATCTGAAGCCTCTTCTCGTCCTTTGAAGCGCGGGCTGTCCAAGACCACCCCGGGCCTTTCCAGGTCACCTAAACAGCCGAGAAACCGACAAGTGGCGTTCGCTGTGTGGGCTACCCCCCACCAACCCTTTCGGGGGGGAACAGCCCTGAAGAGCTGAAGAGCTGAAGAGCTGAAGAGCCGAGAGGGCAGCTCCGGCCTAGGACGAGTTCCCAAGAGAGCACTGATAGCTCCTGAGGAGAGAAGCCTGAAGGAAGAAAAAAAAAAAAAACGGCCAGAAGAGTCTGCAAAAAACAGCAGTCACTGAGAATTACATCTCTCAGCTTCTGCCGAAGAAAGTTCGTAGCAGAGCAGCCCGGATCAGAACCAGAAAGGCGCCTCTGGATCCTTCTCTCGTGAACTGCTGGACGGAGACCGGGAGCCTTTGGACTACTCTGATGACAGATTCGGTGAGAAGGTCAAAAATAAGAACATGGGGGGCACACTCTCCCAGGAACAGCGGGAAATTCTGTCTGCCTTACAAGGCGTGGCTGAATCATACACAGAAGGGATCCCAAAGAAAGAATTAAAACAGTTATTATTGTGGGCGAGGCTCAATTATCCACTTGCAGAAACATGCCTGCTATTCGAAGTTGGGTTTTGGCAAGAAATTAACAGACATTTATATATCTTAGCAACGAAAAAAGATGAGACAGCGTTAAAGCTTCTCTCGCCAGCAAGAAGAATGCTAGAAGGCATTTCGGTGAAGTCGGAAAGACTGAAAAAGCAACAAAAAGTTGCAGCACCCTCAGAAGGAGGAGGGGAGCAAAGCTCTGAGAAAAAATTAGTTCTGGCCTCAAGAAGCCAGGGGGAAAGGGCTCTCAAAGAAAGAGAGCAGGAAATAATATTAAAACCTCCGGTCCCAAAACCCAGAAACCCCAGGAAACTCCTAGAGCATCCTAAAACCCCGGAGAGTACAGGGGAGTCAGGATCGGAAGGGGGGATGCAGGGGGGAGAGAAGGGATCGGGGGGGGCGCTTACTTGCGGCGGCGCGGCGGCAGAGCAGGGCGGCCAGGCTGCGGCAGTGCAGGCGGGGGGCACGAGTAAAGAGATAATGGGAGATACGAGTTCCGGTGCGGCTTTTGTCAGCGCAGCGCTGGGGGTGGCGGCCGCCCCGGCCGGCAGGGTAGCAGAGACACGCGCAGCGGGCAAAACCCGCAAAAACCCAGGGGGGGAATCACAAACCAGCGCAGGAGCGGTAAACACGGGCGGCGAACTGGGGGAAGCTGCGCAGCCCCAAAAGGCCACTGTAGTGAGACGCAGGAGGCGCACGGTTGTGACGTCAGACCCGGTGCAGAGTTCGGCCCGAATCGCGGAGCGGACCCGGGGGCCGGCGGGAGGCGGGCTATACACACCGGTGGGAGGAATGGACACAGCGTCAGAGGAGGAGGAGACAGAGTCAGGGACAGACCAAGGGGAGGAGACTTCGGAGGTGGAACAAGGGGGAGAGAGTGACGTCAGCTCGGGAGAGACAGGGAGCGGCTTGGAGAGCACGCATGCGCGGAGAGCAGAATGCGGGCGGGGGCGGGCCAGGTCACCTGTGATGTCTCGGGCGAGGAGGTGCCATGCTCGGGATTCTATGTCCCGGGGCTCCGCACCTTCTTCAGACTTGGTACCTTTAGTTGAAACCCTCGGGGTCCAAGGCTCATCGCTTCAAGGGAGACGTTTTGGTGTTCGAGCTCCATTTTCAGCTGAATTAAAAGCCAGGCAGAAGACACGGCAGTCGACCGGAAGAGCAGTCAAGCTCATTCCGTCATCCAAGCTGGGGAGGCCGGTGACAGCGCCGCCTAGTGGGTGGAGGACAGAAGTGCATGACATGCTGGAACTGTTCGGTGGAGCCACAGCGCCATCTCGTGGCGAGACTGCAACAATGCAGCAATTTTTCCCAACATTATACAAAAAGAAAAGCACTTCAAAGAAGACAATGTTAACACAACAAAGGGATTATCCATCGACTTCGGGATTTCGTGAAGACGATGAAAGTTCAGATGAAGCACAGCTACAAGGAGAAGATGTCATAAGGATCACAGCATCGGAAGGTGTTTCGACATGGATGCTGTCAGCAGCAGAAGCAGCAAAAAGCTTCTTGCATTCAGTTGATACAGCAAAACAGAAATATCAACAGGATCCTCGAGTTTCCTTTTCGGATTTAGGAGCGAGGCCAAAAACCTCAAGGCGAGAAATGAGGCACGATGAATCACTGATGACATCCACAACACCATTATTCATGCAAATCCCAATGGAACCTCAAGAAGAGGAATTTCAAGAGCCGGTGAAGACGATGGATTGGAAGCGAATCAGAAAAGCATTGGCAAAAGAAAAGCATTTATTTCCGGGATCAGGAGATCTGACAATGCTGGTGACATATGATGCCCAGGGACAGAATCCAAGGTGGGAAAGGATGGGTCATGAGACACTCAAAGACTTAGGGAAGGCGGCTCAAAATTTTGGGCTGAATTCACAATACTTCAAACAGCTACTAAAAGGGACATTCACCACATATGACCTCACGCCATATGATATTCAAAGTATTGTGGCAATGATTCTCACTGACACACAGAGTCTCATCTGGGAAAAAAGGTGGAGAAAATATCTTTCTGAATTGCGGAATAGATATCAAGGGGGCCAAACGCGAACCTCACAGAAGGGCAGCTAGCAGGAGATCCTCCAGACGACAACCCAGGGGAACAAGCAGCGCGGCTTCCACAAAGAGTGTTAAGCGACAATAACCCACACAATGTGAAAGATGTTTTAAGTCACAAGGCCCCTCAGTGGCTAACCGACTACCAAATACTAAAGTATGAAGTCATCCTAATAAGTACCAAGGGCCTTGAATGTGTCACTTCAAAATGTTTAAATCCAGCCCAGTTCCTCATGGGAGAGCTGTTAACAGACCTGGAGCATGATTGTTTAGAAATTATTGAAACACAGACTAAAGTGCAAGAAGATTTAGAAAAAGGGCCCCTCCCATATGGGAGAATTTTATTTACAGATGGATCATCACAAATGGTAGCCAGTAAACAGGTCTCAGGGTATGCAATCATAGATGGGCAGAACATGCAAGTTGAGGAAAAAGGAAAGCTACCCTCAAATTGGTGTGCCCACTGCTGTGAAATCTGTGCCCTGAAGAGAGGGCTAGATTTACTAGAAAAAGACAAAAGAACAATCTATACTGACTCCCAGTACGCATTTGGGATTGCCCATACATTTGGAAAAACATGGGAAGAACAAGGGTACCTAAATTCTAAAGGCAAAAATTTAATACCTAAAGAGCTAAGAAAATTTGTAATAGAGTCCCTGAGGAAACCAACAGAGATAGAGATAGCCAAAGTTCACATAAAAGGACATCAAAAAGGGGACATCCTTAAAATGAAAGGAAATTGATTAGCTGATCAAGTAGCAAAAGAAGTAGCCTTGGAACAAGGTAGTCCAATTAAAATTCTTATGATAGAAGGAACACCTAGTAGGGAAAGAAAAGAGGAAAGACCCATCTTTGACGAGAAAGAATTAAGAGAGTTAGAAAAGATAAGAGGACAGCAAAAAGAAATTGGAGAATGGTGGACCTCTGATGGATGGCAATTTTTAAATAAAGCTCCAGCCCAAAAGGTGATGATGGATTTACACGAGTTGACCCATTGGGGAATACAAGGCTTATGTGACCACCTTCCAAGGGATCATATGTGCATAGGAGTACCTAACATAGCAAAGGCAGTTACCAAGGGATGTTTAACTTGCCAACAAATTAATCAGAAAGTAACAAGAAGAGTACTGTCTGATCTGGGGGAAGAGAGTTGGCCTTGCAGCCATTCCAAAGTGTGCAGGTAGACATCACAGTAATGCCCCCTGTCCAGGGATACAGACACTTATTAGTGATCATGGATCATCTCACCCATTGGGTAGAGGCATTCCCAACAAAAAGAGAGACAGCCCAAGTAGCCACAAAAACAATCCTAGAAAACATCATTCCCCAATATGGGTTGATAAATAATGTCGATTCTGACTGAGGTCCACATTTTACTGCCCAAGTCTTACAAAAAGTTGTTGAAGCCCTGGGAATGAAATGGAGGTTGCACAGCCCATTGGCATCCCCGTTGCTCCAGAGGAGCAGAAAGAATGAATAAAACCATCAAAAACATGTTAACTAAATTAGTTACAGAAACCCAGATGTATTGACTTAAATGTCTACCCTTAGCACTGTTACAAATTAGAACAAGGCCTTGATCAGGTATAAGAGTCTCACCTTATGAAATGATGTTTGGACTCCCTTTCTTGAAAACCTCATATAGCACAGGAATTTATCCAGAAGGAGAGACAGCCAGCCAAAAATATCTAAAGGCTATAGGAAATGCGTTAGAAGATCTTAGGAAAAAGATCAAACCTCTCCGTTAGACACTAAGGGACATAACATCAATCCAGGAGACTGGGTGTTAGTTAAATGGTGGAACTCTGCACCTTTACCCTCTAAGTTTGAAGGCCCTTTTCAGGTCCTACTCATCACCAATGCAGCCATATGACCCAAGAGAAGGGGTGGACGCATATAACCCAGATTAAAGGACCTGACCACCTCCCACTGAAGAGTCAAAACCAATCACATCCCCTAGTAAGTCTTCTAATGAATTTATATGTTAAATTGGATTCTAAGATTACAAGCAGTACTTGAGATGGTATTGAACTGAACCTCTCTAGCTTTAGACCACATAAATGACCAACTATCCCAGACTAGAACTGTAGTGTATCAAATCAGACTAGCAGTAGGTTATTTATTGGTCGATGAAGGAAGTATATGTGGAAAATTTAAATCCTCTAAGGGTTGTTTAGAAATGGGTGACCACAGTGAAGTCATTAGAAATATCTCAAAGGAAATCTGGAAGTTAGTTTATGTTGGAAGACAAGAGTGGACCCCTACATTCGATACCAGCTGGTGGGACAATTTTTGTCATTAAAAGGTAACAGATGGAAAAAACCAGCCTTTTTCATCTTATGTGAAATTGCTAGTTTGATCCTCCTACTTTGCATGCTCCCCTGTATAATCCGAGTTGTGACATCTGCTGTACAAGCAAGTTTAATGATACTAAAAGAGCTTAATAAGAAAGAAGTAAAAGAAATCATGATAATGAATGATCAAGAACGTGAAGATGCCAAGCAAATTTACAACCAATATTAAAAATTGTACTTTCAAGAAGAAGTAATTGCTAATTGATGCATGCTTGGGCCCGACTGAACAATTAGAGGGGGAAATTGTAGAGAATTGATTGTTAAAGGAGTTGATATAAAGTTCATTGTTAAAGGAGTTAATATAAAGTTCCAATGTTAGTCATAGATTGTTTGTTGAATGTTTAATAGTTAGGTCAACTTCCGATGCTAGTTAAAGGATTTATAATTATGTAAATCCCCTCACTGTCAGGTGTTACCCCCACTGCTCCTGTTAGCGTTCAGAAGCACATAATCACAAGAATGATTCTATGCAGGTGCTTTTGTTGAAGAGCTCTGGGTGTCAGGGGTACAAACCCAAATCTGTCTCTGACATGCATTCAGGATGAACATGTTTTTATATTCTATAGTTATATAACTTTCATGTTAATTACTAAACTTATATTGTTCTATTGTATACATAGATTTCATCCAAGCATGGGCTCCTCGTGGCTCCCTCTTAAGTTTCTAACATAGTTTCTCATGATTCTTCTTATGATTATACAATAATTATATTTAATTACTAAGCAATCATCACATTGAACAATTATATAATTTATCATATACTGCTTAAGTAAATGCAATTTCACATGATTTGGCAAACACAAAGCCTGACATTTTCAGAGTCTACTTTTCACATTTTTCCAGGCTCCACTAAGTCCAGCTTCTTTCTAATTCCCCAAATTTTATGATTTTAGAACCTTTTACTATCACTCCCACTCTCATCTAAGATGGCGAACTACCCGACACCATAAAGAAGAGGATTATGTCATAATAACCAAATATGAAAATCCCATAAGACCTAACAGAAAAGAATGACCTAACAAAAACCCCTAGAACAACAAGCCACCGTGCAAATGAAGAATTAAAATAACACCTCTAACCAGAGAAAACATAAGACAACATCAGGGCAATGGTCAGAGCTTTTTGCCTTTGTCACCCTAACCAGAGCAGGCCAAGAGCAGTACAGGGACCATGGACCTGAAACCAACAGTGTCTACCCAGAGAATCTTGAAAGGAGAGAAAACCCAGCCAAGCCAGGCCTTGCTCAGCACTGCAGTTTCCTGCTCAGAGCCTTGGGCTCCCTGCAATCCTGCCCTCAAGGATCTGCTCTCACCAGGCCCTGGGCAGCCTTTGGCACTCCCTGCCGTCACTGGGGCCCAGCCATGCTCCAAGGCACTTGGAGTTTTGCTGCTGACTCCTTGAGCAGCTTCTCCATCCTTCTCTGCGTGCCTGAGGCTCCTGGAGCCAGCCCCAAATCCAGCATGGGGCTGATTAAAATACAGAAAGACCTCAGGAGCTCTTTGTCTCCCTCCCAGTGTCTTTGAGTCTCCAGGGCTTGTGCAGGGATTGGAGTAATTTGGAGTTGTCTTCAGGAGGGAGATTCCAAAGTGCACATCTTGATTTTTGGTTTCAGTCAAGGAAATATTTTTTTACTTTTCATTTCAGCGAAGAGGGGATAGAAGCATTGCCCAGGTGATCTTGATGCTGAATGTCTCCTTAGGAAGGTCTGGGCAGGGAGAAGAATGAGCCCCTTGCAGGCTGAGCCTGTTTGGCCAAGCTGCTCCTCACCCCCAGCCTCACCATGTGTGACATCACACACCTGGGGCTGACATCCCAAAACATTAAAAAAATTCTGCATTTTACTTGAAAATTAGAATATAATAATTAGTAAAATTGTAGTAATATTTTTCTTATTTATTATACTCTTATTCAAAATTCTTATTACCCAATTTCTAAAGTGATATGAAAAATCAATGCGTTTTTAGCTACCAAAAAATTATTCCTCATTCGTTCTAAGTCACAAAATTCCCTTCATTAATTGTCAGCTATCAGCTATTGATTTCTCCTTCTTTATTCAAATAATTTAGCACTCTTGTCATCTTTTGTCCTATTTTCTCACACAGACTCAAGGGAGGAACTTTGGGGTCCCTGGAGACATTTCTGGGGCACATTTGGGGCAGTTCTGGGTCGGGGAGGTAATTCAGAGAGAACTTGAGGGTGTGGAGGACACTTGGGGAAGCCGGGTGGGCACTTGGAGGGGTACTCAGGGATTCTGAGGGACAGTTCGGGGTCCAGGGGGGCCCCTGGAGGTCAGAGAGGGGAATTTGGGGCCCTACGGAGTCCGGGCGTGCCCTTGGGGGACTTGAACGGGGCTCTCTGGGGCACGGGGGGTGAAGGGAGTTGAAGGCGCGGGGATCATACAGTTTGATGGCACCGCGGAGCATCACGGGAGTTTTGGGTGCAGCCGCAATGGCTCTCGGTGGGGCACGGGGCATGACGGGAGATGAAGTCTCGGCTGGAATTGCACTGTACAGGCGCTGCAGAGGATGATGGGAGCTGTAGTCCCACAGGTGTTTTGGAACACGATGTTTGGGGGTCCGGGAAGGCACTTGGGGGACACTTTTGCGTCCGAGACGCGAGTTGAAGTCCTCGGGGGAACTTAAATGGTTCGAGAGCCCTTGGGGGGAGCTCGGAGAGCTCTAACCAGGCTCTTTAGGACGCGGGTCACAGCAGGAGTTTCAGGTGTGGGACTGTGTTCTGAGGGGCTCTGGGGCCGCGTGGGATGAGAGGAGATGAATTCCCAGAAGTAGCACTACCGGGCATCTGTGGGGTTGGGAGCAATCAGGGGGTCCGGGGAAACTTTGGGGGGTCCAGAATGGGCGCTGAGAGGGCACTGAGGGATCCTGGAGGGTCTGGACACTTATGGGACAGATGGGGGTGGTTGCCGCAGGTTCTGTGGAGCGCAGGGCATGACGAGCGTTTTAGTTGCAGCTCCAGTGGGGCTATATCCGGATGCGGGGCATGATGGGAGATGTAGGCAAATAAAAATAAGGTGCCAATCTAGGCACCGCCCGTAGTCCCGTATCCCTGGTGCTGATTGGCTGCGAACGGTGATGGGCGGGAGCCTCGGCAAATGGGATGCAGTGGAGGCGAGAACAGCAAAATCAGCCTTCTCCAGTCCTTCCCACTACAGCTCAGTTCACTCCCAGTACAGACCAATATAACCTCAGTAAAGCCCAGTTCATCCCCAAGTAGAATCCAGTACAACCCCAATACCCCTCCAGTTCCTCCCAGTACAGCCCAGTCCATCCCAATACACCTGAGTAGATTCCCAGTTGTTCCCTGTTTCTCCCAATGTCATCCACAGGATGCCCCAGTGTCCCCAATCTTCTCTGCAATAACCCCAGTGTCCCCAGTATGTCCCAGTCCCCCCCACTGTCACTCCCAGTATGTCCCAGTCCTCCCCAGTGTCTCCAAGGACAGTTTCATTTCTCATGGTGGCCGTGGCAGCCAAACCCAGCAGTGGGGTCAGTGCAGTGCCCATGGCCACAGCCCCTTGCAGTGCCCAGTGCAGCTTGGGCTGATGATCCACCCTCACAGCTGGCACAGGGCAGCTCTGCAGTGCCTTTGGTGGCACCTGGGGCTAGCACACACCTGAGCAGTGTGTCTGTTTGCACTGGGGAAAATCAGGAGTTTCAGATTGCTTCAAAAATCCCCCAAAAGGGAAAACCCCTCTGAGGCTGGGTGCAGCCAGCTCTGCAAGCACAGCAGGGCCCAGGGAAGTGAGAACAGACAGGATGGGGCTGGGCAATGTGGAGCAAGGTTGTCCACACTGGGTCAGAGCTCCAGGCACAGCTCCTGTGAGCAGGCCAGAGCTGCTGAGGAGAGACCCTGGGTCAATATCAATAACAGAATTATGCAATCAACTCTGCTCTAAAGAGAAATAAAATAAAATACTTTATTTAAAATAGGGATATGTATTTCATACAAGTTCTTTGAAATCTTTCTCCATAACTGGACTAGGATAAATTTAATGATTCTCACAGGGCATTGATGTTGTTTACATCAGACTGAGTCCCTGAGAGTGTCTTCAAAAAACTTCTCAAGAACTCAAAATTAAATTGTAACTCTGAACATTCTTGAAGTTTTAATGGGTCCCACTGAGGGACACGACTGAGAAAGTTCCAGTTGGAGCAGAACACTGGAGGCAGTGCTGACAGCTGGGGACCAAAAGGCTGAGCACACCTGGATGTGTTTGAGGAATGCAAAGGGTCAAGGCCTGAGCCCCAGCCCCTGGCCAGGCAGATCCTGTCCCTCCCTCCTTGCTCAGGGCTCTTCCCGGGATGGGCACTGGCATGTGGGGATGTGCAATGCCAAGGGCAGGAGCATGGGGCGGCCCCTGCCAGGCTGCTGAGCAGGGACAAGGAGGCAATGAGGCCTCAACCCTGCAAGGGTCACTTGTCTCCTGCTCCTGCCTCAGGCCCAGGCCCAGCAGCCATGGCCAAAATGCTGCCCAAGTTGGCTCTGGCAGGGCTGTCTTGCAGCTGCTGCCCATCCCTGTGCCCTGTGCAGCCCAGGCTGTCCCACGGTGTCCCTGCCCTGCGCCTCTGTCCCTGCAGGCTGTCGGCATCCCCTGGCTGCCCCACCTGGCTGGGCCCTTCCTTTGCTGACAGCTCTGTCTCCTGCCTGCCCCTGCCTGCCCACACAGAGCCTGGGGCTGATACCAAAATGGTTCATTCCGTTTTTACCCTGCCTGTGAACTTCCAGCACAGGAACAAGGCATGCAGGGGCTGCTTTCCTAGCAAGGATGGTTGAAAGAGGAAAAGAAGACATCTGGCTCAAGGGGGCAGGGATAGAGAAAACAAGGAGTGAATCTGGGAACTTGGGGTGGGTTCTATGGAAGTGGGTAAATTGTAATTCACATTTAGGGACTTTATATAGGTATCACACTGGTAGAATTCCATGTCCACATAGGGTTAGGAGTTATCCCATGTTGGACCTTAAGCCTGAATAAATGATTGTCTCTGAAATAGCAGATTAGTGTTTGGGAGCCTTATTCTGATATTTCAGAGATTTGGTGACAGCAGGGCCTCACAGAAGCAAGGAGTCAGCTGTGACACTGAGCAAACTCATGGAACAAAGGGTCCATGTGACACAGCAGAATCCCATGGAACCAAAATCCATTTTGGCCATTGGGGCCTCATTGAACCAATGGTCCATTGTGATAGTGCGGATCCAAGGAGACCATGGTGACCCTGAGAAACCTCTTGGAACCAAGGGGCCATTGTGACACAGCAAGGCCTGGTGGAACCATGGGTCCATTGTGACACTGCAGAACCTCACAGAACCAAGGTGACCGTGTTACACTGTGGAACCTCATGGAACAAAGGGTCCATGGTGACACTGAAGAACCAAGGAGACTGCTGCTGGCAGTGTGAGAGCTCATGGAACCAGAAGTCCATTGTGACGCAGCAAGGCTTCGTGGGACCAAGGGTGCCTTGTTAAACTGTGTGGCCTCATGGAACCATGAGCCATTGTGACACAGAGTGGCCACACAGAGCCAAGGGGCCACTGTGACACTGCAGCCCCAAGGAGACCATTGGGACTGAGGAACCTCATGGAACCAAGAGTCCATTGTCCCCCTGTGGGGCCCTGTGGAACCAAGGGGAGCACAATGACATTGCGGAGCCTTATGGAACAATGGAGACTGTTCTGACCCTTTGGGACCCAATGGAACCAAGGGGCCATTAGAGCATGGCAGGGCCTGGTGGAAGCAAGGGGACTGCAGTGAACACTGTGGGTGGCCATGGGATGAAGTGTCCATTCTGACTCTGTGGGACCAAGGATACCATTGTGATGCTCTGGGGCATCATGGAACCGAAGGCCCATTGTGACCCTGCAGGGCCTCATGGAACCATGGAGGCCATTTTTACACTTGGAGGCCTTGTGAAACCAAAGGGCCATTGTGGCACTTCAGAGCCTTGTGGAGCCAAGGGGACCACAGTGACACTGTGGGCTCCATGAAACCAATGGTCTGTTGTGACATTGCAAGGCCTTATGGGATCATGGAGAACATTGTGACACTACAAGCCTAATGGAAGCAAGGGGCCATTGTGAAATTATGGAGTCTTGGCAGGCCAAGGGGCAGTTGTTACACTCTGTGGCACCATGGAACCAAGGAGTCCATTGTGACACTCCAGGGCCCCTGGAACTAAGGATCCATGGAACAGTGCAGGACCCCATGGAAACAAAGGTCCATTGGGACATTGTGGGGCCTCATGGAATCCTGGAGGCCAGATGACACTTGGAGGCCTCGATGACACTTGGAGGCCTCATGGGATCAAGGGGCTCTGCAGGGCCTCATGGAACCATGGAGACCCTTCTGACATTGGGAATCCCCATGGAACCAAGGGTTCATTGTGACACTGCAGCACCAAGGAGACCCCTGTGATACTGCCAGGCCTCATGGAAGCCAGGGACCATTGTGACAGTCTGGAGCCCCATGGAAACAAGGGGTCAGTGTGACACATCTGGGCCTGATGGAACCAAGGATCCAATATGACACCATCACTGTGACACTGCAGGGCCCCATGGAAACAAGGGAACAGGGAACTGGTCTGGTTGGCTTGGCCTGACTGGTCCAACTGCCCTTGGCATGTCGAGTGTCTCCTCATGTACCCTTGAAACCCTGGGGCTCTGGGCTTTCCTTCAAATGGAAAAGAACTGCCCTGCTCATTCAAGCATCCGTGGACAAAATCAGATTCCCCCTCCAAAATTCCCAATATCCAGGGATTTTTCACACATAAAAGCTGCCATTACAACACGTCTGGCTGACCTTGTCTTCCTGAGGGCTGGGTCTCACCTGCCTTCAGACACTGGGGCTCTGTGCTTCCCTTCCTATGGAAAAGAAACATCCCTCCTGCACAGGCACCCATGGCCAAAACTGGTACTTGTCCTCCAAAATTCCTGCCTTCAAGGGTTTTTTCTCCCAGACAAGATCTCCCAGTAGAGACAGGCCTGCCTGGCCTTGGCTTTTGGTGGTTGTCTGAATTCTGCCCTGAAACACTGGGGCTCTGCCCTTTCCATCCTAAGGGAAAAGAACCATCCTTCTTCTCCAGGTGTCCATGGCTGGAATTGGGATTCCACCTCCAATAGTCCTATATCCAATTATTGCTCCTACACAAAAGCTTCCATTACAGACAAGTCTGGCTGGCCTTGGTCTCTGGTGCCTGCAGTTCATCAGCCCCTGAAGCACTGGGGCTATGTGCTTTCCTTCCTATGGAAAAGAATCTTCTTATTCCTCCATGGCCAAAATTGCTACTCCTCCTAAAATATTCTCTACATGAAAGGTTTCTCCCAGACAAAACCTGCCTGCTCTCACAGGTGTTGTGGGCTCTGATGGCCACCTGTCATCTACCCCTGAAACACTGGGGCTCTCTGCCTTCCTTGTGATGGAAATAGAACAGTCTCCTCATCCAGGGACCATGGCCAAATTTGAGATTTGGGCCCTAAATTTCATATATCCAAGGATAGCTCCCAAGCAAAAGCTGCCAGGAGAGACAAGTTTGGCTGGCTTGGCCTCCCAGGGGCTGCTTCTCATCTACCATCAAACCCTGGGGCTCTCTCTTTGCTTCAGATGGAAAAGAAATGGCCTTGTCATCAAGGGACCAGTGGCCAAACCTTGTATTCTACCTCCCAAATTATGTGTATCCAAGGATTTCTCTCAGGCACAAGCTGCAATTCCAGAAAGGTCTGGCTCGCCTTGGCCCTTGGTGGCTGCTGTTCATCTGCCCCTGAAGCACCGGGCCTCTGTTTTACTTCCAATAAAAGAGAAGAGAATTGTTGCTCACATCAAAGTGCCCATGGGCAAAACTGAAATTCGGCCTAAAAAATCCCATCTATCCAATGATTGCTCCAAGGCAAAAGTAGCCAGGACACACAGGTCTGACTGGTCTTGTCCTGAGGTGATTTTCTTAGCCTATGAGCAGAATGTTTTCATTTGCCAATATCTTGGAGAGGGCCCAGAGATTTCCCAAGGTGGGGTTTGGAGGCCTCAAGCACATGAGCACAATATAGGGACAAAGCATCTCTGTGCTCAGTGGGGTGGAGACTGAGGACAGCAGAGGAGAGCCCTGGGAGGGACTGGAGGGTGGTTTCAGAGATGGTGGCTCCTTTTGACATAGTAGAGAACAGACAGAGAAAGAAAGAATTAATGCAAAGGACAGATAGGGAGGGCCAGACAGGACCCAAAGAGAAAGGAATTTCCCTCCCAGGGCAGGGCTGTGGTGCAGCACATCCCCAGCAGGAGTCTGGGTCAGCCCAAGGCTTTGTGTGAGCAGACAGGGGCAGGCAGGAGGCAGAGCTGTCAGCAAAGGAAGGGCCCAGCCAGGTGGGGCAGCCAGGGGATGCCGACAGCCTGCAGGGACAGAGGCGCAGGGCAGGGACACCGTGGGACAGCCTGGGCTGCACAGGGCACAGGGATGGGCAGCAGCTGCAAGACAGCCCTGCCAGAGCCAACTTGGGCAGCACGTTGGCCATGGCTGCTGGGCCTGGGCCTGAGGCCATGAGGGGACAAGTGACCCTTGCAGGGTTGAGGCCTCATTGCCTCCTTGTCCCTGCTCAGCAGCCTGGCAGGGCCCACCCCATGCTCCTGCCCTTGGCATTGCACATCCCCACATGCCAGTGCCCATCCCGGGAAGAGCCCTGAGCAAGGAGGGAGGGACAGGATCTGCCTGGCCAGGGGCTGGGGCTCAGGCCTTGACCCTTTGCATTCCTCAAACACATCCAGGTGTGCTCAGCACCAGAGATACCTTGGCCTTGTTTATCCCCAGCTGTCATCACTGCCTCCTGTGTTCTCCTCTAACTGGAACCTGGGGACACTTTTTGAGTTGTGTTCCTCACTGGGACCCCATAACAACTTAAAGAAACTTCAGAGTTTCAATTTAGCTTTGAGTTCTTGAGAAGTTTTTTGAACACTCTCTCAGGGACTGAGTCTGATGTAAACAACACCAAAGCCCCAAGAGGGTCATTAAAGTCCTTGTGCTGTGTCTGTGCTGCTGAGCTGGGCTGGGCTCCTGGCCCAGAGAACCAAGAAGTGCTTCAAAAAGACATTTCTGCTTAGGAGCAACTCCTCTCCCAGCCCAGCAGGGCTGGGGCACTGCCTGCAGCCACTCTGGGCACAGCACAGAGGCACAGAGAGCTTCAATCAGTCCAGGCTGGGAAGGTGCTGAGAAGTGCCTGGGGCACAATCACTGCCAGCCCTTGGCACAGAAACCTCTGGCTGCAGGACAATGTAGCTGCAGCTCCTGGAGCCATCTCCTAAAGCTGGAACATCCAAATGCCTGCAGACTCTGTGAGTAAAACTCTGATTATTTCTGGTGCAGGGGAGGTGAAATGCTCATGGAGCTTTGACATGCTGAGGAATGCTGGTCAGTCATAAAATATTTCCAATACAAGGATTTCATTAAAAATTAGGACATTTCCAAAGACTTTGTCTTCAGTTTCCGAATATTGGAGAATGGCAGGGAGCGGGGGGATTAACATTAAAGATTAATTATGAATTATTAATTATGAAATTTTACAAGTGTCTGAGACATTTGACCTGTTACTTTCAGTGATCAATAGGTACACAGGAGATCCCTAATGTGTTTTCAGCCACTCTGCCCACAGACAGCACCAACATCCCCTTTGCTGGAGCCATCAGGCTCAGTCTGAGCTGTCCTTTGTCCCATCTGCAAACAGAACCTGCCCCAGCCAGTGCCCTGCAGACAGGGTTCTGTAGGGCCAAGGAGAGGGCACAGAGATTTGGGGTCTGTGAGTGCTGGCAGGGAGGGATCAGGCACAGAGAAACACCTGCAGGAGGGAAATCTCCAGGAAGCAGAGAGAAGATCAGGCAATAAGAGAAAACAAAACCCAGCAATGCTGTGGCAGGGAGAGTTTAGAGATGTCCACAGGATCTCCTCCAGTGCAGCCCATCCCTCTGAACAAGCCCCCTCCCTCCTGTCCCCCAGGCAAGCCTCTGCCCTCAGGGCTGGGGCTCCAAGGCGTGCAGCCCCTCCTGTGCAGGCAGAGCTGCAGCAGAGCCGTGGGGCAGCTCTGCAGCCCTGGGCCCAGTTCCCTCTGCAGAGCACAGAGCTGGGAGCAGCTGCCTGGCCCTGGGGGCTCTGGAGGGGGCACAGCTGGCTCAGGGTGACACTGTCCCCAGTCCAGGCTCTGCGCAATGCTGTCAGTGCAGCCAGGGAAGGAGCTGCATCTCCCTCAATCCAATGCCATCATAGGACACCTGGAATCTCCCTGAGATTTCAGTCAAAGCTTTGAGCTTCCCTGCAGGATACAAACCTGTCCTGTAGCATCTCTGTGTTATCTAAAAGCCCCATGGTGAGACACAGAAGGTCTATGATGAGAAAATGCTGTTGGGTTGGTGAAATTAGCCCTGTCCTGGGTACAAATGTGGGGCTGAGACCTTGAAAAGGGGATGGACATTTGGTGGACTGTGGGGATCCATCTGCTCTCAGCAATGTCAGGATGGTTTTTAAAGGAAACATGGGAGGGTGATCATCCTCTCTCTGGGAAAGGTGAAAGCCCAGAGAATCCTGGAACAGGACAGGGTGACAGACCTCCTTCCCTCCCTCTCCACTCACCACCTTGCCTCAGAGAACTCAGTGTTCTCCCTGAGGGCAGCAGAAATGCAGAGTTTCTGACATCCAAAAATATTCAGCAGGGGAGATGAATAAAAGCTGTAAATAACACTAGTACTTTTAAACAGACTTTACCATTCCTGTTCTCTGGCAGTGGGAGGGCAGATGCTGACAGGGCCTTCTGTGTTAACAGAGACTCAAAGAGGAACATGAGGACAGGTCCTTGTCCCTCGCCTATGTCTGCACAGCAAGGCTGAACTAAAAAAACCTCTGTGTGTACCTGCCCTGAACCTGAAGTCCCAGTCATGCAGCACCAGCCAGGGCTCCACACTTGGAGCTGAAGGAAAATCTGCTGGAAAATGAAAAGGGTGTCAGAGTGTTACAGGAGAAGGATCTGTGGGAAAGCCTTTAATTTTGCTGGAAGAAGTTTCTCCCAACCGGTCACTGACTTTTCTCCATGAACAGCTTCCAATGGCCAGAGACAGCAAATGTCTAACAGCAGCTCCATCAGGCACTTCCTCCTGCTGGCATTCGCACACACGCGGCAGCTGCAGCTCCTGCACTTCTGCCGCTTGCTGGGCATCTCCCTGGCTGCCCTCCTGGGCAACGGCCTCATCATCAGCGCCATAGCCTGCGGCCACCACCTGCACACGCCCATGTTCTTCTTCCTGCTCAACCTGGCCCTCAGCGACCTGGGCTCCATCTGCACCACTGTCCCCAAAGCCATGCACAATTCCCTCTGGGACACCAGGGACATCTCATACACTGCATGTGCTGCTCAGCTCTTTTTCTTAGTGTTCTTCATTGGAGCAGAGTTTTCTCTCCTGACCATCATGTGCTACGACTGCTATGTGTCCATCTGCAAACCCCTGCAGTACGGGACCCTCCTGGGCAGCAGAGCTTGTGCCCACATGGCAGCAGCTGCTTGGGCCAGTGCCTTTCTCACTGCTCTCATGCACACAGCCAATACATTCTCCCTGCCCCTGTGCCATGGCAATGCCCTGGGCCAGTTCTTCTGTGAAATTCCCCAGATTCTCGAGCTCTCCTGCTCCAAATCCTACCTCAGGGAATTTGGGCTCATTGTGTTTAACATTTTTTTACTATTTGGTTGTTTTATGTTCATTGTTTTTTCCTATGTGCAGATCATCAGAGCCGTGCTGAGGATCCCCTCTGAGCAGGGATGGCACAAAGCCTTTTCCACCTGCCTCCCTCACCTGGCTGTGCTCTCCCTGTACCTCAGCACTGGCACATTCGCTCACCTGAAGCCCCCTTCCATGTCCTCCCCATCCCTGGATCTGGTGATGTCACTACTTTACTCGGTAGTGCCTCCAGCCCTGAACCCCCTCATCTACAGCTTGAGGAACCAGGAGCTCAAGGCTGCAGTGTGGAGACTGATGACTGGATGGTTTCAGAATCATTAAACTGCTGGCCAATGTTTGCAAATCACTTGTAATAGAAGTGATATCTTATAATTCTTGGTTTCATTTTGGAGGTCTGTGAAAAACACTTATCACTTGGTTTTGACATTTTACGAGTTTATAAGTAATAAAGTGTTATAAAATAGTAATATAATTAGAGTAATAAAAATTTGGACAATTAGGATTTAGGACAATATGAGAAAATAAAAAACAAAGAGTTATGGACAGTCTGGGTACCTCTTTCTGGGAAAAATAAGACCAAAAAGGACACAGAGGATCAACTCTTAAAAACAACAGCCTGTTGAATATTCATACATCACATACATGATGCATAAATTCCAATTAAAGAAGGTATTCTTTCTGTTAGTGTGAACTTCTTCCTCTTAATCCTAACAGCATCTTCAGGGCTGAGCGAGGCAAGAAGAAGTTGGATTCTTCTGATAAGAGAGCAATAAATTCCTCTATAAAAGATTTAGGTGTCCTGTGGCTGCTATATGATGAAAGTCTTCTCTTTGAAAAGAAGTACCATAAATACATAGTTTCTATTTTAACATCATGTTAGAACCTAAAACTGTATTTAACACAAAACTTAAAAATTAATGCAACATAACTTTCTAATGAAACACATATAATATTCATTTTAATATTTGCAAAAAGCCAGTATAAAATACACATTTTTCACAAGGTCCTTTTCCTTTGTTTTATGTTTTAATATTAACCCCAAAGACAGGTCATTGTTTCTGCCATTTCTAATTTTGTTTCTCTCCATCTTCCTGGTGGCCACAGACTGTGTCAATAAGGGGCTATGCTCTTGGTGGCTTTAAAGGAACTAAAGGATCTCCCAGCAGAGTTTTGTGCAGAGATGCCCTTTTGTTGCCTTCTCTGGAGCTGCAGCAGCAATGTCTGTGTGCAGAGCTGGGGGCAGAGCAGTGCTGGCCCAGCAGCTGTGCCCAGCAGCAGCAGCACTTGCTGTTGCCAGTGCTGCTGCCGTGGCACTGCCCTGCTGCCCTGGTGGCCCTGGTGTTGCTGTAGGGCCTGAGTGCTCTTGGGGCCGGGCACAGCCCTGGGGGTGGCAGTGCCGGGGCTGCAGCAGGGACAGGCCATGGGCACTGCTGGGGCAGCGCTGATGCCTCAGGCCAGGGCCTGGGGGCTCCAGGCTCCTTGCCCAGGCTCTCTCAAGAACACGGCCAGGCCAATGCTCAGCACAGAAAAGCCCCGTGAGCAGCCCCAGGCTGGCCGTGGGCAGGCTGGGGGCAAACAGCATGGCTGGGGCCCTGCAAGGGCCCTGGGGGAGATGGGAAGGAGCAGCAGAGCAGGGGCTGATCCATCCCCAGTGCGCTGCACAGCCCAGGGCAGCGTCCCAGAGCATCCTGAGGGAGCTGCCAACAACTTCCCTCCTCTGCAGCCCTGGCCTCTCCCCCAGCTCACACAGCTTCCCCAGCCTTGCAGGCACAGACACAGCAGCACTGGCTCAGCAGCCCCTGTTTGCATTGCACACAGCAGGGGGAGCACCCCCATGCTGTTGCTGTGGGGACATGAACCTGAGGGAGCAAAAATATCATCAGTCCCTGGGGCCAGCAAGGGATCGGGGGACACCAGGGAAACCACTCAGCTTTATCCTGGCCTCTGCAGTCAGCCAGAAAGTTTGTTCCCATCAGCTGGGAGTTTCCTGTCCCACTGCAGATGGTGTTGCTCAGAGCTAGGGCTGCCTTGCAGCCACCCCCAAACTGCCCTGAGCATTTCCTTTGCTTTCACCTTTGCTTTCTTTACTCTCCCTTGTCCAAATTTTTTCCTCTTGCCCAGCCCTGTTCGCTCCCCTGCAAACAGCTCATCCCTGGTTGCCCTTTCCTCTCTGGCCCTACTCCCCATTGCAGTTCCTGACTTGGCCCCATGGGAACGTCCCTTGGGCAGCAGGATCATCCTACAAGTGCTGCAGGAATTGTCTGCAGGCTCCTGCAGTGCCTGGTGCTGCTCCCTTGCCAGAGTCACCCCAGGCCAGGGGGGCACATCTGGGCTGCTGTGTCTGGCTCTGGGGCTCCCTGTTCTGGGCAGTGAGGAGGAGCTGCAGAGGCTCTGCAGGACTGACAGGATGGGCTTTGCGGCTGGCAGGAGAAGCTGAGGGACCTGGGCTGCTGGAGCTTCTGAAGAGGAGGCCCAGGGCTCCTTCTGCAACTGCTCCAAAAGTGGTTCTAGAGAATCCCAGAATCAGCAAGGTTGGAAAAGACCTTGGAGATCATCAAGCCCAACCTGTGCTCTGACACTGCCTTTTCTCCCCTGAGCCTTCTCTTCTCCAGGATAAACAACCCCATCTCTCTCAGCTGCTCCTCACAGGACTTGTGCTCTTGTGCTCCAGACTCCTCCCCAGCCTTGTTGCCCTTCTCTGGACATGCTCCAGCCCCTCCATGTCCTTCCTTAATTGGAGGTCCTGGACTGGACACAGCATTCGAGGTTCTGCCCAACCTGTCCTGAGCACTGGGCTCACCATTCCTGATCTAGGCCAGGAGCCATTCTTCTGTCCTGGGGGTCTCTCTGGTGATTCCTGGTGGTCGTGGACCCCAATGTTCCAGTGGGCCTAGCTGAGCTGGCAAGACACGGAGGCTGCTGAACTTCCAGTTCCCCTTCTCACACAATGGGCATTGTTTGGTATCGATAGGCCTGGGGTTTTGGAGTACAAGCTCCAGGTGTCAGCTCACCTGGTGAAGACAATTGATCATCAGATAACGTGGTCACAGAGTGGGTTATGTGAGGTCATTGATCAGCCATGACATCACAGATCCAACTGTGACATCACAGGGCAGAGATCTAACATCACAGAGCTGACTATGACATTAGAGACTAGCTGTGTGACATTAGAGAATGGGCTTTGACCTCACAGAGCAGTCTGTGACATCAAGAGGGGCTGTGTGACATCCCAGCAGGGCTGTGTCAGGTCACTGGGTTGGTCACTCTGCCCCAGCTTCCCCTCACAAGTTTCTCCCAAGAAGTCCAAAGCTGTTCATGCCCAGCAGGGTCCCTGTCCCCCGGGATCTCCCCGGCCCACCTGAAGCCACAGCCTCCATCAAAGGATGTTCCACAGGATCCACCCCAGAGCCTGACAGGGGACAAGGGGCCAGGGCTGTGTGACCAGGACATCAAGGACGGGGATTATCCAGGTCACTGTGGCCTGGGTTGGGTCCTCAGGGCAGGAAAGATGTCTGGCAGCTGGAGCAGGGTCTGGGAAGGGCCTCCAAGGTGGGGCTGGAGCCCTTGGGCTGTGAGCAGAGGCTCAGGGAGCTGGGCTGGTCCAGCCTGGAGCAGGGAAGGCTGAGGGGCTCTTCATGCCAGCCTGGCAGTGCCAGCGAGGAGGGGATGGAGAACACAGAGCCAGGCTCTTCACCGGGGGGCCTGGTGGGAGAAAAAAGCCAATGGGTGGAAGGGGAAAGAGGAGCTATCAGCCAGGACATGAGGAGTTGATATGAGTCAGGCTGCTTTCTGCATTTCCTCAACAGCAAAAGCAGGCTGACCTCCCTTCTCCCATCCACCACTGACAGCTTTGCAAATCAGGAATTGTTCAGGCTGTTTGGCCCCCAATCCAGGACGAGAATCCTGATACAAGAACTTAATTGTGTTTATATCTATCACAGAACCAGCTTTGTCTGAAATTAATTTTAGCACAGAAATCACTTGTGGATGGTGGACTCATCAGACACTGATGGGACATTGCACATAGCTCAGGGAGCAGTATGATTGTTATGACATTTTGTCCTGTACAACCATGGTCCGTTGGCCATGTAGAGAAACTTTCTGTGCCTCTTAGTCTCACCAGTTCCTGACCCTGAAGGACACAAGCCATATGAGTTGTTGTCGCAGACATTTTTTCATAGAAATCCTTTCTTTGGTATTTGTTCATCTTCCGGGAAGCTGAGGTCCCAGAAGAAGAATGTAAACAATTGTTATCGGCTGGTGTGGAATGTAACAGGTGCAGCAGTGATTGGGCTTCTGTGAGTGTTTGGATTTGCTGACCACTTACAGGAGAGTTTGTCCTTGCTTTCTGCTGGACACAGAACTTTGTTATTCATTCTTTTCTATGCTATTCTTAGCTTAGCAGCATCTGCAACTTCTCTCCTTGTTCTTTTTAGTATAGTTATAATGTATTATATATTATATATCAATAAATCTAGCCTTCTGATCATCAGCCAAGATTCTCATCCACTTCTCTCACCCATGAAGACCTCATCAGGTCGCTGTAATAAGTTGTGGTTCCCACTCCAGTGGTGGCACCTGGAGCTCCCTCCATACCCGGAGGATAGCTGCCTTGTTCCAAAAAGTCCCTGGCAAAATGGGACAGGCTCTGGGGATCAGGAGCAGGGCACAGCCAGGGATTTGGGATGGTTGTGAGCCCAGGGCGGGACCCAGCCCGTGGCCTTGGTGAACCTCATCCAATTGTCCTGGGCCCATGGCTCCAGCCTGCCCAGATCCCTCTGCAGAGCTTCCTGCCCTCCAGCACAGCCTCACTGCCCCCCAGCTTGCGCTCACCTGGGAACTGACTGAGGGTGCCCATGATGGCCTCATCCAGATCAGAAATAAAGAGATTGAACTGACCTGGCCAAAATCCTGAGCCCTGGAGACACCCCTGGATGTGACTCCATTCCTCAGCTGCTCTGAGTGCCAGGGGTTGGATGGGGGAAATGGTGGGGAGGGGGTAGGGACAAAGTCTGATTGATTGTCAGCCAAGAAAGGTCTTGATTTTTAGTATCGAATCAGACTGCATTAGAAAGTGCTGGGGGTCAATATAAATTGGATATTGCAGATGTCCGTCTATAATGAGGAGAAGAAAACTCAACCAAACAATTCTCTCTTCATTGTTTTCAATACAGTATATTCACTTGGAATTCACTTCTGAAATTTGTCTAATTAACCACAGAAGAATTAAAAGTTGGAATGATTCCCAAGGGCTTGTCTTGTTCAAGTGTTTTGAACAAATATTTATGAGCATTTTCCAGTGAATTCCTGAACTGAATAGCTCAAGAAAGAAGAGGCCTCTGGAGGAGTAAAATTCATCAGCAACCCCCAAGTGGCTGAGGATCCATCCCCATCAGAGCAGCAATGAACAGAAATGGGCACAGCTTTGTGGCTGCCCCAGCTTTGGCATGGGCCCTGGGCCTGGAGCAGGAGCAGCTCTTGAGGGCCCCAAGGCCGGGGCTCTTGTGCTGCCCTGGGCAGATGGGATGGCAGCAGGGGCTGCAGAGCTCTCAGCACCTCAGGCAGAGCAGAGCAGGGCAGCCAGGGAGCCTCCTTTGGCCTTGGCCAAGCACCTTCCCCCATGGCTGGGGCTGAGTCCTGTGGCAGCTGCAGCTGCTGCTGTGCCCTTGCCAGGGGCTGAGGCCATGGGGCCAGTGGCCATAGCAGCCTGCTGAACCCCTGGATGTCTTCAAATGCATCCAAAAATTGCACATGAAAAAGGAAAAGACCTTGTGGGTTTGGGCAGACAAAAATGAATTCTATTAACAGCACCAACAGAAGGAAAAACTGTTGTTGAAATACTCCCACACAGAGTGACAAAAGGTTCAAAACTTGAGCTCAGGTTTATTTGTGCAAGTTAAATAGTAATAACAATAACAATAACAATAACAGTAATTGATTTCAATACTTATATATAAGACAGTAATTTACATTTTTATGTATGTAATTAAAAATTGACCCAGTGAAATATGGCTGACAATTATAATATGTAAGCTTTAGCTGCTCACTGTGACACTGAATACCCCACAGAAATGGTCTGGCCAAGACCCAAATATCAGTGGTAAGCTTAGTGTGATTTTATACAAAGAATAAAGGAGGAAGGGAAGAAATTGGCTATTTTTATAAGATTTGCTGATGTTGTGATGTGGAATGCTTTGTCTGTTACTCTGAAAAACGCAGTGATTTAGACTGCTGGGTTTTTCATATCCCAGACAATCCACAAGCTGCAGGACTGGTTGAACAGGTGAAGGGGTTGTTAAAGGAGCAGTTGAAAAAATGAGGAGATGGGAACCTGTCCCAGATTTGCTCCATGCCCTTAACAATGGCCCATGGGGAAATGGAAACCCCTTGCATGGCTGCACCAATTTACATTAATGAGCTAAATCAATTATTAGAAGAAATAATAAGTGATGCTTTTAAGATATCCAGTAGCACATGCTGTGAGCTCCAACAAACACAAATGGGGCTCTGCAGAACCTCACGGCCTTGGATTATCTGCTTGCTGGCCAGGGAGGAACCTGGGCTATTCCAGGACAGGAATGTGGCAGGAATGTCTATCAGTGCTGGGTTTGAGGTCCAACAATCAGGAATCACCTCAATAGGAAGATCTGGAGAACAGTGGCAGAAGGAAGAAAATTCTTCCTGGTGGGATTGGCTCCCAAATTAGAGGCTGCTGTGAAATAAATTTGTGGCAGTCACTGTGATCATTGCAGTGTGAGCACTTGGTGTGTTATGATTTAATGTTAGAGTTGTTGTGACACCTTGTGCTGGACATGGAGTACTGAGACTTGTCTAAAGAGAGACACAGTCTCAAGAAAAAACAGAGGCATTTGATAAAGAACAGAGAATAGCAACTAATTAGGCATGTTTTAAAAGGAATGCAAATTATAGCTCTGAGTAATGAACTTGAACAGCACTTAATTGAAGAACAAGAGGCAATGCCTTTATACCTAACAGCTAAATCTAAACTGTGTTATTGAAATTGTTCTGAAGGTTGCAGTTCATCTGTAGGTCAAAGCACTGATTGAAGCACTGAGGCCTCACCAGGCCCTGACTGAGGCCTGAACAACGGGCCCTGAGGCAAAGCTGAGCTCCAGATGAACCTTCCAAGCAAAGGTTATATTTGTATCTGCTCATTAATGAATTTATCTTAATGAATTTACCTTAATGAATTTATATTTATATTGCTAATATTATTAGCAATGTGATCTCTGTATGTGTTCATGGGTGAAATGTGGATTTACCTTTCTGTATTTAAAAATCAGACAAGACCCATCTGGCTTTGTTTGGGGCTGAAGGATCAAAGTCACCTCCCTTGGTTCCTCCTGGGCCCTGGCCAGGCTTTGGGAGGCCAGGCTGTGGGGCCAGAGCCGGCTGGGCTGGGCTGGGGAGAGGCCCTTGGTGCTGCCCAGAGCTCAGGCAGCTGGCAGAGCTTGCAGAGAGCTGGGCTGGGCTCAGAAAGCCTGGCCCAGAAACCATCAGTGTCCATCTCAGGCTGGCTGAGCGTGCAGGGGCAGGACTCAGGCAAGGCCTTGTGGGGCAGGGCCAGCGCCTGTGCAAGGCATTGCCAACAGGCAAGTGGCCCAGAGAGGAGGCTGCTCTGTACCCTGGGTGTCATGGACAGAGCAGGGAGGGGGCCCAGGACATTTGTCAGCGCCAGCCTCTGTGCCAAGACCTTGCCAGCCCTGGCTGCTGAGCCCAGCTTTGGCCTGGGCTGAGTTTGGCTGTGGCCCAGCTCCATCCTCCTGTGGGGCTCAGGGCCTGTTCCCGGCCATGGCCAGCCCTGGCTGCCTCTCTGCTGGCCCAGAGGCCGGCAGAGCCCAGGGCAGGGCTGTCTGTGCAGCCCCACAGGTGCCACGGGCTCTGCAGGAGCTGGCAGAGGCTGCCCAGCAGGGAGGCCATCAGGCACAGAGCTCCAAGGCTGCTGTGGGCACCACGGCACAGGGGCCATTCCCAGCCGCAATGCTCCTGGCCTGGGCTGGGCCTGCACAGGGGCTGGGCCACCATGGCTGTGCCAGCACAGGGCCACAAAGGGGCCACGCAGCCGCTGCTGGGGCTGACAGCAAGGGCAGGCACACACAAGCAAATGCTGAGCATGGCCTGCGCTGGCCAGGCCTGACTGTGCCAAAGGCAGAGCTCAGCTGCCCTTGGGGGCTGCAGCAACAGTCCAGAGCCCAAAGAGCCTCCATGGCTATGCTGGAGACCAAGGCTGCAGCAGGGAAATGCAGGGCTGCTGCGGGATAGGGAGGGCATTGAGTTCCAGCACACACCTCAGCTCTCTGATGATTCCGGCACCATGCTGGGCCCTGTTTCAGACCGGAGCAGAGCAGATGTTGATGGGACAGGAGCCCTGCGGGGCTGTCAGGGACCTGCAGCTTGCAAGGTGCTCTGCTCTCCCTCAGGTGCTCTCAGAGAGATCCAATCCCAGCTGGGCACCTCAGGGCACAAGTGGCACTGCCTGTTCATGGGCACACAGCTGATTTCTGCCTGAAAAGGGGCACAGGTGTTAATACCTGTTCATTTCATAATATACAAGCACTTTTTTATTATCTGTGTGTGGGAGATTAGGGACAGGAGACTGCAAGTTCTCGGGATGTGCGGGTAGACAGAACCCCTCCCCTTTACTGTTAAAGTTAATTAGCCCCCTGTTTTGTTGGCTGTTAACCCTCGTTCTGTGATGCAAGCAGAAGCAAGGATATATAACCCCGTGTAACCGTTGATAAACGCCATTTGCCGTCCACCATATTGGTGTCTGGGAGTACATAGCCCGAGCGGTAGGGGGGTTTCTGCCGTGCCGTTCCCAATCCCGGTCGTCACGCCTCAAGCAGAGACAACAAAGTGGTGCCAAAACTCGGGACACTGCCCGGGGGGACAGGAATCACCTGGATGGGTAAACGGCGGCCGTAGCAGCTAGACCAGCTCGGCAGGGAGGACGCACCCGGACCAGAGAGAGGAATAGAAGCCCTAGTGAAGGTCATTTTTAAAATTCACAGGCAGTGGGGTATTGACTGCAAGCCAAAAGATTTTACCCTCATAGTTTCGAGGCTGCTGCAGATTGGGGTTATTGAACAGCCGGTGGATATTCTCCACCTGGAAATATGGGATAAGTGTACCAAGGCTCTAGCTGAAGAAACCATGTCCTCAGGCTTGAGGCAGAATCTCAAATCATGGGGGAGAGTCATACAGGTTCTACAAAAAGTTGGGCAAGTGCAGGAAACCTGGAAAGCTATGTGGGACTGTTTGCTGGCCGTGCCTCAGCTGGGGGTGGGGGCAGACTGCAGGTGATTGTGATTTTGCCAAATACAGGGATTCGCAGCCATGGGGACGCTCTTCACAGCTCCCAAGCCCAGGCGTGCTGGCTGAGGGAAAAGAGCAGGCGCAGCCATTTTGGGATGGGCTGTCAGAGGAGGCGCGAGGCGCCGCTGTTAGCCCGGAGTCGAAGGGAGCCTGGACAGGGCCTCCGCTTTACGCGCCACAGAGTGGCGAACCCCAGAGGTGGGGGAACACGGACGCGGTCGGCGGGAATAGCTAAGGTTTGCGGGACACTGCAGACACTTCTGGGCAGGAAAGAGGGGAGGGGATTTCCCCAGTTCGCAGACGCAGCACGGACACCGCTGAGTGGGGACGGAGCCAGATCGAGATTGGGGCAGCGTAGGTGTCGGTCACAGGCAGAAGGAGCGTTCCAAAGACTGCGCCTGCGCTGAGACGAGTGCTGAGGAGACGCGGTCAGGGCGGGAGCGCCTGCACTCCCGTGAGGGCACAGGCAGAGATGGGGCGTGGTCAGGGTGCAGAGATGTGGAAGGGGCTAGCAGCAGGCCTGTTAGCTAAAGGAGCAAGAAGTAACAAGAAGAAGCTGATAAGGAGCTTTCTCCAAGGCTGTAACCAAGGAGATCGAGAGAAGGAAGGATAAGAGCATTCTGCAGCTGGATGAGGCATTTTTAGAAAGTTAGGTGGAGTCAGAATAACTTTTCACCAGTGGCATGGTATTGAATTATTGTGGCCAATACTTAAGGTAGAAGAAGGGTAAACAACTGGAAAGTGTATAAAAGATCAGCCATTTTCACTAATAAAGTGTTGCCAACTGAGACTGCTTGTGGTCTCTGCTTTAATGTCATGACCGCCTCGACTGCGACATTTTGGTGATCCCCAATGTGATAAGAACATAGTCGGTGGGGGCCCATACAGGGTCCTAGCAATTGGCAACCATGACCAACTGGGATGTAGTGGGGGAGGCGGTGTTGGTGCAGCTGAGAGTGGCAGGTGGAAGCCACAGGGAGGTCCGGACTTGATTCCCTCCAATCAAGACACCTGGAAGTAGGTGAGCCACCAACTAGTAATAATGGGACAAAATTTATCTAAAGAGGTAGAAAATGTTCTGTCTACATGGAATGTTTTGTTAAGAAATAAGGGATTTAATACGTCAGACTATGCACTTCGTAATATATTGCTGTGGGCTAAATCACAGAATTTTGGCACTGATCCTGACACAGCATTTAGTGTTAAGGCATGGAAGAAAGTCGGGGACAGACTTTGGCAAGTCATTTGAGTGGGAGATAAAACAGCTGTTGATTTAGCAGTTACTTGGAACTCGCTCTTTGAGGCTTTAAAGGAATGGAAAATAGAGAAATGGAGCAAGATGCGGACGAAGAGTCAGGGCTGATAACAGAACCTGACGGGGGGCCTCTGAGGTAGAAGGGGGCTCTGATGGGGAACTTGGTGAAGAAAGTTCGGATGCCATAGGAGTTACCTGGCACGCTGCCAAAGCTTCTGGGAAAGCTGCCAAGGCTTCTGGGAAAGCTGCCAAAACTTCTGGGCAACCTGCCCTAGCCTCTTCTTTTCAGACCCTTAAGCCTCCTTATATCACACCTGCACAGCAGCTCGCGATGGTGCCTATCTATACTAAACTGCTATGCCAGTTAGCTGAAATGTCTCTAGCAGAGAGAAAAACCCAGCCATCTGCCCCCCCCGCTTCCCTCCTCTCTGGTCCAGCCGTCTGTCCCCCCGCTCCCCTCTGAGCGGCTTGAACAATTTGCAAGGCCGTATCCTCCTTTACCTGACAGTGACAGCAACAGTGAATCAAGTGATGAGTCGCCCGCAGTAACACCTGAGTTGGGGCAGGGAGCTCTGGTCCCTTCATTTCCAAAGAGCTCTAGCCTTACTGCCCCATGGACTTTGCCTCCATGCCAAGTAAATGTGCTTCCTCGACACCCTCAGGAGTTTTGGGAATTTGTTAGGAGGAAAGCAGTTGAAGAAAAGAATTGGAACATCATAGAAAGGTTAGGTGCTCCAAGAGTACCTCAGGAGAACAGTGCCAATGCAAATGTTGCTTTTGATAATCCTATGGCTTTTCCAGTTTTCAAAGCAGCTCCTGGAACAGGACAGAACGACAGTCATCACGTCTTTGCCTGGAGGGTTGTGCAAGACCTCCAATTGAAAGTAGCTCAATATGGTATTAATTCCTCAGAGGTAACGCAATTAATACGTGTGATTAGTGCAGATTTGCTTGCACCTTATGACATCGCTCATCCTGCTACAATTCTATTCTAGCCAGTACAATATGGTGTATTTCAAGAAACTTGGAGGCGAGTGGCTGAACGCACTGCTTTAACAAATATGCAGTTGCCTCAACACGACCCTCGTCATGCTGTGGGTGTTGATGCCCTACTGGGCACTGGGCCTTTTGCTAATCCAGATTTACAGGCAAAGTGGGATCCTTCGATTTTGGCAGAAGCTCAGCAAATTGGCATGGGTGTTTTAAATAAACAATGGAAATGGCAGCTCCAAAACAGAAATATATCACTATACAACAAGGGATGAGAGAACCATTTTTGCAGTTTGCAGAAAAACTTGCTGCTGCTGTTGAGAAACAGGTAGATGATGAAACTTTGCGAGACAAATTGTGTGTACAATTGGCTAAAGAAAATGCAAACCCAGATTGCAGGAAGATTATTGATACTTTGCCTGGGGAACCCACCTTGTCTGAAATGGTTACTGCTTGATCGAAAGTTGGTTCAGTTGAGCATAAAATGGCAGCTCTTGCTGCAGTGCTAAGACCTCCAGCGAAGTGTTATAATTGTGGACAACAAGGGCACGTAAAGTCACAGTGTACTGTCCGGAAAACAACATTTAGGCCAAGTGCAAGCAGCGATGTTGTATGCAATCGTTGTGCTAAATCTGGGCACTATGCTAAGCAATGCAGGAGTAAATATCATGCAAATGGTCCGCTATTGCCAGGAAAACCAAAGAGGAGCGCGAGGGGGCACGTGGGGAAACAAATGCGCCAACAACTACAACAGCAAATGCGGGCCTTCCCAGCCCTGCAAAGCTGCCCATTTGTGAACAATACTCAGGGGCAACAAGCGGGTCCGCAGGGATTGATATACCCACTGCTGACACAGTAACCATTTTAACAAAAGAAATATGTAAAGTGCCTCTTGATGCCTATGGTCCGATAGGACGGGGACTGAGTGCGTTTTTGATAGGGAGATCAAGTACTACACTTAGAGGTATTCATGTGCATCTAGGGCTTATTGATGCTGATTATTTAGGGCAGATTCATGCTATGGTATCCATTGATGATCCTCCTGTCACTATTCAGAAAGGAACTTTTATTGCTCAACTTATACCTTTTGTGAGTTCTGTTCCAAATACAGTGGAACGAAGTCGCGGCACAGGAAGCTTTGGATTGACAGGAGTACCTCAAGTGTTCTGGATGGAGAAAGTAACAGAGAGCCGTCCAGAAAAGACATGCATTCTCACCGCCAGTGGATGTCATCCAGGAACTATATCAGTAACAGGTTTGATTGACACTGGAGCAGATGTCACAATACTCTCGCGACTTTGCTGGCCTCAATCGTGGCCTCTCACTTGTACAAGTTTTGGACTCCTGGGATTGGGTGGTGCTACAACAGGTGGCCTGTCAGCCATTGTAATTAATGTGAAACATCCTGATGGCCAACAAGCTAACATCAGACCCTATGTTGCCAATGCTCCTCAAAGTTTGTGGGGACGAGATTGTTTATCTCCATGGGGTGTCAAAATTACTACGGATTTTTAATGGGGGCCACTGTGTTGCAGGGCAATGAACGTCCAGTTGTACCCCTGACATGTTTGACAGATAAGCCTGTCCGGGTTCGCCAGTGGCCCCTGACTACTGAAAAGCTTACTGCCCTGCAAGAATTAGTTACAGAACAATTGCAAGCAGGACACATTGAGGAATCATTCAGTCCCTGGAACACCCCTGTTTTTGTAATAAAAAAGAAATCGGGAAAATTGAGACTTTTACATGATTTACGGCAGAAAAATGCTGTAATGGCAACAATGGGAGCTTTACAACCAGGCCTTCCTACACCTACGATGATTCCACAGGAATGGCAAATAGTTGTTATTGATCTAAAAGACTGTTTCTTCACTATTCCTTTGGCTGAGCAGGACAAAGAAAAATTCGCTTTTACGGTGCCTTCTGTAAATCATGCTGAACCTGATAAAAGATATCAATGGAAGGTACTCCCACAAGGCATGACAAATTCGCCAACTATTTGTCAATGGTTTGTGGCACAGGCCTTGTCAAAAGTGAGGGAGCAATTTAAAAACTGCTACTGCTATCATTACATGGATGATATCTTGTTGGCATCTGACAACAAACAACAGTTGTCAGCTCTTAAACAATGTGCTGTGACAAATTTGAAAGCTTTTGGCCTGATCATTGGTCCAGAGAAAGTGCAGGAACACATGCCGTGGAAATACCTAGGTATGTGGTGACCAACACTCAAGTTATACCTCAACCTGTAAAGTTAGACATTGATGTTAAAACTGCTACTGATGTACAGAAATTGGTTGGTTTAATAGGTTGGATTCGATCATATTTAGGCATAACTAATCATCAGACGCAGCCATTGTTTGATTTGCTTTCAGGCATCACTTCCTCTACTGATGAGAGGCAATTGTCCTCAGCAGCAAAAAAGACCTTAGAAGAAGCTGAATTAGCCCTAGCACACAAATGTGTTAAGAGGATAGATACCTCTGTTGGTGTTCAATTGTTTATTTTGAAAGACCATGAAATACCATGTGGAATACTGTGTCAATGGAATGATTGGGAAGATCAAGTGCATATTCTGGAATGGGTATTTTTATCTTTCAGATCTCGGAAAACAGCGCCAGGACTTTATGAGCTTTTTGCAGATATTATCATCAAGGGCCGCAGGCGTTGTCATGAGATTTTGGGACAGGACCCTGTGACCATTGTGATACCTGTACAACAGTGGTATTTTGAATGATGCTTTCAAAATAATCATGAATTGCAATCTGCCTTATCTTGTTTTACAGGCCAAATCTCATATCATTTGCCTTCTCATCCTGTTCTAACACTGACTAAAGAGATTCCATTTGAAGGCAAGCAAATTTGTTCTCCTGTTCCAGTGGAAGGTATAACGGTTTTTACAGATGGGTCCGGGAAAACTGGAAAAGCAGCTGTGGCTTGGAGAAAGGATGATCACTGGGAATATCAGACAGTGATTCAGCAGGGATCTCCTCAACTGGTTGAACTTTCTGCTGTTCTTTTGGCTTTTACTTTGTTTCCTGGTTCTGTAAATATAGTTACTAATTCAGTTTATGTTGCCAATTTGGTTAAGCATTTAGATCAAGCAGTGCTGTATAATATAAAAGAGAAACCATTGTTTACCATATTAGTGAAGTTATGGACAGTTACTGGTGCTCGAAAACATTCTTACTTCATCATGCACATTCGCAGCCATACATCATTACCAGGATTTTTTGCTGAAGGCAATGCCTATGTAGACTCTTTAGTAGCTGCTGCCGCAATCAAAACTGTACCCAATGTGTTGCAGCAGGCAATTTTATCCCATCAATTTTTTCATCAGAATGCTCAAGCTTTACAGCAGCAATTCAAATTGTCTACTGCCAAAGCAAAATCTATTCTTTCCTCTTGTCCTGACTGTCATATGACTCATGTCACTCAGTATTACGGTACCAACCCTAGAGGTCTTTCTGCGTTAGAAGAATGGCAAACTGATGTTACAAAAATGCCAGAATTTGGTCGCTTTAAGTATGTTCATGTTACAGTTGATACTTTTTCTCATGCAATGGTTGCTTCAGCATTCACAGGAGAAAAAACTCAAGATGCTATTCATCATTTTTATTATGCTCTTTCTATTTTAGATGTTCTGTGTCACGTAAAAACAGATAACGGCCCAGCATATGCTTCACAGAAAATGCAAGCATTCTTTCATGCCTGGGGCACTGAGCATTCAACAGGTATTCCACATGTCCCCATGGGCCAAGCAATTATTGAAAGAGCTCATGGACTTCTTAAACGTCAGGTTCAAAAACAAAAAGGGGGAATGCAACAGGAGTCACCTCAAGTGAGATTAGATAAAGCTGTTTATGTGTTAAACTTCTTGCGTCCCCTACCTGACTTACAGTTATCTCCAATCTTTTGCCATTTTTCTTCTTTGAATTCTAAGCAACCAAATTTCCATAGAAATGTCAAGGTATGGGTCAAGGATTTGATTACTGGTATATGGTCTGGTCCAGTGGAACTGATAACCTGGGGGAGGGGTTATGCTTGTGTTTTGACAGATAATGGTCCTTGATGGGTTCCTGCTCGCTGTGTCAAACCTTACCTAGAGCATGTGGGAAAGGACAGGATCGATGGTTCCACAGCGGAAGCAGAACATGCAGATGACACTGGCTAAGACCATATATCAGTACTTAAAGATGGATGAAGGACAGAAACGATTGTATTAAGAATGGGAACTTTGTTGATGGTTGTAATTGTGATTTTGTGTGTCTCCTCTCTGCTTGGGTTTTTGCAAAGAGCCCTGCAAAAATACATAGCAGCTGTATTTACAGTTCAAAAAACAAAAAAAAGGGGGAATTGTGGAAGGGGCTAGCAGCGGGCCTGTTAGCTAAAGGAGCGAGAAGTAAGAAGAAGAAGCTGAACCAAGGAGATCGAGAGAAGAAAGATAAGAGCATTCTGCAGCTGGATGGGAAACAACTGGAAAGTGTATAAAAGATCAGCCATTTTCACTAATAAAGTGTTGCCAATGGTTGCAAATGGTTGCTAACGGTTGACAACCGAGACTGAGACTGAGACTGCTTGTGGTCTCTGCTTTAATGTCGTGACTGCCTCAACCGCGACAGGAACAATGTTTTCAGCACTCTAAAAATAATATAAAAACTGCTGTGCCACACTCTCAGCTGTTACAGCCCCAAAAAGCACAGGCTGTCTTTGCTCACAGAGTCACAACTGTGGTGGGATTTCTACCACACCAGAGGACAATCAATTTTTTGTTTTCTCCTGGAAATAACTAAAGCACTTCTGGGTAGCAAGGCAAACATGAGCCTCTTTCAATGGCCCTTGAAACTGGCCATGTGAAATGAGGGACACAAAGCCAAAGGCCAGCTGAACATGTGATCTCTGAATGTCTTCACAATCTTCCCAGGAAGATGAATGGCAATCACTGTTCTGCCAGGGAAACTGCATCTGCTGGGAATGGGTGTAGAAAATGTGCTTTCTGCTCCTCTCAGAGCCAAAATTCCTACACATTTCTTGTAAGTCCCTCTTAGAAAAGGACCATGTTCAGCTGAGTGACAGTGAAGCAAAATGGCAATCCAGGAATAAATGTTCCTGTGCACAACATCCTCCATTCACATGGATGGTTCCTCACTGGCACTCAGGAACAAGGAAGGAACAAAAATGCATCATTGTACATAAAGTCAGATATGTTGAGGAATGAACAGATCTCACAGGCATATGGAAACCTCCCCTGAAAACCCAGTCCAGCGAGAGCCTGAGCTGTTTTGTGGTTCCAGGCATGAAGATGCTCAGGATCTTCCACAGATGCTCAGGATTGTGCCTGGATCTTGCTCTGGAAATGCCAGTGGCTCAGCTGAGAGCTGTGGGGATGATTTACTCTGCACTGAGAGGGGCCACAGTCCTGCAAGGGTCTTTTATCAGGAGCAAACAGCAGCCTGGAGGATGGGGAATGCTGGGTCTGAACCACTGCTCATCCTTCATCTTAATGTGGAGCTGCCCCCAAAGTTGCCATGTATCACTTTTTATTTTTCTCCTGTTGGGTATATTTTGGAGCAGCTGTTTTATATTACAACGACCTGAGGTGGTCACTGGGGTGAGAGAAAGATGAGAATCTTGTTTCTTGATCAGAAGGCTGGATTTATTGATATATGCTATATAATACATTATGACTATACTAAATAGAATAAAGAGAAGTTGCAGATGCTTGCTAAACTAAGAATAGAAAGAAAGAATCTATAACAAAGTTGTGTCCAGGGACTCTGTCCCCAGCTTGCTCCTGTGATTAGCCCCTAATTATAATGGGAACATGAACCAATCACAGGTGCATCCTATTGCATTTCACAGCAGCTGATAACAATTGCTTACATTCTCTTTCTGGGGCCCTTGCTTCCCAGAAAACGAACAAATCCCAAAGAAAGGATTTCTGTGAAAAAATGTCTGTGACATCTCACCTTTCTAAATTGTATAAATTAAAAGATAAATGCTGATGTGAAATGAACAGGAAATTTCTTCACCTGTTAAATATACAATACTAACAAATCACTAAAACAATCCTACAATCTAAGAAAATGCAAAAAACAATGCAAAGAGAATTCATGTCCAAGCAGCTGAGTTTCAGAAACAGTCCATGAGCTGAAGTTGTTTCTTTTGGACATCTGAGAGTCCTTTTTGGTCCTGAAAACAGACTTCTGCAAAAGAGTCCCATCAATAGTTATCAAAAAACCATTGACAGTCCTACAACAATTTCAAACAATTTCAAACAATTTGAACAACTTTGGAATGTCCTTTTCTGGCCCTTCAATGCTTCAGTGCTTCAGAGCTGCTGCCCGCTATTTTCAATCTTTTTTATTTAATTTTAATTTTTTTTTTTTTTTGATCGAAAAGGAAAAGAGCAGCAGCCGAGCAGGGCAGTGCCAGAGAAGGAAAGGCCCTGGGGGCCCTGGCCCATGATGGACCAGGAACCCCAAAACTGGCTCACAGAGGGGGGCCAGGACCAGTAGGAGGAACCAGAACTCCCAGAAACACCAAGAGGCCAAATGCTGGCCCGTGCCCAAAAACTTCCTGAGCCCAACGGCCCAGGCCAAACCCATGACACAGGCTCTGCATTCCCACAGGCCTGCACCCTGCTGCCAGTACAATGGCAGCACGGGTGGTGACACGCTTCCTTTTCCCAAAACCACTGAGGCATGCCAGCAGCAGTGAAATAGAAGCCTTCCCCAGCAATCCCATCTGGGGTCTGGAGATGTTTGTTCCCCACAGCAAACCAGCTATGGTCTCCTCCAACTGTGCCCTCTCCCTCTGCACTGCATCGGGTTTGTCTCTCATCCGCCCCATGGCTTCATCCCCACCCTCTCTGGGCTGGGGACCAAAGGCAGAACTCTTGGGATGCACCTGCCCCCCCCCACTAGGGCGCAAGAGAGGCGGCAGCCTCCATGGGACAATCCCCGAAAACCACCCCCCAAACTTCTGAGAATGCTGATCTTAAAAACAGGGAGACGGTCTGCCCCCACAGTCAGCTGGCGGGCACTCCCTGCTCCACGGAAGGAGGGACCAGCCTCCGGGGCCGCTGCTGGGGCAGCCAGTCTGGGATGGTCCGAGCTTTAACAAGCCGCCGGTTCCAGGGCAGTCTCTGACACTGACACGGAGGACAGAGCCTCCGACAACAGCAGAGCCCGCTGGGACAGCCAGTGCAGGTGGCGGGAAGACCGGAACCGGGGAGGGAATCACGCCAGATGTAGGAGCAGCTGTGGGCTGCCCCGAGGTTCCTGCGGGTTCGGCGCCGTCTTCAACACCATCCTGAACAGGGACCCTCTCGGCTTGAGGCGGTGAGAAGGCCGATGGAAGCGGCGGAGGGGCCAAAGGGCCGGGAGAGATCAACTCCTCCGCTGAGCCGGAAGCTGGAGACGCGTCGTCGTTGCCTGGCAACAGCAACTCAGCCACAAGAAGGGAAGCTGATGAAGCCATGGGCAGGACCGCCTGGAGAGGCAGAGACGGGATCACTCAGAGAGGCGGTGCTGGCAGGCCAGGGAGGCCTCAGAGACCGGTGCCACCCCCATCTCTGAGCAAGGCGGGGTCTGAGAGGCTGGCTGGGAAAGCACCGTCCATTCCCATCCCCCCTGCGGGGGAGAAGTGGAGGGAGGAGAAGGCTCCATCTGTGCAGGCTCGGGAGAAAGAGTAAAAAAAACTTCTTCGGGCGGCGAAGTTTCGCCCCCCCCCGCCGGGAAGCAGGGGAGGCTGGGAAGCCCCAGCTCATCCGCCACAGGGTCTTCTCCTGGGGATGGTGAAAACGAAGCCTGCCCATAGCAGTTAGAAATCCATTGAAAAGTAGCTTCTCTTTGTTTCAAAACTGGGAAGAGCTTTATAAATGCTGGGTAGATAGAAGGCAAAAGACATCCCTGACTGTAGACGAAATAAAAGATGGAATTCATGCACTCCCAGACGAAAACATCCAAAGCGTATAGGACATCAGTAAAGAACCCAAAAAAGCTTTGCCCATTGAAAGAACTCATAGAGATCTGTTTTTGCCAAAAACAATCCATCTTCTCTATACCATTCTTGCCAGAGGGCAATAAGGTTCTTTGAAGGAGAAAACGAACCACGTTCTCCAAGGGGTATGTCCCCCATATAAACAGCCATAATTTTCTCATGGCTGAACCCTCAGGGATAGAAAAGCCGACAGTACCTTTTGAAAAAGTCCAGCTTGCTCTGGCCCGCTCCGCAGGTATGCTGCTCTTTTCTACCATGTTTTCTGAAGGTTTTCCAGAAGAAGGTTCACTTGTGGTCAGCCTTGGCTGTGAACTCTGTCCAAATCAGGATCTTCAGTTCTTCAGCTCCTGGCTTGAATCCACTTCTGTGGTCACTTCAAAGCAACCATCACATGCTACACATACAGGATTTCACCCAGTGCAGCAATTTGCTCCTCTGGTCTTGTCAAATTAATTTTTGCTCTGACACAAGGGGTCACCGAATATTACAGTGAACCTGAGGTGGTCGCTTGGGTGAGAGAAAGACAAGAATCTTGTTTCTTGATCAGAAGGCTGGATTTATTGATATATGCTATATAATACATTATGACTATACTAAATAGAATAAAGAGAGAAGTTGCAGATGCTTGCTAAACTAAGAATAGAAAGAAAGAATCTATAACAAAGTTGTGTCCAGGGACTCTGTCCACAGCTTGCTCCTGTGATTGGGCCTTAATTATAAACATGGGAACATGAACCAATCACAGGTGCATCTTATTGCATTTCACAGCAGCTGATAACAATTGTTTACATTCTCTTTCTGGGGCCCTTGCTTCCCAGAAAATGAACAAATCCCAAAGAAAGGATTTCTGTGAAAAAATGTCTGCGGCAGTTTTATGTGGCTTTTTATGGTGATCCTGTGGGAAGCAGCCATTTGCCTGCTGTGATATCCTCACAACTAATGCTAACTCCTCATTCCCTTTGGTTTTATTTGGGGTTTTTTATTTGTTTGTTTGGTTTGTGTGAGTTTGTTTATTTGGGTTTTTGCCTGTTTTGGTTTGAGCTTTTTATTTGCTTTTTTATAAATGACTAGTTAAGTTGGCATAGCCAAACTCAAGAAAATGTAAACGAGGCTTGTCTTTCCAGAAATTACTTTTGGCTTGGTTTAGCTGCATCCCTAGACTCAGGATCACCAGTATATTTGCAGGTTTTGCTCTGCATCATCAGCCTGCCCAGACTCTGCTTGGTGTTCCACAAATGGAGAAGACAGTGGACATTGTGCCAACCTTCCTTTCAAACAGAAAAACCATCAGCATGACAGAACAAGAAAAAGATAAAATTCACCAGTTAGAACAAGTGTTCCACCATCTTTCCCTCCACTGTTATTAATTTTGTACATTTAGAGGCAAATGTGGGTCTAAAACTTCCATCTCTCAGTTCCTGATGCTATTTGCTACCCTTCAGCCTTGACATCCCCTGATCTGACTGACTGCTATCCAAGTGGCACTGGGGATGCTCAGCCTGAAAAGAGGAGACACTGGGAGGCTCCACTGCGGCTGTGCAGGACTGGGAGGGTCCCACAGGAAAGAAGGGGACAGAGTGTTCAACAGGGCCTGTGGTGACAGGACACAGGGGATGGCTTTCAACTGCCAATTGATTGAAGCTGGATCTAAGGAAGCTGCTGTTCTACACTGAGGACAGTGAGGCACTGGCCCAGGCTGGGCACAGAGGCTGTGCATGCCCCATCCTTGGGAACAGGGCTCCCCCAAGGTCTGGGGGAAGGTTGCTCAGCTTGGAAAAAGATGATCTTCAGGGTCTGTTTCAAGCCCAGCCATTCAGGGATCCCCAGTGACCACTTCTGTTGACCCTGGAATCTTGGGATCTCTGTGATGTCACTTCCCACGTTCCAACTGGAACTGCCACCACCCAGCACAGAGAACAACTCAACCACTGGCCCTTGTGTCAGCCTACCGTTCGGTCCGCTCCTGCTCACCCTCGTCACAGTTCTTTCCGCCCTTCTTGTCACCTGCCTGCTGCTACTCCCATCAGTGCTGAGAGCTCCCTAGTGCCTGGATTTTGGCATCCATCACTTCAGGATGCTCACGTTTATCCTTTGTCTCATTTGTCAACTGAGGGAGGTATGGTGCCATTCCATGGAGGTGGACACCTCCAGCTGCCTGAGTGGGCTGCAGCTCTGTGGGGATGGTGTGGGACAGGGACCCCACTCTGAGGTTTTGCCACCTCTGCGGCTGTCATGTACAGAGAGGAAGAGATGGAGGTGGATGTCCAGACTCCTACAGTGGAGGATGTGGAAATGGAGGAAGAAGAGACTGAAGAGGAAGAGGTGGAGGTGGATATGGATACGGAAGAAGAGATGGAGGTGGATGTGGATGCGGAAGAGAAAATGGAAGTGGATGTTTATGAGGAAGAGGAGGAGATGGAAGTGGAATTGGAAGAATACATTGAGGACATGGACATTGATATAAAAGATGAGGAAGAGGAGATGATTTTGGGATGAAGACCAATGCCAGCAGCAGGATAGGCATGTGATCCCCACAGGCAGAGTGGGTCCCCTGCTGCCAGACTGGAGCTAGGCTGGTCCCTGTGCAGACACACAGCACCTCGCGAACTGGAGTCTGGTGGCCACACACCGCCTGTCCTGTGCTCACTTTGGGCCACTCAAGCTCCATCCCACAGCCAGCCAGGCTCAGCTCTGGTAGCAGAGTCCTGCTTTGCCCACCTGTGCCAACCTGGGGACACATGGAAGAGCCCTCTGTGCCTGACTGCAGTGACCACGGCACCTGCTTTTCTTCCAGCACTGATGAACATTCCGGACAGAGATGCCACCCTTCTGTACATATGTTCTATAGTTTTTTGTCTTTAGGAATAGGATTTAGGACTTAAGACTTTTAGAATTTTTTTCTCTTCTACAAATGCATTTCATATATTTTAGCTAGATAGGTTCTTATGTATATACGTTCTACGGATTGTTGTTGTTACAAATGTTCTTACATTGTTAAATTGTTCTGTATTGTTGTTGATAAACAATTCTGTAATAAACAATTTTTTTTTTCACACCCCCGTTCTCTCACCATTTGCATTGGGCACAGGCAGCATTTGCAAAGTTGTGGTTTCCACTTGCTCCAGGTTCTCAGGGCTGGAGATCCCCAGGGGAGCTGGCACAGCCACCCCAGGAGTGGGGGCACCTGTGCACAGAGGGGTCCCACTGACAGAGGTCACCCCCTCCCTGCAGTTTCTCTGGACACACCTGGTAGCTGCAGGGGCAGATCCCAGCATGCCCTGTCCCATGGAATCCCATGTTGGAGCAGGGCTGAGCCTGCCTGCTCCTGCAGAGCCTCAGCCATGGCTCTGCCCTTGGGAGCCCCAGGGCTAAGGAGGGTGCGCTGGGCTGTGGGGAACCCCTGTTCCTGAGCACCCTGAGGGGCTGGACCAGCCTGGAGGGAGCCCCAGCCCTACATGGACCAAGATTTCCCTTGGAAACCCCGTCTGTGCCCAGACTCTGGTACAAGCACAACAGGAATTGATCCTCCTAGTTAAAGGTGTTAATTGGCACAAATTTATCCCTTGGACTTTCTAGTACAGTAAATGTCAGCACTTGTAACCCCTGTTCTGCACTCCCTGGTCAGGCACCAAAACATCTGAACCTGACAGAACATCTTTAACTAGCACCAACCTGCAGAGAGCTATGGGGGAGAACCTATCCCCAACACCCAGAGAAACACTTGACATTGAAAGTCTGGGGCAGAGCTGAAACTAAAGCATTTTAATGCCAAGACAGAAGATTTTTTTATTGAACGATAATGAAAGCTTTTGGTCTCCTCATCTGCCACAGATGTGTATTGCCATGGTTTGCTTCTGGGTTATGACTGATTTTTATTAATCTGTTCAGAACTCTGCTGCTGTTCCTGGCTAAGGTGCAGAGATGATATTTCAGAGCCAGATGAGCTCAGCACAGCTTGTGCAACACACAGTTTCCACACCAGACATTCAGGCCATGCAAACTGATACTTTTTCATCTCTGTGCAAAGATGAGTGTTAGGACATCACTGATGTACCACACACTTCTCAGAGCTGTCCCTTTCATCCAGGTCTCCCCAGTCACTTCACAGACTTCACTCCAATCAGTTTTTCTCTGATAGATTTCAGCGGCACATGGGATTTAATCCTGGTTTTTCTTCATCTTCTCCTGAGCTGTCTCCAGACACAGTGTGTGGGCACTGTCTGACAGCAGCAGCATTAACGTGTCACCTCCCTGACACTGAGGTTCATGTCACAACTTTTCACCAAAAACAGCAAATAAATGATTCCCACTGTGTTCCACACAGCTCCATGGGGAGTTTGTGTGGCTGCAGTTCCAGCACCAGCTCCGGTGCACAGGAATTTCAGGAGGAGATACAGAAGGAATCAGCCATTCACAGAGAAAAACATCACTTTGCATGGCCCAGATCCCCACAACACTGCAGACTCTGGTGACCCAGACTCTGCATTTACACTTTGGCCTCTGTGCCTTCCTTTTCTTCTCACTAAACTCCTCCCAGTTTCCCTCATGCTCAGGTTCCCAAGATAATTAAAAGCAGCATTAGGAGCAGAGATAGATGACCGGAACTGTCCCAAGGCTTGATAAAATTTATCTTTTCAGAGAATTCCAGCCAAGGAGAGAGGAAAAGCCTGCGTGAAAGAGGTGTGAGATCAATGCAGTAATCAAATTTAGGTATAATGAGAGAAGCTGAAGAGGTTTTCAATGTTCAGAACAAGATTAGCAGCTCCAGGCACAGGAGGGACGGGACAATTTCCCTGCTGTAACAACTCTGTGATGCAAATTGCATCTCAAACCATTCTCCCCGGCTCTGGGACCTGTTCAGCCACAAACGTGGTGCTGAATTTTTTAAAGCAAAGGGGAAGCTGGTCAGGGAGGTGGTTTGCAGATAAAAACCACAGAGGACAGCTGGGAAGCACCAGCTGGAGCAGAGAGGGGCAGAGCCTGGCCCTGAGATGCAGCACAGCCTGAAACTCTAACAAATTAAAGAACTTTCCACTTGGGTTTTTTTCCCCCAGGAGCTACAGAAGCTGCTTTATCGAATCCCTGCCTCCTTCAGACCGCATCAGCCTGCAGGAGAGCCCAAGGATGAAGATTACAGCCCCTTCAGCTGCTGCTTCCATCTCCTGACTCAAATCTCACCAAAATTTTTCACCACTGGGCCTTCCTAAAGCCTCAGATTCACTCGGTCTGTGCAGGACTTCAGTTCTGAGGAGCATGAAGGGAGATAAAGGCACTTGCAGACACCAGAGAAGCAATTGCTGCCTGAGGTGCATTTCACTGCCCAGGTTAGTGCCTCTAAAACCATCAAAATCAGCCCCTTTGACAGCACCAAGCCAACAGCAGGACATCATGGCCTGCACATGGTTGGAAATGCCATTTTTTAATATTCCTCTCTCCGTCTCTCATTTCATGGTGCCATTGCAGGAGTTATTCCCATCACTTGGCAATCAGCTTCAGATGGATTTTTAGTGCTGAGCAAATAAGAGGCAATTTTACTTTGTCTCCAATGAATGAAATTTCATCTAAATCAGACCAACTCTGTGTTCTGAGGTTGGCCAGGCACTAACCACTGCCAGGTCCCCAACCTGGATGTCAAACTGCTCTAATATTGAAAAGTTATATTTATTTGGCTTTGTGTACAAGATTATTCTCTCTCAAAAGAATTGGAATCCATATAATTGCATTTCCAAGCACTAAACTCAGACCAGCCACAAAGAGCACAAGAGACAAGAAAAGAAATAGAGATTTCTAAGGAGATGGAAATTGAATGCTGAGTTTTTTCCCATTATAGAAAGTTTCCTAAATTATCACCTGCCAGCTCCTTGCCCTCACTTGTGTGGCCACCACTGAATACACTCACAGATAAGAAAATGTTTGTCCTACTGAAAAGTGAGACTAGAAATAGAAAAAGGCTCAGATATCTGAATTAAAAGACAACATAATGAAAAGAACTGCCTTATAATAGCAAGATATGATGGACAGCAGGAATGGCTGAAGCCAGCAGAGATAAGTCCATGAACTATTCATGCTATAGAGATTTCTGACAAAACCCCCAATAACCCAAATACAACGTTTTGTCTGGCAGAGCTGACAGGAACCCTGTGCATTTAATTCAGTCATTGGCAGCAAATAGAGATCAGCTTGAAGCTCCTTTGGTCCACTACTACTTTTTTTTTTCACCCAGAAAATGGAATTACATCTACTCTTTGGGAAGAAATTACTGCTTTGAGTGGTTCAATGCAAAGAGTTTCTTCCCATACCCACTCATAATCAGTCACCAAGAGAAATATTTTCTAAAAAGATCTCTTCAAAATTTTGGAGTGACTTTCAACATAAATAACTGGGTTATTTTGCTTAGAATGATAAGGGAATTGAATTGGGCTCCCTCATCTTAAAAAGAAGTGTTTCTTCCTGGTTCTTCACAAAGAGGAACAAAACACTTTGTTGCAGCAGACTGAAGGGAGGAAGAGGTTTTTTCCCCCTGAGCTGCACAATAGGAGACAATTTTGTTGCCAAGAGGCAACAAAACCCAGCCGATTTCCAGTTCCTTTAATGTAAGGGAAAAGCTCTGAGGATCACAGCTGTGGGAGACACAGAGTGGCAGGAGAAGGGGATCTGCTGGGGGGTTTTGGGGTGGGGGACAGATTAAAGAAATACTCAAACAAAACCTGTGAGAGGTCAAGACTCCATCCCTCAGAGGAGAAACTCGATTTGACCCCAATGCCATTCAAATCCAACATTGAGGCATTTCCCCAAGCTCTGCTGAGCCATCAGGTACAACCCAAATCACTCTGTGGGACCAGGGCAGCAGATCCCAGGCATGGGACAGGGATGCTCCCCTGGGAAGTCACCTCCATTGCCCATGGGACTCACAAAATCTGCTTCTAAAGACCCCAACATCCAAAAAACTCCACATTAAAAGCCTTTAATTTGGGGGTTCACTTCTCCACCTGTCTGCTGTCACTAGGCAGCTGCTCCTCTTCAACACCCTTCTGATGAGTATAAATTTTCTCCTGATTCCCAGCCTAAACGGGAAGTTATTTCCATTTATTCTTCTGCAAGTACTGGGAGCTTGTACCTGCTTTGCTCTTCCTCTTCTGGTGTGCACATAAAATGCCAAAGCCAAGAGCATTTCCTTGTTTAAATCATGTCATTTGTCCTTATTATTTCTTTCCCATAAAATTGCATGGATTTGGTGCTGGCTCAACACTCAGAATATTGACAGCACAAAGTCCAGTTCTTACACTGACCTCTCCAAGTTTTGGACCAAACTTGCAAAGAAGGAAATACAGCAAAGAAATTCCAAACAGGGGCCCTAATAAAGGTAATAAAATGACACCTGTGTTTGCTGCGGGGAAGAATAGTGCTGCTTATTAAATCACTACAAACAATTAAAGCAGCAGAGGGGAGGAAGACAGTGCTATCGCTTCCATCTCCCCAGCCCTCTGCCACTGGCAGGAATTTCATAAAGCACAAATCTCCCAGCAGAAATCCCTCAGCAATTGGTTTGCTGCTCGTGAACACAGCAGGCACACACCCTGGTTTTCCTGACCAGAAAAGGAGAATTTGCCTCGATGTTTTTCCCTTGATGTTTTGTGATGTCAAATCCCCCTCCCTGCCCTGAAGTGACATGTTTCTGTAGGGTGACAGCCCTCTGGAGTGGCACAGAGAGCCTTGTGTCAGTGTAAGGGATCCCCACAAGTGCAGATCCCTAATTCAGGCTCCATCTCTGCTTACATGTAGTTCCTAGCAGAAAATTCATTGCATTTCCCCAGAACAGGTAATTTCAAGCACAGAGCTATTCTGCCTTCCACAAAAGCAGCATGCCAGGGATTGCTTTGGAGACCAGCATCAGGAAACATAGCAACACCTAACAGCCAGGACCATCCAAACCCACTTATCAGCTCACCCCCACATCTCCCGGACTCACTTGAATGCCCAGGAGGGTCTGAAGAGCCAACTGTTTTCTAAGAAATGGTTGTGCAATCAAAAGGTAAATGACAGGGACAACCAGCCCCACACAGGTGCCCCAGGCAGGAGAAAGAGCAGGAGGGATCCATCCCTTACTGACAGAGGTGCAGCTCAAGTGATGCTCTCTCACTGCTTAGGTTGTTTTTGTTACTTTTACATTAAAAACACATCCTCTCAGGAGACAGTCTCATTTAAAACTTCTATGTCTTTAGCTTTGTACACTCAGCCCATTATATTGAAAGATTTTACCTTAATTTCTTCTCCAGGAAAGAAGTAATTGATCTTTATTTGTGGCACTTTAAGTTGGCATGTTGACTACAAAAATCCACTGCTCATCACATCAAAAGTTGATCCAATAGTGCCAATTACTCCAGTAATGGAGATCTTTAGAGGGATGGGTGGAAAGGAACAGGATCAAAATGGGTGGGTCTTCTCAGAGGAAGAAGCAGAATCTGGGAAGACAGCACAGCTTTAAATTAGGATATCTGCTGTGCATGGCAAGACAAAACACAGCCCATTCCTCATCCTGGCTCTGGATGTGATTCAACCCACTCATCCCCAGCTCTGGAGGTGTGGTGGAGTCTGATCCTCACTCCCCTGGCAAATGACAGAGCTGAGCTGATCTCAGCCTGGAATCCCTGAGGGTTGACAGCAAGGACTCCTACCAGATGTAACTCGTGTTTGCAACAAGCACAGCATCCACTGGCAGGGAATGATTTGCTCTTCATCCTTCCCACTCTCCAGGTATTTCTCTAGGAAAATCCTCTCTCTAGTGGGGACAAAGCAGTAGATATGGAAGGTTCTGTGTGCCCCAAAAAGCCACCAGCCTGTTCACCCCACAGCTCTGCCACTCACAGCCACCAGCTCTGCACAGAGCAGGCAGCAAACTGGTGACTGCTGGCACTGCCTGTGGTCTGAACTGGGAACTGTGGATCACCATCAAGCTGCAAGTGTTTTCTAGTGGGAAGCATTTTACCAGTTCCATACAGATTCTGGTTATGGGTCAGTCCCACAGCAGCTTTGGGGAGTGTTTAGGTCAACAGGATCTCCCCAGGCTGCAGCTGGAGCTTGGGGCCTCCTTCCAAACTACAGCACAGTAAAAAAGATATACTAAGGTCACAATGAAAAATCCTCTGCTGAGCCTCCTTTAGTGTCTCTCAACTCCTAATTCTGATTGAAAAATGCTATTTAGGAAAATCAGACTGATCAAAATCAGGACACCTTTGTGGATTTTTGTAAAAATGTGTTTTGAAGCTTTAAGATGAGGGATTTTCACTGAAGTCATTAATCCTCTTACAAGTTTTTCGGCATTCTGTTGTTTTGACTTTCCACTCTTATCTCCTGCCAACTTTTACCTGCCCAGAGCCAATTGTTTTGCTGACAGCTGCCATGCCCATGTGCCATTTTCTGAGCATCACCTGCATGAAGCCTCAGGGGCTCACTAAGGAAAACTCACTCCTTCATATTCTTTGCAGAACCAGGAAAGATCTTGCTTGGAAGATCTCTTGCCCAATAGAAAATAAAGGTTTTCATTCAAACCTACTCTATGTGGCATCACTGATGTATTTTTGACTCAGAGAAATCTGTTTATTTTCTGTTCTTAAATCAGGAGTGAGCAGCTCCATGAGCAGAACCACAGCAGAGGAAACACAAACAGGCTGTTACTCAAACACCATCTCTGAAGGGATCGTGCTCTGCTTTTCAGATGAGATTAAGAGCTCAATTACAGTAGAGAAAAAGGCTTTCATTAAATCACACATAGAACATAATAAGGACAAATTACAAAGCTCTTCAGAAGCAAATCTGTGTCAGACTGCTGGGTAAGGAGGCCCTTTAGGGGAGGCCTTCAGAGGTTTCTCCTGCCCTTCTGAAGAAATTAGTCCTGCACACCTCATCTCACCATGTTTTTGAGGAAAGCTCACAACCAGAATCCTATGGGGCATGCAGTGTGCAAATCCCATGGACAGAAATATCCACTGGCCTCTGGATTTGCAGATGTGAACCTGGAGGTGAGGGACTGGATGCTTTTCCCTCCCCAGAAACCCAAGGCACTGCATGGCAGAGCTCAAAGTGGCCAGCAAAGGGTTACCCAGAATCCTGCACCTGGGAAAGGGGAAGTCCAGGTTCAGTCACAGAGTCGTCACCACTTGATTTTGTTCCCTTGTTATTTTGCTCTCCTGGAATGTATTATGGTTAATTAAAGGCAGTTAGCTAATTGGATGGTAAGCAGGTGCTGGTTAAAAAAAACCAAACCACTGTTCCCCTTTGAAATGCCAGACAGGAGATTAATTGAAATTCCCTTTGAAAAGATATCCCCAAACCTCCTAATCTGTTGATGAAAACAGTCAAGGAAAAGTCAAAGAGAAAAGAGCAAACAATGTTTTTCAGGAGGCTTCACAACTCAGGCAACTGCACACCCCATCAAGCATTAGGATTGAGGATTTTCATTGCCACACCAGGAAACCTTTCAAAGTCTCAAAATCTTTCACTGAACAGCAGTGCCAGAATGCCCCAAAGCTGAATAACAATCCCATGAAGGCATAATATTTCCACCAAGACCAGGATGAGATGAGTAGGAGAGGATGACTGGAGCTCTTCAAAAGCCAGACCTCAGAGTTGAGACAGGATTTAATCCCGATATTCCTCTGGTTATCCAGAAAAGGATCAAGACGTGTGAGGGAGCTCAGAAAGCCAGAGTGCTCAAAAAAGCAGCATGTACAGAAGGAAGAAGAGAAAATACAGCTGGATACTTCCTAATGCTCTTCTTTGGACTGACCTGGTGCAGTGAGTCACAGAAAACTTGCTCTAAACATGGGTGGCAGAACTGAAAATGCTCACTGGTAAGTGTGGAGAAATGGCTACATGACAGAGGTCACGTAGACATTCGCTTGTTAGCCGACCAGGAGCTGGGAAAGTACCGAACACAGCTAGTTTGAGTTTTGCACCTGCAAGATAGCGTGTCCTTAGGCCTAGGTGGCTATGATAACAAGTAGACAGAGAGACGTGGGAAATAGAGAATGTAGGCCCAAAAGAATGAGGAAGAGTTGATAGTATAGTTTAACCAATAGATCGCTTGGCTTACAGAATATTCATAAGCTTATTATTTGCTCTATAAGTGTCTGATGCTCTCTTCAATAAACGGAACTTGCTTATCACTCATATTGAGTGTCCGAGTCTCCCCTCACCGACAAATGGCTCATCCCCGACAAAGGCCTCATTCTGCAACAAATGGTTGCCCGAACAGGGACCTAAAGGAAGTTTGAACTTGAGAGCCATTCTGCAACAGCTTGGAGCGTGGGAAGAGCTTCAGACGGAGCTCCGACCTGATCAGCCACCAGATGATCCACACCGGGGAATGGCCCTACAAGTGTGGGGAATGTGGGAAGGGCTTCAGCTGCAGCTCTGCCCTCGTCACCCACCAACGCATCCATACTGGGGAGAGACCTTATGAGTGTCCCCAGTGTCAGAAGAGGTTTCAGACCAGCTCCAATCTCCTCCTGCACCAGCGCATTCACACAGAGGAGAGGCCCTCCTGCTGTCCTGACTGTGGGAAGGGCTTCAAGCACAACTTGACCCTCATCAGGCACCGGCGCATCCACATCGGGGAGAGGTCCTACGAGTGTCCCCAGTGTGGGAAGAGCTTCTCACAGCGCTCGTTCTTTACCTGACACCAAGAGTCATCGGTAAGGGCAGCCCTGTGAGTGCCCCAACTGCAGGAGGAGCTTCATGCACTGCTCCAGCTTCATCCCCCATGGCAGGACCCATGTTGGTCAGAGCTCTGGCGATCCACATTCCCTGTGATCCATGTTGGGAAGACACTGGGCTGGTTATTCTTTTGTTTTGGCCCTAATTTTTGGATTCATCTTCATCCCTTTAAAACAGAGAAAATTGGGGTAAAAATCAATAAATTCATCAAGGGCATCTAAAACCTCACTTTTTACTTGTGTTTCAGGGGAATCTGGGATTCAGGGAGATAACTGGGAGAATTTGGGGGTTTTGGGGTTATTTGGTGTACTTGTTTCCCTTTCTTGGCACTGAAAGAGACAAGAGGATTCAATCTGTCATCTTAATGCCACTGAAAACTACTCAATCCCACCCCAAAATTCCTTGATTCCACAGCTCTTTGGTGTGTAATGGGGTTGGAAGGGTGTTGAAGTGAGGGGGAGAACGACCATCCTATAATGCATCGAACTCCGACTTTATTGATCGATCCGTCACCTTAAATAATAGTGTTAACGAACTTCATGCATATTCCAAAATACAGCTTTATGATAGGCTAACAGAGAAAACTCTAACCACTCCTTTTGTTTTACAATACCGTTGATTGTTTACATCAAACAAAATCAGTGTTCTCACTGTGATACGAATGGTTCTCAAAACTTCCATAACTGTTCCCAGGGTGCCATCTTTTCCCAGAGAGGATGTTACCTTTGTTATGGGAAGACTGCCTGAGAACTTTATTGTTTATGCAAGGATGCCTGAGAGAGACTAATTGTTTATAGAAGTCAGGCTGGAAACTGCTTTGAAACTGCTTCACAGCTACCTGTTACTTTTCTCTCAGCTGCATGGCTTCGTGGCCTTTTTCTTTAAGCCATGCTTGAACTAAACTCCCAACAGAAGGGGATTGAGCAAAGTGAGCTTCAAATCAGGAGGGTTGAGATGGGGATTAGGCAGGGCAGGATGGGTGAGATGGAGTTTGGGAGGTGGAAAATGGGGGAAATACAGCTTGGGAAGGTGGCCATGATGTCCAGGAGGGGTGGGATGTGTTGAGGTTGGGAATGGGGAGGTGGGTTGGGGTCTGGAATGAGACAGCCAAAGTTTGGGGATGATGAAGGGAGGGGGAGCCCATTACTGAGTGAATTTTTTAATAATCTACATTCCTGAAGAGATTTTGAGGTATCTCACATTTCTGAGGCAGTTTTGGGGCACTCTCCAGCTCTTGGGGGCATTCCTGAGAGCAGCTCCATGGAGCCCCATTGCCAGGGGTGGTAGCCTTGGGCATGATCTCAGAGCTGTATCCAGAGTCTGTTGCCTTGGTGCTGGAGAGCAGAGAAATGATGAATGGCCCCAGACATCTCCAGTGTGTGTTTGGGAGCAGGGAGTGTTCTGCATAGGTGGGGTGGTCACTGCCCCACCCCAGCCACTGCAGCCTCTGCTGCAGCCCCAAAGTGGCTGCCAAGCCCCTGGCACCCCGAAAACCCCACCTGGGAGAGGGACCAGAGCAGGTCAGGCTGTGACACAGGTGTGACACTGACACATCCCACGGCTCCAGAGCTCACAGCAGCTGAGATCCAAGACTGACTGTTGATCTCTCTCTCCCTCTCTCTCTTCTCCTGACTTCCTCTTCTCAAAATCTGCATAATTCAAAGTTGGACAGGTTAGAGTTTGCAAAGTCAGTGCTTTGTCAAGTGATTTACTGTAATTCAATGCTGTTTAAGATTTCCCAAGTACCTCATTCTCTTAAGTTTGCAACTAAAAGTTTGTTCTCCACCCTCCTGAGAAGTTTGTTGTTTTCTCCCCTTGGCCATCTGTCCTGCAGGCTGTGCCCCCTGTGCGTGCTGCTCCTCTGCCCTGGCCGGCTGCACTCGCCCATCTCGCTGTGCCCCAGCATTTCTCACCCAGCGTTTCTGTGCTCTCCCTGGGCTCCCTGCACCCAGCGCTGCCGGCTCCTGGCACACAGAGCCTGGGCAGGAGCCCACCCTGCCAAGGGGCTCTGGAGCAGGGCGGGGGCTGCGATGGCTTCTGAGCTCAGCAGCTGCTCCTGGCATGGTTCCATGGAGACCAAGCACAGCAACGCTGCTGAGCATTGTCCCTGCTGAGGGTCACACACTGCCGGGGCACATTCCCTGCCTGCAGGATTGCTGAGCATTGTCCCTGCTGAGGGTCACACACTGGCGGAGCACATTCCCTGCCTGCAGGATTCCAAGCGCTGCACTTGTGTCTCCAGAGTTGCTTGCCAACAAAAGCAGGGGAATGCAAACTGTGCAGCTCATGGTATTTTAGAGTGTCTAAAACTTGCTAAGTCATTGATCTTAGAGGTGAGATGCATTTGAAATTAATGGCATGGAGAAGTATTGTAAGATGGAAAAGGGGAGCACAGAAATAAATTGAGGAAAACATTTCACATTATTTCTTTCCATTTTTATTTCACTTCTAGAAAGCTGACTCAGTTTCCCAGGAATCTTCTCTGTAATCCTGTCTGCTCTTTTCAAAAACATTTCCTGGAGAATGAGGTCGAGCTCCTGTCACAAGATGTGCCACCACCTGCAGCTTCTCTTGGCTTTCCACACTGTGCCTGCAGCAGGACTCTTGCAGCAAAGCAGGACAAAGGTTTGGAGAACTTGACAACTTGTCCTTTCTTTTGCTGGTGGACTGGGGAGTTGTGCCATTGGTGAGGTTTTCATTGTTACTGTTCCAGGCTAAGAAAACAGGAGGGGGTACCAGGAATTGTTAGGGAATACAAGCCTAGCTGTAAACTGGGGGCAGCAGCACTGCAAAACACCTCTGGGCATCTCTGTTTCCTGCTGCTGGGAAGGAGCCATGAAGCGAGTCGAGAAGTTCTGGTTTCTGTTTCTCCTGGTGGATTTTTTAGTTTAATTCCACACTGCAGAGGCAATTTTTGTGATGGCCTCTGTCAGCTTATTCTATTTCATCAGTGCCAGCAACAGGGCTGTGTTTGAGCACTGCAAATGTGGCCTGTAAGCCTTTAATTCCCCTCACCTTAGAGCTTGAGGTTGGTGAGCATTCCAGTATCTGTTGATCTTTATGCCTGCGACAAAAATACTGACTTCACTGTCAGGAAAGCACCGTGGGTAGCACCAGCTGAAAGCAGCACTTGCAGTTTCATGGATAAAATTCAGGTGGCAAGCAGAAGAGGGCCAAGAGCAGCCATGATCCCCAATTCCCAAGGCAAAGGCACCAGCAGCCTCCTGCTGCCACCTCAGGGTGAGTAAAACAGTGCTGTAAACAGCTCTGGAATCCGTTCCTTTCTTCCTCTGAGGTCTGGCTCGGGGCAGCACAGGCAGGCCCTGAGCAGTCAGGGCTGTGTGTGGGTGCTGGCTACTCTGCTCCAGAATTGAGCCGGAAAAAGCCCTTGGGAGCCGAGGCAGGAGCAGGCGGGAAGGGGCCGGCGCTGCTGCTGCTCCTGGCCGGGAGCCCCGGCTGGGCCGGGCCGGCGCCCCCTGCGCTGCGGCTGCTGCTGCTGCCAGAGCCGGGCGGGACTCGGGGACAGGGAAGGGACACGGGGGACAGCAAAGGCCTGGCGGCTGCAGGGATGGCGGCGCTGGGGCCGGGGCCAGCACAGAGCTTCAGCCCGCAGTTAACCCCGAGGGAAACGCTGGGGAAAGACTCCATTTCAGCCTTTCTTTCCTTGTCGCTGTAATGAAGGGACTGAAATGAAAGGAGAACAAGCAGGGCCCGACCCCTCCTCCTCTGGGAGGCACCCCGCGTCTGGGGCTGTGAGGGGGCGTGAGGGGCCGTGAGGGGCTGTGAGGGGCCATGAGGGGCCATGGGGAACTGTGAGGGGTTGTGAGGGGCCATGAGGGGCCGTGAGGGGCTGTGAGGAACTGTGAGGGGTTGTGAGGGGCTGTGAGGAACTGTGAGGGGTCATGAGGGGCTGTGAGGTGTCACTCTTGAGTCGAGAATGACACAGGAACAGGCGGGAGGCAGTTTGTAGAGAGAGTGAAAGAAGGTTTTATTCAAGAGAACCTTGTGGTTTTTATAGCATGAGATGATTTATTCTATTTGATTGGCTGGTTAACAAAAATACATTACACTGTCCTTGAGAAGAACAGACAAAGTAGAAGAATACCACCTGCAGATTATTTATACTTAACAAGTTATCACATCCCTACAACACCCTAAAAATTCTCACATGCTGCTGTGAGAAACACTTGCTGTTTCTCTCTCTCTCTTCCAGAGTGAGGGGCTGTGAGGGGTCTTGGGGAACTGTGAGGGAGCCATGAGCTGTGGGAGGCTGTGAGGGGCCATGAGGGGCCATGGGGAGCTGTGAGGGACCATGGGGAACTGTGAGGGAGTCATGAGGGGCTGTGAAGGGCCATGAGGGGCTGCAAGGAGCTGAGAGGGTCTGTAAGAGTCTGTGAGGGGCCATGGGGAACTGTGAGTGAGCCATGAGGGGCTGTGAAGGGCCATGGGGAGCTGTGAGGGAGCCATGAGGGGCTGTGAGGGGCCATGAGGGGCCATGGGGAGCTGTGAGGGGCTGTGGGAGGCCAGGCTCCTCATGGAACCAAGGGTCCATTGTTACACTGCAGAACCAAGGAGATCATTGTTGACAGTACAGAACCTCATGGAACCAAGGGGCCATTGTGGCACAGCAAGGCCTTGTGGAACCAAAGGGACCATGGTGACACTATGGAACCTCATGGTACCACAGGTCCATTGTTACACAGCAGCCACAGCAGGGCCCCAGAACCAAGGAGATCATTGTGACACTACACAACCTCATGGAATCAAGGCGTCCATGTTAAACCAATGAACCTCATAGAGCAAAGGGTCCATTGTGACACTGTGGAACCAAGGAGACTGTTGTTGGCAGTACAAAAGCTCATGGAACCAAAAGTCCATTGTGACATTGTGGGGCCTCATTGAACCATGGAGACCATTAGGACACTTCAGGACCACTGGAACCAAGGGGCCATTGTGACACTGCAGGGCCTTGTGTAACTGACATGGTTTGACACTGGCACAATGCCAGTGCCGCCATGAAAAATTCGCTCTCCCTGACATCTGCTGTGAGGTGGTACCCGGAAATAAGCAAAGCAGGCTCCTGCTTAGGGAAAAAGGAAAAAAAACTTTATTAACTAAACTACAAAAAACTAAACCACAAAGAAAAAAAAACACAAGGAAAATGAAAACTACACAGAAACACTTCCCCCTCCTCCTCCTACCAGATGCTCAGTACATTTACATTTCCCAAAATTATCCACACTCGGTCTGGCACCACCCTTTAGAAAATCAAATCTTCAGCTCATGAAGAGTAGACGGAGTCCTTCCTTGTGCCACGGACTTCTTGTCACAATTAGCACCGCCCGGAGTCCTGCTATCTTGTGACATCTTCTTTCCATGCCAAGGTGCTCTCACCACCAGGCATGGGATGGGGCAGAGGCCTGCTTTCAGGGTGGACCTTTTTAAGGATGCCTTGTCTCATTCCAAGCAGAGCACACTCTCATCTCTGGGACCTTTGTCCCCCCCATTTCTTCTACACCCCCTGGGGCCGAGGGGTCTCAACACCGAACTCTCTTGGCTCCGAGCCCCCGCTTCCCCCTGCAATGCAGCCTCTGTATCACCTGGAAACAGTCCATGGATATACAACAAAAGAGTTCAGCAAAATTGCCACTCTATCTTCTTCCATTCCTTCAACATCTCTCTTTCTCTTTGCCAGACCTCCTTACTGGCCTATTTCTTCCTTCATCTTCCACTCTTATCCCTTTCCTAGGAAAGGTAATGTTCCGTGAAGTTCTCATCCGCAAGGGTTAAAAACTCTCCCAAGCGGCTGGGCTGCTTGCTGCCCCCACCCCCCTTCTCCTACCAGAAGTGCTGCCAGCACATGATATCAAGTTTCAAGGTAACACTTCAAGCACAGGCTGCATTCTCTCTCCGTCTCCAAAAGGGGGGGGGGGGGGGGGGGTAAATAGGTCGCTCGGTGCCCCCTCCACCCTTCCACCGGGTCCGGCCTACCGTAGATGGGCCACGTGGCTTTCCCCTCCCCCAGCCTAGCCAGCAACTGGGCCGGGGGAGGGAGACCCAACTCCTTCCCGCCGGAAATCCAAAGAGAGCTCTGAAGGAAAAGAGCCCTGCATTTAACTACTTGGGTTTGTGGTCTCTGAGGCGGATCCAATGCCCCACTGGTCAAACCAGGTGCTCATCTTAAAATCCGAACACCCATTGGTCACCACAGCAAAAACAACATATCCCAGATGTCCCATTTCCGGTCAAACCATGACAATAACCAAGGGGTCCTTGTAGCACAGCAGGGCCTCATGGACTCAAGAGGATTAAAGTGACACTGTGGGGCTCCATAAAGGGCTGTGGAGCTCCATAAGGGGCTGTGGGGGCTCCATGAGACCACAGGGCCATTCTGACAGTGGAACAAAGGATACCATTGTTACACTACAGAACAAAGAAGGCCATTGTGAACCAGCGGGGGAATCCACTGGGACTATTGTGACACTTCAAGGGCCATTGTGGAACAGCAGGGCCTCATGGAAGCGATGAGACCATTGTGACATCCCAGGGCCTCATGGGAGCAGGCGGCCATTGGGACACTGTGGGTCCCCATGGAAACAAGGGGCCAATGTAACACATCCAGGCCTGCTGGAGCCAAGGGGCCACTGTGATCCCAGGGAACCCAATAGAACCAAGGGGCCATTTGGAGACACTGTGACCTCATGGAAGCAAGGGGCCATTGTGGCCTTGTACAGTCCCACGGCAAGAAGGAAACCATTTGGACACTGCAAGGCCTCATGGAAAGCAAGGGACCATTGTGCCACTGCAGAGCCAAGGAGACCATTGTTATATCACTGGGCCTCATGGAAACAAAAATCTGTGGTGATCCTACAGGGCCACATGGAACCAAGGGGCAATTTTGATGCTGCAGGGCATCCAAGGATCCAGGAACATGGAACAGGTCTGGGTGGCTGGGCCTCCTGGGGGCTGCTTGACTGGTCCCGCTGGCCTTGGCATGTTGAGAGTTGCGTCTTATCATCCCCTGAAACCCTGGAGTTCTGTGCATTCCTTCCTGTGGGAAAGAACTGTCCTTCTCCTCCAGGGGTTCAAGGCTGAAATTGGGATTCCTCCCCCAAATCTGATTATATCCGAGGATTATTCCCATATGAAACCTGCCAGGACAGACAGCTCTGGCTGGCCTTGGCATCTTGGGGGCCACCCCTCATGTGCCTTCAAAACACTGGGGGCCCATTCTTTTCTTCCCATTGAAAAAAACACTTTCAAGTCCAGCCATCCAAGGCCAAAATTGAGAATCTGCCTACAAAATTCTTTATACGGTTTTCCAATGGTACCTCCCAGACAAAAGCTGCCAGGGCTATCTAGATTCCCTTGGCTGCCCTGGTGGCCCTGGTGTTGCTGTAGGGCCTGAGTTCTCTTGGGGCCGGGCACAGCCCTGGGGGTGGCAGTGTCGGGGCTGCAGCAGGGACAGGCCATGGGCACTACTGGGGCAGCGCTGATGCCTCAGGCCAGGCCCTGGGGGCTCCAGGCTCCTTGCCCGGGCTCTCCCAAGAACACACCCAGGCCAATGCTTGCAGGCACAGACACAGCAGCACTGGCTCAGCAGCCCCTGTTTGCATTGCACACAGCAGGGGGAGCACCCCCATGCTGTTGCTGTGGGGACATGAACCTGAGGGAGCACAAATGCCATCAGCCCCTGGGGCCAGCAAGGGCTTGGGGACACCAGGAAAACCACTCAGCTTTGTCCTGGCCTCTGCACTCAGCCAGAAAGTTTGTTCCCATCAGCTGGGAGTTTCCTGTCCCACTGCAGACGCTGTTGCTCAGAGCCAGGGCTTCCTGGCATCCACCCCCAAACTGCCCTGAGAATTTCCTTGGCTTCACCTTTGCTTTCTTTACTCTTTCAGCTATAAATTTCTTCCTCTTTCCCAGCCCTGTTTCCTCCCCTGCAAACAGCCCATCCCTGTTTGCCCTTTCCTCTCTGGCCCCACTCCCCATTGCAGTTCCTGACTTGGCACCATGGGAACGTCCCTTAGGGAGCAGGATCATCCTACAAGTTCTGCAGGAATTGTCTGCATGCTCCTGCAGTGCCTGGTGCTGCTCCCTTGCCAGAGTCACCCCAGGCCAGGGGGGCACATCTGGGCTGCTGTGTCTGGCTCTGGGGCTCCCTGTTCTGGGCAGTGAGGAGGAGCTGCAGAGGCTCTGCAGGACTGACAGGATGGGCTTTGGGGCTGGCAGGAGAAGCTGAGGGACCTGGGCTGCTGGAGCTGCTGAAGAGGAGGCCCAGGGCTCCTCCTGCAACTGCTCCAAGGGTTCTTTCAAAGAATCCCAGAATGAGCAAGGGTGGAACAGGCCATGGAGATCGTGAAGTCAAACCTGTGCCCTGACACTGCCTTGTCTCCCCTGAGCCTCTTCTTCTCCAGGATAAACAACCCCAGCTCCCTCAGCCACTCCTCACAGGACTTGTGCTCCAGACCCATCCCCAGCCTTGTTGCCCTTCTCTGGACATGCTCTAGCTCCTCCATGTCCTAAATTTGGGGCACCAGAACTGCAAACAGCACTTGAGATGCTGCCCAAGCAGTGCCGATCACAGGGGAAGAATCCCTGCCCTGCTCCTGCTGGCCACACCATTCCTAATCCAGGCCAGGAGCCACTGGCCTTCTTGGCCACCTGGGCACACTGCTGGCTCATGTCCAGCCTGCTGTCCATCAGTCCCTGCAGGTCCCTTTCTGCCTGGCTGCTTTCCAGCCCCTCTGGCACCTTGTTGAGGGAGGGAAGGGAAGGGAAGGGAAGGGAAGGGAAGGGAAGGGAAGGGAAGGGAAGGGAAGGGAAGGGAAGGGAAGGGAAGGGAAGGGAAGGGAAGGGTCCAGATCCAATCCTTCCTGAAATGTGGGGTATTACCGCACCTGAGTGGGCGTGGCTGGTGAGAGAGAGATGGTGAATCTTGTTTCTTGAATCAGAAGGCTTGATTTATTAATATATGATATAATACATTATAGTTATACTAGAAAGAATAAGGAGAGAGGTTTTGCAGAGCAGCTAGGCTAGCTAGGAAGAGATAGAAAAGAATCCAAAACAAAGCTGTGGCCAAGGACTCAGTCCCTTGGCTTGCACTGGTGATTGGCCCTTAATTATAAACATAAAACATGAACCCATCACCAATCAAAATAGGTGCCCCTGTTGCATTCCCCAGCAGCTGATAATAATTGTTTACCTTGTCTTCGGAGGCCTCTGGCCTCCCGAAGACACAGAAATCCGAAAGAAAGGATTTCTGTGGAGAAATGTCTGTGACAGTGGGGTTTGCTGGCACTGCCAGTGCCTTGATCCAAAAATTTCCCTATTCTGGCACAGCCCAAGTACAGCCATTTGCTGGCACAGAAATCCAAAACCTGGCAACTTCCTGCTACTGGGTTTGGCACCTCCCACATCTTGCGTTTGCTGCCCCAGTACCCAGATTTGGAAACTTCCTGGTGCCTGCACAGCCCAAGTCCAGTGATTTACTGGCACAGAAATCTAAAATTTTGGAAATTTCCAGGTTCTGACTCTTGCACCATCCAGATCTAGTGTTTGCTGGGACTGCCAGTGCCCAGATTTGGAAATTTCCCGATGCCTTCACAGCCTAGGTCTAGCAATTTGGTTTTAGCTAGCTTAGGAAGAGAAGTTCCTTTGGACTGTGACTTTCCTTTTTCTTGGAACTGTTTAAACCTGCTCTGGACTGAAAACCCAGAAAAACACTGGCAACAGCTCACACATGTGGCCCTCCCGAGCTCTGGGACACTGCGTTCCAGCAGCAGGGAGACTTAGAAGAGATGAAGTGAGTCAACTACAACCCACAAAAAGGACTTTCTGAATTTGCCATCTCTTCAGCACTGTCCGAGGTTTTATTTAATATTATTCATTTTTCTTGCTTGTGAATACTTTACTTGTTAAATAAACTGGGGTTTTTTCCACTTTTCTCAAGTCTTTTCCTGAACTAGTAGGAGGAGGGGCCGCTTGAACTTGTTTTCTAGACGGACCCCTTTTGGAGATTTCCTCCCCAAATTTGCCCTAAGCCAGCACAAACAGTCATCATGAAAATTGCACCAGTGGCATAATTTCCTGATGGAAAATCTTGTGACAGAAGCTTGACCTTGTTCTCAATGAGAGGTTCTTGGGAAGAGCAGACAGGAGAAGATTCCTGGAAAACTGAAACAGCTTTCCAGAAGTGAAATGAAAATGAAAGAAACAATCCAAGATGTTTCTCTTTATTTATTTCTGAGCTTCCCTTTTCCATGTTGCAACCCAGTAATTCCAGATGTACCTCACCTCTAAGATCGCTGACTTAGGGATTTTTAGACACTCTGAAATACCATGAGCCACACACAGTTTTCCTTCCCCTGTTTTTACTGGAAAGCAACACTGGAGGTGTGAGTGCAGTGCTCGGGTCAGGTAGGAATCCTTCCCCAAGGGAAGGTGTCCCGACAGTGTTTGACACTCAGCAAGGACAACGCACAGCAGCAAGCGAGGGGATCGCTGTGCTGGTGTGCAGGAGTCAGGGCTCTGCATCTGGGCTCAGCACTGCAAAGTTCCCGTGTTTGGGCAGACGGAGGGGCTGTCCCCGGGGCACGCGGGTCTCGAAAGTGGGGCTCGTGGGGTGAGCAGGAAACGGACACGGGGACGAACGGCCCCGGTGCTTCAGTTGCAGCAGCGGCAGCGGCAGCAGCAGCAGTGGCGGCAGCAGTAGAGGCTTCGGCAGAAGCAGCGGCAGCAAAGAGATATTTGGAATAATCTCTTTCTTTCTCTTTTCTCTTTCTTTCTCTCTCTCTCCCTTTCCCGCTGTCGGGCACCATTCTCTCGGGGTCCTTGCCCGGCGTCCCTCTCCTCTCCCCACCTCCCTCTCCCCTGCCGAGCTGGGCCATGTCCCCGGCCCGCCCCCGGGCCCGGGCGGGGCTGCCCCGTGCCCAGCCCCGGCCGTCCCGCCGCGGTCTCGCCTCCACCCGGCTCTGGCCGTGCTGATGGTGGCGCTGCTGGGCGGGCATCAGTGCCTGGTGCGGGGGCGGCATCGCCGCCCTTGGCCTCCGCCTGGCCCGAGCCCGGCCCCAGACCCGACGCAGGGTCCTGTCCCGACCCCGGCCCTGGCCCCGGCCCCGGCCCCGGCCCAAGTCGCGGCCCCGGCCCGTGCTCTTCCCGGGGCCCCCGGAGGACGCACGCGGCGCGGCCGCTCCCGCCGCCTCTGCTGCCGCTTCCCCGGCCCGAGCTCCGCCGCTCGGCAGCGCGGCTGCCGGCCCCGAGCCTCCCGTGCGGCGTTCCGAAGAGCGAACGCCTGGGCGTGGCCGGCCCGGGGCGGGTGAGGGGCGCTCGGGGGCCGTTGCTGGCCCCGGGCCGAGCGCTGACAGCCGCGTCCCACCCGCAGGGACGGCGCAGGAGGCCCTGCAGGAGCGGTACCGGCTGGGCTCGCTGCTGGGGCGCGGCGGCTTCGGCAGAGTCTTCGCGGCCACGCGGCTCTCGGACGGCGCCCCGGTGAGCGGCGGGGCCGGCGGCGGGCGCAGGAGGAGGGGATGGAGGAGGAGGAGGGCGGAGGGCGGAGGATGGGGCTCGCAGTGCGGGCGGCAAGCTCACCCCGCTGCTGCCCTTGGCTTGCAGGTGGCCATCAAAAGGGTGCCACGGAACCGCGTCCGGCACTGGGGCGAGCTGGTGAGTGAGCGGGGACAGCAGCCGGGGCTGCCGGCCGGGGATGAGCCGAGGCCTGGCAGGGTGGGAGCCACCAGGACGCCCCGAGGGAGAGCGGGCATGGGCCTAGCGCAGGGCGCAGAGCATCCCGGGCTGGCTGAGGGCTTCCCCAGGCCTGGCACGGCCTCGGCCCCACTAACGGCATCATGCTCTTCCCGCAGCCCGACGGCACCAGCGCACCCCTGGAGATTGTGCTGCTGGCCAAGGTGTCCACTGGCTTCCCCGGTGTGGTCCAGCTGCTGGAGTGGCTCGAGCTCCCCAACTGCATCGTGATGGTGCTGGAGCGGCCAGAGCAGTGTCAGGACCTGCATCGTTTCATTCGGGCACGGCGGTTTCTGCCCGAGGAGGTGGCGCGGGAGCTGTTCCACCAGGTGCTGGAGGCCGTGCGGCACTGCACCAGCTGCGGGGTCCTGCACAGGGACATCAAGCCAGAGAACATCCTGGTTGACCTGGACACCGGGCAGGCCAAACTCATCGACTTTGGCTGTGGCACCTACCTGCAGGACACAGTCTACACTCACTTTGCAGGTGAGCCTACACAGGGCTGCGCTCCCGCTGCTGACATCTCATGGCCCAACATCTCCCAGCCCAAGCTGGCTGTGGCAGCGGGAGTTCTCCCTTTTGCTGCCAGTCAGGGCACTGAATCTTCAGCTGTGTTACTTTAAAGCAGGGCTGGGTGGGCAGCCATCTTCCAGCCCTGCTGGCACCCTCTGCTAGCCACTCTGCCCAGGACTGGGACTGGGCTGGGGCAGCCAGCCCGACCAAACCCCCCGTGGGTGGGGGTAGCAGAGAGGGAGGGCGGAACATGTGCCCCAGCCAGTTTGGTGTGCAGACGAGAGGAAGGGCTTGGGCTGCTCCACTCGCCCTGTTTGCCTGGCTTCATAATATTTTTGGGACAATGCAGGCAGGGAGGATAAGGGCAGGTTTTTTCCCCAGCATGGAGTGGGTTTTTCCTTTGCATGTCATGGTCGGGCCTAGCCAGGGCTGCCCTCTTCCAGCACCAGAGGCTTCTTTTCCAACCCTAACTTTGTGCACAAGTCCCAGATGCTGGCGAGAGGGCAGTGGTCACCCTGTGTGCCCCTGATGCAGCCCCCGCACATCCAGGGATGCTGGGGCAAGGCTCTGGGAGCAGCAGCATCCCCCTGATGAATTCCATCTGTATTCCATAGGAACACTGTCGTACAGCCCCCCAGAATGGAATGACTTTGGCTGGTACCATGGCGAAGCAGCAACGGTCTGGTCCCTGGGCATCCTGCTGCACCAGATGGTCTGCGGGGAGCACCCTTTCAGGAGGGGCCAGAACCTCAGCTGGGGCCAGCTCCCGCTGCTACAAATTGATGCAGAATATCCAGGAGAAATTACAGTAATTCTGTTAAACAATAATGAACAAGATTGGATTATTAAACCCCATGACAGGGTAGCACAATTATTGACCTCAATCTTAACTGTGTTATTGAAAGAATTGTTAGGAAGGTTGTAGTTCATTGTAGGTCTCAGGACTGATCAAAGTACCAAGGCCTGAGCAGGCTGTGATCATGGCCTGAACAGGCCCTGAGGTGAAGTTCACCTCTAGAGGAACCTTCCAGCCAAATGTTATATTTGTATCCAATCCTTAAGGAAGCATTATTACCAACATGATCAGTGTATGTGTTCTTTGATAAAACAAGGATTCATCTTTCTGTGTTGAGAAACCAGACCTGGCCCCATCTGGCCTTGTTTGGGGCTGAAGGATCAAAGTCAACTGCCTTGGTTCCTCCTTGAGTCCTGGCCAGGCTTTGGGAGGAACCAATGAGGAGAATGAAACCAGATATTGCCACAAGTAGCAGTGATGTCAGCTTGTTTGTTTAACAGTGGAAAAGCTGTGTCCTCTCCCAGTGGGGTTGGAGCCTCCTTGCCTGCAAAGGTGGAGGCACCTGCAGGAGTTCCCAGTGTCTGGGAGTGGCTCTGCAGTCCTTGGCTTCCCCAGCTGATGTGTGGGTCTGGGTGATGGTAAAGCCTGAGGGGAACTGCTGATGCATCTTTCTTTAATCACTGCAGGCAACCTTTGGTAGTCATGACTGGATGGATTGCTGAGCTTCTTTTGTAATTCTTTGCTAATAATGATGTGCTTTGTTGAGCTTATCCTTTTGTAAATCTTTGCAGCTGTGCATGATAGAAATGACACAATTCCTTAACTTAGTGTCTGTGTCCTTGGTAGTGACCCTGCCCACTGGAGAAACAGGGCCCCCTCTTGCCTAAGTGTTCCCTGGGAAGGCAAAAGCCCTCCCTCCAAAATTCCCCCCTTCCTCCTTGTTCCCCCCTTCATACCCTGTGCATGATGTGCTCTGCTCTGGGCTATGCCCGGGCTCAGTTGGGGTCCCCTGTCCTGGCTGTGTCCCCTGCCCAGCTCCCCAGCTCCCCCGCAGCCCCAGCCCCTCCCCAGCGTGGCTGGACGAGGGGCAGGACAGGCCTTGGCTGTGCTGCAGCTCAGCAAGAACAAAACCATCTCTGCGTGCTCAGCCCTGCGCTCAGCACCCGGCCCAGCAGTGTCTCAGTGCCAGGGGCTATGCCCTCAGTCCCTGCCGGGGGTTTCCATGGCAACTGCCAGGCCAGGTGAACCAGGTGTCCCCCCCAGTGCCGGTTGCCATGGGAACAGTGCCCAGCCCTGCCCCTTTCTGTCTGGCTGACCTGGCCTTTGGCCCTGGCAGTGCCGGTGGCTGCTGGTTCCTGGTGCCAGAGCGGCCAGCGCGGCACAGGGCAGGTGGCCATGGCACAGCCCCCAGCAAGGGATCTCCTCTGGCTCTGGGCACTGACACCAGCCCTGAGCAAGGGACCAGGCCAGCTTTCCAGATCAGCAATAAAGAGATTTAACTGACCTAGCCCCAGTCCTGAGCCCTGGCGACATCCCTGGATGTGACTCCATTCCTCAGCTGCTCTGAGTCCCAGGGCTTGGATGGGAGAAATATTGGGGTGGGGGTAGGGACAACATCTGAGTGATTTTCAGCCATGAAGGGTCTTGATTTTTATATCTGTTCAAACTGCATTAGGAGGTGCTGGGGGTCAATATCACTTGGACATTGCTGATCTCAGTCTATGAACAGGAGAACAAAACTGAACAGGACAAAACAATTCTCTCTTCATTGTTTTCAATATAGTAGATTCACATTGAATAGAGTTGTGAAAATTGTGTAATTAACCACAGAAGGATTAAAGACTTGAATTATTCCCAAGGGCTTGTCTTGTTTGGGTGTTTAGAAGAAATGTTTATGAGCTTTTCTCATTGAATTCCTGAACTGAAGAGCAAAGAAGTGGCCTGTGGAGTAATAAAATTCATCAGCAACCTTCAAGTGGCTGAGGATCCATCCCCAACAGAGCAGCAATGAAGAGAAATGGGCACAGCTTTGTGGCTGCCCCAGCTTTGGCATGGGCCCTGGGCCTGCAGCAGGAGCAGCTCTTGAGGGCCCCAAGGCCGGGGCTCTTGTGCTGCCCTGGGCAGATGGGATGGCAGCAGGGGCTGCAGAGCTCTCAGCACCTCAGCCCGAGGGGAGCAGGGCAGCCAGGGAGCCTCCTTTGGCCTTGGCCAAGCACCTTCCCCCATGGCTGGGGCTGAGTCCTGTGGCAGCTGCAGCTGCTGCTGTGCCCTTGCCAGGGGCTGAGGCCGTGGGGCAGTGCCCAGAGCAGCCTGGCCTGAGCAGAGCTGTGGGGACAGAGCCGGCTGGGCTGGGCTGGGGAGAGGCTCTTGGTGCTGCCCAGAGCTCAGGGCAGCTGGCAGAGCTTGCAGAGAGCTGGGCTGGGCTCAGAGAGCCTGGCCCAGAAACCATCAGTGTCCATCTCAGGCTGGCTGAGCGTGCAGGGGCAGGACTCAGGCCAGGTCTTGTGGGGCAGGGCCAGCGCCTGTGCAAGGCATTGCAAACAGGCAAGTGGCCCAGAGAGGAGGCTGCTCTGTGCCCTGGGTGTCATGGACAGAGCAGGGAGGGGGCCCAGGACATTTATCAGCGCCAGCCTCTGTGCCCAGTCCTTGGCAGCCCTGGCTGCTGAGCCCAGCTTTGGTCTGGGCTGAGTTTGGCTGTGGCCCAGCTCCATCCTCCTGCGGGGCTCAGGGCCTGTTCCTGGCCATGGCCAGCCCTGGCTGCCTCTCTGCTGGCCCAGGGGCCGGCAGAGCCCAGGGCAGGGCTGTCTGTGCAGCCCCACAGGTGCCACGGGCTCTGCAGGAGCTGGCAGAGGCTGCCCAGCAGGGAGGCCATGGGGCACAGAGCCCCAAGGCTGCTGTGGGCACCATGGCACAGGGGCCGTTCCCAGCTGCAATGTTCCTGGCCTGGCCTGGGCCTGCACAGGGGCTGGGCCACCATGGCTGGTCCAGCACAGGGCCACAAAGGGGCCGTGTAGCCGCTACCAGGGCTGACAGCAAGGCCAGGCACACACAAGCAATTGCTGAGCATGGCCTGCGCTGGCCAGGCCTGACTGTGCCAAAGGCAGAGCTCAGCTGTCCTTGGGGGCTGCAGGAACAGTCCAGAGCCCAAAGAGCCTCCATGGCTGTGCTGGAGACCAGGGCTACAGATGGGAAATGCAGGGATGCTGAGGGATGGGACAGGATGGAATTCCAGCTGACTCATCAGCTTGCAAGGGGCCAATCTTAGCTTGGCACCTCAGGGCACATCGGCCCTACAAGTATAACTGCCTGGATGAACAGAACATCAGAACAAGTGGTGTCTGCCTGGAAAGGAGCACAGGTTTTATTACCTGTTGTGTCCTCTGAGTTGGATGTACTGCAGAAATACCAACAAGACATTCTCAGGAGCTCAAAACAACCACACAGCCTTTACTGAGAAATTTAGAAAATCAGTGAAACTTTGGCAAAAGATTTAATATGACAGTCAATCAACAAACACTTCTCAAAGCATTAACTTGGCCCATTCAACTTCAGGAGCCCAAGCCTTTTCAATTTTAAGTTAATCAAAATTTGCAAGGGGAAAGAAATAGAAGTAGACACAGAAAGAGAGAAAGAAAAATAAGATATAGAGAAGCAGCCACGCCCGGATTCCAGTGTTGTTCAGACAGAAATTCCAAGAGGAGGTAGGGTCAAAATGTGCACTTGCCTTGTGGTCAGCCTTAAATACCCCTTGGTCTTCCTGGGCCCTGCCCCCAGGTGGGCCTTGGTGTCATTTGGTCCTTCAGGAGCTGGGCTGGGGGCTCCAGAGGTGGCTGTGGAGCATTGCCTGTACTGTGCCAGGCACTGGCAGACACTGCTGGGCTAAGATAGAGGCTCTGGGGGGGATTGGGGTTGCAGGGCAGGGCAGGGCTGGGGTTCCAGGGCAGGGCAAGGCTGGACCTGCCCCTTCCTCCCCACACATGAAATTATTCAAGCCAACAATCTCCTCCAGTTTGTCACAATAGGCAGTGTTGGAGATGGAACCCAAATTTGGCCATGGGCACCTGGCCGAGAAGGACAGTTCCTTTCCAAAGGAAGGAAAGCACAGAGCCTTCCCCAGGGTTTTGGGGACAGATGAAAGGTGACCCTTGTGAAACCACTGCCAGACAGATTGGTCCTGGCAATATTGCTGTGGGAACAATCCCTGGATATAAGGAAATTTGGAGGTGAAATCCCAGTTCTGGCCATGGGTGCCTGGAGGAGAAGGACAGTTCTTTCCCATAGGAAGGAAAGCACAGAGCCCCAGTGTTTCAGCAGCAGATGAGAAGAGACCCTCAACATGCCAAGGTCAGCTGGACCAGTCAGGTGGCCCACGGGAGGCCAAACCAGCCAGACCTGTTCTGTCTTCCCTTGGTTTTGTGGGGCCCTGACGTGTCACAAGGGTGTCTTGGATCCATGGGGTCCCACAGTGTCACAATGGCCCCCAGGTTCCTGAAGGTCCCGCAGTGTCTCAATGGTCCCAAGGATTCCACGGGGCCTTGCAGTGTCACAATAGTCTCTGTGGTTCCACAGGCCCCACAATGTCATGTCACTCCTCTGTTCAGTGAGGCCTTCACTGTGACAATGGACCTTTGGACCATGGGCGTTTGTGGTGTCACAATGGTCTCCTTTGGCTCCACAGTGTCACAATGGACCATTGATGACAGGAGGCCACTCTGTGTCACCCTGGAGCTTTGGTTCCATGCAGCCCTGCCGTGTCACAATGGTCCTGCTTGGTTTCTTAGTGTCACAATGGACCACTGAGGACAGAAGGCCTCGCAATGTCACAAACGCCCCTTGGTTCCGTGCAGCCCTGCCGTGTCACAAAGGCCTCTTGGTTCCATGGTGCCCCACAGTGTCACAATAGTCCCTTGGTCTCACAAGGCCCCACAGTGTCACAATGGTCTCCATGATTCCATGAGTCCCCTCAGTGTCACAATGGCTGCCTGGTTCCATGAGGCTGTGAAGTGAGTTAATGGTCTTTCCATGGTTCCATGAGGCCTTGCAATGGCACACTGGACCTTTGGTTCCATGGAATCTCACAGTGTCACAATGGCCCCTTGGTTCCATGACACCCCCAAGTGCCATAATGGTCTCCAGGGTTCCATGAGGCCCAGCAATGTCAAAAGGGTCCCTTGGTTTGATGGGGCCTCTCAGTGACACAAGGACCCCTACATTCCATGGAGTCACACAGCATCAGTACAGTTCCCCTGGTTCCATGAGGCGCAGCAATGTCACAGTGCTCTCCATGATTCCATGAGGCCCCACAGTGTCACAATGGTCCCTTGGTCTCACAGGGTGCACAGTGTCACAATGGTCCCTTCGTCTCACAGGGGCCCACAGGGTCACAATGCTCTCTTGGTCTCACAGGGCCCCACACTGTCACAATGGTCCCTTGGTTCCATGGGCCCTTTGCTGCTGCATTCCCCCCTCCCCTTCTCAGGCCGCCCTGCCAGCTGAGAAATGCTCCCTGGGCCTCAGCCTTGGCCAACAGCCCCTGGGCTCAGCTCCTCTGCAGCTCATCACAAACACTGTCTGCTCCAGGCACTGCTGCTGCCCAACCAGCTCCTGGTTCCTGTAGGAGCAGCCCTGGGACCTGTTTGTGTTCCCTGAGCGGCACAATATCCCTGTTCTCACACTGCCAAAGAAAGCTGCTGATGCCAAGCGCGGCCAGGATGAACCATTGCTGGGACTGAAGCCCCTCTCTTGGGGCCCTGCAAACAGCGCTCCAAAAGGAGCCCTTGGAGCTCTCCTGGGCCAGCCACTCCCTCTGAGTGGGGCCTTTCCCAGCTGGGAACTCTCCCGTTTGCTGCACTCGGGGATCCTGAACAACGACGGAGCCTGGGCCGATCCCCTCACTCCTCCAGGCTCAACCCTTCACCCGCTGGGGAGATGCTAAAGGACCCACAGTGAGCATTTCCTGCCCTCAGGGGAATTTCTCCCAGGTGCCTTGCACTGACTGTTTGTGTCTGTGTGCACACAGGAGTGCCTATGCTGAGGAAATGTGGCAGAAATGCTGCACTCTGAGGGGCTTGAGTGCCTTGGACAGCTGAGTCAGTCAGGCCTGCAAGGAAGGGTGAGTCACAAGCTGTAAACTATGTTAAATGCTCCTAAGGGTTGTTCTTTTACTAAGTAAAGAAGTTTAGTATGAGTTATAAGATAAGTTGAATATTGTCAAGAGTTATTCCACTGTGAAATCATTAAGTCTTAGGTTATAAGTAAGGTTAAATACTGTCAAGTGCTGTTCTTTTGCTAAATGCTGAAGTCTAAGGTATCAATCAAGGTCTGTTAAGTTTGAGCTCGGCTTAGCTTTGTGGCTGCATTCCTTTTATCCTTGCCCACACTGTCCTTTAGTCACACACACATGCACGCACACACACACGGAGAGTTCATGGTTCATTTCTGGTTTTATTGCCTGGATTCTGTTTGGTTTTGTAGTTGCTTTGTTTCCTTGGTGTGCCTGAAGTGCCCAGTCAGGAACAGAGTGACTCTTGCCAAGGAACTTTGTGCTTCTGTCCCTTAATATTAAATCTGGTTTTGGCTGATCCCTTGCCAGGGGTTTTTCAGCGCTCTCAAGGCCTCGTTTGTAACAGGGTGAAGAAGCCCTGGCCCAGGCTCTGGCCCTGGGGGACACGGGGATGCTGCCGGGGGGTCCCTGTCCCCCTGTGCCACCCCCAGGGCCCCGTCCCCCCGTCCCCGTGTCAGGCTCTGGGGTCGATCTCATGGTACATCCTCTGGGGGAGGCTGCAGGGCCGGGGGCGGGGGGACCCGGGGGGACAGGGGACCCCGCTGTGCATGAACAGCGTTGGACTGCTCTGGGGGGAACTGTGAGGGGGCGGGGGCAGAGTGACCTCCCCAGTGCCCTCACACAGCCCCCGTGATGTTACACAGCTCCTGAAATGTCACACAGCCCCTGAGATGTCACACTGCCCCTGTGATGTCATACTGCCCCTGCGATGCCACACAGCATCCTTGTGAGGTCACACAGCCCCTGTGATGTCACAGGCTACCAGTGATGTCACACAGCCTCCTATGATGTCACACAACCACTCTGTTATGTCACACAGATTCCATATTATGCCATTCAGCTGATATGTGATGTCACAGAGCAGATTTGTGATGTCACAGTTTCCCCTGTGATGTCACAGCCTTGTCTGTGATGTCACAGCCTTCTTTGTGGCATCACACAGCTGCCCTATGATATCATACTCTTTGTCACAACCCACGTTGTGATGTCAAAGAACCACCTTCTAGGATGTCACAGCTGGCTCTGTGATGTCACTCCCCCTTCAGTGTTGTCACACAGCCCACTCTGTGCTGTCACACAGCCCCTTGCTGACATCCCAGCTGCTCTGTGCCTCTGTGACACAGCCCCAAAGGTGCTGCTGTGACACAGCCCCCTCAGGGACAGCCAGTGCTGTGACACAGCCCCTGCCAGTGCTGAGCCCCTGTGAGCTCAGTCTGTGCCCTGCTGATGTCTCTGAGGGGCCCTGGCAGCGTCCCAGCCCTGCTGGGCTGGGCACAGGAGCTGCTCCTGGCCAGAGCTGTCTCTCTGCAGTGCTGCCCTTGCCAGGAGCTGCCTCTGGGCCAGGAGCCCGGCCCAGCTCAGCAGCACAGACACAGCACAGAGACTTAATGACCCTCTGGGGCTATGGTGCTCTTTGCATCAGACCCAGTCCCTCAGAGTGGGCTAAAAGAACTTCTCAAGAGCTCAAAGTGAGATTGAAACACTGAAGTTTCTTGTACTTTAAATAGATGCCTGTGAGGGACAGGACTGAGAAAGTGTCCCCAGGTTCCAGGGAGAGCAGAACACTGGAGGCAGTGATGACAGCTGGGGACAAGCAAGGCAAAGATATCTCTGTGTTGAGCACCCCTGGATGTGTTTCAGGAATTCAAAGGGCCAAGGCCTGAGCCCCAGCCCCTGGCCAGGCAGATCCTGTCCCGCTCTCCTTGCTCAGGGCTCTTCCCAGGATGGGCACTGGCATGTGGGCATGTGCAATGCCAGGGACAGGAGCATGGGGCAGCCCCTGCCAGGCTGCTGAGCAGGGACAAGGAGGCAATGAGGCCCCAGGCCTGCAAGGGTCACTTGTCCCAACGTGGCCTCAGGCCCATGGCCAGCAGCCACGGCCAAAGTGCTGCCCATGTTGGCTCTGGCAGGGCTGTCTTGCAGCTGCTGCCCATCCCTGTGCCCTGTGCAGCCCAGGCTGTCCCACGGTGTCCCTGCCCTGCGCCTCTGTCCCTGCAGGCCGTCGGCATCCCCCGGCTTCCCCACCTGGCTGGGCCCTTCCTTTGCTGACAGCTCTGCCTCCTGCCTGCCCCTGCCTGCCCACACAGAGCCTTGGGCTGCTCCAGGCTCCTGCTGGGGACGTGCTGCACCACAGCCCTGCCCTGCCAGGGAAATTCCTTTCTGCTGCTGCCCAGACTGGGCCTCCCCAGCTGCCCTTGTGCGGGGTGCGGAGGTTCAGGGATATCACACCACAACCAATATGATCCAGTGAAGCCAAATTTATTATCCCTAAAAAGACTATATTTACAATAAATCTCTACTGTCCACGTGTCTCTAGCTAATACATGATTGGTTAATCCTAGCTGTTTACACATCTAAATTAGAATGCTGATTGGATCACCTAATTTTTCACGCGTCTTGCTGTCGTCTTCTGGCCCACTCAGGGTTCAATTTTTTCCTTCTTTCCCAAGCTTGCTGTTAAACTTGCTGAGTCCTGATGGCTCTTCTTGTATTTTTCTCAAGGATATACCAACCCCATTTCTGAATATGTCCATTATCCATTGTTTGTGAATGTGTCCATTGTCCATTAGTACAAGCAGGTTGGATTGTGCATCGGCTGAATATGGCCCTTGTCTAGCAAGAACTCCTCAATCTGCAAAAAACTCTCAACAGTTCCCCGGTTTTGTTTTTGCACAAGCCAGACTAATTTCAAAGCACGCTCAATTATTTTCTGCACAGCAAGGCACTACAAGCAGAATTGAAAAAGAAGACAAAGTATCATTATGCCAAAGGGTACTAAATCCTTGAGCCAGCCTGTTATTCCCCAGGATTTTAGCCACTCATCAAAAGAATTCTCAACCATTGTGAGCTTTTTCATATTCTCCTTAAGCAATGACAATTTCTTGTCAATAGATCCAGAGCGGTCAGAGAGATTCATGCAACACATCCCTTCAAAATCTTCACGCTCATCTCCTTGTGCTAGCAACAAAAAAATTATAGCAGTCCTATCCTGTAACACAGCGTGGTGTATGCTACCTACATCAGTGGTAAGCTCATTCCGGATTGCAGATGTAATGTTAATTTGTTTTCCTGTCCAACAAGCCAATCGTTTGAATGATGTAAGGGCCTGTGATGAAGATAATCCTGGTGTAAAAAGTGATGCCAGGATAACTGAAGGCCAATTACACAATTCTACAGTATCCTTGCAGTCTGAGCCTAATAGATGCTCACTACATTTTGGACGTTGGAATTTGTGCCTGATGTCAAGCATCTGTTGAATGCTAGGGGCAAACAGTGTCAATTTCCCAAACTAGCATGGTCCTCCTAATCCTTTCTGAGGAATTGCAGGCCAAGCTTTATCTCCACCAAAGAGAAACAAAAGTAGAAAAAAGTTATTGCAGAAGCTATTGTAGAAGGGACTTTTCTCTCCAATGATGTAGAAGCTTTTCTTGTAGTAACTAATGCTGCAAGTAGAGTTTGAGAACCTTTTGATTGGAAGATTTTAGAAAAGATGAGAGCTGCATTTTCACAATTTGGTTGAAAATGCCAACTTGCACAGTCACTTCTGCAGTATATTTTTCCATCTAACGCATTAATTCCAGCTGATGTGCATACCCTAATAAGACTTAGAGTGCCACCCTATCAGCAGGTGATGTTTCATAAAAGCTGGGAGGAAAAGTGTGCTCAAGAAGCTGCAAGACCTAGAGTGCAGGGTGATCCTCTGTATGGTTTAACAGCACAACAGTTACTTGGCAAAGGGCCCTGGGCTACTGCCACTGCCCAGGCTAGGAGCATTGATCAAGTCTTACAGATGAGCCAACAACTAGCATGTAATGCATTTCTTGCACTTCCAGATAAGTTACACACTGTGTCTTTTATACAGATTTGTCAAAGAAAGAATGAAGACTTTGATAAATTTGTAGACAAATTGCATGAAGCTATCTATAATCATTCTGATTTAAATTCAGACACAAAGATACAATTGGATGGACTTTGGGATCATTTCTCCATTCCAAATGACTTTCCCTTCAGTCACAAGAGCCTTCCATCTCTTCCAAAAATTGCCTGCTGAAACTCTTCTGCGCCCATCCAAATCAGTTCACTACTCCAGCATAACCCTTGAAGCACGGACAGATGACTCAACTAATTATAGTAGAAAAGAAGGGTATTTATTTCAGCCCTGGTCACATGTGAACTAGTTTCCAAAGACACGTGCAAGGAGTTGCAGACTCCTGCTCTCTATTTCTACAGAAAAGGTTTTACATTAGGTTTCTAAGGACCCATAATACATAATTATTACCTGCCTGCTTTGCATTTTTATCAGCTGAATATCTATTACAGCTGCGCAATTGTATTCCCTTAACTGGATCAGTGGGATTTTGAAATGAGGGAGTGCTTGTATGGGAGGAAGAAAGCAGTCTTCCTCATGGTGAACTCTCCTCCCATGGCCAGTTGGCAAGACCTTTTGACCTGCTGCTCATGGTCCAAGCCTCTCCTAACTGTTCAATTATTCTTAAGGCAAGTTATTTCTATGGTCTCAGCTTCTTCACAATTGCTTCCTCTATCCCTGTCACTCCTAGCTTGATGTTCCTAATATATTTGGTACTCTTTAACTAAGGCACATGATTTCTGCTACCTGTATTACTAACTTAGCTTCTTACCTCATTTTAAAATGTTAACTAAAATATGCCATTTTCTACTATCCCAATTCTATGCCCAGCTGAGCCCTCGATCCATCTGCACTTTTCAATTATCCTCATTACATTTTCAGCTAACCCCTTGACTCACCTCAGGCACATCCCCGACTGCCTCTCTCCCAGCAGCTCAGAGCTGCATTGCACAGCGCTTGCTGTGCACCACAGAGCACAAAGCAGGCTGGCCTGGTGGGCCTGAATATTTCTGCCAAACACTCTGCATCTCACACCTTTGCTCTGGCTCAGTGCAGACGTGCAGGGTTGCAGGCGCTTCCTCCCAGAGCTGCGTGAGGCGCTGGCTCCTGCAGATGGGCCCTGCCAAGCTGTCCCTGCCTCACGCTGGCCTCGCTTCCCTGGCACAAGTGCCGGGCCTGAAGGAGCTGCCCTGTGCTCCAGCCTGCCGAGCAGCCTGGCTCCCTGCCCCGGTGCCCAGAGTGCTGCACACACTGCTGACCTTTGCCAGGAGTTGCAGGGCAGCCGGCAGAAGAGGAGGAATCCTCAGCCAGCCCAGCGGCCCGCGGCTGCCCTTGGCCTTTCTCTGCTCCTGGGCACACTCCAGACAGCCATGGCCTCCAGGCCGGGCTGTGCCCAGCATGGCTGCGCTTCCCCTCGGCAGCAGCCAGCTGCCACCTGGGCTCTGAGAGTGGAGGATTCGCCCGCTCCCAGCAAGAGGCACCCAGGGCCCGGCTGCTGCCTCTTGCAGCTCCAAGGGCCTTGTTCCAGCCTGCCTCTGCCGGGGCTCAGGCTGCTCCGGCCTCTGCCGGGGCTCTGCTGGGGCTCCAGCCCGGGCAAGGCCGGGCCCGCTCTCACCTCACAGGTGCTGACAGCTCTGCGCCACAGGAGACCTTCCCGAGCACCCTCTCTGATCTTTCTGCTTTCTCACTTGAGCAAGGCTCTCCTCCAGCCAAAGAGATTATTGCATTTAGGGATACAAATCAAAGTGGCAGGAACCCCATTGCTCTCCAGTCACAGCTGAAGGCCTGCATCTGCACAGGGTGTTTGGGCTGCCTCATTCTTCCTTTGGTTTTGCCTTCAAATGCCATTGCCCTTTCTGCCTCAACTAGAAATACCACAGCTGCGCCATAACCAGCCAGTGGGTCATATTCCAAAGGCAGTGCGGTCTGGAGAGGATGAATGAAGAGGAGCCCTCCTCACTTATGAAACCATACATAAAAAGCCATATGTGTGACTTAGTACCAATAAAAAACAATTGGTAATTCAGAAGGAAATGTTGAATTTTCTGAAGGGGTCAGAAGGAGGAGAATCTTCCAAGTGAGTTGATGTTTCAGAAACTTTATTAATTACAACTCTAATCTATAATTCTATGCTACAAATCTCTTTAGCAACCCTACTCTACAATCCTACTCTAAATTGGTAACAGAGATAAAATCTTGACATGATTGCTATGTTCTCGTCTCCTAGGGTTAGGCTTAGGGTTAGGGTTAGGGTTAGGCTTTGGCTTAGGTTTAGGCTTAGGCTTGGGTTTAGGTTTAGGCTTTGGCTTAGGCTTAGGGTTGGGGTTAGGGAAAGTGTAAGGGAAAGGGTAAGGGATAGAGATAGGGATAGGATTAGGGTTTGGATTAGCATTTAAGGTTAGGGTTAGGTTTTAGGTTGAGACTTTAGGGTTAGGGTTATTCGTCTTCTTCACTGAGTTGATGACTTGTGCCAGGATGAATGGTGGCTTGGCTGAAGTTACAAATGGATGCTGTCCACCGGAAAAAAAAATACAACAAAGAACAGTGAACCATTACTTTCCAAGCTCATTGCTTCAGGGACTCAATCAGGATACATCAAGTTCCTGGAAAGACCCAGAAAGAGGAGCAATGGGACCATCTGCTCCCCAGTCATCCCCAATGTGCAAGACCTTGCCATCACAGGCAAACCTGGCCCAGAATCCCACTCATCTGTTTATTGTGATGTCTTCACCATGCTGGGATTTTTGCCCTGCCAGTGCTCTAGAAATGGCGCTTTCTGTCCCTGGGTTTTCTTCCTTTCAGGAAACTCCAATGACTCACATAGGTCCCTGCCTTTGAAAGACAGGCACTGTGCTGATTCCCACAGGGACAGAAAGCAGTGTCTGCCTTTCCATGCCCTGCCCCTCGTGTGCTGGATGGCACCTTCCTTCCCAGCAGGGCCAGCCCAGTGGCACTGGGCCCTGCAGTTCCCTCTCTGCCACACAACCTGGCAGTAACCCTGGAACAGTTCCCGTCTGCTTGAGCGTGCCAGGCAGCAGATGGGGCTGGGACAAGTCCCTCCCAGCTGTCCCGGTTTGCGTGGCAGAAACCTCTGAGGGTGGGCTGGGGGGCACCAACCAGGGCCCCTCAGAGGCTCACAGTGAGCCCCCCACAGCCCCTCCTGCCCACAGCCAAATCTCTGACCCCTAGGCTGGGACTGGCTTCCTTGGGTTCCTCCACCACCATTTCATGTCTCTGTACCCTGCATTGCTCTACTTCAATTCTTTTGCCATTAGATAAAACTGAACACTCCACCAAATCACAAAAGAGGGACACAGACACAGTCAGAGGACAGAGCACCTCTCCTCACAGGAAATGCAGAGGGAGCTGGAGTTATTCAGTTTTGTGAAGGACAGGCCCCAGGGAGACTTTATTGCCACTTTCCAAGACTTCAGAGTGGCTTTGAAGAAAGTGCGGGACATCTTTTTTAACAGGGCAGTTACAATAGGATATGGACAAATATTTTTAAACACTAAGGGCATCTAATCAGAGTAGGTCTAAGGAAGAACTTGTTTACTCGGAGCATGGTGCCACCCTGGCACAGCTTGCCCCAAGAGCTTGTAGGAGCCCCATCCCTGCAACCATTCCGGCTCCGGTGGCAAAGGGCTCTGAGCAACCTGATCTCTTTAAAGATGTCCCTGCTCATTGCAGGACACTTGCACCAGAGGACATTTACAGGGCCCTGCCAGCCCAGCCCAGTCTAGGATTCCTCACCATTTTCATTTGAAGAGCACCAAGAGTGGAGGTGAGGAGGAAGGTGGCTCATCTGCTGCCTTGGGCTTGAGTGGAGGAGGAGCCCATCCCTCAGAGCCTGTTTCACCTGCAGCCCCTTCACATTTTACCTGCAGGAGCTCCTTGGCAGACCAGCGCTGCTCCTCGTCTGTCTGCAGGCAGCAGCTCAGGAAGTCACGCAGCAAAGCCGAGAGGAGCTTGGGCTGCCGCAGCCTTGGAGTCCCTACTGTGGCTATCAGGTATGTAGCCTGGAGAGAAAGGAGATACCAGGCTCCACCTCCTGCTTTCACATCTCTAAGGCTCTCCCAGATCCCTTTGTTTAACCTCTGTTCTTCAGTGGCAGTTTCTGCCCTGGCACAGACCCAGAGATGACTTTCCTTTACCAACCAAAAACCCAAACCCCGATGCAGCCACAGCTTTTCCACCATCCTGCAGATCTTGCCTTGGCAGCTGATTTCATTGCCTGACCTAGTTAGTGGGAACTACATCAGCAAAAGGACATTTGCTTCTCTGAGGATTCATGCCAGCTTGAGATGGTTTTTGGAAGAGGGACTTTGCTATACTAACTAATTTCAAGGGTTAGTACATGAAAGGCATCTCTGCAGTGCTTGTTGGTCCTTTAAGCGCACGTGCCCTAGAACAAAACTCATCAAGCTTTTTGTGCTGTTCTTGAAAACAATGGGAATTGGAAGAAAAGAAAGGAAATCCATCAGTTAATACCCAAGTAGGGAAACAAACATTTACAATCTCCTCTTCAACACAGACACATTAAGATGCCTGCACAAATGTATTGGGATGAAAATGCATGCTTGGGCACACAGGAGCCACTTGCAGCTCTGTCTCTCAGGAGTCTGAAAATTTCAGTTTCCCATTTTTGCAGCAAAAGAAAAATTTTCAAGGTCAGAAGAAGGAGAGGTTCCATCCCTATGGACACCCTCTAGTCATCTGGCTGCTCAAGTCAATGCATTAATGGTAGGCCCATTCCAGAAAGTGCCAGGACACAAACAGGAGGTTTTGGCAGGCTCTCCACATCACCAGGCTCTGGCTTGGTGACGTGCAGAATGTTGCTTGGGCTAGGACAGAAACACGGTCACTGAGTGTTTCAGCAGCACTGCACAAGAAGCAGAAGAGACTCTGTGCATTACACCCTCATGCCCATGTTTTCCAGTGAGAAGAAACTGCACACAGGGTTAGGTTCCTCTCTAAAGACCACGGTTTTAGAAACTTTGTTGGGTTTGAGTATCCTTCCTTCATTTCTGGAAAGATAACAACACTTTTAAGATGCTTTTTTCCTGTTATTAAGGCCATCTACACAGACAAAAGAACTGGAACCACTAACCCAAAGGAAAGTGTTGAGTGAGAATGGAGTTTGTTTGGAGTTTGTTTGCATGTGGTAAGACTTGAGCTCCCCCACTGATGCAACCAAAAGTCCAGCAGATGCTGATGTGTTGCAGAGACATTTGTAGGAGGGGACCTTGGTGGAAGTAGTTCCAGCAGATGGCAATGGGATTTTGTCCAGTGGCTCACAGGACATGGGACAGGTGAGAAAGACAGTGGGATCAGTTAATATTTGCTCCTTACCATGCCAGAACTTTCGCCCAAGTAAGGAGGTTCTTGTTCTATCATTTCAATTCCCACAATTCCAAAAGACCATATGTCCACTTTGGGGCCATATGGTTGACCTGTCACCACTTCAGGCGCCATCCACCAAGGAGTCCCGGTTAGCGAGCACCGTCTGCTCTGCTCAGGGGTGAGCTGAGTAGCGAGGCCAAAATCAGCTGAGGAGAAAACAAAATACTGGTTTTATCTGAATTCTGTGCAATTAGGAAAGCAAGCAAAAGAATTCCCCAGTAGAAGTTTGAAATTGCTCTGTTGAATCTCCTGGCATTGGCAACTTTAAAAATCCCCCCATGTTTTACACTGCCTCTAGCAGTGGCTTTTGTTCTTTGGAAACTTTAGACTTGTAACTCCCTCCCTCTGGAAGGGACCCACACAGAGCAAGGCCACTCTTGACTGCTTGTGGCTCCTTCTACCTCTGTGCACATTGCAACTGTGCCCTCAGCTCGCAGCAGGGGTCCCTGCACTGCCACCAGCACCATTTTTGGGGAGCTGGCAGTCACTCCAAGCAGACCCACACCCACATCCCTGGAACGCTGCACCTGACCAAGAATATACTGACCCAGTTTGACAGAACTGTCGGTTCTGAGAAGGATGTTGTCACTCTTCACGTCTCGATGGATCACATCATTTGCATGAAGAAAATCCAGTCCTTGTAGGCACTGAGCGAGAAAACAGAAACAGAAGGGCAAAAAATGAGTGATGTGATTTCATCACACAAGAAGGGAAACAAAGAATCTAAAAGATTCCCTCTCCAGGGGAATGGGGAGTTATGGCAGAACAGTAATGGCCACTGAGAGGAAGAGCTTGCTGCTCCAACACTTGCAGAGCAGGACCTTTCTGAGGAAAGGCACGTCAGCTTTTGAAAGAGCAACAGCACCTGCTGTTGTAGGCTGTCCCCTGCCAACCAGCCAGGATGACTCCTGCTGCAGCGCATGTGCTCAGAAGCAAAGAGCATTCTGGCTGCACTCCTATCCTTTTTAGCTGAGCACTGAGAGAAACGAGTCTCTCTCTTCTTTCTTTGCTGTTTGTTTCAAATCCTGCCACCAGCACCTTTGCTTTTACAGGCAAGGAATGCCTTGAAGACAGACTCCAGGCAAACATTTAGAGAGGCAAGGTGGAGAACAGCAAATACAAATACAAGAGAGAGTGAGAATACAACGGCAGGAGATAAGAGTACTGGCACTGAGTACAGGGAGTGCAGGAGCACTGGCAGGCCTTTTACTTGAGATGCTTTTACTTGCCCATAGCATACCAGCAACACAGAAACAAAGCTTGGCACAGGAAACCTCCCCTATTCTGAGCCCCTGTTTCCCAGACAATCCTGCCCAAGCCCTTGGAAACACAGCTGGGATTGCTGACCTCCCGACTGATGGCTGCCATCTCATCTTCAGACAGGCAGGTCTGGATGACAATGTCGCTCAGGACACCTCCATCCATGTACTCTATAACCAGCAAGAGTTCCTCGCTCAGAAGGTAGCTGAAAGAAGGAAACAAGGGGGTAGAGATGGACATACATGGCTACGTTGATTTTTTGCTTCCAGGTTTCTTATTTCCAGATGCCTTTGTGACAAGGACAGAATCAAAGGAATAGACATTCCCTCTTGGCTGTGCATTGTTTGCAATCTGTGCAGTCTCATAGAGAAAGACACATCTGTGAAAAAGGAGATGTCTTAGATGGGCAGCAAATGAAAAGTGCAGTTTAGAAACAGCCCAGATAAAAAACATGTCAGGCATGGTGTTTCTGGAAATAAGCACCTAGTCTTCCTGGCATGCAGAGCAATGGCAAAGAGGGGCAACAATCCAAGGGAAATCCACTTTAGGATGGTTCATCTGCACTTAAGAAACTTTAAAAGTCAATCCCAAATAAATGTGGAGGCAGTGAACTTTGAGGCTATTGAGTTAGGAAGATAGAGCTGATCCAGGTTTTGAATAATTTTGGAGTAATTATCAAACTAGGTGTGCCAGGGAAGACTCATGCAGACAAGATTCACTCTCTTCTCATCCATTGGAGATGAGTAGAGAAATATGAATAAATAAAAATTAACAGCTTTACTTGCTGCCACTGAACAAGTGGGTTTTGAACCTCTCATGTTTGCTTTATGTAAACACACATCCATGGGATAAGACCATGACCTCTCACCTGTCTAAATAATTCACAACACTGGGACTCCTATACCTCTTCATGATCATTATTTCATTAAAGGTTAGCTCCTTCCTCCTCACTCCTTGAAGATTTATCTTTTTTATTGCCACCTAAAATGACATTGAAAATCAGTAACTTGAGAGGTTGGTGGCACGAGACCACAAGGCACGTGGAGCGAGTGATTTTGCAATGACACAGCTGAGCTGTGCCAAACTGCCTTGTGATTAGGCACTGCAGTAATCAGGAACTGACATTCCACCAGCCCATTTCTCTGCTCCCTTGGGAGCCAGTTACAGGGCACGTGGGGCCACTGACATTTGGCCTTGACCACTTGGTAACAGTGGTGTCTCAGTTATCACCCACAAACCTCTGACCGCACTCTCTGCGGCTTTGTTTGGGACTCAGAAGAAGGAATCCATGCCTTAATACTCTGTGGATACATCTTGTGATATGGGCAGGGCTTAGGGCTTTCAGGGAGGCCTTGCAGATCTCTCCCTATGTGCAGTTCCCAAGTGCACCACTGCAGGTGGCAAAGGAACTACCAGTAACTTTCAGATGGACTGCTGGCAGCCAGGAATTAGAATTCAGGACTCTGAAGCTGCCGCCCCAAAGAGCAGTGAGGTGCTCGCAGGCACCACCTTTGTTTTAGCAATGGAGAGCGAGTGAGCGCGTCCTTCTCTGAAAGGAACCACTGCCCTCTGTGCCTTCCTTCTGGCAGCTGAGGAGGACAAAGTCCCAAATGTGTTCTGTGGGCTGGCACCAGTCTGTGCTTCTTGTGCCTTTTCAGCACAGCTCTTCCCAAAGCTCCAGCCACAGCTCACACCAGAGGGGAAAGCCCTCGAGTGCAGCAGAGACTGCAGGGGCTGTTGACATTTACCTCTCCTCCTGTGGCACTGTCGAGTGCTCTGTAAACATCTCCAAAAGTCCTAGAAACAAAACAGAAGCAGAGAAAGGAGAAGCTGTTTAGATCTTGCAGTGAAAGCCAGCCCACACAGGAGATCTCTGCTGGAAGTGTCAAAACCTGCAGGATGCAGGAGGGCTCTGCCAGAAGGGAGATGATGCATTTTCCTCTCAAGTGCATGGGCACTGGGCCTGTTCCTGAAGCACTGGGGTTCAATTTCTAAAGGCAGTTTAGTCTTTCCTCTTGTGTTTCACTGTCTAAACAGTGTGGTTCCTATCCTGACCACAGAGTGTTTCCCTCTTCAAACCAGGGGAAAGAATTGTTCCTGGGAACTGTTATCTCACAGCTTTGATAGGGCATAGGTTGCTCTTTCAGGCTAGCAAGTTTCTTCTCTTTTCATTAGTGTGCCAGTATGATTTTGAGACATACAAAAAATGCTAAAGATATTAACACAGAGCTGTCCCACACTTGAGAGACAAGGAGACCTTCCAGGTCCTGTTCCTTGATGCAGGCAAGACCTCGGTAGCAAGGCATCTCTGACAATGCCTTCTGAGCCCACTCACAAATTCTGAGCAGCATTGAGAGATGGGACAATCTATCCCCACTGTGTGATCATCTTTGCAGCTGTCCTGACTTCATGCTGGATAGACATTCCCCCCCAAAAACACCTGGCCCACGGCTGTGCAGGAGTAACTGCTGTTGGACTCACCCGCTGCCAATATAATTCCGATGCGTGTATTTCATCAGGGGATTTTCAGTGGTGTTCACCATTCTCCCTGAGGGAAACAAAATGCAAGATTCTGACTTTAAAGCAGAGATCCCAGCTTCCAGGAGATACAAAAGGCAGCCCCAGCGCCTGGAGCTCTGAGCCCTTTGTGGTCGGCTGGGTAACAACAACCACAACCAGGCAGACAGCCCTGCAGCACAGGTGGCCAGCACAGAGACTGATTTGTACAGTCCTTTGAAGAGTTCTCTTGACAGGAAACAAAGCACAGGGACATACAATCCCAGGAGAGGAGGACATCTTCCCCACCTTCCAGCAGTTTGCCAAAGGAATGCCTTCCCATTTGTAAACCAGAGCAGCTCAAGCTGTAACCGATCCTGACGGGGCTTTCAGCATCAGGACCCTGACCTGTGTTTGAGCAGGCTGAGCTCAAAGATGCCCCTCTCCCAGCTAAGGAAGGCTCCAGCCTCTGCAGTCCCTCCAGCCCTCAGGGACAGGGCAGCGACCACAACAAGGCTGGCAAAGCCCAAGCATGAGCACTGACAGGCACTGATGGGAAGAAGCCAGAGTGAGCCTGAGCCCCAGACAAGCTGTTGCCCCCATTCAGGACACAACAGGATGGGCTTTGAGATCAGCCACACCGAGGCGCAGATCAGTGCCCTTTTTGTCCCAACTGGTGATGGCAGACACAGAATCCACTGGGCTCTGGTCTCACCCCCACCAGATCTCTTATCTGAGAGCACAGCACTGGCAGCTGTTACGGGCAAGAAGCAGATTCATTGGGTTGTGCTGCAGAATCACAAAGGGCTTGATGTGTTTTCCTAGAGACTGATCTGAGCAGGGCCTGGGCCAATGGGTAGGATTCTAACAGTCATGGGAAAGAGTGGGAATCAGGTATGGAAAAGTGCCATGGATCTGAGGGATATACCATGGCTGGGCTGGAGGCTCTCTCCTGAGAAATGCCTGCAGTACAGTTTTATCTGATCACGCCACTTGGATGTGTCTCCTGGACACATCTTGATAAGCATAAAACTAGAAGATTAAATAAAGGTTGTTATCAAAGTCTCTGTTTTTTCTTTGGGGGCACATGGAAAATACCTTGTGCTCTCTATTTGTCCTGTAACCTGATGTTCTTTCAAAGTAGTTCTTATTGACAAAAAGATAGCATTCTCTTATTGACAAAAATATAGCATTCTCATGAAAATAAACTGCAGATGTAGTAGTGGTAACAGTAACAGTCATAAAAATGACATCAGTAAAACGTGGGGTAGAAGGGCTCCTTCAGGATGGAGAAATACACAACAAAAAACCCCCACCAAAAATGAACAACAGAAAAGCAATCCCACCCCACCCCCCCAAAAAAAATCCCCAGCCAAAAGGACAAAACTCAAAAGTCAGTCTATTTCTGTGAAGTTTTTTTGCTGTGATGACTGGTTGGAAGTCAGGAGTCTAAGGAGAACTTAGGAAGCTTAAAATTCTGTTCAGTTTGGCCACTAGCACACAGGACTTGCCTGGATCATTTGCAAGGTCACAGCCTTCGGCTGATCCAAGAACAATCCCTGCTTCAGCCTTTAGCAGAGAGGGAAGCTCAGGCAAACCCAAGCCAGTCCCAGGTGCCCTCAGAGGCAGCAGGAACACCCAGAGCTCTCTCGCTGCTCCGGAGCACAGCACTGCCTCTGGGGAGTCCTAAATGGCCCTGTGACACCAAGCTCAGGAGGAGCATTTGGTACAGCTCTGCTGACACCTGCACACAACACACTGTCCCTCAGATAAGAAACACCCCAGACATACCCAGCAGCTCCAGGTACTCCTCCTCAATCTCCTGTTCCCAGGATGTGCCCAAGCCTGAGTTCCCAGGTTTCACAGAAGGGCTTCCTCGAGGTGATGCTGCTGCGGCAGCAGGTTCAGAGCCCATGATGTGCTGGACCTGGAGCATTTCTGGTGGGCACTGTTCCTGTGCCTCACTCCTAACTTGAGGTTCTTCATTGCCACACATTCCCTGCAGGTCTTCACAGGCTGCCCGGTGAGATGTCAACACTTGCACCTCAAGTCAAACAGAACAAAGCAGTCAGACACTACAGCTTGTCCCTGTCAGCCAGGAGTCATTGACTGTGAGGAAAGGCAAAGAACAGATTGACAGGAGATACAACAGCTTGTTTCAATCCTCCATCTGGGTCACCAAGTTCCACTGTAAAAACACCTCAAGAAAAAAGGAGAGCAGGAACAGGCCAGCAGGAATCAATTTGGATGACTGCTGGCCAAAAGGCCAAAGGACAAGTTTCACTGTCCAGGGCAGCAGTTGAGATTCAGCACACCAGGAAATGTCCTTCAGAGTGACTGTGATACACACACTACAGCAGCATGGCACTCAGAGGCATGGCCCCACTCCCTGCTGCTCTGCACTGGAAAGGCAAGAAGGGCAGAAACCACCAGATTGGTGACTGCAGTGGCTGCATCCCTCTTTCACTCACTTGGTTTTGCAGAGACTGATGGAAGCGATTAAGTTTCTCTCTGATGATTTTCATTTCTTCCTCCAGCTGCTTATGCCTTGCCTTGATCATACTGTGAGCTGTCTGAAGCTCTGCATCCAGCTGTTCCTTCATGTTCTCTAACAAACAAAAGAGAGGACATTTCATGAGTGGAGCGGCTGCCACTCTTTCATTCACCTGGTTTTGTTGATCGCCCCTCTGCTGGTGGAGATTGTCCTCTTGAATTCTTCCCATGTCTTCCTTGTTCTTTCTCTTCACTGCCATGATGTCACTCTGAGCTTCAGGCAGCTCTGCTTGTGGCTCTGCCTTGATGTTCTGTACACACAAAAGCAGAGCAAGGGACTGAGAGCTGCCATCAGGCTCACCTTTTTTCCTCTTGCAGCCTCCAAATCACATTTATTCAGCCCCTTCTTTCTGCTTCCCTCCCCACATCTGCCTCCATTGCAAACCTCCTGTCCCAGGGCTGATCTCTGCAGATTGCAAGGCTCTGTGCCTCCATTGCCTGTGGGACTCCTGGCCTCCTCAGTCCCAAGAGCTCTGGTTTATGCCCCTCTTCCTGCCCTTCCCTCTGTGCCCTGGCCAGTCAGGCTTACCTGGCCATTCTCCTGTGGCTCTTCCACCTGCTGCCTGAGTTGCTCTTCCTGCCCTCGGGCAGGGAACAGCTCTCCCTGAGTCTGGCATGGCAGCTCAGATGAGGCAGTGTGCTCCTGCTCTTTCTCTAGAAGCACCTGCACAGAAAGCAAGAGAAGATGGGTTTCAACTTCCCATACGCCCTTTGTGGGCCAAGACTCACAGACTGCTGGGCTCACACGTTCCCAAAGCACTGTGCTGCTGCTCTCCTGGGTCATTCTCTGCCCAAGGGGAGGCACAGATTCCAAAGTGACCCTGGCCCGACAGTCAGGGGCCATCTGGGACTGAAGTTCCAGCAGCCTCTCAGGCAGCGGACAGGGAATGGGTGGCATTTCTCAAGGGTCTGGTGAGGGCCTCCCTCTGCTTCTGCCGTGTCCTGTTTGTCTTTCAGTAGTGACTGACACCCTGCCCTGTCCCACAGCTGCATCCTGGCTCTGCAGGGGCTTCCTGGGTGAGCTCACTCCTTGTGAGAGACACTTCTGGAGTTCACCTTCTCTTCAGGCCTGCACCAGCATTCCTCCTTCCTGACATCCACACTCTTGTTAGAAAACCGGGTCATTCAGGAGATAAGGATGCATGCAAAGATCTCTGATGGAAGTCAGAGAACCTCTATGGCCACCTCAGTATATGGAGGAGGACCAAGGTGTTTCTTCTCCCTCTTTTGTCAAGGGAGAATTCTGACCAGCAGTAACAGAGTTTCTCATAGGGCCCCATTAACGAATGCACTTACACAGCCCTGGGGATGCCAGTGAAGGAAACCATGTGTCATGTATGGCATGGCATGTATGACCAGAGTCACCAGACCCCAGCTACAGCATGGGATACTTCCACTCCCTTAAGACATGCAAAAATTTAAAGGACAATTGAAGGCTTCAGGTCAGAAAAGGCTGGAGTAGCAAAACATGAGGGGAAAAAACAACCATCTCTGGAGGGGGAAACATCTCTGCCTGCTCAGGATCAGTCAATGGAACTTGTCTCTACTTCTCTCCTGAAGGGATGCCTTTGGGTGAGCTTTGCATCTTCCACTGCTTTGGAGCAGAGCCAGGAAGATTAAAATAGATAGATAGACAGATCTCACGTTTATCATCTCTCTTTACTGTGCTGTAGTATTTACATTCTTTGAATGGAGAGAGACATAATTCTCTCTCCTAGGTTTTTTAAGGGAAGATAGTGAGAAACTCATAGAAGGAGAGAAAACAATTATTATCTCTACTTGCTGTTCTTGTTTTTTAGTACATGAAGAATGTGTTATAGTGATTGTTTACTGAAAGTGATTCGTTAATTGGATTTTAGTGATAGTTGTTTAGACTGCTTAGATAATTAGATAAAAGGCTGTGTGGAGACAGTCACGAGTTTTTCTTTCGTATGTTTTTAGTATAATATCTCTTTAGTATAGTTTTAATATAGTACTAGTGTAATATAACATTGCTTAATAAAGCATTTGTTTAAACTTCTAAATCATAGAGTGAAAGCACATTTTTCGCCACGTGGGGGTCACCCTGAATCAATCCTGTCCTTTCTGTCGCTACACACATCAGCACTCGGCAGCAGTGCCCCAACCAGCAGCCATCCTGAACTTGCTCTCCTGTTGCTTCAGTAACCCACACTCTTGGGGAATCTGGAGCCTGTAGGTCCTTATGGAATGCAGTCAGACCCAGAGCATTGCACTGGGAACAGCTATCTTTGTGCATCTGTGCTCGGGCAAGTTCTTCGCTTGGACTTGCCCACACTGATGGTGCTAAAGTGGCTGGAATCAGAAATGCAGCCCAGCGCCTCCCAGCTCCTCTAATCTCTGAGCACCAGCTGGAATGCAAGGGCATTGATTTCCTACTCAGTTCCCAAACACAACACACACTGATTCCCTGGGCAGCCAAAAGACATGGGAGCTGTTAACTTGAAAAGGATGGGCAAGCCGTACTGGCTGGTCTGGCACCAGAACAGCTCGTTCTGCACCAACATCCCTGCCCCAAACTATGTTTTCTTGTGCAAAAATACTGCATTATCCAGCACTGCCCCCCTGAAAACTAAAATTCAAGCAGAATTTCTGCCAGTGCTGTAAAAGCGTAGGAAAGACTGAAAAAAAAGCTCCCTTGCTCCCTGGAGAAGGAGAAATTGCACAAGGCTTCTCCTTCTAGCAAACAAACAAACAATTAACCAACAAAATATGAAAGTGTTACCCACTCCAGTGTCTAAAGCACTTGGATGCAGTGAAGGGATGTTTGGCAGGGAAACAGCCCTTCTGCTGAGCATTGGCTCTATGGATCTAAGGCAGGGATCTATGGAAGTCTGCCTGAAGGTCCCTCAAGAGCCCCCATTGTCCAGGCTAAAGCTCCCTCAGCCCCTCCTCCCTGGCCTTGTGCTGCACCCCTTGCCCAGCTCCCCTGTCCCTCTGTGCCCACGCTGCAGCCCCTCCATGACTTTCTGCTTCCCAGGGCCCACAGCTGCACACAGCACTCCAGCTGTGGCCGCAGCGCTGCCCAGCACAGGGCCACGCTCCCTGCCCTGCTCCTGCTGCCCCACTGCTGCTGGCACAGCCACCGTGCCCTTGGCCTTCTTGGCCCCCTGGCCCCACACTGCCTCATCTCCAGCTGCTCACGGCCGCCAGCCCTGCGTCCTTTTGGCCCACGCAGCTCCCCAGCCACAAAGGTGCCCATTTCACTTCAGATACTGCAGGCACCATTGCAAGGTGTACACCCTGGTTTTAGCTTTACAGGACAGCAGTCAAGGACTTGCAACTTTGCTCCCATTCTAGGCTCCAATGCAGTTTTCAAAGCAAACTACACAATAGAAGGTATCAACAGACACATGCAGTGTCTGGTTTTTGTCTCAGAAGAAGGGTTCAGAACTACACCCTTTGTTTCTTTTGCCACAAGAATGCCCCCCCCACAGCTTCATGGACAACACAGTCATCTCCTTGCAGCTTATCAAAGACCAAGAAACAGGCAGACTCAGAGCACCTATCTGCTCTGCTACCGGCTGCTCTGCCTGAAGGGGCAAAAGAGCAACCTGGCAACGAAGGCACCAAAATCCCTGACTTCAAGCAGCAACTCTACATCCCCAGTGTGTCTCTGAAATACTCCCAAGTAAGCACACCCAATATGTTTGTGGGGACAAAGCACCACCAAGAGCTTTTGTGGTCAGATCAACATTTTTTTGTGCCTGCAGCAACTTGGCCAGTCTGTGCAGGGGGACAGGTCTCTCCATGCCACAGTGTCCCCTGTGTATCCAACAAGGCTGAGCACAGTGTCTTTGACATGCTCCTGCTCTGGGATCAGGGAGCCTTCATGCTTCAGGCTGGCCCCTATCAAAATGCCAGGAAGCTGGTGCCTAAACGTGACAGACCACAGCCCATTGTCCATCTCTCACAGGCTGGGGGCAATCACTGGGTCCTGGCAGGACTCCAGCACTCAGCATCCTCAGCCAGCAACAGCAAGTGCTGGCTGGTCAGAAACTTGCAGCTCTACCCTGCACTAAAGACAGCAGCACACACAGCTGGCACTTACTGGCTCAGAATGTTCAGGCTGTGGTGTGAGCACAGCTGGAGGCTGGCGCTCATCCACCCCATCTGCCTCCTCTTCGGCCTCCTCTCCATGAGTAGAGGGAGCCAGGGGAGAGACTGCTGTTGGTTCTGTGATCTGTGGACAGACAGCAGTGTGAGGGACACAAAGTTACCTATAATTTATAACCTTATTTCTATTCAGCACTTTATGCTATTCAGCTCTATTTCTACAACCAGCTCTGCTAAGGAAAAATCAGAAACTTTGATAACAATGGGATTCTGAGTCACTGCAACTAAATTTAAATGGGCTAATTCAACAGAATTGCTAATAGTTCTGAATTAGACATTCCGCCCTGGCTACTATCAAGAAGCAATATTCTCTCTGCAACATGAGCTTCTCATTCCTCGAAAGTTCTGAAATGGAAAATTAGGAAATAGCCAGTGATGCCTTTGTTATTGCTGCTGCAGACATGGATATGGATTTTCTTTCAGCCTACCCAGCTGGCCCTCTACACTCTACTGCCACAGGCCAAGCTCACAGCTTGCTCTACAATTCCTAAGCACCAGAAACATGAAATGTTCCTTTCTCACTCACCTCAGGATCAGCACCTCTGAATACACGCTTCAGGTGACCTGGAGTGGGCAACGGAAAATGAACAAGTGCTGTGAGAAAACTGCCTGGGCTGCTGAATCCCACAGAAGAGAAGTCAACCCAAACAGAGAGTATTTTTCTTTATCAACATCCCTCCACATGACATAGTTCCTTCACACAGCCAGCAAGAAATCAGGACAATAATCTTGGTTGTGCCTACACTTTGGCCTGTCTAGTCAGTAAATGAATACAAACATGTTCAAGAAAATGCAAATTCTTCTTCAACACTCAATGCTTCTGTTCTGTCCAACAGATAAAGCAGCTTTTGTTCTCTTGTCTTTCAGGTACTTTTTTTAAAAAAAGAAGTTGCATGCACTAATTCCCATTAAGTTGCTGAAAACAGTCACCAGGAAAAGCTTCCCCCAAATGCCCCTGAGCTGTGGCAGTTCTATTGTGAAACAGTACAGCAGCAGCTCCAGGCTCAGGAGCAGACACTCACTGCTTTGGCGTTTGCACTTCACTGCAAAGGGAATCACTCTTTGAGCACTCAGTCAAGGGTCAAAACGGACAGTCAAATCCTTTCATTACAAAATTTAGAATAAAAGAAGCTTTCCCTGAGTTCTGGGGAGAACTACAAAGTCCTTAGAAGGCCTTCTGAGAAGGCCTCCCAGTCTGCATTTTGGAAGTTGTCCTGCTTGTCCCAGCAACCTGAGGAAATGACAGACTCTGCTGCCACAGACTCTCCCGTGGAGGGTACGGAGCCCTGCAGGTTCCCCTGCAAATGCTGCCCCTGTGACTACAGACACCCCCTTTTAGCTGAACCTCTTGACAGGAGCTTTACCAAACCAGAGGCATCCTAATGCTCTTTCTCTTTCAAAATCAACTCAGTCACTAAGAAAGAGCAAGAAGACATGCAAAAGCCGGGTTAGGTTACACCCTAGCCTAAATAGAGTTGAAACCTCTACTTACTTGCCAGGCTGGTAATGAAATAGGTGGAATAAACAGTGCCATACATGGTGCAAACTGCAGCAGCGAGTTGCTCAATCATTGTAGCACTGTGCTTCAAGTTTACTCCAACCAAGACTCCTGTCAGTGTGCATCTACACGCTGACAAATGCCACAATCAGGAGGATGCTCCTGATCTGAGCAACCCCTAGGACTGCTCTGGCACTGAGGCCTTCCGTGCACCAAGGCAACCTTCTGATGTCACCACGATGATGTGGCAACCATGCCCTGATATCACAAAGCAAAATATGTCAAAGCAAAGCATCACAAAGCATGTTAGTCTGTGAATTTATGCAAAGCAATCACCAGCCTTTCCTACAGCAAACACAAAATGGCCTCGGAAGTTCTCCTCTGACACAAAGCAGCACAAACTCCCCCCATGGGACAAACCCTGTTGTTCAGGGTTCCAAGAGGAACTCCAAGAGTGCCCCAAGCACCTACAGCCTGTACCCCAGCTGAGCGCTCAGATGGGACACAAGAAAAGGAAACCAGACCAAGAAAATGGCCCAAAGCATTGTACAGAACCAGGAGAGAAAGCATTATTGGCATAGCAGCTGAAGTAATTCCTAACAAATCACCCCATATACCTGCATGTTTACAGGATGTTCCCAGGGCTGCTGTGTATGTACATCTCTTCCTCTGCTCTTTCTTCCCCTTTGGCAGCAGTCGAACTGGCAGCATCTGCCCGCCAGCAGCAGCTGCTCCCAGCTGGGAATGCCGCTGGCGGTGCTGATTTCCAGAGGCTTCTGTGTGCCAGGGGAAGCCAAGGCAGAGCGGGTTGAACGGTGCTGGCGCTGCTGCTGCTCTGTGCCAGAGAGCCCCGGCTGGGCAGGGCACGGTGCCCACTGCGCTGCGGGCTCCTTCTCCTGCCACAGCTGGGCACACCTGGCAACAAGGCATGACAACTTGTGGGCAAGCCAAGGGGTGTCTGGGGCTGCACTGTTCTGCACACACCCAGCACACCTGCAGCACAGAATTTTAACCCTCAAACAGGCAAACCAAAGGGAAACAGCTGGAAAAGATTTCACTTCAACCTTTCTTTATGCTTCAAGAGAAATGACCAAAATGAAAGTTACTGAGCAGGGCCGATCCACACTGCCAGCTCAGTGTGAGAAAAGAGGCATTACTTTATTTCAGTGCTGGGTGCGTGGGAATCACTGCCCTGAAACATGCACACCCACATGTTAGTATCCATGGAACTAAGACATTACTTTCATTACTTTTATTCATTACTTTGCTCAAACTCACAGGCTAAACATTTTCACAAAGTATTTGACATGTTTAAATCACTTCCCCAAAATTACTGACATTTAGATTAGGGGTCTCTTGAGGGTCTCTGCTGGCCATGTGGTGAACAACCCATTCCACAAATTCTCCTCCCACGGTTAGGAGCCTTCTTCTCCTTGAATGCATTGCAGCTACCTCCTCAGTAGGCCCACTGTCTTTATTCTCAAGGCTAAGACATCCACTTGCACACATTAACCACTGGTGTGAGGGAAGGTACGACTAAGCACTGCCTGTTAAAGCTTAACAAATTCACAATTTGTTGCAGGTCAACACTTCCCCAACATCTCTCGTTCCTTCTCTGGGAATCAAACAGAAGCATTTTGTGATCACTGAGCCCAAGGCCGCCTCCATCCCTCCTGTCACCCAGCAGCCCTTCTCTCCTCACAAACAGCAGGCCCAGCAGTGCCTTCCCTCACTGGCTCAGTCCCCAGCTGTGTCAGGAGTTCTCTGTCACACACTCCAGGACCATCCTGGACTGGTTGCTCTCCGCTGCACTCTGTTGCCAGCAGACATCCCCACCCTGTTCCATGCCCCTTGCAGAACCCTGCACCTGCTGTCCATGGGCACCTGGAAGGGGAGGCACTCACGGCAGAGATGCACCAGCTGCCCTGGGCAGGAACCAAAACCCTCTGGCGGCACAGCTGCTGGCCTGGGTCTGGCACAGCTCTGCACTCCCCACTCCTCATGGGCTCTGGGCTGGAAATGCAATTGCACTTTCTGCCTCATGGAGAAATACCAGGGCTGCACAAACAACAGCCAGCAGGCGACATCCCAAAGGCACTGCAGCATGGAGTTGAGAAGGAAGAAGACCCTTCCCCAATTCCTAATCATACCAAAACCACCATAATTGAGACTTTTAATCTTCTGAATGTAGAGTTGATTCACAGGGTGACAAGGGAATCTTCCAATGGAGCTGAAGTTTGGTAGAGTTTTTATTCTGAGTCCTACTCAGACTGTTGATTTGAACATTTATTTTAAAATATTTTTTAAAAGGCTGTGCAGTCATATGGTTTTGTTCTAATACCAGAATGGCTAGATTAAATGTACTGGCATTTTAATTGCATCCAAACTGATTTGTCTGTAAAAGGTTTCCTGCAGAATAGCCACTAAACAAGAAATTCAAATCTGTGGACTGTTGACTTTGCAAATTTCTACTAAACTTATCAGATAATGAGGCATTTTTAGGTAGATCATAGAGAAAATTAATTCCTATGGATAACTTGATTTGGATAAACCCGTTGATTTCAAATTAAAACTGCCAGCACGTACTAAGTGGAAATCTGAATACTCACTTCTATGAGCTCTGAATTATTAGATAGTCATTGTTCGCCATATTAACAAAAATTAACATTCTGGCTATTTTTTTTACTTACAGTCAGGTCTTCAACATTCTTTGTAACACCAGAAAGAGAGTTTGTAGCAGTGTGAACCATGGGTTGGTGGAGCATTGCAGAAGGCTCCTATGCCAGCACTAAACATTGACATTTACCATGGCATCACTTCTTGCCTTTAATTACAAGCTACAGCTCAGTTCCTGCAGTACAGATTCACACTTGTAGTCTGTATTTGCAGCTGGTTCTTACTTCCCTGTCCAGAAAAAAAATCATGCTGAGATCTCAAATCAAAATAAAACGAGGAGAGACTCAGGTTCTGGATAGGTATAGCAAGAACTAAGAGATTTTTTTGCAAATATGTTGAAAAGCAGTTTGTAGATGCTGCAAAACCAGCAAATTAAAGACTTGCACTCTAACTTGCAAGATGAGGTTTGCCTGTTCTTTCTGGACTGATTTCTTGAGGCTGGACACTGAACCCAATCAGTAAGAAAATCAAAACCACAGGAGTAGTTTGGAGAATATTGTAAATTATTCTGTCATGATGCTTTTTGCCTAAAAGTTCTGGCCATCATCCGATTGGAGTAATTAGAGGAGATCGAAGCCGTCATACTGTGCCTGTGCACACAATTCCTTCCCAGGAGTAATCCATGAATCAACGCTGACAAACCCACACCAGCAGCTGCTGCCACACAGTCATGAAGCAGAGAATATGTATTTCTGCTATACTTGGAGAGCTGAAGATGCCTCTGCTGAGCTAATTTTAGTGACTGCTCACCACAGATGAGACCTTGTGGTCAGTCTCCAGCAAGTCAGGGCAGTTAATATTCTGCCTAAATGAAGTAAGTCTAGCAATACATAGACCATGGAGCCTGAGGAAAGCCAGCAGCTGTGGGAGATTGTTTCCATATCATTCTCTTTACTAATTAATTGCAGTCAATTATTAAAAGAATGGAAACTTTTGGCATACCATTTGCTGGAAGGTTGGTCAATCTTCCATTCATGACTCCTCTGAAAGCATCACCCCAGTGTTTTTATCAGTAGCTCTTCCATCATCATGGCTCACACAGCATTTCCTGCAGCTCTTGCTGGAGTCAGGGAAAGGCACCAGGAGAAGGGGGAGAAAGCTGTGTGCAGAGACTGTGTCAGCTGAAGAGACATTTGTTTCCTCTGATTTGACTGAATGGCTGCAGAAACCTTGCTGGCACTGCTGGCGGGGTGGCCTTTTGCAGGGCTGGGCAGAGTTTAGGGCCCAGGATCCCTGCTCTCGGTGGGACACCAGGGTGAGCAGCCCCTGTCCCAGGCAGGAGCAGAGGTTCTGTGGCTCTGCCCTGGGTACAGGGACCTGCCACTGCCACGAGCTCCTGCCGCGGCTCCTCTGGGGCAGCTCCTGCTCTACAGTGATGATGGGCGCAGCTGGGGGTGGCTGCAATGGAGGGTGGCTTCCAGTGGGCTCTGCTGGTCTGCCACACTGGAGCCAGCAGAGCTTCTGGAAGGAGTCTCCTCTTGTGAGCTGCTGGAGCTGGCACTGGCCACAGAGCCGCTGTGTTCATCCCTGACAGGACCAGAGCACAGCAGCCTCTGGGCCTCCTTGCTGCACGATGGCAGTGAGGAGGCCATGGACCAGAGGTTCAGTATGTGTGACTCAGTTTCCTGATAAACTGTGCTAAGAAAACCCTGCATCCCTCCTGCCAGATCTAAGGCACTCCAAGAAATCTGTTGGCACACTGGGAACTCAGAATTGTATGCATTTTGAAAAAATTGTCCTATGAGTGCTTTTGATTGTTTTTGTCATTTTGTGTTGATTCAGTTGATCCTTCAGAGAAGCTTTCCTAATAATATAAAACACGGGGAATTGTGGAGACCCTGGGGGGGCATTCCCTGGTCTAGGGAGACACAAGAAGCTTCCCTCAAAAAGTTGTTAGACCCCATTGGCTCCTTCCCCTGTTCCTATGTATATTCCTGCGTTCCTGAGCCACACCTTCCCTATTCCCTGATTGGCCCCCTTATCTTTGTACTGCCCCAAGATCAGGGTCAGCTCCCAGGCCCCTGTGGAGACAAAGTGAGACCCTCTGTGTGTGGGTGCTGGGAGCTGAACATCTCCCTGCACAGCTGAATAAAACATCTGTGGAGATTATGCAAAGGTCCTTTTTGCTTCTTTACCCTGGACTATGCTAGCAGCAATCCAGACTGCTCCAGAGGAGAAGCTGCAGCACTGGCACCAAGATTTTGGCAACTTGACCATAGGCACAGAGGGCGTGCAGGATGCTGCTCTATGAATTCCTTAACCAGCCATCTCTGGTGCTGGCATATTCCCTCAAGCTTCTGCTGCAGCCAGGGCCACCTTTGGTCCAGTAGATGACATTGTTATTTGAAAAATTCGGCCCACTCCTTGGGCAGGAGGCCATGCACAGTCTCTGGTCCTGCAGCCCCCTGCTCAGCTGGGGACAGTGTTCCCTGTGGGGAAGATGGAGCAGCCATCACAGGGTCTTGGGGGCTGCTTTCAGCAAGGTGGCCAGGCTCTCTCCCTGCTGGACTCTAGTAATTGTTTGGGGGAGCTGATGGCACATTGTATGTAGTCCTGTTCATCCTACTCAGAAAACCTGACAGCTTCTATCATTCTTCTGCAGAGTTGGCACACTGGATTTCTCTTTGCCCACTGCAGGATGCAGCCCAGGCAGAACTCGTGGTGACAGGGCAGAGAAAAATTCACATCCTTCTTAGTGCCCTGGCAGATGGAGCAGCTCCATTCTGTCCCCATGGCCATGTCTGTCTGTCACAGCAGCAGGGAAGAGCTGAGGACCGTGAGCTGCTCTCATCAGCAATCTTGCTTGGCCAGAGCCCAAGCTCGGGCCAGAGTGGTCCAGGCTCTGTCAATGCCCAAACATAAGCAGAAAGGGATGTTGTATCACAATCCATTCCTTGGTGAAGGAGGTCCATAGCAGCCTCAAGAGGCACGTCAGACACTCAACAGCCAAAGCAGTAACATATGGACAGGACAAGGATGGCAGTTCATGGCTGGGAGAGCATTCGTAGACATATCCAAGGACAAATTTCCCAGGAACTCTCCACAGCTCTGGGATCTGCCCATCAGCTCTGTCAGAAGCTTCAGCAGAACAACCAAAGTCCTAAAAAGCAGCTCCCAGACACTTTTCCTACCATCCTGCCTGAGTAGCCGGGTTGCTTGTTGCAAAACACTCTTTTTCTTCTCTTCCCCAATGCCCTGTGGACACTTGCAGCCAAAATAAAAAGCTCCTGGCCCTATTGTGTGATGTCATAATATAGTTTATATATTTCCATGCTGGGATGAAAAAAAGCTGTGCTGTGGGTCAGGAGAGGCCAGGACCCACTTGGCCTTCCTGCAGGCTGAGGGGGTCCCAGCAGACATCCTGCTGCTTTTCTGGGGAATGTGTGAGGGGGAGTGGAGGGGGTGACAGAGAGGCCGAGGTCATAGAGTGGAAACTCAGCTCCAGAGAGGCAGTGCAGATTCTCCCTGCTGAATGCATGCTGGGGCTGGCAAAGAAGGAAAATGCCCCAATAACAGCCAGTGGCACTGTGTCTCAGGGACAGGTACAGGGAGGTGACAACAAACAGCAGCATGGCCCGGTCTCACAGCTCCTAGGAAGCCGTGACAGAGGGGCCTCATGTGCCAGAGATTTCAGAAAGGCTGTCTTCTCAAATGGCCACTCTGAAACTCCTCTCTTTGCCTCTTGGGTTTGTGAATGCTTTTGACAGCCACAGCATCCTGGGGCAACGCATTCCACGATTTCATTAAGCACTCCTTGAAAAGCACCTCCCATTGTTCACTGAGCTGCCAGCCTGGTCATTTCAGAGGGTGCTGCCTTGGTGGAGAGAAAAATCAATCTTCTGCCTTCCAGGGAGCTGAAGGAGAAGGGACTCTTCACCATCCAACACCTGGCTGGGTCCCATTCAGAGGTCCTGCTTTGAAGCCTCCGTGAGGTTTGCTTGGCAGTTACCAGCGAGGTGAGAACATTGTTCTGAATTGTCCCCCATACTTCATACACAATGTCTAGAGTAGGTATGCGCTTGTTCATCTCCATGTGTGCTCAGGGTCTGCCGTAATTTCTGGTTTTAGACCTGATATTTCCAATGTCTGTCAGCTGTCTGTAGGATCTGTGGGCACATGCAGCTGTATTTACTGGCAGGTCGGGTATCTGACACTCATCTTTGAGTGCAAATGCAGAAACTGAGACACTAATGATGTTATTTCCCAGAGTCCCAGTCTCTGCCCAAGCTGTAATTCAACACTGCAAATTATTCTGTAGACCTGAACCTGTGTTTTCTGTTTCCTGGCTGAGTGCTTCAGCTGCTGGTGTTGCTTTTTTAACAGGAGCACCTGACTCTTTTATCTTTTTGACTTTTGCCTTCATGATTTGAAAGCAGCTCTTTATTTATTTTCTAGTAAAAGGGCCTAAAATCAAAGCTGTGGACATTTAAGAAGGGTTAAGTAGAACACTTAATGAAATTTTTTATTTACACCTGCAGTGAGCAGGTCTGAAGCCAGAAATTGGTGCCAGAGTAAGTGCCTTTCTGTGCTTGTGCTCTCCTGCTCTTCCTGTCCTTGTATGCTCCTCTGGACACAGTGGGATGTGTTTTCATTTCCTGGGACTTCTGTTGAAGGCAACTGGTTTTCTTTTCCAGGTGATTCTTATGTTTCCCGTCATGGCTTCCCCAGGTGACCAACCTCGGTTCCAAGGTGTCCTGCTCTGCCATTGTCACTCTGGGAGAGCTCTCTGTGACCTTGAAGAAGGACATGGACTCTGAGGTGGATGAGGTTGCTCAGGTCCTTCTCCAGATGGTGTCCAACTCCCCAGAATTTGTTCAGAAAGCAGCCAGTCAGACCCTGGGGATCCTGGTGGAGAATGTGACTCCTGCACGAGCAATGACTGCTCTCATAGACATGGGAACCAAGTAGGTTCTTCTTCTTTTAGTAATATTCTTCACCTTCATGTGTGTGGGAGGGAGAAGGGATGAGACAGAGAATGGGAATGGTTGGAGGGAAGGGTCCTGTATCCTGCATCTTCTGTGGACTCAGTGACTTGATTCTCCAACCAACCTCACTTATTTCCTCTTGTCACCTATTTCTGCCCTCCTGCAGCCCATTAGTTCTCAGAATCACAGAACTGTAGAATATGGGGAGTTGGATGGGCCCATCAGGACCATGGAGTCCAGCTCCTGGCCTTGCCCAGAACAGCCCAAGGGTCACACCAAGTGCCTGAGATTGCTGTCCAAATGCTCCTTCAGCCCTGTCAGGCTTGGTGCTGTGACCACTGGCCCGGGGAGCCTGTTCCAGTGCCCAACCACCCTCTGGGTGAAAAACCCTTTTTCCTGATATCCAAACTAAAGCTCCTCTGATTTAGCTTCCTGCTGCTTCCTGGAGTTCTCCCAGTCTGTCAGATTTTCCTAGATGTGGTGACTGATGGGGAAGTGAAAGTGTCTGCAAAGGCCAAGGATAGAGCCTTGTGCTTTTGTGGGAAGAGGGACAATTGCAATTGCAGCTGTGAGCAGTGTTTGGTATTTCACAGTGCTAACCACAGAGGCCCTGGGAAAACCATGTCTCCTCATGATGCCATTAACTTGAGAAATGAGGAGGGTCCTTGCTGGGGCGTGGGCACATGGGGGACAATCTGCTTGGTGTGGCACAGCCTGCACAGCAGGTGCAGCTCCTGCCAAAGGACTCTTGTATGACTGTCCTGGCCTTAGAGCTCTACTTTCTATTCAGACTGATGTTGCATGTTAGCCTTGAGATGATGAATCACTTTACAGGCACCTTCACAGGCTGACAGCCATGGGACAGTTGGAGCAAATGCTGCCTTAAATGTTGGTGCTGGGCCTGATAGTTCCCAAGAGACACTCTCTAGAACGGGACAGCCTGGCTAAACTGCCTGCCACCCTTTCCTCAGCTTTGCAATAGGGTAAAACATTCAGATGGATCCATTGCCAAGCCCCAGAGAAGAAACAGGCTGCATTTCTGGATATTCTGCAACTTCATAGCCCACAACGTGTTTTCCCTGCATTTGTTGTTTTCCAAAGTTCTGCAGATTTGGGGATACATGGGTGAAAAGAGCCTCAATCCTGCTGCAGGTCTCTGTGGTGTGCATCTGCCCCTGTTCTCGTCATTGCCCTTCCTAGTCATGGCATGGGGGGCCTGAAGCAACTCCAGATGGAGGAGAAGGTGAAGGGCAGTCATGGCTCAGCCTCACACAGAGGTGAGGGGGGAGCTGGGCCAATCTCTGGTGGGAGGAAGGGTCTTGTGGCAGCCCAGAGAGGCTGTGCACATTGCCAGGGAACAGCTGTGCCCTGCATGTGCCCCTGCAATGAGCTGTGCTGCTGCCAGTGCCCCTGGAGCTGTGGGGCTGCTGAGCTGTGGGGCAGGCAGAGGAGCAGGAGGGTGCATGTGCAGCTGAGCCATTCCTGGAGAGCACAGGGCTCTGGGCTCCCTGCTGTCCCAGGGCAGCCCAGAGGCCAGGCTGGGCCTGTGCCAGCTCTGGGCAAGTGGCTCAGGGTTTGCCCTGGCCTGCCTCAGTGTCTGCCAGCAGGAGCATGTTTCCCTGAGCAGCTGTTTAGAAGTTTGCAGGAAATGTGTCCCAGGAAATATGGAGTTTCAGCTGCTTTAGTTTTGCATTGTGGCCTCTGTTAAACTTTGTGTCTCCATTTGGCAGATCTGACTGGTTACCGTCTTACTGAGAAGTTTTCTCTGAACACTTCTGATGTTCCCTCACCCACAAAGTCCTCGCCTCCCGTCCAGAAGAGCTCTCAGTCCTCCAAGCTCAGGAAGAAGTTGCCACCTGTATGAAGAGTGTTTGCAGATTAGGATTGATGTGTTAGGCTTCATAGTTACAGCTGTACATATGTTTTGATCTTTAGATGTAGTTTTGAATTAATGTGTTTTGTTTCTGTCTTTAAGTTTTGATGACATATTTTTAATTGTATATATCTTATTTGGATGATGGAAAAAATAAATAAATAAATAAAATTTAAATAAACCAAGAGGAGAATGTGAGACCAGGACCTGCTAGCCTAGAGATTATGGGAGTGCAGCTCATTCAGTGTGCCAGTGTCTCACCACATCCTTTCCTCATTGGGCCTCTCCTCTTCCTCTTTGGCCATGTTTCCTTTGTGTCATTTGTGCTGCTGTTTTCAACTTGTCATTGTAACAGGGCCATACATTGACCTGTTTGGGGGACAATGGGTCCAAAAGATCCTGTATAGTCAATAGTTTTTTACCTAGGTGTGTTCTGTGCTCACCAAAGGCCTGAGCAAAGAAACCAAGAGAAGTGTGCCCAAATCCCAAAGCTTTGCTCCTTTGCAATCTCCCACAGATCTGGCTCACAGGTGTCTTCAATCACAATTCCATAGGTAAGAAGAGGTCATGTATTTCACTGGGAAATGATGCACTGCTTTGGCAAAGTCACCCGTACGTATATTTACCAGGGACAGCAGTGCAGCTGTGTTGTTTGCACCTTGTTTGCAGAAGGATGAGTGCACTGGGAGGCCAATAACAAGTGACAAGGGTTCCTCAAATCTGCACTGCAGCCTGGGCACATTTCAGCCCAGAGCTAGGGGATCATTTGTTCCCATGGACCAGTGCTTGCCAGTGGAATGAATTCCTGCACAGCTGGAAGAAGCAATTCTGGATTCAGCTCCAGCTGTTGGTGGGCTGCATGATCATTGACAATGATGCCCTTCCAGAAATTATTCTGAAGTTTCCTTTCATAGTAATATGAAGCTTTTAAACTTCACATTTCAATTTGCTTTGCCTTAGGGAAAAACACTTCTGGGCTCAGTGCAAACTGTAACCTTTGGGCAGCAAAGTCCTCATGGTTGCCAGCTTCTGATGTTACACAATGTCACCTGGCTGCCTGTGTTTGCTTAGCTCTGGGTCTAGTTCCGGCCCAGTAAAGCCCAGGCAGGGCGGCACATTGCAGGGAAAATTGGTCCATGAGCTTATGGGGTTGCCATCAGCAGCAGAGTGAATGTGCCCTTTGGGGATTTCTCTGGAGACAAAATTACGGGCCCACTCCATGCCACAATATTCTCTTAGATCTTTCTGAAATATCCTAGAAAAGGCTGTAAAACTTCACATCTCCTTGCACACCCACTCTTGGAAGAGGGGTATTTTTGTTCCTCCTCAAAGTCATTGCCCGTGCACATCAGAAACATGGACATCCACCAACAGGAATGATGCATGGTACTGCTGCTGCTGCTGCAGAGGACTGGGCAGTGCAGACCTGGGTGTTACCAATATGAACACTTAATTAGCATTTCATGCTCCTTCAAGCTATCCAGATCTCAGGGCTTTTTGTTTCAAAGCAGCCACTGCACCATCTCTAGGGAAGAACAGGAAATGGGAAACAGAGACTGCCAGCCTTGCAGGGGTGTGGGGGAAAACCTGAAGTGTCTGCATCAAAAGATGAATGGGAAGAGTGTAATTGCCAAAGCAAATGCTCTGTTAGGACGGCAGGAGCAGTTCTTTACTGCATGCTTGCATGGAGATAATGTGGGATCTCCTTTTTGTATCTCATGCAGAAAAGGAGCTCTTAATAATACCATGTTACTTAAACCAGATTGGGATGTAGCTCTGTAGTGGTTCACAATGAAGCAGACAGCCTGCTGTGCCACTGCCAGCCCTGCTGAGCCTGCAAGGGACTGTAGTGTGTCCCATGCCTGTTTTGCCTCCAAGCAGAGCTTGGTTTTCCTTATTAGTGTGGAGTAAATATAAGAGTAATAAAATGGACAATTAGACTGGCCACTTTGGAGGATATGCTCATGCTTTCGCATGTCAGTCCTGTACCTCATGCTCCCAAGGCTTGTTACACATCAAGAAATATTTTAACAAAAAACCTCAGCTCTCATGTTACATCTGAATAAAACTGCATCAGATCATCAAGAATTCTGCTGTCAGGAACAAGACAAGAGCCTTCCGACACTCGCAGCTGTCCCGGATTGCTGCAGCCCTTTGTGAAAAGCTGCTGCAGACAGAGTGTTTGGAGTTGGTTTGGGCCTTTATGAAAGATCTGTGGAGCAGTGTGCAGGGCTCTCCTGGCAGGAAACTGTTTGTCCAAGCCCAGGGACACGGTGCCGGCAGGAGCGGAGCGGCCCCGCTCCCAGCCCAAGAGTCTGTGAGCTGAGCCACGCCGGGGAGACAAGGCAGCGAGGGGCTCCAGCCCAGCTGCTTAACTGCCCTGCCCGCTCCATGGAGCTCTGCCGTGGGAGAAAGCCGACGCCGGATGAGTCCCCGAGCCTCCATCAGCTGCTGGAACTGCTCCGTGACAGCTCCTGTTCTTCCGAGAGAGACCCCAGCGCCTTCTTGTAACGCGTGTCATGGGGGGATTCTGTTTGATAATAAACTGTTGGGGGTTTCCACTTTCATCTATTAGTAATAATTTCCTATTGCTGGAAAGGGGTTGTTGGAACACTTTAGAGGAGACAACTTATTGCACAATATCCTGTTTGAAGTTGTCTCAAACTGTGTGAGACAGATGGCTTCACACACGAGCATCCCCAAGGCTGCTGAGGGGAAGGCACAGAGGAAGACACACCCAGTATTTCTGAGGGAAACTCCTTGACACAAACCCAACCTGAGCTGTCAAACAGCAGACCTGATGTTTCAAGACATGGGCCAAAGGGGAAATCTTTCGGTGTCTTTGGTCCAGGCTGGGCTATGCTCGAGGCAAAAGTGAGACAGTGTGTTGGATAATACTCTTTTCTTGACCTAGAGATGGGGCAACTGAGAGGTGTTTTAAAAACTTTTATTCCATTTTCAGTCTCATGAGAAGGGTGACACAATACAGATGTTATCATTCATGCCATCACAATCAGAAGCCAACTACTTCCTAAATATTTTACATTATAAGTGTTTCTTGGTCTTTCAGCCTTTTGCCATGCCATGTTATAGATGTGTTAAAGCCAATTATTTAAACATATCCCTTGTGGGTCCCACTACAATGCATCTTTCATAGCTCTGTTTTTCCAAAATCTTATTTGCAAGGCCATCTTTAGAAATATTTTTCTAGCTCCATTACTCTATCAACAATATCTGTCCTATTCCATGGAAAATTTTAAGTTAGCATTCCTTGTCTCAAGATTTATATATAGATTCATACTTTGTGGGCCTTCTATTAGGCTCTAAAAACTTTGTACAAATCCATTTCCCACATCAGTGCACTTGGCTCCATCTCTCCTCATTGTGCCGGGCAAGCACAGGAGCCCAGAGTTCCTGCAGAACCCATCACAGCACCCAGTGGGAGCAAACTTGTGTCCAGTCCTCGCCTGGAGCTGTGGTGCCCAGCATTCCACCACACTGGAATGAGGAACTGTTCCTGCTCTTTCAGAAGGAGCTAAGGAGCTTTGGGCTTCAGATCAATTGTCTGCAGGCTCCTGCAGTGCCTGGTGCTGCTCCCTTGCCAGAGACACCCCAGGCCAGGGGGGCACATCTGGGCTACTCTGTCTGGCTCTGGGGCTCCCTGTTCTGGGCAGTGAGGAGGAGCTGCAGAGGCTCTGCAGGACTGACAGGATGGGCTTTGGGGCTGGCAGGAGAAGCTGAGGGACCTGGGCTGCTGGAGCTTCTGATGAGGAGGCCCAGGGCTCCTCCTGCAACTGCTCCAAGGGTGGTTTCAGAGAATCCCAGAATCAGCAAGGGTGGAACAGGCCATGGAGATCATCAAGTCCAACCTGTGCCCTGACACCGCCTTGTCTCCTCTGGGCCTCCTCTCCTCCAGGATAAACAACATCAGCTCCCTCAACCGCTCCTCAAAGCTCTTGTGTTCCAGATCCCCCCCCACCCCCCCGCCTTGTTGCCCTTCTCTGGACATGCTCCAGCCCCTCCATGTCCTTCCTAAATTGGGGGCCCCAGAACTGCAAACAGCACTCGAGGTGCTGCCCAAGCAGTGCTGAGCACAGGGGAAGAATCACTGCCCTGCTCCTGCTGGCCACACCATTCCTGATCCAGGCCAGGAGCCATTGGCCTCCTTGGCCACCTGGGCACACTGCTGGCTCATGTCCAGCCTGCTCTCCATCAGTCCCTGCAGGTCCCTTTCTGACTGGCTGCTCTCCAGCCCTTCTGGCGCCTTGTTGAGGGAGGGAGGCAGGGAGGGAACGGATCCAGATCCAATCCTTCCTGAAATGTGTTGTTTGCTGGCACTGCCACTTCCCAGATTTTGATATTTCCCTATTCTGACAGAGACCAAGTCCAGCAATTTGCTGGCAAAGAAAGTCAAAACCAAGCAAAGACCTGGTACCTACAGCAACCCAATATCGGGTTTGCTGACACCCCCAGTACCCAGATCGGGAATGTTCCAGAGGCCTGCACAGCCTAATTCCAGCAGTTTGCTGGCACAGAAAATTAGCATCTGGGAATTTCTCAGTGCCAGCAAAACCTAAATGCAGCAATTTTCTGGCAAAGAAAGCCAGAACCCAGCAGCTTCCCAGTGCTGCCACCAGCACCACCCAGGTCTGGTGTTTGCTGTGCAAGTGCCCAGATCTGGAAATTTCCCAGTGCTGGCACAGCCCAAGTCCAGCAATTTGCTGGCACAGAAAGCCAAAATCCGGCAATCTCCTGATGCCAATATAGGCACCCAGACCTGGTGTTTGCTGCCACTGCCAGTGCTCAGATCTGGATATTTCCCTGTTCTGGCAGAGCCAAGTCCAGCAATTTTCTGGTAAAGAAAGCTACAATCTGGCAATTCCCTTCTACCGTCATTGGCAATGCCAAGATCCTGTGTTTGCTGGCACCACCAGTGCCCAGATGCGGGAATTTCCCGGTGCCAGCACAGCCCAAGTCTTGTAATTTTCTGGCAAAGAAAGCCAAAACCAAGCAAAGACCTGGTACCTACGGCAACTCAATCTTGTGTTTGCTGACACCACAAGTGCCCAGATCCAGAAGTTTTCAGGTTCCTGCACAGCATAATTCCAGCTATATGCTGGCACTGAAAGTTCACATTTGGCAATTTCCTGGTGCTGGCACATTCCCCACCCAGATCTGGTGTGCGCTGGCACTGCCAGTGCCCACATCTGGCAATTTCCCTGTTCCAGCACCACCCATGTCCAGCAATTTGCTGGCAAAGAAAGCTAAAACCTGACAATTTCCCCTTGCCAGCACTGCCCAATCTGGAGTTTGCTGGCAGCAGGATCCCAAGAAAAAAGGAAGGAAAGAAGGAAAGAAAAGAGGAAGGCATCCAGATCCAGTCCTTCCTGGGGCCTGGAGGCTGAAATGGGCTGTTTGCTGGTACTGCCAGTGCCCAGATCTGGAAATTTCCCAATTCTGGCACAGCCCAAGTGCAGCAATTTGCTGGCACAGAAATCCAAAACCTGTGGCAGCTTCCTGCTACTGGCTCTGGCACCACCCCGACATCTTGTGTGTCATGTAACCACAACCAAGATTTGGAAATTTCTCAGGGCCAGCAGAGCCCAAATCCAGCAGATTTCTGTCACTGGCAATGACACCATCCAGATCTGGTGTTTGCTGGCAGCGCCAGCGCCCAGATCTGAAAACTTCCTGGTGCTGGCACAGCCCAAGTCCATGGATTAGCTGGCACAGAAGGCCAAAATTTGTAAATCTGCAGGTTCTGGCTCCAGCACCATCCAGCTCTGGTGTTTGCTGGGACCGCCAGTGCCCAGATTTGGAAATTTCCCGATGCCTTCAAAGCCCAGGTCTAGCAATTTGGTTTTAGCCACCTTAGGAAAGAAGTTCCTCGGACTGTGACTTTGCTTTTTCTTGGAACTGTTTAAACCTGCTCTGGACTGAAAACCCAGACAAACACTGGCAGCAGCTCACACCTGTGGCCCACCGAGCTCTGGGACGCTGCATTCCAGCTCCAGAGGGACTTAGAAGAGACCGAGGGAGCCAACTGCAACCCACAAAAAGGACTTTCTGAATTTGCCATCTCTTCAGCACTGTGAGAAGTTTGATTTAATATTATTCATTTTTCATGCTTGTGAATACTTCACTTGTTAAATAAACTTGGGTTTTTTCACTTTTCTCAAGGGAAGTCTTTTCCTGAACTATTAGGAGTAGGGGCTGCTTGAACTTGCTTTCTAGACGGACCCATTTTGGAGGTTTCCTCCCAAAATTTGCCCCAAACCAGCACAAACAGTCAAAATGAAAATTTCACCAGTGGCATAATTTCCTGGTGGCAAATCTTGTGACAGAAGCTTGACCTTGTTCTCAATGAGAGATTCTTGGGAAGAGCAGACAGGAGAAGATTCCTGGAAAACTGAAACAGCTTTCCAGATGTGAAATGAAAATGAAAGAAACAATCCAAGGTGTTTTCCTCTATTTATTTCTAGGCTCCCCTTTTCCATGTTGCACTGCTTCTCCATCCCAGTAATTCCAGATGCACCTCACCTCTAAGATTGGTGACTTAGTGATTTTTAGACACTCTAAAATACCATGAGCCACACACAGTTTTCCTTCCCCTGTTTTTACTGGAAAGCAACACTGGAGGTGTCAGAGCAGTGCTGGGCTCAGGTAGGAATGCTACCCCAAGGGAAGGTGGCCCGACAGTGTTTGCCCCTCAGCAAGGACAGTGCACAGCAGCAAGCGAGGGGATCGCTGTGCCAGCGTGCAGGAGTCAGGGCTCTGCATCCGGGCTCAAGGCCGCAAAGTTCCCGTGTTTGGGCAGATGGAGGGGCTGTCCCCGGGGCGCGCGGGGCTCGAACGTGGGGCTCGTGGGGCGAGCGGGGAACGGACACGGGGACTGAGACGAAGTGGGGATCCATTCTGAATTAGGTGAAGTGCCTGGAAGAGGTGAGAGGTCTGTGGGGCCAAAGCCGAAGAAAAGGCCGCATGCCGAGACAGCAAGGGGACAGAGAAAGAAAAACAGAAATTACCGCAAGGTCGATCTGCCCCAGACCTAGGAATTCCTCTGATAAAGAGTAACTAGTGCTAAATGTCACGCGGAATGAATATGTATGAACTTATTGTGAAACTGTATGCATATGCATTTGGGAGGGGGATAAAAGGCGACCTGAGGTCTTCAGAGGTACGCATGCCTTGTTGGGGGACTTGCGTCAGGCGCGTGTCGTAAAATAAACATACCGGGCTTTACAACTTTTATAAAGTTGTGAGGTTTCTTCTTTTCTCCGCAGAACATTATGGCGAGCCCCGGGGGAGGGAAAGGAGAGCAAGGGAGTAAACCACCCGGAGACGTCTGGGTTCAGCTGATAGAGCAGCTGTATTAGTGACGGGGTTCATCATTCTGATAGAGCAGACCGCTAGTGGCTCTGGGGGTGAGCCGGGTGAACCCGTGTATGTGTGTTGGGGGTTCATAGTTCTGATAGAGCAGAAGTGTTGAGCCCGTGTGTGTTTTGTTTGCATGTGTGTGATGTCCGGACACTGTGTTGCTGTATGGTTAATGTGTGCATTGTGTGGTCGGTGCACTGTGTTTCTAATCGTGCAAGTGTATAAGTGTATGGTGTATAAAAGAGAATAAATCTACAGTGCGGGGGGGTCAGTACTACCCGTGTTTGAAGCAGCCGAGTGAGGCCTGAGGCGCCGGCTGCAGCAGGCTGCGGGGGCAGGGACAGAAGTGCCCCGCAGAGAAGCGAGTGGAAGAATGTCAGTGATGGTACTTATCGTGTTTAAATGTAGTGATTTGTGTAGATCTGGTACATTTTAACCATGAGTATGAGTATGAGCTCAGAGAGTTCCTTTGCCTTGGATGTTTGATTTTGATTGTGTCCAAGAAAATTGATATGAGTAAATGCTGAATTATGGTATGCTATGTTGTGTTGAGAAAAGTGAGCACTTTGAGAGATATGCCCTTTCCAAGTGGTTTTGTGTGGTGATTTTCTTCCGCTGCATTGTGGTAATTTGATTCTCAGATTGTATAATAGTGTTTGTGGAGATTTTAAGATTTTGTTGCAACAAGAGTGGCATTTTACATAGGAGAACTATAGTACCATGATTTATGCTTAATTACAATAGAGTTAAAGGAATTCCAAGAATTCCCCCCCCTCACAGCAATTCAAGCCTTGGCTCTAGCGAATTTGAGATAAAGGCGGGGTGCGGGTGCGAGTGTTTGTGTCTGTGGGCATATCAGAGTTTCGGCTGTGACTAGCACAGCCTTTTTGCAAAGCAGTAAAACAAGTGTAAGTAGACACAGGGCTTAATTAGATTGTGCAAGAAGAGAACTAGAAAAGACTGATATTTTTTTGATCAGAATATAGTGTCTATATCACGTTTTTGATTAGCATGCTGTGTGAGGTGACAGTGGCTGTCCCCTGGGCACAGGGACAGCTCTGGCTGCCCCGTCTCCCCAGGGAACACGGGAATGGCCTGTGAGCAAAAGCTGGATGTGCAGTTATTATTGCAGTGCGGTGTTTATGAGAAACACTGGTTTTGCTGTTCTAATAAGTGTCAGGGCACATGTAAATTAGAAGTTTCTGGTCAAGCGGATTCAGAACCTAAGGTCTTAGAACTTGTGTGTGGGAACCACATCTGATACCTGCCACCTGGAGCTGTGTGTATAGGAGGAAAGTTGAGAAACTACTGTGAAGGTCTGTAAAAAGGTTTGAGTGGAAGCGAGACAGGGCAAAGAGAAATAAATAATGAGAACTGACCAGAGCAAAGAGGTTCCTAAATTAGCCCCTTTTGGGAGGGGCTCACTGGGAGAAGGCTGCCAGTAGGAGCAGCTCAGAAAATAAAAAGATTTATAATACTTCATTTCTGTTAGTACTGTTTTAAAATAGGAGGATAAACGGGATAGAGTTTTGTATGCTGAAATGTCTTTGTGTTTTAAGGAATCACCCAGATTTCTTGAAAAGGGAAAGCAAGGCAAAGAGAAAGCAAATCAAACATGTTGTTCAGCATGCAGCATAAGATAGCAACGTATGAAATCAGGCAAGGATTATCGTGCTGAAATGCAAAGCAATCACAGTTCACAAAATGAGTACATATGATTTGCTAAAGGCTCCTCCCAAGGTAAGGGAGGAAGGGTAAAGATGACCTCCCCAAAAGGGAAGAATTTTTGTTGACACAAGGGCCATATATTCAGTTTTAAATAAAACTTTAGTACCTGTGGAGAATGTTTATGTTGCAGTGTGGGGAACAACTGAACAACTGGCCAGTCTGAGAAGGCATCCTGGCATCCTTGTGCAAACCTTTAAAGTAATATGAGTACTATGTGTACCTAAAAGCTTTTGTACAATTCGCTCAATTTGCTAAACATTCTCAAATGAGAAAGGTTACTCTGGAGGCAAATGATACAAAGATGTTAGGCTTAACATTAACAGACACTGAAATTAAGAGAGACATTAGTAAGGAGATATTAGAATAAGTAAATAAATGTTTTCAAGGGTATGGGCCTCTGCTGTACCAGGGAGACTGAAAGATGCTCCCCCATGAGCATCAAGTTTAAGGAAAGAACACAACTAGTGAGAACTGAGTAGTACTCTCAAAAGGAAGATAAGGAAGGAATCAGCCCAATAATTGATAGTACTGGACTAAGGGCTGTCAATAAGATAACACAGAATTTATACCCTGTGGTAGCAAATTCATATACCTTACTAACTTGTTTAACACCTGAGCTAACCTGGTTCACTGTTTTAGGCCTAAGAGATGCCTTCTTTTGCCTCCCTATCCACGAAGCCAGCCAGGAAATTTTTGCATTCAAACTCAAGCTCACATAGTCCATGTGCCTGAAGGCTTCAAGATTCCCCACTCCGATTGGAGAACAGCTTGCAAAGACCCAGAGTCCCAGGAAGCTCCACAAGAGGAAAGGAGGCTGTTGCAGTATGTGGACGATCTTCTAGTAGCCACTCGGACGAGGGAAGCGAGAGAAGCCTGGACAGTAAGCCTTTTGAATTTCCTAGGACTCCAAGGATGCAGAGTCTCAAAGAAAAGGCACAGGTAGTGAAACAGAAGGTAATCTACCTGGGGTAAGAAGTGAGTGCTGAGCAGCAGACTTTAAGGCGGGGAAGACCCAAGGAATGCATTTGGAGTCACACATGTACATGGAGCCATCTGGAAAGAGAGGGGACTGCTGACCTCACAGGGAAAGAAGAGACAATCCAGCTGCTAGAAGCAGTTCAGCTACCTGAAAAGGCATATTAAGGCACACTAGAGAGTGAGCTTAAAATTGGAGGAAAGAAATGAGCTGGCAGATGGAGAGGCAAAGAAAGCAGCAAAGGGTGAGGTACAGATTTTCCAGGAAGGTAAGCCATAATACAATAATACTAACCAAAAGAGACGTACAACTGCAAGGGGTGGGCTACCATTGAAAGAGAGCTAGTAATCCCTTCCCATTTTCGTAGTTACTAGTGAAGGAAGGGCACTAGAAAACACACTAGGGCCTAACTACTTAGAAGCCTTTTATAGAGTGTAGCTCCTTTTCAAAATGACCAAGGCTGCGAGTGATACAGAGTGCATTGAAATGAAGTGTTGACTTTGAAGCAGTAATTTCCACAGGCTTTCTAGAACACACATCTGATTGAAACAATCGTTGTATCGTTGTCAGGAATTTATATGCCACTATCACTCAGGTAAGCCGACAATGTGATCCTTGCCTCCAGACTAACCCCAAAATACCCCCCGGCCAAAACTCGGTCAGACTGGGAGAGGCCATGGGCCTGTACAGCAGTGGCAAATTAACTTTTCAGAACTCCCAAGGAAAGGGGGGTATCAGTATTTACTGGTATTGATAGATACATTTTCAGGGTGGCCAGAAACATTCCCCACCAGAACAGTCAAAGCTCAAGAGGTGACCAGATTATTTTTATAAGGAATAATACCACGCTTCAGAGTTCCAGCCACGATATCCTCAGATAAAGAATCACATTTCATTTCCAAAATAGTGCAACAGATTAGTAGCCATCTGGGCATAGATCAGGAACTTCACACCCCATACCACCCCCAATCAAGCGGCCAGGTGAAGAGAATGAATCATTTGATTAAGCAGCAAATCATAAGACTGGGGCAAGAAGTTAATCTACCCTAGCCCAAGCTCTTCCACTAGCACTATTGCAAATTCAAACTAAAACCTTGAGCTAAAGGAATGCTGAGTCCTTTTGGAATGCCTTATAGAAGACCATATAGAACACAAAGGGAATGTCCAGAATGTCCACCTACATGGTGGCATTAAGCAAACAGCTCAGAGTAATTGAGAAACATGTGGCTGGAACTCGGAGCAGGGAGTTAGATAGCCTGGGGATGATGTATATGTTAAGTCTCTTACAGAGAAGACTTCGGAACCACAGTGGGAGAGACCACTGCAAGTACTTCTCACCACCTTCACTGCAATCAAAATCAAGGAGCAGAATGCCTGGATTCATCACTCTCGGGTGAAGAAGGCCCAGAAACCCCTTAAGGAGTGACACCAGGAAACAATGAACTGAGATTAAAACTTACTCGGGCAAAATGAGTATATTGCGGTCGGGAGTAGCTCATATTTTAGTTTGTAGAATTGTATTGTGTGTAATCATAACTGAAGTTTCAGAACTTGAGAGTACCTCTGTTCAAAGTAATGCTAAATGGCCTTGGTCCCTGGCATTTAATCAGTATACTGGATCCATAGGAAAACCTTCTGAGATAAAAGATTTAAACATATCTACTGTAGTAATCCACGAGAATCAGATATGTGAGGAGCAAGAATGGCAAGAACAGGAACTGTGGACTCTTCAAGGAATTAGAGGAGAAGAAATCAAAGTAGGGTGCCAGGTCATCAATAGGACAGCTTATGAGAGACCAGATGTAATTAGTGTCTGAACCTCCCCTGGTGTATATGAACACCAGGAAGTCTGTGATAACCTAAGTGAATCAGACTGTTGGTGTAATTTCACCTTGATACAGCCTGTAGAAGTGACCTGCCTTTGAGCTCAAATTAATATCAGACTTTCATTTGAATTCAAAGTAGATGTGACTGAACAAGAGCTATTACTCAATCCAGAATGGTCTCTCAAATGTGTGGAGTTGATAATGCAAATTAACATCTCAAAAATCCAACCAGCCTGCTCCTCCTTCCTAAAAACTCCCTTTGAGGGCTGGACACTGCACTTTTTACCACAGCAGGGCCTTATACACCCCATACTAGTTCAGACTAAAACAGGCATATCTCAGGAGCAGAACAAGAAAGGAAGGAGCCAGCTCTCCTGGTGCCTAAAACCAGGAACACCAAGAAATCAGTTTCCTTAGGTCATTTTCCAAGCCGGTTAGCTGAACACCCAGGCAATGACTGGTAAAGGGTGCTGAACTGCAGGTGGTAAATTAACCCAAGCAAGGAAGGTGATTTTCTTTACTTATAGCTATCCCCTTTCCTACTGAGATTTAGATCAGTGATTGTCCCAGTCTGAGGCGGTTGGATTCTGCTTAAAAGAGGTAGAGAGAGACCCCCCTCAGAGCTCAGCAGCAGGCTGTAAGATTTTGAGCATCACTTTTGTGCTGAGTGTTTCAAGTAGCAGAAACCTGATCCCAGTTTCTTCTGAGGCACTGCAATGAATTTAAGCTCTTCTCTCAGACTTCCCCCTTCATTATTTACTTGAGGCTTGGACCTGAAGCTAGGGGCAAGGTGGGTGAGGTTTCGTAGACCAGGAGAGACATTCCCGCTTGCCACACATCTGAGAAATCAGGTGCTTTGAAGGGGGAAGGAGATTCCTGAGGTCTCTACATTTCAGAACAAACATCTGCCTCAAATATGACCTAAACCTCTGTCAGATACACTTGTGAAGTGTGTCTGAATTTGCAGTGTGAGCCAGCACATCCCTCTGGCAGGGAGGGATGGTCATAAACAGAAAGCAGTTCCTGTTCCCCATAACAAACATCTAACTGGTATATTAGGGACAAAATTAGGAGTTTTAAATGGAATTGATTCAGAAATACTGGTGAATAAACTGGCCACTGCAGCAGGTAGCCTAACAAAATTGAAGCAGCCTTTATAGTAATCTCTATTGGCATTAGGAACTAGCCAGTGACAGATTTCAAAAGTACTGCCAAAGTAAGGAAGTATGAAAAGGCCGGGGACCAAGACCACAAGTTGATAGTAGAAACACTTAGTATAGTACAAGATAATGTGTCTTTAGCTTTCAGTTGTATACAAGCACAGTTATGGATACAAGCAACAGCAGCTCTGATCATATGGGAAAGGGGTGAAGGTAATTTTCCAGCTAAAATTCAAGAAATTGTGTGGGATAATGCAATTGATATTGAAAGGAAGTTTCAATCCTGGCAGACTATGGTGAATTTCACCTATGATCCTGTTTCTAATGTGGCAACTGCCTTTGTGCTTACCATACATAATGCCACTGTTTATGTTGTCCATCCCATCATTGCTCTAGGACAAAACCATGAAAAAACAATACTCTATCCTTCAGAACATAGAGTATGGGCACGAAAGATGAATGGAAAGTGGCAGACAGTAAACTTAGAATCCTGCATTACTAGAGAACAGATGGGATTCATTTGCGAAAGCAATACTATTAATGCTCAGGATGTGTGTTTGGACACTGAACAGAGTATTTGTCCCTTCAAAGTCCATCCAGTCACTGACCAGAAAACTGTGCTCGTATATACTGGAAAAGGGGGTATGCTTGAGAACTGCTTGTGCTGCTGTACAAATTGATAGCAATGATGTTATTCTGTCTAGTAGAAACCATTCTAATCTCTGTATATGTAATTTTGTTAAGGTTATTGGATGTGATCTTTGGGTGGTCACCAACTGCGAATAGAATCTTTAATAAGTTGTGTCACCCCATTGTAGTCTTACTAATATTAGTTGGGATAAGTTTAGGACTATCTATTATATTGTTAATTTGGTACTGGAGAATGCTACAACAAATAGCTGTACTAACATCTTTGTCAAAAGCACACGGTGAAGCACTAAAAGACACTTACTGTTGTGAAAGTTTTCATTAAGTAAAAGAATTTACTTATTTCCTAGGAAAGGGGGGAATGAGACGAAGTGGGGATCCATTCTGAATTAGGTGAAGTGCCTGGAAGAGGTGAGAGGTCTGTGGGGCCAAAGCTGAAGAAAAGGCTGCATGCCGAGACAGCAAGGAGACAGAGAAAGAAAAACAGAAATTACCGCAAGGTCGATCTGCCCCAGACCTAGGAATTCCTCTGATAAAGAAGAAATAGTGCTAAATGTCACGCGGAATGAATATGTATGAACTTATTGTGAAACTGTATGCATATGCATTTGGGAGGGGGATAAAAGGCAACCTGAGGTCTTCAGAGGTACGCATGCCTTGTTGGGGGACTTGCGTCAGGCGCGTGTCGTAAAATAAACATACCGGGCTTTACAACTTTTATAAAGTTGTGAGGTTTCTTCTTTTCTCCGCAAAACAGGACTAACGGCCCTGGTGCTTCAGTTGCAGCGGCAGCAGCAGCAGCAGCAGCGACAGCAGCAGCGGCGGCAGCACCAAAACAGATACTTCTGAACAGTCTTTCTCCTTTGCTTTCTCTTTCTCTCTTTCTTTCTGTTTCTCTCCCTTTCCCACTGTCGGGCACCCTTCTCTCGGTGTCCGTTTCCCAGAGTCCCTCTCCTCTCCCCGCCTCCCTCTCCCCTGCTGGGCCGGGCCATGCCCCCGGCCCGCCCCCGGCCCCGGGCGGGGCTGCCCCGTGCCCAGCCCCGGCCGTCCCACTGCGGTCTCGCCTCCACCCGGCTCTGGCCGTACTGGTGGTGGCGCTGCTGGGCGGGCATCAGTGCCTGGTGCGGGGGCGGCATCGCCGCCCTTTGCCTCCACCTGGCCCGAGCCTGGCCCCGAACCCAACGCAGGGTCCGGTCCCGACCCCGGTCCCGGCCCCGGCTCCTCCCGGGGCCCGCGGAGGACACAGGCGGTGCGGCCGCTCCCGCCGCCTCCGCTGCGGCTTCCCCGGCCCGAGCTCCGCCGCTCGGCAGCGCGGCCGCCGGCCCCAAGCCACCGGGGCCTGGGGCGGGTGGGGATGCCGGGCCCGGGGCGGGTGAGGGGCGCTCGGGGGCCGTGGCTGGCCTCGGGCCGAGTGCTGACAGGCGCGTCCCGCCCGCAGGGACAGCGCAGGAGGCCCTACAGGAGCGGTATCGGCTGGGATCGCTGCTGGGGCGCGGCGGCTTCGGCAGCGTCTTTGCGGCCACGCGGCTCTCGGACGGCGCCCCGGTGAGCGGCGGGGCCGGCGGCGGGCGCAGGCAGAGGGGATGGAGGAGGAGGAGGAGGATGGGTCTGGGCATGGCGGGCAGCGAGCTCAGCCCGCTGCTCTCCCTCACTCGCAGGTGGCCATCAAACGCGTGCCGCGGGATCGCATCCGGCACTGGGGCGAGCTGGTGAGTGAGCGGGGCCAGCGGCAGCAGCCGGGCCGTGCCGGGCGGCAAGGAGCCGGGGCCCAGCAGGGTGGGAGCCGCCAGGAGCCCTGCGGGGAGAGCAGGCATGGGGCCAGCACAGGGCGCAGAGCATCCCGGCCTGGCTGAGGGCTTCCCCAGGCCTGGCACGGCCTCGGCCCAACTGACGGCATTGCGCTCCTCCCGCAGCCCGACGGCACCAGTGCACCCCTGGAGATCGTGCTGCTGGCCAAGGTGTCCCATGGCTGTGGCGGTGTCATTCAGCTCCTGGAGTGGCTTGAGCTCCCTGACAGCTTCCTGCTGGTGCTGGAGCGTCCGGAGCGGCGCCAGGAGCTCTCAGGTTTCCTTGCAGAGCGGGGATTCCTGCCGGAGGTGGAGGCGCGGGGGCTGTTCCGCCAGGTGCTGGAGGCCGTGGGGCACTGCACCAGCTGCGGGGTCCTGTACCGGGACATTAAGCCCGAGAATGTCCTGCTCGACCTGGCCAGCGGGCAGCTGAAACTGATCGACTTTGGCTGTGGCGCCTTCCTCCAAGACACAGCCTACACCCAATTTGCAGGTGAGCCCTCGCAGGGGGTGCTCCTGGGCATCTTGTGGCCCAGCCTGGGTGCAGCACTGGGGCTTCCCCCTATTGCAGCCGGGATGGGATTGATGCTGGAACCGAGTTGATTTGGGTGGGGTGTGAGGGCGGCCAGCTCCCAGCCCTGCTGACAGCCTTCAGCACCCACTGTGCCCTGGGCTGGGGCTGGAGCTGGGGCAGCCAGCCTGACACAAACCCCCATGGGGGCAGCAGAGAGGGGGGTCTGACCCCATTCCCCGGATGGTTTGGTGTGCAGGCAAGGAAGGGCTGGACTGCTCCGCTCTCCTTGTTCACCTTGGCTTATTAACATTTTTGGGGGCCATGCAGGTGGGGAGGAGAGTGGGTTTTCTCCACTACTGGGTGGGTTTTTCCTTTGTGTGTCATGGTTGGGCTTTCCCAGGGATTGTGCTGCCCTCTTCCAGTCCAGTGGCTTCTTTTCCAGCCGCCAGTTTGTGCACAAGTCCCAAGTGCTGGCGAGAGGGCAGCACTCACCCCGTGTGCCTCTGGGGCAGCCCCCACATGCCCAGGGATGCTGGGGCCGGGCTCTGGGAGCAGCAGCAGCCCCCTGCTGAGCTGTGTCTGTGTTCCACAGGAACCCTGTCCTACAGCCCACCAGAGTAGATCCAGCACCAACGCTACCACGGCGAGGCAGCCACGATCTGGTCCCTGGGCCTCCTGCTGTGCCACCTGGTCATGGGGAAGCACCCGTTCAGGAGGGGCCAGGAGATCATCCGGGGGCGGATCTTGTTCCCACGATGGCTCTCTCGAGGTGGATCCTCATCCCTGGGCACGGGGGGAATACCAGTGCTGGGAGACAGCAGCGGGCTTATGGGCAAACCACTCTGGCAGCTGCTGAGCAGGCACATGTCCTGCTCTCCTGCTGTCCTCCAAACAGAGCATCCATGGGGAAGTTTAGGCCCAGCTCTGGTCACACCCAGCATGACCTGGGCATGGGAACAGGAGGGCAACTTCTCCAACTGACTGGTGATTTCTGGTTTCTCTCCCCAGAGTGCCAAGATGTTATTAAGAGGTGTTTGTCCATGCAACCCTCGGAAAGGCCATCCTTAGAAGAGCTTTTCTGTCATCCTTGGGTGAAGGGTGTTTCCCTGCCGTAGAAGACTGAAGAAATCCACGTGCACAGTTGGATCCAGGGACCTAGCAGGTACCAGCTCCACTCATCTCTTGGCAATCAGTGGCAAAGCAAACCAGGCTGGTTTTGTCCTGCCTGTAGCTCTGAGCAGGGGTCAGCAGAAGGGAACATGCAGCTCTTGGGCTGGAGCTGAGCTGGAGACCTGGTGTGACAAGCACTGGTGGCCACCATCCCCCTGGTTTTGTTTGTCCTGTTCATGGATGGCTGGGGCCCTGGGCAGAGCCCTGAAAGCCTGGTCTGGCCCTAGGGAAGGAGAAGGAGCCCCTGGAGAAGCTGTTTCAGGTGGGGCTGCTGCTGGAGACACCAAGGACAACCTCAAAGATGACAATCTCTTCCTTGGCCTGGCCAGCTGAAGATGATGGACTTGGATTCTGGCACCTTCTTCAAAGCCAGGCTCCAGGTCCAGTTTGCAGGTGAGTCTAAAGGCAGGGGGTTGCTCCCAGATCTGGGCATGGCACAGCTGGGCACCAAAGGTTCCCCCTTTGCTGGGGCAGATGGAATGAATTCTTCAGTCAGCTGCCCAGCTGCTTTTTGGCTCTGGGCAGCTGCTGAGGGCTGGATGTGCCCTGGCTGGCTGCAGGCTTGGCACGTGTCCTGCCCTCCTGCTCTGCTGCCAAAGGCAGCAGGGATGGGCAGCTCTGGGCACAGCTCTGGGCACAGCCAGCATGGCCTGGGCACCGCAGGCCTTGGCACAAGGGCACAGGAGCCCTCAACTGACAGGGCTTTCTCTCCTTTCTGCTTTCTCTCCTTGCAGCCGGGCTCTGCGGGTGCTGAGGCTGCTCTGGGCTCTGCCAGGGCTCTGCTGGAGCTCAGCCCTGGGCCCAGCTGGGCTGGCTCTGCCCTCACATTGCTCTGACAGCTTTGCATCAGACGAGCCCATTGTGAGCACAGCGCTGAGCTTTCTGCTTTGGCAGGTGAGTGAGACTCTGCTGCAGGCCCAGAGATTGCAGCTGGGGACACACATCCAACTGGCAAGGACCCGAACTCTCCGCAGTCCCAGCTGAAGGTCGGCATCTGTACAGGGTGTTTTGTCTGTCCCATTCTTCCTTCTTGATTGGCTGGAATTGTGCAATTGCACTTTCTTCCTCCTCTAGAAGTGCCATGAGTGGGCCAAAGCTGGCGAGTGGGCCGTGCTCTTGAGGCAGTGCAATCTGGAGCTGGTGGATGGAGAATTGCCCTTCTGCACTTCCACACCAGAGCAAAAAGCTGTCAGTGGGACTTTGTGACTCTAAGAAATCCCTGAAAGTTTCAATGGAAATGTTCCGCTCATTCCCAGGCTGAGAAGGAAGGTCGTCTTGTAAAGGATTTGGGCTTTGACAGAGTTTCCATTCCCAGTCCTGCTTGGAGCTGGAAGGGCACAAATCAATTTCCTCTTGCCTCGACCACAATTTAAAATAACAATATTGGAAAAAATCCCCAAAACCTTTAAAAAGACTGCTGAGGTCAGTAAGATGGATCCATGCCATCAGCACATTTACAAAGTAAATAACTGAGTTCTCTTTCAAAAGATCAGTTGCCTCTTAATTCAAAGTTAGAGATGATTTTTCACTGCACACTTGGGGTTTTTTTTTATCTTTCACATTTTATATAGTTTTTGATTACTTTTTCCTTTTTTTTCCTTTCAATAGAAAACATGTCCTACAAAAGGAATGTCCTTTGCTCCTGGTTCCCGTGTGGAGCAGCTCCCTTCCTGCTGGCTGAGCTGCTCAGGCAGAGCCCGGCAGCTCCTGGCACTGCAGGGCTGAGGCTTTTCCCCGTTGCTGGGCACAGACTGATGGAGCAGCACTGCTGAACTCGGGCACACAGAGGCACCAGCAGCAGCTGCCTTTGGCCACCTGAGGCTCCAAGGCCCAAACTCTGAGCAGCCAGGGCTGGAAGAGACTGGCAGGATCTGATCCCTGACTCTGGGCCAGGGCTGCACAAATGACCCCACAGCAGCAGCAGCAGCAGCAGCAGTAGATGGAGCTGACTTTGAGCAAAGCCCCTGCCCCTCTTGCCTCCCGTGTGCAGCGGTGTCACAGCAGCCTGAGGCACCTGGGAGCCCCCAGGGCCAGCAGGGACTGGAGATGGCAGCCCTGGGCTCCTGGAGGCTGTGCAAGGAACGGAGCTGGGCACTCCCTGTGCATGGGGAGCTTCCAGATGGAAAAGGCTGCTGTGCCCAGGCAGCTCCAAGGGCACAGAAAGGAGGCTCTGGAGCACTGGATCTGTACCAGTGCCACAGTCCTGGGCAGCAGCCAGCGAGCCCTGGGGGAACAGAGGGCACAGCAAGAGGGACAAAACCAGGCAAGGGCAGAGACTGGAGAGAGCCAGGCCTGGAGCAGGAACAGCTGCTCCATTGCACTTTTGGAGAAAGCTCTTGGCTGGTTCAAGGCGCTGAAAGGCGTGAAGGGCAGAGAGGAGGCCACAGCAAACAATGCTCCTGTTTGCACAGCCTCCCCTCTCCGTGTCCCAGAAGGAATTGCATGGACTGTGTTCTTCTCTCTGAGTCGTCTCGTTCAGCATGAGCAGCTCAGCACCAGGAGCTGAAGGAGCTGAAGCCTCAGGCCACAGGAGCTGGGCAAGAGGGAACTTTTGGAGCAAAGTAATGCTGCTAAAATAGCCCCAGCTGAATGCAGTGGATATAATAATGGAATCACAGAATCCTTTCTTTTGGAAAAGCCCTCTGAGATCACCCAGTGCAGCCGGGCACCCAGCAGTGCCAAGCCCAGCACTAAACCACGTCCCTCAAGTGCCAAGGCCTGGACACCAGCCCAGAGTGAGGCCTGGACAGCAGGCCCTGAGCCAAAGGTGGCCTCTGGATGAACCTTCCAAGCAAAGGTTATCTTTGTATCTGCTCCCTGATGAAATATGCATGGTCATTAGCACTGTGATAAATGTAGCCACTCATTAGTGAAACATGTATTGACCTTTGTGTATTTAGAAGCCAGACAAGGCCATGAAATCTGACATCTGGCCTTATTTGAGGCTGTATGGTCAAAGTCAGCTCCCTTGGTTCCTCCTGGGGCCCTGGCCAGGCTTTGGGAGGGACCCAAGAGGAGGATGAAAACAGATGTTGCCACACTAGCAGTGCTGCCAGTTTGTTCATTCAGCACCGTCAGAGCTGGGCCCTCTCCCAGCGGGGTTGGAGCCTCTCCTGGGGCTGGAGGCACCTGCAGGAATTCCCAGTGCCCAGGAGTGGCTCTGCAGCCCTTGGCTGTGACAGCTTCCCCAGCTGCTGTGTGGGTCTGGGGGATGCTAAAGGCTGAGGGTAAATGCTGCTGGATCATTGTTAATCTCTGAAGGCAATCTTTGGTGGGGATGGTTGGGTGCATTGCTGAGCTGCTCCTTTTGTGATTCTTTGCTTCCCTGAACTGCAGGAAATGACACTGATTCCTTCAGTTGGTGTCTGTATCTTTGGTGCTGACTTTGCCCACTGGCCAAACAAAACTGGCACAGTCTGGCTAGATGGCAATAAAATTTCACTTGTTCAATGTAAATGTGAGGAATCAGTGCCATCAGAAATTCCCAGGTGGGAAGCCCTTCCCTGGAGTTCCCTGGCTCTGGAGTGGGCTGAGGTCAGAACCCCATGGGAGCAGTGGGGCAGTTGGGTAAAAGAAGCTGCACCCCTGGATGTCTTCAAATGCATCCAAAAATTGCATATGGAATAGGAAAAGACCTTGTGGGTTTGGGCAGACAAAGCTGAATTTGCTGCGAGCACATAGGAAACAGCACCTTCAGAAGGAGCAATTATTGTTGGAATGCTCCCACATGGAACAACAGAAGAAGGTCTTAATCTTGAGCTCAGATGCACTTGTGCCAGTGAAATATCAATATAATAAATAAGTATATACATATTTATAGGGTAATAAGACCTTCATGTTTATATTTATAGATTTTTATAGATATATTTCTATATCTGCGTATCTGTATCTATATTTCTATATCAATATGTACATGTAAAATAAGAATAATGTAAAATATTGACAGTAATAATGTGAAATGCTGACAATACTAATTTGGTATCTTTGGCTGCTCAGGGATGCAACACTAAATACCCTACAGAACAGGATTGGCCAGGACCCTAATTTCAGTGCTCAACTTTGTGAGATTGTATACAACAGAAAAAGGAGAAAGAGATGAAATTGGCTATTTGTACAGGGTGTGCTGATACTGTGATGCAGAGTGCTTTGTCTCTTCCTGTGAAAAATACAGTGATTAAGCCAGCAGGGTTTTTCATGTACCAGACTATGCACAAGCTGCAGGATTGGTTGCATGGATGAAGGGGTTGTTAAAAGAGCAGTTGGAAAAATGAGGAGATGGGAACCTTTGTCCATGGAGAACCCATCTCCCAGATGTGCTCCATGCCCTTACAATGGCCCACTGGGGAAATGGAAACCCCTGGCTGTGCACAGCTGCCCCCAATTTGCAAATCCAGCCATGGGCAGTGAGACTTGGGCTGCCTGGGAAATTGTTGTGGCTGTGATGGCCCCTGGCAGGGCCAGCCCAGAGGCTGCAGGGCTGAGCCTTCATGCATTGGAATTAATGAGGAGAAATTCAAAGCAAATGAGAGCTGTCAATTCTGAAACAGGAATTCAGATTCCTCCAGGACACTTTGCTTTGGTACCTGCTCCCTTGGAGCTTGGCCTTGCAAAGTGTTCCTGTCATGGCAGGAGGAATTGATGCAGAATATCAAGGAGAAATTACAGTAATTCTGTAAACAATAATGAACAAGATTGGATTATTCAACCCCATGACAGGGTAGCACAATTATTGATCTTGCAATTTTAAGAACGATTGTGAAAAAAGGAGATCCAGCTCCAGTCACCACCATTTGTGGAGATAAAGGGTTTGGATGCAGCAGTCCTAATAATGGAGCCAGAGTGTGGGTCCGGAGGCCAAATGGCCCTCCCGAGGCAGCTGAAGGAGCAGCTCCTGGGAAAGACAACTCTGAGTCCTGAAACCTGGGCAGGAACAATGGGAATGTGTCCCTGCAGCCAAGGATTCTGTGTGAGAAGAAGTAGATCTGACAGGAGATTGTTTTACACATCCTGCCAGACCAGATCTCCCAGTTTGCCCCAAGGGCCCCTGTGGAAAATGCTCTGATCCACGGGGCTCCATGGGAAAGCTGCTGTGACCCTGAGGGACTTGCACAGGAATTCCATCCAGGAGCCTGGGTGCCCCTCAGGGACTGGGACCCGGCCCCTTCCAGCCAGAGTGGAAAGGGCCTCCCCAAGCCTTGTTAGCCACAGACAGCATGGTAAAGCTGAACAGCAAAGGGCCTTGGGGCATTATTCTGGAATTAAAAAGGTGCCAGCTCCATTGGCAACAGAATTCTTGTTCCTAATTGGAATGAGATTGAGAAAAAAGAATGAAGAACGGTGTCACTAAAGTACTACTGATGTCTGTAAGGTGTACCTTGATAGTCAGCCAGAATCTTTGTCTGCCACACACACCTCTGGTGTTTCACCAAGGGATTGGTCATCAAAATGTAATGATGGGTTATGATGGATTGCTGAGCTTCTTTTGTAATTCTTTGCTAATGATGATGTGCTTTGCTGAGCTTATCCTTTTGTAAATCTTTGCAGCTGTGCATGATATAAATGACACAATTCCTTAACTTGGTGTCTGTGTCCTTGGTAGTGACCCTGGGCCCTGGTGAAACAGGGCCCCCTCTTGCCCAAGTGTTCCCTGGGAAGGCAAAAGCCCTCCCTCCAAAATTCCCCCCTTCCTCCCTGTTCCCCCCATTCACACCCTGAGCATGATGTGCTGTGGTCTGGGCTATGCCCGGGCTCAGTTGGGGTCCCCTGTCCTGGCTGTGTCCCCTGCCCAGCTCCCCCGCAGCCCCAGCCCCTCCCCAGCGTGGCTGGACGAGGGGCAGGACAGGCCTTGGCTGTGCTGCAGCTCAGCAAGAACAAAACCATCTCTGCATGCTCAGCCCTGTGCTCAGCACCCGGCCCAGCAGTGTCTCAGTGCCAGGGGCTGTGCCCTCAGTCCCTGCCAGGGGTTTCCATGGCAACTGCCAGGCCAGGTGACCCAGGTGTCCCCCCCAGTGCCGGCTGCCATGGGAACAGTGCCCAGCCCTGCCCCTTTCTGTCTGGCTGACCTGGCCTTTGGCCCTGGCAGTGCTGTTGGCTGCTGGTTCCTGGTGCCAGAGCGGCCAGCGCGGCACAGGGCAGGTGGCCATGGCACAGCCCCCAGCAAGGGATCCCCTCTGGCTCTGGGCACTGACACCAGCCCTGAGCAAGGGGCAGGGCAGCTTTCCATGGCCACCAGCCATTGCAACGGGGCCAGGCATTGGTTGCCATGGCACCAAACCAAGGAGTGGTCCCGTGGCCGTTGCCATGGCACCTGGTGGCACCAACGAGTGTCACTGCAATTGTACCTGGAACAGCCCTGGCACCGCTTTGTCCTGAGGGTTGCCATGGCAGCTGAGGACAACAGCAGCTGGTGCTCTGCAAGGGCCTTGGGGGAGATGGGAAGGAGCAGCAGAGCAGGGGCTGATCCATCCCCAGTGCACTGGACAGCCCAGGGCAGCGTCCCAGAGCGTCCTGATGGAGCTGCCAACAACATCCCCCCTCTGCAGCCCTGGCCTCTCTCCCAGCTCACACAGGTGCCCCATCCTTGCAGGCACACACATGGCAGCACTGGCTCAGCAGCCCCTGTTTGCATTGCACAGAGCAGGGGGAGCACCCCCATGCTGTTGGTGTGGGACATGAACCTGAGGGAGCACAAATGCCATCAGCCTCTGGGGCCAGCAAGGGCTGGGGGACACCAGGGAAACCACTCAGCTTTGTCCTGGCCTCTGCACTCAGCCAGAAAGTTTGTTCCCATCAGCTGGGAATTTCCTGTCCCACTGCAGATGCTGTTGCTCAGAGCTAGGGCTGCCTGGCAGCCATCCCCAAACTGCCCTGAGCATTTCCTTGGCTTCAGCTTTGCTTTCTTTACTCTTCCTGATACAAATTTCTTCTAATTCCCCACCCCAGGGGACCCAGAACTAGACACAGCACTCGAGGTGCTGCCCAAGCAGTGCTGAGCACAGGGGAAGAATCCCTACCCTGCTCCTGCTGGCCACACCATTCCTGAGCCAGGCCAGGAGCCATTGGCCTGCTTGCCCACCTGGGCACACTGCTGTCTCCTGTCCGGCCTGCTGTCCGTCAGTCCCTACATGTCCCTTTCTGCCTGCCTGCTCTCCAGCCACTCTGTCCCCAGCCTGTAGTGCTGCTGGGGTTGTTGTGGCCAAAGTGCAGGACCCGGCACTTGGACTTGTTAAACCTCACCTTGCTGGATCACACATCCTTGTTAAACCACACCTGGATCCAGCCTGTCCAGGGCCCTATGCAGAGCCCTCCTACGTCCATCCTCCATCAGATCCAAACTCACACCCAGTTTGGTGTCATCTGCAGATTTGCTGATGTTGGACACAATCCCCTCATCCAGACCATTCCATGCAGACATTGAAATCCACCCTGGCTGGCTCTGACCCCTCAGCCATCCTGTGGATGCCCTGTGATGGCACTCGCACTCAAGGTGATCTGTTCCATAACCTTGCTGGGCACCCAGGTCAGGCAGACAGGCTTGGAGTTCCCCAGATCCTCCTTCCAGCCCTTCTTGGGGATAGGCTCACATTGGCACCTCCAGTGCTCTGGGACCTCCCTGCTGAGCCAGCACTGATGGTAAATGATGGAGAGCAGCCTGGGGAGCTCATCCACAGCTCCCTCATCCCCCTGGGATGGATCCCATCCAATCCCATACACCTGTGAGAATCTGAGTGGCTCATTAGGTCACCAACTGATTCCTCCTGGATTACAGGGGCTGTTCTGCTTCCTGTGCCCATTTACCAGCAGAGCACTTGTCCTGAGGACAGCTTGTTCTAACATTGAAAATTGAGAGAAACAAGATGTTAAGTAGTTCTGCCTTCTCCTTATCTTTAGTTACTCTATTCCCCACTGCATCCAATAAAGAGTAGAGGTTCTCCTTATCCCATGTTTTGCTATTAATTTAATTGTGGAAACATTATCTATTTTTTTTTCACGGAAGTGGCCTGGTTAAACTCTAATTGAGCTTTCACCTCTTAACTTTTTTTCTGCACGACTTCACAACATCCTTAAACATTTCCTAAGCTGCTTGACCTTCTGTCCAAAGTTGATGCACCTCTTGTTACCCTTGAGTTCCCACAAAATCTCCACACCCAGCCAGGCCAGTCATTTTCCTCACTAGCTCATCTTTTGCCACACTGGGACAGGCTGCTCCTTCCCCCTTAAGATTACTTCCTTGAACTGTGTCCATCCTTCCTGGACCCCTTTGTTTTTAAGGGATGTTTTCCTTAAAAAAAATCAGTGCCTGCTTCCGTACTCCCCAAATCTGCATCCTAAATAAGCCAAAGTCTGCCCTTCCTAATTCCAGTGTAGCAGTTTTGTTGCTGCCCCTCCTTCTTTCCCAGAACATTGAAAACTTGATTATTTCATGGTCACTGTGCTCCAGGCAACCTCTGAGCCCCACATCTCCCACCAGCCTTTCTCTGTTTGTGAACAGCAGGAGACAGAGCTTTCCTTGGCAGTGGGAGTGTTACCAAAAATTCAGTAAAATAGAAAACTCCTTAACCCTAATGTAGCATTAAGAAGCAGAATTCTTTATTCAGCTGGATGCATGGGGGAGAGCTCCTCCCAAAGCTATGCAGGCTGAGTACAGGAAAGTTTCTGTTTATATTCTGTATTTTGCACACATATTCATTGATTGTCCCGGACTAAACATATGATATAGTTTCCCTGAAATCATTAACATATTTCCCCTCCCGTTTTGCATGCATTCTTCTGTCCTGGGGGTCTCTCTGGTGGTCCCTGGTGGTCATGGACCCCAATGTTCCAGTGGGCCTGGCTGAGCTGGCAGGACACTCAGGCTGGTGAACTTCCAGTTCCCCTTCTCACACAATGGGCATTGTGTGGCTTCCATAGGCCTGGAATTTTGGAGAACAAGCTCCAGGTGTCAGCTCACCTAGTGTAGACAATTTATCATCTGGTTAGATGAGGTCACAGAGTGGGCTATGACATCACAGAGTGCAGTATGTAAGGTTATTGAGCAGGTATGACATCATAGACATCATCACAGAGCAGACTGTGACACCACAGAGCAGAATATGACATCACAGAGTTGGCTGTGATATCAGAGACCAGTTCTGTGACATTAGAGAATGAGCTGTGACATCACAGAGCAGGCTGTGACATCCCAGAGGGGCTGTGTGACATCCCAGCAGGGCTGTGTCAGGTCACTGGGTTGGTCACTCTGCCCCAGCTCCCCCTCACAGTTTCTCCCAACAAGTCCAATGCTGTTCACTCCCAGCAGGGTCCCTGTCCCCCGGGATCCCCCCAGCCCACCTGGAGCCACAGCCTCCACCAAAGGATGTTCCACAGGACCCACCCCAGAGCCTGACACGGGGACAAGGGGCCAGGGCTGTGTGACCAGGACATCAAGGACGGGGATTATCCAGGTCACTGGGGTCTGGCTTGAGTTCCCCAGGGCAGGAAAGATGTCTGGCAGCTGGAGCAGGGTCTGGGAAGGGCTTCCAAGGTGGGGCTGGAGCCCTTGGGCTGTGAGCAGAGGCTGAGGGAGCTGGGCTGGTCCAGCCTGGAGCAGGGAAGGCTGAGGGGCTCCTCATGCCAGCCTGGCAGTGCCAGCAAGGAGGGGATGGAGAACACAGAGCCAGGCTCTTCACAGGGGGCTGGGGGGAGACAAAAGCCGATGGGTGGAAGGGGAAAGAGGGGAGATCAGCCAGGACAGGAACGAGATGAAATGAGTCAGGCTGCTTTCAGAATTTCCTCAACACCAAGAGCAGCCTGACCCCATTCTCCATCCACCACTGAAAGCTTTGCAAATCAGGATTTTTTCAGGCTGTTTGGCCCCCAATCCAGGATGGGCATCCTGAGACAAGAACTTCACTGTGTTTATATCTATCACAGAACCATATTTTTCTAAAATTAATTTTATTATGGAAATTATTGTGGATGGATGACATGTCAGACACTGCTGGGACATTGCACATTGTTCAGGGAAGAGCGTGATTGTTATCGAATTGTATTCTATTCAACCATGGACCGTTGACCATGAAGAGAAACTTCCTGTACCTCTGAGTCCCACCAGTTCCGGATTCCCAAGGGACACAAACCTGGTGAGTTCTGATTTCCACTCCAGTGGTGGCGCCTGTGCCTCCCTCCATAGCCAGAGCAGAGCTCCCTTGTCCCAGAGAGTCCCTGGCAATGCAGGGATGAAGGAACCAGGACAGGCTGTGGGGATCAGGGGCAGGGCACAGCCAGGAATTTGGGGTGGTTGTGAGCCCAGGGCAGGACGTGGCCCTTGGCCTTGGTGAACCTCATCCAATTGTCCTGGCCCCATGGCTCCAGCCTGGCCAGGTCCCTCTGCAGAGCTGAGGCTTTTCATCTCCTAAATGTATCTCATGGCTCTCCTTTTTAATGTCAGCTGTCTTCATGAGCTCCTCTCTCAGCTTCCTACCAATGTGAGCTTCCCTTTGCCCCTCATCTTCACATCACAGGAGGCACAGTGTCCCTAACACTTGTGCTTAATTCCAAGTCCTTGGCAGAAGTGCCAGGGCTGAAGCTCCAGGAGCTGCTCCTGCCTGGCATGTGGGGCAGTGCCAGGCAGATGGGGCTCACCAAGCACACCCTCCATGCCCTGGTCCTGGTCTGGGTAAGAGGGACAGTGGTGTTTCCCTCCAGCTGTTGGTGAAAGGACAGGATTGGGGCTCAGGAGATGCTGGGACAGTGAGCAGACAGGGGTTCCCAGCCCCCTGCTCCAGCAGGAGGATGTGTTTGAAGGATGACAGCTCTGGTCAGGGAGACAGCACGAGTGTGTCCTGTCCTGCAGCTTGGTTTCAGCATTTCTGTACAGAATTGGGACCCCCAATTCCATGAATTGGCAGCCATCTTTTGCTCCCCAAATGCAGGTAAAACTTCTCTTCTGTCATTTCCAGAAGTGGCAGTGTCCTGGCAGCACTGATGTGGTGAGAAGGAGCCCTACAATGCTTGCTCAGGTTTAGGAGCAGAGTGGGCTTGGGGTGGGTTTTTGGTGTGTCGGGTCAGTCCTGTCCCTTACTGGCCATGATGTTACTGGTTTCAAACTGGCTACAAAAGACTTTTGCAGGGATGCTCCTTCTGCCAAAAACTAACTGTGCTTCTGAGCAGCCAGAATAAAATCTGAGTTTCCCTACCACGCAGCCATGGACTAGGCTGTGGGCACTGCCAAAACAAGGGTGCAATGCTGTGTTTTCATGAGCCAAGCCATGACTCCTGCTAGTGGTTTGTGGAGTTCTGAGCCCTGCGGGGTATTCCAGGTGGTCAGGAGTGGCCATAAACCAGGGGATGAGGTGCTGAGAGTCAAGCAGTGGTTTTAGTGCAACAGGAGGAGGTTAAGCTGCAGCTTTCAGAATAATTTCAAACTTCACTTTAATGATGCTCAGGCTGCTGGTGCTGTAATAGCAGCAGACATCAGCAGTGGGAGCCATTCCCGCGGTTTAATGTACATTGTTTGGTGGGGGAAAAGTGCTTTGAAGGAAGAGAGACTGTTTCCCAGGGAAGACATCTCTCATTCCTTGCTTTTATCTCCTCCCTGCCAAGCTGGGGATGCTGTGAGCCTGTGAGCTGCTGAGAGGTGCTCAAATGTGTGCTGGGTGATGAGGAATACCTTGCTCTGGTTTTTATGTGCAAGTAGGCTGGATTTTCTGCAATAGCTCCAATAACCTTCGCATGGCTGTTTAGAAGGATGAACCTCATTAAAGAAGAGGTATTTAATAACAGGCCTATTTTTATCTCTGTCTTTATCTAACAGTCTGCACATTTATTTCAAGCTTGTAACAGTGCTTTGGAAGAAAAATGTTTTCCCTCCTCTGAAATGTGTTGGCAGTGCCTCCAGCCTTGGTTATCTTGAATTTCCAGTTTGACTAGCATCCCTCCTCCTTCCAAAGCCAGCAAGCCACAGCAGGCCCACAGCTCCAACCTTTTCCTTGGGAAATGGGAAATTTCTGGGGGAATATGCTTTCAAAACATGGGACTTGGGTCCCAGGGTCACTGAAACAGTTCTGAAGGTTTGATCAAACATAACCACAGCAACTCCCTCAGGCTTCAAATGTGTGATCTTGTGTGGGGCAGGCACTGCAGGCACTGCAGTGTTTGCTGCAGGATGTGACTGACCACACACTCTGGGAGACGCTGGCAGCTCTGGGGGTCAGGCATTTCTGCAGAGATTTTTTTTTTCCTAAATTTGTCAACTTTATTCTGTAATTTCAGAAATTAAACCCTGATCTATAGATATCTTGCAGACATTTTGTTTTCAGCCCATTCTCCTTTGTTTGCTGTCATTTGCTGGAGGTGAAGGAGGCAGCCCCAGCCCTGAGGGGATGCACCATCTTTCCAACTCCTTCCACATCTGTCCCTTTGGCATTGCTGGCTCTGTACCCAGACCCTGCCTTGACTCAAGGTTTGCTGGAGCACAAGTGCCTGAGCCTGTGGCCAGGATGACAATTTCTGAGCTCTTTTCCCAGGATACATGTGGCCATGTGCTCCAGGAGATGCTGGATTTGGGCCCTGACATGTGTGTGGCAGTTATTACTAAAGAACTTGGCTCTAGGGGCTAATCCCTGGTTTTTCCTTGCTGTTCAGCCTGGATCATGTACATCCCTTAATTATAGTTTTGCAGCATTATCTTTTTCCATAATTAGGGAGCATTTTGCAGTTTCCGCTGTGGGTTAAGGCCTGACTTACTGAAACTTCCACAGAGCTGATTCTGGGTGGGCAAGGACAAGGTCAGAGTGTTTTCAGGTAGTCAGCACAGTCAGATAGCTCCTGTGAGGAATATTTCACTTGCTCCTTCACAGCTCTTGCCTGCAAATTTTCCTCTTGCTCAGATGGGGCTCCAGTTTCTTTTTTTTTTCTCCTTTCTCTTTCCCAAGATATTCAGTTTTCCATACATTTATTTATAGGGTCACACAAGCAACAGGTCTGCTTTTTCCACAGATCCTTCCAGAGCCACGTGCTGTGCCTGCTCCATTCTGGTGCAAAAGCACCTTCTCCTCTGAGGAAAACTCAGAATATCCATCCAGCTGTCTTGATGAGCAAAGCTATTTCTCAGAACCCTGCCCTCTGTTCATTTCAGAATCTGCAGGAATTTGGGACATAAATTAAAAAGCTATTTGATGCTCCCTGAGGTCTAGAAGCTGGTTTTGCATTTGTTCGTACTTGAACGCACACTGAGACAAATGGCTCTGCTTTACTGAAGCTGCTTCCTTTGGCATCCTGAGGAAGCTTCCTAGTTAAAAAAAATAAATATGGCTCTGTTTTTCCAGCCCTGCTTTACCAGCAAAAGCTGGGGAAGGAAATGTCATGTCCTTGGGTCTGTCCTGATGTTTTGTAGAACTAATTCCCATTTATTGGAAGAACTCTTCCACGCCAGAATAATGTTTAATTTTTATTATGTGTTCACATTTTGGAAGGAGTAAGGGTGGTGGTGTTGGAAATTCTAATGAGGGACAGCATTTCTGATTCAAAAGACTCAGGCTCCTCTCTCCTGATTTTTCTGCCTGATCCTTCAGACTGCAGGAAGTTTTGCTTGGGTCATTCACTTGCAACAGGGTGTTATGTGAATACAGAATTAATGTGTGCAGCCTGTCAGTTGGAATTGCTGCTGTTCTGCTGCTGGAGAGCTCCCGGGGTTGCAGAGTCCTTGCAAGCAGCAATAACAGGCATGTGCCTGTGATCCTGCAAAGCCAGAGGAGGAGCAGGGAGCTGCAAGTCTCCCCCATCACTGCAGGGTGTGAATAAATAGATCTAATCAAAAATTTACATGTTAGCCCCAGACCAGGGTTTATTTTTAGGATGTGTCATTCAGCCCAAGCGAAACCTCTGCATCTCAGACTGGTGGTGTTTCTAAAAGCACCTCTAAGTGATCACTGAGGTAGGATTTTAAGCTGCATTTACATTTTGATAGAATCTGCTACTTTCCTTATCAGAAACAAAGCCCACCTGATCTTCATTAATTACACTATCATTTCACCTAACTAGGATGCTACTAATTACAGTTGTCTGTCTGTTCTTCACCAAATAATACACAAAAAATTGTTATCCCTGCCTGTATCTGGATTAGCTGGAGCTGTAAGGGGGTTGCACATGGTGATGGGTTTTACAGGTGGAGTGCAGGTATTTATTGACTGTCTGAGGGAAGGCTGGAGGAGTGGCTGCTGTCCCACTGGCTGTGCTGCCATTCCAAGACAGCTCCATGGCAAAACATACAGAAAACACTGCTTAAACACAGCAAAATCTGGTTACTGCAGGGTGTCTGGAGCAGGCCAGCTCCACAAGAGAGGTGTTGGAGTCCTGGGACATCCCAGACCCACCTGAGCACAGGCCTGGGGCTGGAGGGGACACTGCTGGAGCAGGGGTTGATCCCAGAGGTGTCTCCAAGCTCAGCTATCAGGGACTCTCTGGCAGTGCCTTTTTTGAGACAGAAAATCTCACGGGGGCTTCACAGAGGGCTGCAAGCCCTGGTGGTCATGCTGACTGCTCCCCCACTAACATAGCTGCAGTCTGAGCGGAGCAAGCAGAGAAAGGGCTCCTCTGAAAAGAGGCAGCAGGAAATGTCTGAGCTGCTGGGGAGCTGTGGGTCCAGAGGGCTGGAGCCAGGAACCAGAGGCTGCAGGGAAGGGGGTCCATGAGGGCAGAGCCTTTGCTGGAAGAGAAGTCAAGGGACTTTCACTTGACTCCTGTTTCATCATCCTTCCACACACTGATCTCTTCAGATGCTCTCTAAACATTTGGTTTGCTTTCTGAAGGGGAAAGGACTCGTCCTGGAGGAGGAGCAGAGCCAGGCTGCTGAGGAGAGCTGGTGGCTGGCAGCTGCCAAGAGGGGAGGGACACGGAGGCCAGAGGGGGCACACTGGGTGAGGAGATGTTCACACTCAGCTCCATCCACTGTGAGTGCCAAACACACCTGCACTCCTGTTTGTACTGTTTGCTGTACTTGATAAACTGATAGATGTGAGTTTGGGCATTTTTGTTACCTTTGTGTATTCTGAAGAGAACTAAAGATGGTTCACATGATTTTTTTTGTGCCTTCTGCAGTGCAGGCGATACAGGCAGGGATGGAACAGCAGCATCTTTATACTTGTCAAGTCTCCTTCTGCACCCAAGGCTCTGCCTGAAGCTCAAAGTGATTTTCTTGCAGGCTTTGAACACTACACCAGCAGGGAGAACAAGAAACTCAGTGGAGATTATGCTCCAGAAAAACTGTATCCATGGTGCAAAAGCTAAATATGGAACCATGGAAGTGCACACTGCAGTGGTAGTGGAGCTGGGAATGCTGAATGGTGAGGTTTCCTGTCCCTTTGGCACAAGGAACCAGGAGTCCTCTGGTTCTCCATGGTCTTCCATGAGGACCTCTGGCTCTCCATGGGGATATCTGGTTCCCCATGGTTCTCCATGAGGACCTCTGGTTCTTCATGAGGACCTCTGGTTCTCCATGGTTCTCCTTGAGGATCTCTGGTTCTCCCTGGTCCTCCATAAGGATCTCTGGTTCTCGGTGAGGATCTCTGGTTCTCCCTGGTCCTCCATGAGGATCTCTGATTTTCCATGAGGATCCTGGTTCCCCATGGTTCCCCCCAGGGCTGTGCTGGTGCCTTGCCCGGAGCTTCCTGTGACAGCAGGCAGCAGTTTCAGGTGGGGCTGCTCTGCTGGCAGGGCCTTGGTGTTCCCAGCAGGGCAGGGCAGGGATGCTCCTGTCTTAGCAGGACACTGGGCATGCAGGTACCACCCCACAGCAGCTGCTCCTCCTCTGCATCACTTCCAGGGACAGAACTCCTGTCCTGCTGCGTGGCAGGGAGCCCTGCAGAGCCAGCACAGAGGGGACAGGCTGGGCAGCAGCTGGGCAGCACTGGTTTAATCCTTTTTGCCTGTTCCTGCCATGGAAGCTGTGTACTGGGTGAGATGTGTGTGTTTGGGGAGGGCTGGCCCAACCATTAGCCTGTCAGGGTTTGCAACACTGGCAGCTGGGGAGAAAACTGTTATTAAGTGTAGTGTGGCACCTTGGAGACAGAAGCATTGGGAGACAATAAATACAGCCTTCCATAATGCCATTTTATGGTGTCACTCTTCAGAATTTATTAAGACTTAGTTGCAGCCATGCCTGCAGCCTCCTGTGCTGGAATCCATAAATTGTGTTCATTATCTCCAGCACTTGCTCTGACCTGCTGTGTTTTACAAGGGGGCAGACACTGGAGGTGTGGGGACACCCCAGCTGCTTTCTGCAGCCGTTCCCCTGGTGCCAATCCAGCTTTTCTGGGGTTGCTGGGACACCCCAGGCAGTGCTTGGCTGCGTGGATGGACCCCAGGTGTGATGTGGTGGTTGAAGAGAACACTGAGGGACTGAGGAGCTGCCAAAATCACCACAGCTCCACGGGGAGCAGGGAAGGAGCTGGGCGAGGAGGGAGCCATGGGCACCTTGGAGCACACTGGCACATTGTCACTCCACTGTGGGACCACTCCAGCAGTCTTGGATGTGCTGAGGATGCTGGAGGCGGAAAAGGGTTCACAGGAGCTCCCTGAACTGCACACAGGGAGATGCTACACCCTTGCTTGGTGTCCTCTTGCACCAGTGTTCTCAAATGAAAACACAAATGAAATTGTGCTCCTTTCACCCACTTTTTGTCATGACATATCCCTGCAGCAGCATGTTTGTGTACCTTCATCCTTATCCTCAGCATTTAGGTCCAGGATGGAGGAAAACAAGTTCAAGCCCAACCTCCTGTTAATTTATTATGTTCCTTGTGCTTAAGCCAAAAGCAGATGTTTGCATGCTCTTTTTTTAGCTCTCAAAGTACTTTCTGTGTGCTTGATTGATGGATGTCCCTGTTACATTAATAGCTGGGCTTTGCAGAAAGCTGTTATTACCAGGAGAATCTGGTGTGGGTTTCAGTTTTTCTTCTTGCATTGAAAATCCATTATTAATGTCTTTCTGAGGGAAAAGGAAAAAAAAAGGTTTCAATTCAGGCATTTTGCTTTGCTTTCTCAGGCTTCTTCTCAACTGTCTTTACAGTGGTGCTTTTAAAATCAATATTACAATAGTTCTTTATATTTTACTGAGTGGTTGAGGATTTCTGCATCTTGCTATTGATTTCTGATTGTACTGCAGGACATGTAGGTCCACACAGGTTGTTCTGTGATGGATAACTTTATTTGTGTCTTCCTAATCATCACTGAGTTGCCTTCTGCATGTTCCCTCTTGCTGGATGCTGCTGCTGAGCTTGGAAGGCACCAGGAGAGCTCTGAGTGCAATCCTGAGACACCAAACTTGTGACTGCTCATTTAATTCAGTTTGGTTTTCAATCAGACACAGGGGTCACATGAGGCTTGTGGGGTCTCCTCTTTTGTGTAGTCTTTGCAGAGTTCTTCTGCCCTGGCTTTTCAGGCAGCTTTATGTTCTGTGTTGTAGGAGCAAAACAAGTCATTGTCCTGGCTTTGTGTGGGGTGGTCATAATGCAGCTTTAGCTTCCAGCACTGACCTTGGCCCTTGGGGCAGCTCTGCAGGCTGATCTCAGCATTTCAGAGGTGCAGAGTCATTGGGTCCCAGAATGGTTTGGGTTGGAAGGGAGCCTTGAACTCATTCAATTCCAATCCCCTGCCATGGCAGGGACACCTCCCACTGTCCCAGGCTGCTCCAGCCCCAGTGTCCAGCCTGGCCCTGGGCACTGCCAGGGATCCAGGGGCAGCCCCAGTCGCTCTGGGCACCTGTGCCAGGGCCTGCCCACCCTCCCAGGGAACAATTCCTAATTCCCAATATCCCATCCATCCCTGCCCTCTGGCAGTGGAAGCCATTCTCTATGTCCTGGCACTCCAGGCCCCTGTAAAGGTCCAAGTCTCAATGAAGCAATGCAGAAGCCCAGTGTGCATTGGTAACTGCTGTAAAGCTGGATTTGCAGACTGAGGCTCTTGGAGCACATCAGCACTTATGGCACAATATGTGTGAGAGCTTGTTGGCACCAGAGGAACCTGTGAGGAGTGACAGGACTGTGGCCAGCACGGGTGCTCCAAAATGCTTCCATGGCTCCAGGTGGGCGTACAGGGGAAGAGCTCTGTGTGTGTGTGGGCACAGTCCTTCCCAGCTCTGCATGCCCTGGCACAGGCTCCACATCTGCCAGGGGCTGTGGCTGTGCCAACAGGCACTCTGGAGAGGGCTGGCTGTGCACAAACCTCTGCTGGCTGGACTGGGCTGTTTGCTCCTCAGGCTTATCCTGGACAGGCTCCTGCACCTTCACACATGGAGGCTACACCTGGCTCCTGAGGAATTGGTTGTTGCAGTTTACCCATCCATGCTGGGGACCAGGACAAACACTGGCACAGGAGCTGGTCCTGTGTCCCCGGGATAGCAGGGCTCGATGGTGGCAGCGCTGGCAGGGACACGGCAGCCCAGCCCTGCCTGGCCCTGCAGAGCTGTGGAGGAGACAGGGCTGGCACCCATAACAATGGGCAGGCTCTGACACTGCAGCTGGAACTCACTTAGCAATTCTGTTGATTTTCTGGAAATGAAAATATAATTCAGGCCACCTTCTCCGCCATGCTGACCCTGAGAATCTGGGAGAAGAGCTACTGAATAATTAGGGGCTTTTTTTTTCTCCCCCCTTTTTGCTGGAGTTACTGCTAAGTGTTGAACTGTCCTCTACAGTGTCATCAATTCCCTTGAACTTACTGCTCCAAGTGTACTTAGCATTAATATAATTTCATAAATTGCAGTCTCATTAATCACTGGGGGCTGCAGCACATCCTTGTTGTGCTGTTTCATGGGTGGCTTGGCTGGTGGGAACCCCCTGGCCAGGGATGGGGGCTGTGGCTGGAGCACTCCCCCTCTGCTCCTGAGCCTGGTTTAGCTGAGCTTTGCGTGTCTCACCCTGCAGGATCTGGAGTGTTTGCCAGCACTGCCATGATTGCAGCCTTGCTGACGCAGAGGAGAAAAGGGAAAGGTGGGTTTGTCCCAAGGGAGTTTGGCTGGACCACATCCCTGCTGCTGTCCCTGTGATTTGGGTCTGTGGGGTCCCAAAATGCAGAGCCCAGCCTCGTGGCTTGGCAGTGAACACCCAGAGCCCGAGCTCTGTCCAGGGTCTGCTGCAGGGCTGTTTGATGATGCTGTGCTTCTGTCTCTGTGGCAGAGCTCTCAGCCTTCCTGGCAATGTAAATTCTCCTGGCTGCATGCTAAAATTACACTGAGTTATTGATTTGTCTTTGAGAGGATTTCCTTCCTGAGGGACATTTCTGACTGCTGTAGTGATTTAGTTCTCCTACAAGGGCAGAATCCGTGGCAGAGCAGAGCCACCCTCCTGCCCTCAAGTCTGCAGCTCAGGGTCGCGCTCCTTCAGGCTTCCTCTGCAAGCTGATTTCTGTTCCAAGGCTGGGACAAGGTTACATGGCTGTTATTTCCATGTAACAACTGCAAATAAAAGGGCATTTTCAACTTTCCACTGCAGAAGCTGCAAGTCTGGGACAAGCCTTTGTGCCATGGCACCAGCATTCTCTTGGGCGTGTCTCAAACCCAGCTCCAAGGCTGGCATGTGGGACGTGTGGAGCCATGCCAGCCTTAATACACTCGGACTCCTGGGAATATTTTAGTTCCCCAAAGTGGGGTATGATGGGAGCAGGAGCATGCTCTCCTAAAGCTGCAGGGTACAACCTCTCTTTTCTTTGCTTTCTATTGACTCACCATGGACTGTCTCTAAAAACCAAGCAGCTGAGTTCCTGCTGGTGGTCCTGAGGAAGCCAAGACAGTTTTCTTCTATCACCAGTTTTCTCACCTTAACCCTGAAATCCCACCCTGCTAGCTGTGGCTCAGCCGGTGAGCACCATCAGTAGAAGGACCTAACCCTTTAGGACACGGCCCAATGTTTCAGATACTCTGTGGCTGTAAAATGCCCAGCTCTGTGTCCTTGGGTGCCCATTTGAAGCACGTCCCTGTGGGTTCCTGTATCTAACCCCACTTTCTAGTGGATTTGGCACCAATCTCAGCTGCATACTGATAAAATGGGAGGCTGCTCGTGCATGTGGTGTTATAAAACAGCATCCACGAATTAGGCCCAGGGAGAATGTCAATTTATTTTCCTGTGAACCAAGTGGGGCACAGCTCCTTCATTTCCCAGTGATCTATCTGTGAGATAAGACACATCTTTAGTGTCTATCTTAAATACTGCAGTGTTGACAAGTTCCCTTGACAGAAATTAGGCTAATGTCCCTTACGACTGCATTAGCTATAGAAACAAGGCTTTAAATTGAAGCTTTGCAAAGCGCTATTCCAGCGCCCTCTCCAAGGCATCTCCTTATCCAGCTTTTATTATCCAAATTTGTTCTCACTCTGCTTTGGCAGCAGGGCTGGCAGGCAGCTCTTCCTATCCATCCTGCTGGTCTGGCAGCCAGGGGTGGGACCAGCACCTCCAGGCTGGCCCGGGCAGTGCTGGCCAAGCCCCACGGAGCCCTCGGCCCCGGGGAGGCTCCGGCTTGGGGGTGTCAAGGTCTGCCCGAATGAACGGGTGACAGATGATTTTTTGGTGCAAAAATAACCAACAAGGCAGGGGCTTTGCAGTAACAAATCAACAAAATGCAATTTTATTGATAATAATCACAGCTGAATATGCGTTTGGTTAGGGAATCTAGGGAAGAAAAGGGTAAGACAAGGGAAGAGGTAGGAAAGAAGGGTCAGGTAGGGGCTATAGCTACCAAAACGTGTCGTTGTCCTTTGGGGGTCCAGCCGTCGAAGCTCACTGGTGCATGTCTCGGGGAGATCTCAAAGGACGGTCGGATTGCACCCAAAAATATACCATTTTTTGTTGGGGGAAGGATGGCCAAAATGAGGTTTCCGTGGAGGGGAAAAGAATAGGAACAGGAGGAGGGGGATGTTTATTCCATTGTTTTCATGGCCGAATGCTGGCAGGTACTTTTATTCTGGGCAGTTTTTCCCCCCTCCCCGAGCTGGGGGGGGGTTCAGTCCCAGTCTCTGAAAGGGGGTGCCAGGGGTTGCCGGGGGGTTTCTTGTCTTGTCTTGGTTCCTTGATGAGGGGATTAGCATCTCTGTTTGTCTCTCACGATAGTTGAAGGCAGGCAAGAGGGGTCTTCTTTTGGAGGGGGAAGCCACCCCAGAGCTCAGACCAGCCAGGTCAGGATGTAGGGAAAAAGTCCAGATCCGTTGTTCAGAAAATGGCAGCATGCCCCTTTCAAGTTCAGCATGGCATGTTCAGCAAACACCACCTGTGAACACACTGAATAAGCATGAGACTTTCTTTCCCAACTGGCTCAACAGTTTTTAACCTTTCGGGGGTCTTTTCTCTTCATGACAATTGTGAAGTAAAAATGAAGGATTTTCGGATAGACTCTCACACGACTGCGTGACTCACGATTATCTTGAGGGATCTTCATCAGCAGAACTCTGGAGTGCCGTTGATAAATCTTTGAGACTTGTTGCAAGTCGGTAGCATAACCCTGGAAAAGTAGGGATGACAGAAAAGAGGGGATAAAAGGAAAGAGAAAGAAAAGAAAAGGAAAAGAGAGAGGGAAAAGGGAACCAATAAACATAAACATAATTAATATTGATCATCCTAACAATTTTCACATGTGGTTATTCTTTTGTAACAATTTCAAAAAATGATTAATCATAACAATTTCAAAAATGGTTAATTAATAAAACAATATCATTTGTTTAAAAATTTCAAAAATTATTTAAACAAATCACAAATAATCAAAACAACAAGCAAATCATAGAATAAGCATTGTCTTTTAAAAATTATTTTCTAAAAATCAATGTAACTTTCTGTAAATCATACTTGATAATTAAGAAATTGTTCTTAAGCACATATGCTTGATTCATAATTGTTTTGTGTCAAGTGTTTCGGGGACATCTATTGTATAGAGTACATCAGCTAAGCAGTGTGCATTGATTACAGTTGTTAATCTCCTAAGCTTTTTCATCATGTTCCAATTCATAAGGAATAGGGCTGCTGACAAGATAAAGCCAAGCGTAACTAGGATCAAAAGAACAACAATTGGATGGCACACACTGTTCATGATACCTGTGGCAGTAGGTGACCACCCAAAGAGAGTATTCCACCACCTATGCTCAGCATCCTGCTTTACCCCCTCCATAACCCGGTGTATTTGTCTCACAGTGTGATGAACAGTCACCAGAGTCTTCTGTCCGCTCTCCTTGATTTTCTCGAGGATGTCAACCAGGTCCTGATGGAGCAACAGTTGTCTCACGAGGGTGAGGTTCATTCCGATAGGAGTGGGCATCAGCTTGTGAATCAGTGCGTAGTTTGATTGCAATAGGTAGTGAGAGGTAACTGGAGCTTCATAGGAGAAATCACATCCTACTATCTTAGTAAAGTTACAAGCACAGAAGTTTGAGTGATTCTTTGTATCTACCACAACATCTTCTACAAAAACAGAATCACATATAGTTCTAAAGCATGCACAGCCATTGCCTATGTGTATAAGAACTGTCTCAGTAGCCTCATGTGGACGAATCTCAAAATGACAGATGTTTTGCTCTGTGGCTAAACAGATATCCTGAGCTACAATTGCATTGCTTTCACAGATGAACCCTTGCTGTTCTCAGACAATACAAGTTTCCAGATTAACAGTTTGCCATTTGTCATCGACCTGACGGGCCCATCCCCTATATTCAGTAGGATAGAGAACAGCTCCGTCATGGTTTAATCCTAATGCAATAACAGGGAAGACCAAATGTACAGAGGCATTGCGTGTGGTTAGGACAAAAGCAGTGGCTGTGTTTGAAATGGGATCATAGGTAAAGTTCACCAGGTTCCACCAGGATTGGAATTCTCTTTCAAATTCAGTGGCACTGTCCCAGATTATTTTCCGAATTTCTGTGGGGAAGGTGCCTTCCTCGCCCTCTCTTATAATTGCAGCAGAGACTGATTGCATCCACAATTGTGCCTGGATACAGCTGAGGGCTAAGGAAACATTGTTCTGTGTAGCACTAAGTGCATCAATTAGCAATTTGTGATCATTCACATTCACTCTTTCCCAATTTGGCAAAATGTTTGACAGCAGCCACTGGTGTGTCCCCAAGGCTAACAGAGATGACCTCAGTGGTTGCTGTAATTTGGTCAGGTCTCTAGTTGTAGCAGCCAATTTGTTCATTAGTACTTCAGAATCAATGCTATTCAGAATTTCCAATCCTGTACCCACAACACCGGTCACATCCCTTGGTGTTCTCTTAAAGGAGCTTCGTTTCCGAAGCCAAGTGATCCAGCCTTCAAAAGAAGTTTGCAGAAATGGAGAACAGGCTGGCTGAATATCTGAAACATTGTTCTGCATTAGCAATTTGACCTTTTTGAGAGACCATGCTGGATTGAACAATATTTGTTGTTGGCCAGTTTTCCTGATTACATAAGGTCCAACCTTGAAAATTCTTGGGATAAGTATGACCGGTGGTGCCGGTGAAGTGGTGACAGTGGTAACAGTGGTTTCAGCATTTATTACAAATTTGAAAGAAAGGCCTTGAGTATCCTTGGACCAGAGACAAATTACCTCTGTAGTATGGGTTAATGTGAAGCTGTGCCAGCAATCCCGTACACTTGGATGCGTACAGATTTGCTTCTGTTTGTTTTCCCAATCTGTAGAAGCACTGATAGACATTGCTTTGCTGTAGTCAGACCCATTAACCATTCAACACCTAACACTAATTAGTTCACCTACTACTCCTTGAAGCTGCCAGGTTTTGTGTTTCTCCCATTCTTGTCTAGTGTACAACTTATCTTCATGTGTGACAACTGTTAGTAAGTTCAGACCCGTGACATTTCCCATAGATCCGGTGGATTGTAGGAAGGCTTGAGACCAGGGCCACTTGAAGGGGTTCCCTGTTGCCTCTGCCAATTGGGGTGTGACGTTAGAAAAAAGGTTCACACTTTGGGTCTGAGAGAGTGTAATTACAGCACTCGGTGTGGGTTTTGGTACAGTGTTTATCTTGAATGTGTAAACCAAGCCTCTTAGTCCTAATGGACTAGCTGTGTCATCATCCCAGCGGCATGTCACATAAGTGGGTTTGACCAAAGTAAAACTGTACCAGCAATCAAGTGATTCATCATTACAATCCCTTGTAATTGCAACATTGGTGGTTTTGGTATTGGAAACATAACTACCAACATGTTCCTGGTGACAACACAGAGTAAGGGGACTTTCTATTTTGAAACACCCCCATTTCTTCGTGGGACATAATTTTGCTGAGGGGATGTCCAGATGATTCCTTCCACCTGCTTCCATAAAATTTCCAGCAATTATGATGGAGGTGGCTCTTTCATGGAGGGCTCCTTCCACCTTTCTGTATGTTACCACAATTGACTCACCAACCATTCCTGTCAGGGCTCAGATCAACTCATTCTGGTCCCATCTCCACTCATTCAGGCAGTAAACCTTGGAGTCATGCTGCACTAGGGTTGCCAGGCTCAGGTAACGGCCCTTGGGATAGGTTCCAAGGGCACTGGTGTGCGGAACGATGGCTTCGGGTCACAGCTGCTCACCAGGGGGTTGTCCATGAAATTGTGATAAAATGCAGAAAAGTATTAGCAAGGTTATCATGTTTTCAGATGATTCTCATGTCCCTCGGGGTTCTCCTGTAAAAGCAAGAACAACAAAAAATCCTGCCACTGAGAGGCAGAGTTTAAAATGAGGGGATTATCCAGCGTGCGTGTGTGCGGTGCTCTTTTCCAAGAGCGACAGAGGCTACCCACGCTTATTTATTCAGAGGGGTTTTCAGCGCAAGTGGTACCTCACCCACCATGAGCTTTCATTGGCCTCCTAATTGCTGGGCCTTGTCCTGGGGGGCCCTCTGGGGCTGCAGCCAGTGCTGGCTCCCACTGAGGCTGCCTGGCCAAGAGCAGCCCCAGGGGCACAGGGCAGAGGCAAAGCACGGTTGGGAGGAGCAAGAGCAGGGACGAGATTGCCCTTGAAAGGCAGAGGCGCTCTGGGGCCCGCTCCTGGCCAGGGAGCCTGCCCAGAGCTGTGCCCTGCTGGCCGGGGCCTTGAGGGACAGCTGTGCAGTTTGGCCAAGCTGTGCCAGCAGCTCCAGCCGTGCTGGGGAGCCTTGCCAGCTCTGGGCCCGTCTGTGCAGGAGGCTCCCTGTGTGCCACTGGCAGCTGGGGCCTCAGCCACCCTCTTTCTTCACAGGAGCACCTCTGCAGCTTCACAAGACAGCCAAATAACTCAGGCAGGGAGAACTCGACCTGTCATTTCTCATTTCCGTGCCAGTGTCCGTTGTCCCTGCCATGGCTGCAATACCAGTTTGTTGCTGTGGTCATGCTGTTGCCACCACCACCCAGAACAGGACCCTCTGTCCCCACTGGGGCTGGCTCTGCTCTACAGCCAGGCCAAAAGGTGCAGTCCTCCAGACAGGGAAGGGCCTGAGTACAGCAACGTCTTTGGCCTTCAGCTCATGTGTCCGTGAGCTACCACCAGCACAGGCTGAGCTGCTTGTCTGGGCATAGCCATGGGTGGGCAGGCAGTGGCCAAGCATAGGGCTCCTGAGACACCATATTTTTGCTTAGTTCGTCATTTTATTAATTAGAAACTTTTAGAAATATTTAGGGATTATTTTTTTCCTAATAAAGAAATCGCCAAAAAATTGTCCCCCTTTTTCCATAATAGTTAAAGATTTTTATAAGTAGTTTTAGAATTCAGAATAACATTGAACATTTTTACACTTCTAGAATCAACTGGACTTGTCATCTTGCATCTCCGTGCCAGTGTCCATTGTCCCTTCCCCACAGCTGCATTACCAGCTTGTTGCTGGGGACATGCTGTTGCCTCCACCACCCAGAACAGGACCCTCTGTCCCCAAAGGTGCTGGCCCTGGTGTCCAGCCAGGCCAGGAGGTGCAGCCCTCCTGCCAGGGAAGGGCCTGAGTCCACCAACATCTTTGGCCTTCAGCTCAGGTGTCTGTGTGCTACCACCAGCGCTGGCAGAGCTGCTTGTCTGGGCACAGCCAGGACTGGGCAGACAGCAGCTGGGCACGGGGCTCCTGAGAAAAAGCGACCCCATTTTGTCTTCATTTTACATTTTTACAAAGCAGAAATTGTTCAAAATATTCAGAAACAGTTTTTGTTGAAAAAAATCCCCATATCTTTCTTCCCTTTTCCCACAGGAGTTCAGGATTTTTCAAAGTAGTTGTAGAATTCTGAAAAATCTAGAACACTTTAATACTTGCAGAATAAAAAATAAAACTGCATTTAATTGGTGATCTTTACTCTAAGAAGAACTAAGTCATCACAAGGCACCCAGCGTACTGGAGAGGCTCTTTTCCCACTGGACATTCTTACTGAGCAACAACAACCAACGTAAAACCTTTTCCCTGATATTTTCTGGGATTTCTGAGAAGCTCACCTCTCAGTCTTCAGAGGCAAACTTTGAGCACAGTGGGAATCTCCTGCTGTGCAGGAGGGTGTCTGTATGCCAGCTGCAACTGGGAGCTCAGCAACCTCCTGTCTCAACAGGCGTCCGTCTGCAGCTTCACAGGAGCGGCCAAACGCCTCAGTCTGGGACACCTGTACCAGACATTCCCCATCGCCATGCCCATGCCCGATGCCCCTGTCACAGTTGCTTTACCAACTTGTTGCTGTGCAGGTGCTGCCACCACCCAAACAAGGTCCTCTCCCCCTGAAGGCACTGGCCCTGATCTCTGGCCCCTACTGAAGGTGGGCAGAGCTTGGCCCAGCATTTCTGTTGCAATAAAGAGATGGAGCTGTCACCCCAATGTCCGGGTGACAGCAGCAGCAAAGCCCACCTGGCAGCCGCACTGGCTCAGCTCCGTGCCCAGGAGCAGCCATGGATGCCCACGGTGTGGGCAGGCAGGTGCCAGGCAGGGGCTGCTGTGACCAGCGGCAGGGTCCCGAGGGCTGGGGGAGCCCATGCTGAGCGTCCCTGGGCTGAGGGCACATTTCCTTCCCTGGCATCATCTGGGCCTGGACCTCCTCCAGTGGCAAGCCCAGGAAAAGAGGGAAGCCATCAAGAGCATCTCCATGGACACAGTCTGACCCACAATGTCAGCAGGTGACAATTAAGGTTTTGCTGAGCAATGGACCTGGGATACACAAAAACCATCAAGGCAGTCCATTTGTACAGATGCGGGCACACTCTGGGGTACAGCTGAGGCCATGAGGTCACAGAAGGATCAGGGGTCACAGCAGAATGAGGTCACAGAGGTGCCAGACCCGGTGGTTGCACAGCAGCACAAGGAGCGAGCACTCAGTCCTTGAGCACAACTGTTGCGGCAGCAGCGGCGGTGGCAGCAGTGGTGCTGACATTGGGACAGCGGTGTCAGGACAGCAGTGGCAGCAAGAGCTGCAGGACTGGCAGAGGGCAAGGCACCATGGCCCTTGCTCTGCGCCTCTTCCTCCTGCTCCTCCTGGCCATGGCCCTGCTGGCCAGGGCTGCCCAGGCTGCTCCACTGCAAGCATGGCGAGCACGTGAGCCGGCAGCCTGGCTCCCCTTTCCCGGGACAGCGCTCCCTGCTCCCCGGGAAGCGCTGGGGATGGCTTTTCCCAGGCCTTTAGGGAGGGTTTCCTCTGGGGGAGGGAGAGAGCCCCCATGGCCCTGGGGGCCATGTTTCCTCTCCAGGGATGTGTCACAGGGCCTGCAAAGAGGGTGCAGAGTGACCAGGAGCCAGGGCAGAGCTCCCCGGGCCCCTGTGCAGTTTGGCCTTGTCCATTCACACCTGGCTCCCGTAGCCTTAACCAACCCCCTTGCAGTGCCCAGTTCCCAAAGCAGAAGGGGATCCCAGCACACAAAGGAAATGGTTCAGGTCTTTTCTCCATTCTAGATTTGGATCACGCCTTGGAAGATTTGGAAGTCCAGGTGAATGACACTTTGAATGTCATGGCGAATGCCAGAGGCAAGTTCTGAATTTCCCTTTTTACTGGCAAAATAATCAGTGTCCATGTGGCAAGAGCTCACCCATCGGCCATTGTCCTTAACATTAAGTCAGGGCTGAAGAATTCTGTAAACCTTGCCCCGCTCCTTTCTGGAGCACCGAGGGATCCCACAGGATTGCTGTCAGTGGGAGGAAGGAGCATTTAGCTGTCCATCCTCCTCTCGTGTGCAATGCCACTGTGTCCTTCCATGTGCTCTGTGCAGCCACAGAGAAGAGTATAATGGGCAGGGGCCAGGCCCAGGGCTGTGCTCTAGGGCTGAGCATTGCCTGCAGCCTGAGGATCTCCTACAGTGCCACAGGTGATGTTCTGCCCTGCCTTTCTTTGCAGCTGAACCTGTTGGTGAAGGTGATCTGGCTTCCCAAACCACATCCACAACTGAGCCCCCGGGAGATGGTGAGGGTAGGTCAAGGCCTTTCCCCTGGGAGAGCTGCCAGCTCAGAGCCCAAAGCTCGGCCAGGGGGGCATCGCTGCAGGTGCCAGGACAGAGCCATGCACGTGTGTGCCCTCGCCCTGTGCGATCCCCTCACCGCTCCTGCGGCTCAGTGGTGCCCGTGCAGCTGAGCAGAGATGGCAGAAGCTTCTGTGGCTGATGTGTTACAGATGTGTCTGCAGGGAGGACTTTTCCTGTCCCTGTGATGATTCCTACACAGAGGCCAGTCTTCCGTTGCAGGGGTGAGTAGTGTGTCCCTGCTGACCTCACAGGCTGAGCCCTGCTTTTGTGGCATCCATTCATGGGAAATGGAACCGTGTTGCTCTAAGGTCCTCCAAGGGGAAAGAACAAAGCTACAGGACAGAAGAAACCCCATGAGCCATCTGAACACATGGGGGAAATGCTGAAGGAGATGCAGCAGGCAGGACAAGGTGGGTGCATTCCCTCAGCCTTCACCTGGGGCTCAGCAGCCGAGGCTTTGGCGGCATATCTGGACATGCCGAGCCCGGCACCGCAGGAAGGGATCCATGGCAACCTCACTGCCCCGCTGCTGCTTCCATGCCCTGCAGGGCAGTTTCCCAGCCTGGCCTGGCTGCAGCTTCTCCCCAGCCTCTGCAGGAAGGTATTGGGCATCAGCTGACAGGCAGCCCAAACTGCACCACAGGCATGAGATGCCCTGCAATTTCCCATCTCCAGGCAAATCAGAAGGGGCACCTATATGGAGAAGGGAGAGCCCTAGCCTACCCAAAAAGTTGAAAGGGATTTCTTGAACCTTAACCATGTCTTTGAGAAGATTGCCTCCTGAAGATGCCACCTCTCCAATGGGGAACAGCCCAATCTGATCCAGCTCTCTCTTTTCTCCAGAAGCAGATGGAGAGGCTGTGCAGAAGGAAGCATTTCCTGGAGGAAGCAGTGGCTCATGGACAGCCTCTTCTGCAGGAAGGGAGGCAATGCCAGGCACAGCCACAGGAGGTAATTGCTGTGCCTCTGGGCCTGAGCCCTGCTGAGGCTTGAGCTGCCCTCTCTGCTGCTTGGCACTGCGGGCACAGCCCAGACAAGACAGGCACAGCCCAGAGGAATTATCCCGAGCAGGCTCAGGGCACTCGGGTACTGAGCTGTCCTGCTGGTGTCCCTCTGTGGGAGACACGTCCCGAAACCTGGGAGCGGCTGCACGGGGTGCCCATCGTGGGGAAAGGGCAGAGGGGGAGAGCAAGGCTCCAGTGTTTCCTGAGAGAGCTTGGCCTTGTGCCCGTGTCCTGGGGGATTTGTCCCAGGGGAAAGACGGTTGGAGAGATCGAAGTAGGTAGAAAGGGAGGGAGAAAGGGCAGGAGGGGGACAGGGGGATAGCTGTGGCACTGCCTGCTGCAGTTTTCCCCAGGGATTTAGCAAGACTTGCAGCTGTGGAAGTGACAGCTCCCAGGGCCCTGGGTTGCTTCAGCCGCCCCACCATGGATGTTGCACAGGGCATGGAAAGAGGGTGCAGAGTGACCAGGAGCCAGGCCAGAGCTCCCGAGGCCCCTGTGCAGTTTGACCTTACCCATTTACATGTGGCTCCCACAGCTGTACCCGACCCCCTTGCAGTGCCCAATTCCCAAAGGCAGAAGGGGATCCCAACACACCCTGAAAAATGTTCTCATCTGTGCTCCGTTCTAGATGAGGTTGCTCGAAAGGCTTCCCCATTAGATTGGTTGAGAAAAGTGTTGAAGCCTTTGGGGCCTTCTTCAGGTATGTTCTCACTGTCCTACACAGTAATACTTGTTGACAACTTCACAGCAACCAGGTTACACAAGCTACTGTGGGTGTTGTGTTACAGATGTGTCTGCAGGGAGGACTTTTCCTGCCCCTGTGATGATTCCTACACAGAGGCCTGGCTCCCATCGCAGGGGTGAGTAGTGTTGTCCCTGCTGACCCCACAGGCTGAGCCCTGCTTCTGTGGCATCCATTCCTAGGAAATGGAACTACTTTCTGTTAAGGTCCTCTGAGAGGGAAGAACAAGGCCCCAGGACACAAGAAACCCCATGAGCCAAACAACACCTTGAAAAGAATAGTGACAGAACTGCTCAAAGGGAATGGTGAGAGCATTTCCCTCAGCCTTGTCCTGGGGCTCAGCAGCTGAGGGCTCTGGCTGCACGTCTGGACACGCCGTGCCTGGAACAGCAGGAAGGCATCCATGGCAGCAGGAACCCTGCTGCTGCTTCCATGCCCTGCAGGGCTGTTTCCCAGCCTGGCCTGGCTGCAGCTTCTCCCCAGCCTCTGCAGGAAGGCATTGGGCATCAGCTGACAGTCAGGCAAACTCACTAGGGATCCCCTGCATTTTCCCGGTCCCCAGTCACATCCTGAGGTGTGGCTGCGTCGAGGAGGGAGGGCCATAGCCAGCCCCAAAGGCCAGGGGGGATCAGGATTTTCCTGATCCTTACCCATGTCTTGGACAAGTATTGCCTCCTGAAGAGGCCACCTCCTGGATGTGCAATGATTCCATCTGATCCAGCTGTGCCTCTTTCTTTACAAGGGATGGACAGACAGGGTCTATGGAAGGTGGCACTTCCTGCAGGAAGGGAGGCGATGCCAGGCACAGCCACAGGAGGTAATTGCTGTGCCTCTGGGCCTGAGCCCTGCGGAGGCTTGAGCTGCCCTCTCTGCTGCTTGGCACTGCAGGCACAGCCCAGACAAGACAGGCACAGCCCAGAGGAATTATCCCGAGCAGGCTCAGGGCACTCGGGTACTGAGCTGTCCTGCTGGGCTCCCTCCGTGGGAGACACGTCCCGAAACCTGGGAGCGGCTGCACGGGGTGCCCATGGTGGGGAAAGGGCAGAGGGGGAGAGCAAGGCTCCAGTGTGTCCTGAGAGGGCCTGGCTATGTGCCCGTGGGCTGCGGGAGCTGTTCCATGGGCAGGTGGGCAAGCAGGAGGGAGGGACGGAGGTTGGGAGTGACAGCTGTGGCACTGCAGATTTCCCCAGGCATTTAGTCAGGGTTTCCTGTGTGAGAGGGAGAGAGCCCCAGGGCTCTGGGCTGCTCCAGCTGCCCCTCAAGGCATGTTGCACAGGACCTGCAAAGAGCATGGAGAGTGACCAGGAGCCACAGGCTCCCACAGCCTTACCCCACCCCCTTGCAGTGCCCAATTCCCCAAGGCAGAAGGGGATACCAGCACACCATGGCAATGGTTCTGTAGCATCTGTGCTCCCTTCTCGACTGGGATCATGACTTGGATTAGTTGGAAATGCTGGTGAAAGGTACTTTGAAGACCTTGCCAGATGTTGGAGGCATGTTTTGAATGTACCTTTCCTGACAGAATAATCCGTGGCAGTGTGGCAAGAGCTTACTAATGAGCCAGTTCCCTTAAGTTCCTCTGAAGGTTGATCAGTTCTGGAAACCTTACCCTGCTCCCTTCTGGAGCCCTGAGGGATCCCACAGGATTGCTGTCAGTGGGAGGAAGGGGCATTTAGCTGTCCATCCTCCTCCTGTGTGCAATGGCACTGTGTCCTTCTGTGTGCTCTGTGCAGCCACAGAGAAAAGCAGAGAGGGAAGGGGCTGGGCCCAGGGCTGTGCCTGGGGGCTGAGCCTTTCTCAGCTCCTTTGCTGCCCCCAGGGAGCCCGAGCTGCTTCTGCTTCTGCTGCCACTGCCAAGCCCTGGCCCTGCCTGGGGCTGGGTTTGGAGGTGCTGGCAGCTCCAGGGAGTCCTTTCTGCCCCAACAACCCCGCAAGGCGCTCCTTCAATCCCAGTGTGGGGCCACTGCAGGCACGAGGTCCCCCTGGCCCTGCTCCCGAGTGGAAGGCAGAGACAAGGGAATGCCTTGGAGGGCACCAATCACCCAGGTGCCCTCACTGCCACTCGGGCCTGAAGGAGAATCTTCAGCAGTGCCATTGGAGCTGTTGTGTCCTGCCTTTCTTTGCAGCTGAGCCTGTTGGTAAAGGTGATCTGGCTTCCAAACCCACGTTCAGGATTGAGCCTCTGGGAGATGGTGAGGGTAGGTCAAGGCCTTTCCCCTGAGAGAGCTGCCAGCTCAGAGCCCAGAGCTCAGCCAGGGGGGCATCGCTGCAGGTGCCAGGACAGAGCCATGGCCATGTGTGCCCTCGCCCTGCATGATCCACTCACAACTTCTGCTAAGTACTGGCAGCTGTTTGGAGGAAGGTGGGCCATGGCCCAGCGGAAAAAGCCTAGATGATTTGTTGATTTTTTCAGATTTTGCATAAGCATGACGTCCTGAACATGCCATCAAAGTAATGGAGAACAGTTCCGTCTTTTAAGGTGTACATTTTGTTTCTCAAGTGATAGGCCAAAAGTCAGGACAGAAGGAGGTGTTTCCCCAACGAAGCAGAGGCCGACTGGGAGCCCCTGCTGCAGGAAGGAAGGCCAAGCCAAACACAGGCATGGGTACAGGCTCAGAAGGTAATTTCTGTGCTGGGCTCAGCAGGTCTCAGCCCCTGGCAGGGCTGGGTGGCTGCAGCTCTTCCCCCAGGGCCTGCCCTTGCATGGCTCAACAGCAGCCAAAGCTGGAGGCACCTTTGGAGCTTGTTCACAGCCCTGGGGTAAGGGGACTCATGCACCAACGTCCCTCCCACTGCAGCTGCTCCAGAGCTGGCCCTGAGTGCCCAGAGGCCCAAGGCACAGGAGCAGCCCCGAGTGGGAGCCCTGCTGCAAGCCCAGGGCCAGAGCCAGCCTTGGCTCCCGACTGGGCAGGGGCTGCACTGGGTCCTGACAGGGCCTGACACTGCACCCTGGGGCGGGGGGAGCTGTCATGGGGCAGGGAGGGCCAGGGTTGGCAGTGGCTGCTCAGGAATGGGTTTGGCCCATGTCCCTCCAAGCAGTGACAGCCCAAGAAGCTGTGCTGCTCCTGGGCTCTCCTCCTGGCCTGCTGGGCTTTGTTGGGTGGCACAGCCTGTGCCAAGGGGTGGCAAGGTGCCTGCAGGCCCCAGCTCTGGGGGAAATGGAAAACGTCCTGCCCGCATACACCATGCTGCCAGCTCAGCAGTGCAGCACAGCATGGGCTGACGCTCCCCATTGCTCCCACAGGTGCAGCTGGAACCACAGCACATGTTCCTGATGCCCAGAAGGGCCTTGGAAGGGGTTTCTATCAGGGAGCAGGCTTCTGGTTAGGGTTACTGGCAGGCCTGCTTCTCTTGGAGCTGATATTCATCTTATGCTGTGTCCGAATATGGACTTGCTGGAAGAGAAAAGGGTGAGTGTTTAGTTCACCTTTCCCTCAAACAGCTTCTTTTGAAATTGTACTACAGACAGAAAACATTGCCAGTGAGGCTGCAGTGTAGGTGTGGCCAGTCCATGATTGTCCAAAGAACTCTGCTGAGGGTTCTGCTGCTGCCCAGAGCTTTCATTGGCCTGCTAATTGCTGGGCCTTGTCCTGGGGGGCCCTCTGGGGCTGCAGCCAGTGCTGGCTCCCACTGAGGCTGCCTGGCCAAGAGCAGCCCCAGGGGCACAGGGCAGAGGCAAAGCACGGTTGGGAGGAGAAAGAGCAGGGACGAGATTGCCCTTGAAAGGCAGAGGCGCTCTGGGGCCCGCTCCTGGCCAGGGAGCCTGCCCAGAGCTGTGCCCTGCTGGCCGGGGCCTTGAGGGACAGCTGTGCAGCTGGGCCATGCTGTGCCAGCAGCTCCTGCCGTGCTGGGGAGCCTTGCCAGCTCTGGGCCCATCTGTGCAGGAGGCTCCCTGTGTGCCACTGGCAGCTGCGTAATCAGCCACCTCCTCTTTCCACAGTTCCACCTCTGGACAGGAGTTGAAAGGCAGCTGCACCTCATACCCGGAGGGCCTGGGCAGCCCTGTCAAGAGTTCTGAACAGAAGACGCCAGAACAGCCATCAAGGAAACCTCCTAGGCCCCTGTAGATCCCACTGCCACCTTCTCTCCCCATGCGTATCCCCAAGCTGCCTTTCTATCATTTTTGATCTTACTCTGTCCCATCCCAATCCATTCCTGATTTTTTTGGAGACCCCAAGAGCAGCCCAGCACCATCCAGACCCTCCGGAGTCCAACATGTTCTTTCCTCTGCCCCCGAGCCCCCTGGCCATGCCCTCTCAACAACACAGACATTGACCCACCTCTGCAGGAGTAGCTGATGGCCCTTCTTCTATTGCAATAAAGAGATGGAGCTGTCACCCCAGTGTCCGGTGGCAGCAGCAGCAAAGCCCAGTCGGCAGCAGCACTGGCTGAGCTCCATGGCCAGGAGCAGCCGTGGATGCCCACGGTGTGGGCAGGCAGGAGCCAGGCAGGGGCTGCTGTGACCAGCGGCGGGGTCCCGAGGGCTGGGGGAGCCCAGGGGGCAGGCAGCAGCATGGGGCCCCCAAGAAAAAGAAACCCCATTTACTTCATTTCTCACTTTTAAATATTAGAAATTTGTAGAAATATTTCAAAATCATTTTTCTGTAGAGACACATCCCCAAATATTTCTTCCCAATTCCTATAGTAGTTAAAGATTTTTCTAAGTAGTTTAAGTATCCAGGAAAAGTGACCTCATTTTGTCTTCAATTTTCATTTTTAGAAATATTTAGAAATATCTCTTGTAGAGAGAAATCCCCAAATGTTTCGTTCCTGTTTCCACAACACATCCATACTTTTGAAACTACTTTTAGAGTTCTGGAAAATATTTTGCCCTCATACAATAAAAAATAAAATTGCATTTGAGTGGTAATCCTTATTCTAGAAAGAAGTAAGACCCCTTCAGCCAGCTAGCCTGCTGCAGAGGCTCTTTTCCCGCAGGAGCTTTGTACCTAGTCACAACCAACATACATAAAACCTTTTCCCAGATATTTCCTGGGATTTTTGACAAGCTCACGTCTTAGTCTTCTCAGACAAACTTTGAGCACAGTGGGAATCTCTTCAACTTACCATCTTTGTTTGCTTCTGGTGGAACTCCCTCAGTTCTAGAGCAGGGCCTTCTCTCAGCTTCCTGCTGGCCCCGGGCTCTCCTCCTGGCCTGCGGGGCTTTGTTGGGTGGCACAGCCTGTGCCAAGGGGCGGCAAGGTGCCTGCAGGCCCCAGCTCTGGGGGAAAGGAGAACGTCCTGCCCGCATCCACCGTGCTGCCAGCTCAGCAGTGCAGCACAGCACGGGCTGATGCTCCCCATTGCTCCCACAGGTGCAGCTGGAACCACAGCACATGTTCCTTATGCCCAGAAGAGCCTTGGAAGAGGTTTCTGTCAGGGAACAGGCTGCTGGCTGGGGTTCCTGGCAGGCCTGCTTGTTTTGGAGCTTATCTTCATCTTATGCTGTGTCCGAATTTGGACATACTTGAAGACAGTGAGTGTTTAGTTCACCTTTCCCTCAAACAGCTTCTTTTGAAAGTCTACTGTACATAGGAAACATTGCCAGTGAGGCTGCAGTGTAGGTGTGGCCAGTCCATGATTGTCCAAAGAACTCTGCTGAGGGTTCTGCTGCTGCCCAGAGCTTTCATTGGCCTGCTAATTGCTGGGCCTTGTCCTGGGGGGCCCTCTGGGGCTGCAGCCAGTGCTGGCTCCCACTGAGGCTGCCTGGCCAAGAGCAGCCCCAGGGGCACAGGGCAGAGGCAAAGCACGATGGGGAGGAGAAAGAGCAGGGACGAGATTGCCCTTGAATGGTAGGGGAAGGGAGAATGTCGCTTATCCGAGAGAGCCCCAAAGAGCGGTTGGAAGGGGTGCCGGCTGATCAAAGACCCCCGAGGAGCGGAGGGAGGGCATATCAGCTGATGGAATGTCCCGAGGAGCAGCTGGGGAGAGTGGGGGTGTCCCTTAGTGGGGAGGAGCAGCCGGAGCGCTTGCACAGCCCGGTCCTGGGGAGGCCGGCGGGGCTGTCGGAGTAGGCTCAGCCCGGCCGGTGGGTACGGCTAACACCGCCCGCCCACAGGACCATGGCACAGTTCCTGTTCGAGGCAGACCTGCACGGGCTGCTGAAGCTGGACACACTGATCCCGAACGCGCCGCCTGCACGATGGCAGCGCAAGGCCAAGGAGAGCGGCCCTGGGCCCAGTCCCGTCGGCGTGTCGCCCATGAAGCCGGCCAATCCCTCCCACAGCTCCAGCAAGACGCCATCCAAGACACCTGGTGAGCGCCGGCCACCGGCGGCAGAGGTTGAGTGCGGGAGCCTCGCCCAGGCTGCTTGTCCGTAGCCTTGGGGCTCTGGGCTCCCTGCCATGATGCCCTACCGGCTGCTGCTCAGGCAGGAGGAGGTGGGCTGTGCTCCTGACAGCCACCCACCTCCTTGCCAGCATGAGGGGCAGAGCTCTGAGCACTGGGGCTGGCGAGCTGCTGTTCGCCCAGCTGAGCCTTGCTGGCACAGCTGTATGCTAGGACGAGTGTGGGCGGGACTGTCAGCTGACAGCTTTACATCCTGTGAGCGTTTCTGTATCTTTCCCTTATCTCTGGACTCTGGAATTGTTGCACTAGACCCAAGGAGTTGCTCCACACAGTCCCTAACCAACTTGGTGGCAGGGAGGAAAATATAAGTTAGTTGTGACTGGGTGGCATGAGACCTCAGAGTCCTACTTGTCTGGTGGGTGTGATGTGGAAGAGTGTTGGGTTTGCTCCCATGAAAGCTCTAATACAGGCTGTTAAATAGCTGTAAGACAATATTTTCATATGTGAATGCAGGTAAATCTGGATCCAAAATTCAAAGCTACCCCACAAAGGCTGGGGGGGATCACTACATTCCCAACCGCAGCACTCTGCAGATGGAGATGGCAAATTTCCTCCTAACCAAAGAGAATGACCCTGCTGAAGATTCCCCTCCCAAGAAGGTGAGCATGTTGCTAAGTTACAATTACTTCAACAACCACTACGCCTTCCTGCCCCTTTACAGAGCAGTGAACAATAGGTTCTATCAAGTGGGCACACGGGACTGACAAGTCCCAGCCATCACTATTTGCAGCTCTGGGCTTCAGGAGCCTAGGATGAGAGTGAAGCTGTAGAGACTGCCATGCACTCTAAGCCTATGCTGCTTCTGGTAGCAAAATTTAACTTTTACTAATGAGGCTTTAAAATGTAGCAGGCAACACAAACACAAAGCTGTGAGCCTATGCAAAGTGAAACTGCTGGTGGTAGCTATTCTAGGACAATGTCTCCACAGGGAACACTTCTGGAATGTTTTACACTGTCTTCTGAAATCTGTTTGTGAAGCATTTGGTCGCTTTGTGGCTGTGGCTTTTCCCACTGACAATGACACTGAATTTGCCATTGTGTGAAAATGTGAGCAGGAGGATGTATGAAAGTCTGAGGAAAAACTGCTTTGACCTGCCTCTGTGTGACTGACCCTTGCAGCACAGGCAAACGTCTTCAGATTCTAAGAGAAGGGGACTTAGGTGTCTATTTAAATTGCAGTGTGGGAATTGTTTTAAATGCATTGCACTGAGGGTGATTTGTCTCTGTAGGAGCAACAGAAAGCCTGGGCAGTGCATCTGAATGGTTTTGATGTAGAAGAGGCAAAAATCCTCCACCTCAGAGGAAAACCACAGAATGCTCCAGAAGGTATGATACAGGCTCTGTGTGAGCTGAATCAGCAGGAGAGATCAGGTCAGGGGAACAGCAACACAGAGGCTCTGTGTGTGGTCAAAGGAGAAATCAACTGGTTTCTGAGAGCTGTACAGGCTGGAGTCTCCTTTCTTAAGGTTCCTGAAGTCGAGGGAGGGCATAACAGTTACAGTGAATTTATTTAGGAGAGTTGCTATGACTGCCAGTTGGTCACCTGTTACAGGGCTTGCAAGGGTCTTCAGGGTGGAGAGAGAGACGAGAGTCTTGACCTCATGTTCAGAAGGCTTGATTTATTATTTTATGATATATATTACATTATTACTATACTAAAAGAAATGGAAGGAAAGTTCTCAGAAGCTAGCTAAGCTAAGAATAGAAGAAGAATGAATAAACAAAGGGCTGTGTCTCAGCAGAGGGTGAGACCCAGCTCTGCCTTGAGTGGTCAGTAAATCCAAACATCCACCCGAGACCAATCACACATCCACCTGTTGCATTCCCCAGCAGCAGATAACCGTTGTTTACCTTTGGTTGCTGAGGCCACAGCTTCTCAGAAGGGGGAAAAATCCTAAAGAAAGGATTTTTATGAAAAGATGTCGGTGACAGTCACCTATACTGCAGGTTCCAAACCTTCATGAAGTCTGTAAGAGCATCAAACCCTCTGCTGTGCACTTTCTAGCTTAAACTGCAACTAAATATAATGGGATTCAAAAACCCAAGTGTTTGTCAAATTTGTTTCCATGAATGAGGAAATTGTAGCTCACCCCTGTGCAGCCGTTCATACTGCCCGTGATTTTAGCACTGCAGGCTTGTGAGTATTTCTCTTAGGACTTTATTTTCACTCCAAGGGATTCCTAGTCGGGTGAGCAGCACTCAGCTGGGAGGAAACTAACTCAGGTTAACAAACCTGTTCCCCTGCACACAGGCTGTCAGAAAAACCTGAAAGTGCTCTACAGTCAGAAAATGGCACCTGGATCCAGCAGGAAGAATAGCAGAAATATTCCCTCAAAGCGAGAACGGGTCTTGGATGCACCAGAGATGTTCAATGACTACTGTAAGTAGGCTGCAGGGTTGAGTGCTGGGCATCCAGAACATTCTGCACTGGATTGCTGTTCCTAGGACAGTGTAACTGGGCTATCTGTATTATTTGGTGTACCCAGGCTAGCACAGACCACTTCTGGAGTGTCCCTGTGTGGCCTTACTGGGACAGTGGTCTAGGGCACATGTAGATGCCTTGGAGCAGGGTACCTGGCTCCAGCAGCTGGGCATAGTGACACTCAGAAGGCTGCCCCTCACCTGTACGTGTGTGTGTGCACATGTGCACCCACACCTGCTGCAGCAGCACGGGTGAAGGGCAGGGCTCTCTAGCCATCATGGTGTGACCTGCATTGCTCTTTCAAATTGTAGAACTGAATCTCATAGACTGGAGCTCCCAGAACTTCCTGGCAGTGGCTCTGGACAACACTGCTACACAGCGCTCTCATACCAGGACCTCAGTGCTGCCTCACCTGAGGATTTAGAGCTGCCTCCCGGCCTTTCCAGGCTAAGTGCAGGTGCTCAGGACTCTGAGGTTTCCATGCTTCTTGGGAGAAGGTGTTTGCTTCATTTGGACTTCTTGGGGTTTCCTCGGAGGAGCCAGGCACAGGCAAATTTCATCTCCACTGTGAGCTCTTCATTCTGCTTGTTCCCATGAAGCTCAAATGCCACCCTGAGCTCATCGTTCCTCTGGTTCCCATAGACCATCACAGCCCTTCCATGGCCTCTCCAGAGAGGAGCAGCTGCACATCTTCAGAGCAGCAGTTGCCAGCCCGCATCCCATCAGGGAGGGAAAGAGTTTCTACCCTTGCTTTCCAAGCAGGTCCTGGTTAATGACCCTTTAAAGTGTTTTCCTGCAGTGCTCTATCATGGGTAGATCTCAAGTGAGAATCAGGTAGAAAGGGTCAAGTCGCCTAGGAAGGGGGACCTTGAAAACAGAAAGATTCTCTGCCTGCTTTTCCTGTCCTTGCTGCAGATTTGGATGGTGTTCTGGGCATTTTGCAGACAGCCTCTCTGTAGGGGTACAAGGGCAAGGTGGAAGATATTGCCTAACAAGTGGTCAGTGTTAGATGCACTCTCCTCTTTCTTTCAATGAAGCCAAACTAGGACTCTGATGGGATATTGCAGATGTTTAAGACTGTCTGCCCTGCAAATCAAGCCGTGCCATTTGACACTGGCAGGGGCTATGTAGAAATCACGAGCGGGCCGGGGCTGCTGAGGAACGCGCCTCGAGCTGTTTGTTTTCCAGCATCAGTCTCATTACATGGTTATGACAATGGGAAGATGCCAGCAGCTCACATCCCAGGCAGCAGACAAAGAACTTAATGTTAAAACTTACTTTAAAAGTTTTTTGACCAATCATACAAAGCAAAAGCATATTGACAGTAGTTCTATCCAATCACTATAAGCACAGGTACCTTTGGTTAAAACAGTGCTTGTTTATTTCAAAGACAATACCTACTAGTAAGCCTTAAAACACAATGCACTGAGCTCCATTATTAAGCTTCAACCTTCCCAATATCTTGCTAGATAAACTTTTCTGTAGCTTGGAGATTTATTCCAGACCAGCGTTAATACACAGACTGCTCGGTTTCTCGGCTGTTTAGGCTTGTAAGGTTTTCTGCTGCTATTTTAGGTGCTCTGGAATTCTCAGGGAATTCCCAGGGATGGCCTTGGAGAGCCGATGCTTCAAAGGATGAGGAGAGACTTCTGATCTTGTCTCGGTCTTGGTGTTTATTAATTGTTTATCTAAAAGATTTTCTTTCAGCCCGACAGAGGTCTGCACAGCAAGTCAGCCATGGGCACACTCCCCAAGCCCCCGGGCGGTCACTTATCTTTATACCCTAAGTTACGTGTACAATATTTATCATTTTTCTCCAATACCTTCTACCCTTATTAACCGGTGCACTTTTAGTAATGACCAATCCCAAAGTGCCACCACCACCACAGAAGATGGAGGCCAGGAAGAAGAAGAAGAAGGACAGGACACGCCCCAATTCCTCCATCTTACTTCTTTAGACCCCCCTGTACCAAAATCCTAAACCCTGTGTTTTACACTTTAACTAACTTATCCCTTCACCATTCACCCAGTGAATTCCTCCCAGTCTTCATACAGGTCTCATCTCCTGTGTAGGATCAAAATCCTGCCACCAGACACTTCTGGCAACATTCCAGGATTCCCGAGCCCCCCAAGGGTGGTCTCGGCCTCTCTGCACCTCCATCCTGAGGTGCTGAGATCCCACATCTCCCCCTTCTGTTTGCACCAGGAAGACTTCCTTTGCTATCCGATTCATAGCGTGTTTTAAACATGCAAATATGCATGGGACGACAAGTATGAGGAATAGGAGAATTATTAAAACATAGAACCCTATTCTTAAAATTCCTCTCCAAATGGGAGAGATGTCAAAGAAGTCTACCCTTAAAATTCCTCTCCAAATGGGAGAGATGTCAAAGAATTCTACCATACATTTTGCTTTGGCTGATTAATAGGTAAATTATCCCCATTGCTTATTGCAATGAATGAAAGAATGATGCACATAAGCATCATGAAACTCATGGCTTCACTTCTGTGTGACATCATTGTTTTGCTTTTCATTCAGGACCTTAACAGAGAATTCCCCCAAAGTCCTTAGTTTCCTCTTATTTTCTTTTGAGTTGTCTTGGCAATCTGAGTCTCGACCCCTGTCTGAGTACTCGTCTCTTTTTTTTTCTTGGATCTTTGTTTCTGGGATCCGCATTTTCATGTTCTCGCACTCGAAATGGTTTCACGTGTCGTGCCGACACCCACGTCTCGATCTGTGGAGATACAAGCGAAAGCCTTGCCCCCCACTAGGTGGCGCTGTCACCGGCTTCCCCAGCTCGGGTGACAGCCTGAGCTCGACTGCCCCTGTCCTGTCGATTGCCGTGTTCGTGATCTCATTTGAGACCGTGTCTGCTTGGCTTTTAATTCAGCTGGAAATGGAGCTTGAACACCAGAACGTCTCCCTTGAAGGGAAGGGACTGGGACTCCGAGGATTTCATCCGAAGGTATCAACTCTGGAGAGGGTGTGGTGCCGGGGGACGTAGAGTCCCGAGCACGGCCCCTCCTCGCCCGAGACGTCACAAGGGATCGAGCCCGCCCCCGCCTGCGCTCTACTCTCTGCGCATGCGTGCTCTGTGAGCTGCTCCCTGTCTCTCCCGAGCTGATGTCACTCTCCCCCTCCAGTTCCACCTCCGAGGTTTCTTCCCCTCGGTCCGTCCCTGACTCTGTATCCTCCCCCTCTGACGTTGTGTCCCTGGCTCCTCCCGCCGGTGTGTACAGCCCGCCCCCCGCCGGCACCCAGGCCCGCCCCGCAATTCGAGCCGACTTCGCTCCCGGGTTTTTGCGAGTTTTGCCCGCCGCGCGCGTTCCCGCTACTCTGCCGGCCGGAGCGGCCGCCACCCCCCGGCGCCGCGCTGATAAAAGCCGCGTCTGCACTCATGTCTCCCTTTATCTCTTCACCCGCGCTCCCCGCCGGCTCCGTCGCTGCCGCGCCGTGCCCCCCGCGGGAAACGCCTCCCCTCCCCGATCCCTTCTCTCCCCCCTGCACCCCCCCTTCCGATCCTGACTCCACTGTACTCTCCGGAGTTTCAGGACGCTTTAGGAGTTTCCTGGGGTTTCTGGGTTTTGGGACCGGGGCTTTAATATTATTTCCTGCTCTCTTTTCTCGAGAGCCCTTTCCCCTGGCTTCTTGAGGTCAGAGGATTTTTCTTTTTTTTTTTTTTTCCTGGAGCTTTGCTCCCCACCCTCCTTCTGAGGGTGCCGGCAACTTTTCGTTGCTCTCCCAGTCTTTTCGACTGTGTGAGATGATGCCTTTCTGGCATCAATCTTGCCGACGAGAGTAGCTTTAACGCTGTCTCGTCCTTCTTTGTTGCTAAAAAATATAAGTGCCTATTAATTTCCTGCCAAAACCCCACTTCAAATAGCAGGCATGTTTCGGCCAGTGGGTAATTAAGCCTTGCCCACAACAACAGCTGTTTTAATTCTTTTCTTGGGATCCCTTCTGTATATGCTTGAGCCACGCCTTGTAAGGCGGACAAAATTTCCCGTTGTTTCTTTGGGAGAGTGTGCAATTATGTTCTTATTTTTGACCTTCTCACTGAATCTGTCGTCAGAGCTGTCCAAAGGCTCCCGTCTCTGTCCAGCAGGTCACAGGAGAAGGAATCCAGAGGCGCCTTCCGGTTCCGATCCGGGCTGCTCTGCTACGAACTTGTCTTCGGCAGAAGCTGAGAGATGGAATTCTCAGTGACTGCTGTTTTTTTGCAGACTCTTCTGGCCGTTTATTTTTTCTTTTCTTTTCTTCTTTCTTCTTTTCCTTTTTTTTTTTCTCAGGCTTCTCTCCTTAGGAGCTGCCCTCTCGGCTCTTCAGCTCTTCAGCTCTTCAGGGCTGATCCCCCCCCGAAAGGGTTGGTGGGGGGTGCCCACGCAGCGAACGCCACTTGTAAATTTCCGGCGTTCTTCTTTTCGCTGCTGATTTATGTCCGGCTGATTTATTACCGGAGATGATAGCTCAGAGAATGCCATTTGCTCTGTTTCTCGGCTGTTTAGGCTTGTAAGGTCCAGGGAATTCTCAGGGACGCCACTTGTAAATTTTCTGTTTTGCTGTTCTGGTGGCCTGGAAAGGCCCAGGGATGGCCTTGGAGAGCCAATGCTTCAAAGGACGAGGAGAGACTTCTGATCTTGTCTTGGTCTTGGTGTTTATTAATTGTTTATCTAAAAGATTTTCTTTCAGCCCGACAGAGGTCTGCACAGCAAGTCAGCCATGGGCACACTCCCCAAGCCCCCGGGCGGTCACTTATCTTTATACCCTAAGTTACGTGTACAATATTTATCATTTTTCTCCAATACCTTCTACCCTTATTAACCGGTGCACTTTTAGTAATGACCAATCCCAAAGTGCCACCACCACCACAGAAGATGGAGGCCAAGAAGAAGAAGAAGAAGGACAGGACACGCCCCAATTCCTCCATCTTACTTCTTTAGACCCCCCTGTACCAAAATCCTAAACCCTGTGTTTTACACTTTAACTAACTTATCCCTTCACCATTCACCCAGTGAATTCCTCCCAGTCTTCATACAGGTCTCATCTCCTGTGTAGGATCAAAATCCTGCCACCAGACACTTCTGGCAACATTCCAGGATTCCCGAGCCCCCCAAGGGTGGTCTCGGCCTCTCTGCACCTCCATCCTGAGGTGCTGAGATCCCACAACAGACCATTGTTCTATTTGTCCTTGCTTTTCTGCAGTTTAAATAATTTTTCTGCTGACCTATCTCACGGCTGCTGCTTGGCTCTAATCACAGTTCTGCTGTATCTGAGACCTGCCTTTTGCAGCTTTCCCAAAACTCTCTAATTTTGTGGATTCCCTCAGAGGACTCAGTGTCAGAGCCTCTGGAGAAGCGTGGAGGGCAGGGCTCAGGCAGGCTGTGCCAGCGCAGGATTTGAACTCAAGGCACCAGGAAGCACCAAGGCTGCAGACAGGAACTCAACCCTTCTCATCTCCCTCCCTGCCAGAGGCAGGCTCAGAGCAGCCATCTCACACCTCTCTAAACCAGTGGGGGCTCTGTCCTTACCAGGCCCCTCGGGCTCCTGGGGATTGTTCCCACAGCTCTCGGTGCCAGGCAAAGCTCCCTCTGCTGCAGCTCTGTCCACAGGCTCCCCTCCTGAGGACTCAGGGGCAACAATAATATTCCCCTTGAAAGAGAAACAGAAAGGAAGAAACCCTTCCCACCACTTACACAAAACACCTGGTCCAACAACTCCATGGCTCACACGCTTAATCCCTTGTTCCTAACAAGAACTCTGGGCCCCAAAGCCCTTCAACAGTCAGAAAAAATTGACTTCTCAAACACAGTCCAAAAGCTGTCAAAGCTGACAGTGACAGTGTTGAACATGGGGGTGACACTGAACACATGGAATGGCTGCTAAGGAAATCAGTTGCTCCTCTGTTCTGTAAGGTTGCATGTCTGACAGCACTAACATCAGTCCTCATGTCTCTAATTTCAATGGAAGTAGCACTGTCTCCTTTCTTCAGCCAACACCCCAATCGGTGTAATGGTTTCAATGCCTCACCCAAGGCAAGTTGATGTAGAAATAAATTCAATGTACCTCATTTTGCAGGGCCCTAGGGTCTGAAATTGCTATTACAGTTTTCTTTATAATGATGGGCAAATCTTTTTTCTCTGTGTTTTCTCTTGATGGCTTTTTTAACGATAGGTGCTATCACAGTGAGTTGTCTGATGCTACATGGGCCACCTTTAATTTTTGAGGGAATGTCCTGCCAGGCTCTATCTCCACAAATGAGCCAATATTCTGTTGCTAATTGATGTGGGGACTCATCTAGGTCATCTACTCGTCAGCAGTTTCACCCTTAGGGGGCACTGGGGTAGTACAATTGCACCACAAACTGGAGTATCTGTTCTCAGGATGATGGGGAGTAACATTCAACTGTGGATCTCCCTGGTACTGAAACTCAGCACAAAATTCCATCACCAATGAACCAAGAATTCCAATTCTTGAGGTTCAGAAGGTGCTTTAAGAAGATCAGGGGCCCAGTGATGTCAGCTGGTTATGGGATTGGTCTCGTTGGCAGCCTCACACCAATATTTGTCACGATTGGGTATTGGCTGCTCCTTGGCTGGCACAGGCACACCGACCAGACGGGTTGCAAAGGATTTGTCTGGGCTGAAATGGGTCAAACACACAGTGTCTGAGCCTGCTGACTTGGCTAAAGCAAGGCAAACATTCATTTTTGGTTGATCTACAGGCACGTATGCATGCCAAAGCAAGCAAGCAAAACCAACAAGTGCCAGTATATCATTTGATCAAGCTCCATGTTCCTGTTCAGCTGTTTTTTGGCAAAAGCTTCCCCATCTATTTCAGTTCTCAAGCAAATCTTTTAGCGCTTGTTCAGGGACTGGCCAACTACAGGGCACTAAACTGTCCCTCTAACCTTCAATTTTTACAAATTTGGATATCTTAGAATTCTTTGGAACACAATGGACACCACGCTTTTGCTGAAAGAGCTCTATGATACAAACCATTTTCCCAGTCCAAAAATCAACATCAAACTCCAGAATTGTAGCTTTCACAGGTTGAACGGGGAACATCTGGCATGCACCGTAGCTTCTCGTGTGGCTCATGTCTGCATGCTCATTTCCCTGCTGGTGGAATTGTCGGTGTGCTCTTGTGTATGAGACAGTTTCACATCCTTCACCAGGACCCACTTAGGTCCAGCACCTGTGCAAATACAAGCATACCCTTTGTCCCAAGTGATTAGTGAAAATGGTCCTTCAGTTTGTCCTAACTCAAGGTTTCTGATCAAAACTGAAGGATTTTCTTTCAATTTTTCCTGTGTGCTGTTTGAAAAGTGCCTAAAAATTGGAGGATTAGTTCCTGCAAATGAGCTATTAAAAACATAAAGACATATAAAGCTTTGCTCAACCTCATCTGGGGTGTTGCTTGGGCCACTCCCCATTTTCTTGATGTAGAATGGTTTTAGAGTGTGGTGCGTCCTTTCAACAATTGCCTGACCTGTGTAGGAATAGGGAATTCCAAAATGTGGCGAACACCCCAGTCCATCAAAAATGTGGCCAATTTTTGAGCTGTGTATGTAGGGCCATTTGTCAGTTTTCATCTTGTGGGGGATCAGTTTGGCGAGCTCTGGGCCCAGTGACACTGACAAGGACAAAAGCAAAAGACAAGAGGCGCTCTCTCTTCCTGGGACCAAAGTCCCACAGCTTTAATGGAGAACAGCTCCAGGAGAGAAAGGGAGTGTCCAGGAAAGGAAAGAGGATGTCCAGGGGAGGAAAGAGAGTGTCCTCCTCGTGGCAGGAGACTGTAAATGCTCGGAGAGGGGGGCAGTAGAAAGGAACTGCCATAGTTCAGCATAATAAATCACCACACTGTAGTTTTCTGCATAAATTGCTGCACTTGTTGAAAACAAATCCTGAAATCTCCCCAAACACAACCGTGCAGTCCCAAATGACCACAATGTGGGAGAAAAACCACTCAACCCCCCTGTATACCCAAGCACCAGGTGTCACAGGGAGCACCAACCCCTGCAACTAGAAAGTCCACACACACAGGCTCACCGGGAAGGGAATATCTCTTTATGAGGGGACAGAGAGCGCACTCTTCTCAGCACAGCACACACCATCCACCACATCAGCATCCACCCACATCATCTTCCTCAAACATTCACACACTGAAAAAACAACCACAATTACAACACACAGGAAAAACAGCAGCAATAAAACAGGATTTGCTCAATTCACCCCCAGAATTGCTAGCAGGTCCTTATTGACACAGCAAATCCTTTCGGCCATCAGCCAGACCCAAGCCCAAACTGCACAGGCGTACGTTGTGCACAGGACATCTCTGTGTGACTTGTGAACAGCCCTTCCCCTGCATACGCCTTACGGGTTACTTGATACAGAGTTAAACGTTCCTTTCTCCACAGTGCCAGCAGTCTTGTCTGTCCCCCGAGGAGCAGCCGAGAGCGGAGGTGCCTCCAGGAAAGGAATGTCCTGGCAGCACCCAGAGACGTCCAGAGCCCGGATGTTCTTGCTGGAGCAGGGAAGCGTTCCTGCCGCGGTCACCAAATGAGGTGTGGAATAGAACTCCCCACAGTTAAAGGTAGGAGGTGGTGTGTTTATTACAGCCAGGCACAGGAGGACTTGTCTCCTGAAGACACGTGTGAAGAATCACTGGCTCTCTCTCTCATCTCTACTCATCTAAAATATCTTACACATTCATATAAATCCCAAAAAACCTAACACATATTCATTAGATAACACTGCTTACCCTCCTTTGAATTAAAATGTACTATAATTGAGTCCAAAGTTCCTTCACATTTCTGCAGTCTTTCACTTCAAATGGGTTGGTGGGTTTTAAAGTGGGGAATGGTCTCCTTCTAATGAAGGCCAAGACGTCTTCCTCAATTTGACCTCTTTCCTTATGATCTGTTGGCAGGCTTTCACAGCCCTTGGCTATAGTTGTAGTTTTGGGGCCCAGGTGCAGGCTACCGTCCTCTTCTTTGTCCCAAAGAAATCCGCATCCCATCCTGCTTCTTTAAACATAGTAAAGACAGGCAAGTGATATATTACCCTAGCCTTAACTACCTTATCTGATAAAAATTAACTATCCCCTGTTATTTCTACTCTTCTTGCTATACTCTTTCCCCCTAACTAAATCTTGCTAAAATTTTAACTCTTCCAGTTCTTTTAAATCCTGGATTCATGGCCTCATCTCACACATCTGCCATGTGTGAGCCGATGCTGTAACTGGGAAATTCCACTCCTGAGCAGGAGATCCCAGGCCTGGTTCTGAGCTGGAAGGGTGAGAAGGATGAGATGCACAGCATTTTGATCCAGGGGATGTCCTGAAAGTGCATTGCCTACCTGCCCCTGCTGCTGAGCACCACACTCCACCTCCTTCTCCTGCTCAGCAAATTTTTAGGAATCCAGGGCGTGGTATGTATTATTTGCTAGTGCAAATAGAATGAATTTGCTTTGCAAGCCCAGTTTTGTCCTGGGTTATTTTGTGCATGGGTCTGTCTCTTCCTGAACCTGTGTCAAAGACTGGCAGGGACCTACAGGACACTCCTATTCTCATGTCAGTAAATTCGGAGAAGTGATTTAAGTGTCAATAAGTATCAATCAGTAAATCAAATATTTTGGGGGAATGTGATGATGGTCACAAGGGTTGCAGGATGAAGAGAGAGGTGAGAAAGTTGACCTCATGTTCAGAAGGCTTGATTTATTATTTTATGATATATATTACATTATAACTATACTAAAAGAAATAGAAGGAAAAGTTGTCAGAAGGCTAGCTAAGCTAAGAATATAAAAGGAATGAATACCAAAGGTCTGTCTCCTGGCAAGAGAGCGAGACTCAGCTCTGCCATGAGTGGTCAGTAAATCCAAACATCCACAGGGGACCAATCATGGATCCACCTGTTACATTCCACAGCAGTAGATAACCATTGTTTACACTTTGTTGCTGAAACTTCTCAGCTTCAGCAGGAAAAATCCTAACGAAAGGATTTTAATGAAAAGATGTCTGTGATAGGGGAATATTTAGCCTGTGAGTTTCAGCAAAGTATTGAATATGTCTTAGATCGATGGATACAAACTAGTAAGTGAGATTGCTGGGTGTGCACATATTAGGGAAGTGATTCCCCACACACCCAGTGCTGAGATCAAGGATTGCCTCTCTTCTAACCCTGAGCTGGCAGCAGGGATCGGGCCCTGCTTGGTAACATTCATTTTGAAGACTTCTGTTGAGCAGGTAAGAATGGTCAAAGTGAAATCTTTTCCTGCTGTTTCCCTTTGATTTACCTGTTTGAGGGTTAAAATTGTGTGCTGCAGGTGTCCTGGGTGTGTGCAGAGCAGTGCAGCCCCAGAAACCCCTTGGCTTGCCCACAAGTTGTCATGCCTTGTTGCCAGGTGTGCCCAGCTGTGGCAGGAGAAGGAGCCCGCAGCGCAGTGGGCACCGTGCCCTGCCCAGCCGGGGCTCTCTGGCACAGAGCAGCAGCAGCGCCAGCGCCATTCAACCCGCTCCTGCCTTGGCTTCCCCTGGCACACAGAAGCCTCTGGAAATCAGCACCGCCAACGGCGTTCCCAGCTGGGAGCAGCTGCTGCTGGCGGGCAGATGCTGCCAGTTCGACTGCTGCCAAAGGGGAAGAAAGGCAGAGATGTACCCGCACCGGAGCCCTGGGCATGTCCAATAAAGGTGCAAATATGTGGGGAGATTTGTTAGGAAGCATTTCAGCTGTGATGCCAACAGTGGCTTCTCTCCTGGTTCTGTGTGTTCTAGACAAGTAATGAAATGGTTGGCTCTGACAATTAAGAAGCAGATGTTATGTGGATGTTCAAATGTGCAGTGATGGTATTGTAATATATCCTCCCATAGTCCTCTTTCCTGTCCCCCTTGCAACAGCCTGGGTAGTCAGGGCATTTGGGGAGGGCTGGCTTGTGACCAGCAGGCAGGGTGTAACAACACCTGACCTCCAGTCGGGATGCAGGAAAGTAATATCCTCCAATGGACAGCAGAGAAAGAGTTGACTGAAAAAACTTTTGGAGGAGCTGAGGGTATAAAAGGCAGAGCATCCTTTTTGTAGATGAGCACATGGCTGCTAGTCACAGAGACTCCCAATGCTGCAATTTTTCCTTATTCAGTCCTTTGTTAAGGTTTACTAAACCTTTAAAATGTTAAAAGTGAGAGTCATTTCTCACATGTGCAATGCTGTGGGCCATTATCTTGGTCTGGTTTCTTTCGCTTGTGTTCCATCTGAGTGCTCAGTTGGGGTACAGGCTGTAGGTGCTTGGGGCACTCCTGGAGTTCCTCTTGGATCCCTGAACAGGGTTTGGCCCGTGAGGGGATTTTGCGCTGCTTTGTGACACAGAAAAACTTCCCAGGCTCTTTTGTGTTTTCTGTAGGGAAGGTTGGTTATTGCTTTGCATAAATTCACAGACCAACATGGAGCGTTTGCTTTGTGATGTCAGGGCATGGTTGCCACCTTGTCGTAGTGACATGAGAAGGTTGCCTTGGTGCACAGAAGGCCTGAGTGTCAGAGCAGCCCTAGGCCTTGCTCAGTTGAGGAGAACTATTCTGGTTGGGGTATTTGTCAGTGGGAAGCTGCCCGCTGACAAGAGCCTTGTTTCTTCTATTTACCTAACTTTCAAAAATGACAATGTTTCACCATCTGGCCACAGCAGCTTTTGCTGCTTATGGCATTTCTTTTTCCACGTATTACGTTACACACTTTGCACGTAAGTAGAGTTTTCCATTCTGCTTAGGTTAGGGTGTATCCTTACCTGGCTTTTGTATGTCTTCCTGCTCTTTCTTGGGGGCTGAGTTTCTGATTTTGAAAGAGAAAGAGCATTAGGATGCCAGTGGTTTGGTAAAGCTCCTGTCAAGAGGTTCAGCTAAAAAGGGGGTGTCTGTAGCCAGAGGGGCAGCATTTGCAGGGGAACCTGCAGGGCTTCCATTCCCTCCACGGGAGAGTCTGTGGCAGCAGAGTCTGTCATTTCCTCAGTTTGCTGGGATAAGCAGGACAACTTCCAAAATGCAGACTGGGAGGCCTTCTCAGAAGGCCTTCTAAAGACTTTGTAGTTCTCCCCAGAACTCAGGGAAAGCTTCTTTTGTTCCAAATTTTGTAATGAAAGGATTTGACTGTCCATTTTGACCCTTGACAGAGTGCTAAAAGAGTGATTCCCTTTGCAGTGAAGTGCAAACGCCAAAGCAGTGAGTGTCTGCTCCTGAGGCCTGGAGCTGCTGCTGTGCTCTTTCACAGCAGAACTGCCACAGCTCAGGGGGATTTGGGGCAAGCTTTTCTGGGTGACTGTTTTCAGCAACTTAATGGGAATTAGTGCATGCAACTTCTTTTTTTAAAAAAAGTACCTGAAAGACAAGAGAACAATAGCTGCTTTATCTGCTGGACAGAACAGAAGCATTGAGTGTTGAAGAACAATTTGCATTTTCTTGATCATGTTTGTATTCATTTACTGGCTAAACTGGGCAAAGTGTAGGCACAACCAAGATTATTGTCCTGATCTCTTGCTGGCTGTGTGAAGGAACTATGTCATGTGGAGGGATGTTGATAAAGAAAAATACTCTCTGTTTGGGTTGACTTCTTCTCTTCTGTGGGATTCAGCAGCCCAGGCAGTTTTCTCACAGCACTTGTTCATTTTCCGTTACCCACTCCAGGTCACCTGAAGCGTGTATTCAGAGGTGCTGATCCTGAGGTGAGTGAGAAAGGAACATTTCATGTTCCTGGTGCTTAAGAATTGTAGAGCAAGCTGTGAGCTTGGCCTGTGGCAGTAGAGTGTAGAGGGCCAGCTGGGCAGGCTGAAAGAAAATCCATTTCCATGTCTGCAGCAGCAATAACAAAGGCATCGCTGGTTATTTCCCAATTTTCCATTTCAGAACTTTCAAGGAATAAAAAGCTCATTTTGCAGAGAGAATGTTGCTTCTTGATAGTAGCCAGGGCGAAATGTCTAATTCAGAACTATTAGCAATTCTGTTGAATTAGCCCATTTAAATTTAGTTGCAGTGACTTAGAATCCCATTGTTATCAAAGTTTCTGATTTGTCCTTAGCAGAGCTGGTTGTAGAAATAGAGCTGAATAGCATAAAGTGCTGAATAGAAATAAGGTTATAAATTATAGGTAACTTTGTGTCCCTCACACTGCTGTCTGTCCACAGATCACAGAACCAACAGCAGTCTCTCCTCTGGCTCCCTCTGCTCATGGAGAGGAGGCCGAAGAGGAGGCAGATGGGGTGGATGAGCGCCAGCCTCCATCAGTGCTCACACCACAGCCTGAACGTTCTGAGCCAGTAAGTGCCAGCTGTGTGTGCTGCTGTCTTTAGTGCAGGCCAGAGCTGCAAATTTCTGACCAGCCAGCACTTGCTGTTGCTGGCTGAGGATGCTGAGTGCTGGAGTCCTGCCAGGACCCAGTGATTGCCCCCAGCCTGTGAGAGATGGACAATGGGCTTTGGTCTGTCACGTTTAGGCACCAGCTTCCTGGCATTTTGATAGGGGCCAGCCTGAAGCATGAAGGCTCCCTGATCCCAGAGCAGGGAGCATGTCAAAGACACTGTGCTCAGCCTTGTTGGATACACAGGGGACACTGTGGCGTGGAGAGACCAGTCCCCCTGCACAGACTGGCCAAGTTGCTGCAGGCACAAAAAAAAAATGTTGATCTGACCACACAAGTTCTTTCTGGTGCTTTGTCTCCACAAACTTCTTGGGTGTGTTTACTTGGGAGTATTTCAGAGACACACTGGGGATGTAGAGTTGCTGCTTGAAGTCAGGGATTTTGGTGCCTTTGTTGCCAGGTTGCTCTTTTGCCTCTTCAGGCAGAGCAGCCAGTAGCAGAGCAGATAGGTGCTCTGAGTCTGCCTGTTTCTTGGTCTTTGATAAGCTGCAAGGAGATGACTGTGTTGTCCATGAAGCTGTGGGGGGGCATTCTTGTCAGGCGTGGCAAAAGAAACAAAGGGAATAGTTCTGAACCCTTCTTCTGAGGCAAAAACCAGACACTGCATGTGTCTGTCGATACCTTCTATTGTGTAGTCTGCTTTGAAAACTGCATTTGAGAACTGCATTGGAGCCTAGAGTGGGAGCAAAGCTGCAAGTCCTTGACTGCTGTCTTGTAATGCTAAACCCAGGGAGTACACCTTGCAATGGTGCCTGCAGTATCTGAAGTGCAATGGGCACCTTTGTGGCTGGGGAGCTGCGTGGGCCCAAAGGACGCAGGGCTGGCGGCCGTGAGCAGCTGAAGATGAGGCAGCGTGGGGCCAGGGGGCCAAGAAGGCCAAGGGCACGGTGGCTGTGCCAGCAGCAGTGGGGCAGCAGGAGCAGGGCAGGGAGCATGGCCTGTGCTGGGCAGCGCTGCGGCCACAGCTGGAGTGCTGTGTGCAGCTGTGGGCCCTGGGAAGCAGAAAGTCATGGAGGGGCTGCAGCGTGGGCACAGAGGGACAGGGGAGCTGGGCAAGGGGTGCAGCACAAGGCCAGGGAGGAGGGGCTGAGGGAGCTTTAGCCTGGACAATGGGGGCTCTTGAGGGACCTTCAGGCAGACTGCCATAGATCCCTGCCTTGGATCCATAGAGCCAATGCTCAGCACGAGGGCTGTTTCCCTGCCAAACATCCCTTCACTGCATCCAAGTGCTTTAGACACTGGAGTAGGTAACACTTTCATATTTTGTTTATTTGTTTGTTTGCTAGAAGGAGAAGCCTTGTGCAATTTCTCCTTCTCCAGGGAGCAAAGGGAGCTTTATTTTCTCAATCTTTCCTGACCTTTTCCAGCACTGGCAGAAATTCTGCTAGAATTTTAGTGTTCAAGGAGGCAGTTCTGGATAATGCAGTATTTTTGCACAAGAAAACATAGTTTGGGGCAAGGATGTTGGTGTAGAACGAGCTGTTCTGGTGCCAGACCAGCCAGTATGGCTTGCCCATCCTTTTCAAGTTAACAGCTCCTGTGTCTTTTGGCTGCCCAGGGAATCAGTGTGTGTTGTGTTTGGGAACTGAGTAGGAAATCAATGCCCTTGCATTCCAGCTGGTGCTCAGAGATTAGAGGAGCTGGGAGGGGCTGGGCTGCATTTCTGATTCCAGCCACTTCAACACCATCAGTGTGGGCGAGTCCAAGCGAAGAACTTGCCCGAGCACAGATGCACAAAGAGAGCCATTCCCAGTGCAATGCTCTGGGTCTGATTGCATTCCATAAGGACCTACATGCTCCAGATTCCCCAAGAGTGTGGGTTACTGAAGCAACAGGAGAGCAAGTTCAGGATGGCTGCTGGTTGGGGCACTGCTGCCGAGTGCTGATGTGTGTAGCGACAGAAAGGACAGGATTGATTCAGGGTGACCCCCACGTGGCGAAAAATGTGCTTTCACGCTATGATTTAGAAGTTTAAACAAATGCTTCATTAAGCTATGTTATATTACACTAGTACTATATTAAAACTATACTAAAGAGATATTATACTAAAAACATACGAAAGAAAAACTCGTGTCTGTCTCCACACAGCCTTTTATCTAATTATCTAATCAGTCTAAACAACTATCACTAAAATCCAATTAACAAATCACTTTCAGTAAACAATCACTATAACACATTCTTCATGTACTAAAAAACAAGAACAGCAAGTAGAGATAATAATTATTTTCTCTCCTTCTATGAGTTTATCACTACCTTCCCTTAAAAAAAACCTAGGAGAGAGAATTATATCTCTCTCCATTCAAAGAATGTAAATACTAGAGCACAGTAAAGAGAGATTATAAAAGTGAGATCTCTCTATCTATCTATTTTAATCTTCCTGGCTTGCTCCAAAGCAGTGGAAGATGCAAAGCTCCCCTAAAGGCATCCTTTCAGGAGAGAAGTAGAGACAAGTTCCATTGACTGATCCTGAGCAGGCAGAGATGTTTCCCCCTCCAGAGATGGTTGTTTTTTCCCCTCATGTTTTCCTACTCCAGCCTTTTCTGACCTGAAGCCTTCATTTGTCCTTTAAATTTTTGCATGTCTTAAGGGAGTGGAACTATCCCATGCTGTAGCTGGGGTCTGGTGACTCTGGTCATACATGCCATGCCATACATGACACATGGTTTCCTTCACTGGCATCCCCAGGGCTGTGTGAGTGCATTCGTTAATGGGGCCTTATGAGAAACTCTGTTACTGCTGGTCAGAATTCTCCCTTGACAAAAGAGGGAGAAGAAACACCTTGGTCCTCCTCCATATACTGAGGTGGCCATAGAGGTTCTCTGACTTCCATCAGAGATCTTTGCATGCATCCTTATCTACTGAATGACCTGGTTTTCTAACAAGAGTGTGGATGTCAGGAAGGAGGAATGCTGGTGCAGGCCTGAAGAGAAGGTGAACTCCAGAAGTGTCTCTCACAAGGAGTGAGCTCACCCAGGAAGCCCCTGCAGAGCCAGGATGGAGCTGTGGGACAGGGCGGGGAGTCAGTCACTACTGAAAGACAAACAGGACACGGCAGAAGCAGAGGGAGGCCCTCACCTGACCCTTGAGAAATGCCACCCCTTCCCTGTCAGCTGCCTGAGAGGCTGCTGGAGCTTCAGTCCCAGATGGCCCCTGGTTGTAGGGCCAGGGTCACTTTGGAATCTGTGCCTCCCCACGGGCAGAGAACGACCCAGGAGAGCAGCAGCACAGTGCTTTGGGAACGCGTGAGCCCAGCAGTCTGTGAGTCTTGGCCCACAAAGGGCGTATGGGAAGTTGAAACCCATCTTCTCTTGCTTTCTGTGCAGGTGCTTCTAGAGAAAGAGCAGGAGCACACTGCCTCATCTGAGCTGCCATGCCAGACTCAGGGAGAGCTGTTCCCTGCCCGAGGGCAGGAAGAGCAACTCAGGCAGCAGGTGGAAGAGCCACAGGAGAATGGCCAGGTAAGCCTGACTGGCCAGGGCACAGAGGGAAGGGCAGGAAGAGGGGCATAAACCAGAGCTCTTGGGACTGAGGAGGCCAGGAGTCCCACAGGCACTGGAAGCACAGAGCCTTGCAATCTGCAGAGATCAGCCCTGGGACAGGAGGTTTGCAATGGAGGCAGATGTGGGGAGGGAAGCAGAAAGAAGGGGCTGAATAAATGTGATTTGGAGGCTGCAAGAGGAAAAAAGGTGAGCCTGATGGCAGCTCTCAGTCCCTTGCTCTGCTTTTGTGTGTACAGAACATCAAGGCAGAGCCACAAGCAGAGCTGCCCGAAGCTCAGAGTGACATCATGGCAGTGAAGAGAAAGAACAAGGAAGACATGGGAAGAATTCAAGAGGACAATCTCCACCAGCAGAGGGGCGATCAACAAAACCAGGTGAATGAAAGAGTGGCAGCCACTCCACTCATGAAATGTCCTCTCTTTTGTTTGTTAGAGAACATGAAGGAACAGCTGGATGCAGAGCTTCAGACAGCTCACAGTATGATCAAGGCGAGGCATAGGCAGCTGGAGGAAGAAATGAAAATCATCAGAGAGAAACTTAATCGCTTCCGTCAGTCTCTGCAAAACCAAGTGAGTGAAAGAGGGATGCAGCCACTGCAGTCACCAATCTGGTGGTTTCTGCCCTTCTTGCCTTTCCAGTGCAGAGCAGCAGGGAGTGGGGCCATGCCTCTGAGTGCCATGCTGCTGTAGTGTGTGTATCACAGTCACTCTGAAGGACATTTCCTGGTGTGCTGAATCTCAACTGCTGCCCTGGACAGTGAAACTTGTCCTTTGGCCTTTTGGCCAGCAGTCATCCAAATTGATTCCTGCTGGCCTGTTCCTGCTCTCCTTTTTTCTTGAGGTGTTTTTACAGTGGAACTTGGTGACCCAGATGGAGGATTGAAACAAGCTGTTGTATCTCCTGTCAATCTGTTCTTTGCCTTTCCTCACAGTCGATGACTCCTGGCTGACAGGGACAAGCTGTAGTGTCTGACTGCTTTGTTCTGTTTGACTTGAGGTGCAAGTGTTAACATCTCACCGGGCAGCCTGCGAAGACTTGCAGGGAATGTGTGGCAATGAAGGACCCCAAGTTAGGAGTGAGGCACAGGAACAGTGCCCACCAGAAATGCTCCAGGTCCAGCACATCATGGGCTCTGAACCTGCTGCTGCAGCAGCATCACCTCGAGGAAGCCCTTCTGTGAAACCTGGGAACTCAGGCTCGGGCACATCCCAGGAACAGGAGATTGAGGAGGAGTACCTGGAGCTGCTGGGTACGTCTGGGGTGTTTCTTATCTGAGGGACAGTGTGTTGTGTGCAGGTGTCAGCAGAGCTGTACCAAATGCTCCTCCTGAGCTCGGTGTCACAGGGCCATTTAGGACTCCCCAGAGGCAGTGCTGTGCTCCGAGGCAGCGAGAGAGCTCTGGGTGTTCCTGCTGCCTCTGAGGGCACCTGGCACTGGCTTGGGTTTGCCTGAGCTTCCCTCTCTGCTAAAGGCTGAAGCAGGGATTGTTCTTGGATCAGCAGAAGGCTGTGACCTAGCAAGTGATCTAGGCAAGTCCTGTGTGCCAGTGGCCAAACTGAACAGAAGTTTTAGCTTCCTAAATTCTCCTTAGACTCTTGACTTCCAACCAGCCATCACAGCAAAAAAACTTCACAGAAATGGACTGACTTTGGAGTTTTGTCTTTTTGGTTGAGGATTTTTTTTTGGGGGGGTGGGGTGGGATTGCTTTTCTGTTGTTCATATTTGGTGGGGGTTTTTTGTTGTGTTTTTCTCCATCCTGAAGGAGGCCTTCTACCCCACTTTTTATTGATGTCATTTTTATGACTGTTACTCTTACCACTACTACATCTGCAGTTTATTTTCATGAGAATGCTATATTTTTGTCAATAAGAGAATGCTATCTTTTTGTCAATAAGAACTACTTTGAAAGAACATCAGGTTACAGGACAAATAGAGAGCACAAGGTATTTTCCATGTGCCCCCAAAGAAAAAACAGAGACTTTGATAACAAACTTTATTTAATCTTCTAATTTTATGCTTATCAAAATGTGTCCAGGAGACACATCCAAGTGGCGTGATCAGATAAAACTGTACTGCCGGCATTTCTCAGGAGAGAGCCTCCAGCCCAGCCATGGTATATCCCTCAGATCCATGGCACTTTTCCATACCTGATTCCCACTCTTTCCCATGACTGTTAGAATCCTACCCATTGGCCCAGGCCCTGCTCAGATCAGTCTCTAGGAAAACACATCAAGCCCTTTGTGACTCTGCAGCACAACCCAATGAATCTGCTTCTTGCCCATAACAGCTGCCAGTGCTGTGCTCTCAGATAAGAGACCTGGTGGGGCTGAGACCAGAGCCCAGTGGATTCTGTGTCTGCCATCACCAGTTGGGACAAAAAGGGCACTAATCTGTGCCTCAGTGTGGTTGATCTCAAAGCCCATCCTGTTGTGTCCTGAATGGGGGCAACAGCTTGTCTGGGGCTCAGGCTCACTCTGGCTTCTTCCCATCAGTGCCTGTCAGTGCTCGTGCTTGGGCTTTGCCAGCCTTGTTGTGGTCGCTGCCCTGTCCCTGAGGGCTGGAGGGACTACAGAGGCTGGAGCCTTCCTTAGCTGGGAGAGGGGCATCTTTGAGCTCAGCCTGCTCAAACACAGGTCAGGGTCCTGATGCTGAAAGCCCCGTCAGGATCGGTTACAGCTTGAGCTGCTCTGGTTTACAAATGGGAAGGCATTCCTCTGGCAAACTGATGAAAGGTGGGGAAGATGTCCTCCTCTCCTGGGATTGTATGTCCCTGTGCTTTGTTTCCTGTCAAGAGAACTCTTCAAAGGACTGTACAAATCAGTCTCTGTGCTGGCCACCTGTGCTGCAGGGCTGTCTGCCTGGTTGTGGTTGTTGTTACCCAGCCGACCACAAAGGGCTCAGAGCTCCAGGCGCTGGGGCTGCCTTCTGTATCTCCTGGAAGCTGGGATCTCTGCTTTAAAGTCAGCATCTTGCATTTTCTTTCCCTCAGGGAGAATGGTGAACACCACTGAAAATCCCCTGATGAAATACACGCATCTGAATTATATTGGCAGCGGGTGAGTCCAACAGCAGTTACTCCTGCACAACAGTGGGCCAGATGTTTTTGGGGTGGAATGTCTATCCAGCGTGAAGTCAGGCCAGCTGCAAAGATGATCACACAGTGGGGATAGATTGTCCCATCTCTCAATGCTGCTCAGAATTTGTGAGTGGGCTCAGAAGGCATTGTCAGAGATGCCTTGCCACTGAGGTCTTGCCTGCATCAAGGAACAGGACCTGGAAGGTCTCCTTGTCTCTCAAGTGTGGGACAGCTCTGTGTTAATATCTTTAGCATTTTTTGTATGTCTCAAAATCATACTGGCACACTAATGAAAAGAGAAGAAACTTGCTTGCCTGAAAGAGCAACCTACGCCCTATCAAAGCTTTGAGATAACAGTTCCCAGGAACAATTCTTTCCCCTGAAGAGGAAAACACTCTGTGGTCAGGATAGGAATCACACTGTTTAGACAGTGAAACCCAAGAGGAAAGACTAAACTCCCTTTAGAAATTGAACCCCAGTGCTTCAGGAACAGACCCAGTGCCCATGCACTTGAGAGGAAAATGCATCATCTCCCTTCTGGCAGAGCCCTCCTGCATCCTGCAGGTTTTGACACTTCCAGCAGAGATCTCCTGTGTGAGCTGGCTTTCACTGCAAGATCTAAACAGCTTCTCCTTTCTCTGCTTCTGTTTTGTTTCTAGGACTTTTGGAGATGTTTACAGAGCACTCGACAGTGCCACAGGAGGAGAGGTAAATGTCAACAGCCCCTGCAGTCTCTGCTGCACTCGAGGGCTTTCCCCTCTGGTGTGAGCTGTGGCTGGAGCTTTGGGCAGAGCTGTGCTGAAAAGGCACAAGAAGCACAGACTGGTGCCAGCCCACAGAACACATTTGGTACTTTGTCCTCCTCAGCTGCCAGAAGGAAGGCACGGAGGGCAGCGGTTCCTTTCAGAGAAGGACACGCTCACTCGCTCTCCATTGCTAAAACAAAGGTGGTGCCTGTGAGCACCTCACTGCTCTTTGGGGCAACAGCTTCAGAGTTCTGAATTCTCATTTCTGGCTGCCAGCAAATCCATCTGAAAGTTACTGGTAGTTCCTTAGCCACCTGCAGTGCTGCACTTGGGAACTGCACATAGGGAGAGATCTCCAAGGCCTCCCTGAAAGCCCTAAGCCCTGCCCATATCACAAGATGTATCCACAGAGTATTAAGGCATGGATTCCTTCTTCTGAGTCCCAAACAAAGCAGCAGAGAGTGCGGTCAGAGGTTTGTGGGTGATAACTGAGACACCGCTGTTACCAAGTGGTCAAGGCAAAATGTCAGTGGCCCCACATGTCCTGTAACTGGCTCCCAAGGGAGCAGAGAAATGGGCTGTTGGAATGTCAGTTCCTGATTACTGCAGTGCCTAATCACAAGGCAGTTTGGCACAGCTCAGCTGTGTCATTGCAAAATCACTCGCTCCACGTGCCTTGTGGTCTCGTGCCACCAACCTCTCAAGTTACTGATTTTCAATGTCATTTTAGGTGGCAATAAAAAAAAAAAATCTTCAAGGAGTGAGGAGGAAGGAGCTAACCTTTAATGAAATAATGATCATGAAGAGGTATAGGAGTCCCAATGTTGTGAATTATTTAGACAGATGAGAGGTCATGGTCTTATCCCATGGATGTGTGTTTACATAAAGCAAACATGAGAGGTTCAAAACCCACTTTGGTCAGTGGCAGCAAGTAAAGCTGTTAATTTTTATTTATTCATATTTCTCTACTCATCTCCAATGGATGAGAAGAGAGTGAATCTTGTCTGCATGAGTCTTCCCTGGCACACCTAGTTTGATAATTACTTCAAAATTATTCAAAACCTGGATCAGCTCTATCTTCCTAACTCAATAGCCTCAAAGTTCACTGCCTCCACATTTATTTGGGATTGATTTTTTAAAGTTTCTTAAGTGCAGATGAACCATCCTAAAGTGGATTTCCCTTGGATTGTTGCCCCTCTTTGCCATTTCTCTGCATGCCAGGAAGACTAGGTGCTTATTTCCAGAAACACCATGCCTGACATGTTTTTTATCCGGACTGTTTCTAAACTGCACTTTTCATTTGCTGCCCATCTAAGACATCTCCTTTTTCACAGATGTGTCTTTCTCCTTGAGACTGCACAGATTGCAAACAATGCACAGTCAAGAGGGAATGTCTATTCCTTTGATTCTGTCCTTGTCACAAAGGCATCTGGAAATAAGAAACCTGGAAGCAAAAAATCAACATTGCCATGCATGTTCATCTCTACCCCCTTGTTTCCTTCTTTCAGCTACCTTCTGGGCGAGGAACTCTTGCTGGTTATAGAGTACATGGATGGAGGTGTCCTGAGCGACATCGTCAGCCAGACCTGCCTGTCTGAAGATGAGATGGCAGCCATCAGTCAGGAGGTCAGCAATCCCAGCTGTGTTTCCAAGGGCTTGGGCAGGATTGTCTGGGAAACAGGGGCTCAGAACAGGAGAGGTTTCCTGTGCCGAGCTTTGTTTCTGTGTTACTGGTATGCTATGGGCAAGTAAAAACATCTCAAGTGAAAGGCCTGCCAGTGCTCCTGCACTCCCTGTACTCAGTGCCAGTACTCTTATCTGCTGCTGTTGTATTCTCGCTCTGTCTCTTGTATTTGTATTTGCTGTTCTCCACCTTGCCTCTCTAAATGTTTGCCTGGAGTCTGTCTTCACTGCATTCCTTGCCTGTAAAAGCAAAGGTGCTGGTGGCAGGATTTGAAACAAACAGCAAAGAAAGAAGAGAGAGACTCGTTTCTCTCAGTGCTCAGCTAAAAAGGATAAGAGTGCAGCCAGAATGCTCTTTGCTTCTGAGCACGTCCACTGCAGCAGGAGTCATCCTGGCTGGTTGGCAGGGGACAGCCTACAACAGCAGGTGCTGTTGCTCTTTCAAAAGCTGACGTGCCTTTCCTCAGAAAGGTCCTGCTCTGCAAGTGTTGGAGCAGCAAGCTCTTCCTCTCAGTGGCCATTACTGTTCTGCCATTACTCCCCATTCCCCTGGAGAGGGAATCTTTTAGATTCTTTGTTTCCTTTCTTGTGTGATGCAATCACATCACTCATTTTTGCCCTTCTGTTTCTGTTTTCTCGCTCAGTGCCTGCAAGGACTGGATTTTCTTCATTCAAACGATGTGATCCATCGAGACGTGAAGAGTGACAACATCCTTCTCAGAACCGACGGTTCTGTCAAACTGGGTCAGTATCTTCTTGGTCAGGTGCAGCGTTCCAGGGATGTGGGTGTGGGGCTGCTTGGTGTGACTGCCAGCTCCCCAAAAATGGTGCTGGTGGAAGTGCAGGGACCCCTGCTGCGAGCTGAGGGCACAGTTGCAACGTGCACAGAGGTCGAAGGAGCCACAAGAGTCAAGAGTGGCCTTGCTCTGTGTGGGTCCCTTCCAGAGGGAGGGAGTTACAAGTCTAAAGTTTCCAAAGAACAAAAGCCACTGCTAGAGGCAGTGTAAAACATGGGGGGATTTTTAAAGTTGCCAATGCCAGGAGATTCAACAGAGCAATTTCAAACTTCTACTGGGGAATTCTTTTGCTTGCTTTCCTAATTGCACAGAATTCAGATAAAACCAGTATTTTGTTTTCTCCTCAGCTGATTTTGGCCTCGCTACTCAGCTCACCCCTGAGCAGAGCAGACGGTGCTCGCTAACCGGGACTCCTTGGTGGATGGCGCCTGAAGTGGTGACAGGTCAACCATATGGCCCCAAAGTGGACATATGGTCTTTTGGAATTGTGGGAATTGAAATGATAGAACAAGAACCTCCTTACTTGAGCGAAAGTTCTGGCACGGTAAGGAGCAAATATTAACTGATCCCACTGTCTTTCTCACCTGTCCCATGTCCTGTGTGCCACTGGACAAAATCCCATTGCCATCTGCTGGAACTACTTCCACCAAGGTCCCCTCCTACAAATGTCCCTGCAACACATCAGCATCTGCTGGACTTTTGGTTGTATCAGTGGGGGAACTCAAGCCTTACCACATGCAAACAAACTCCAAACAAACTCCATTCTCACTCAACAGTTTCCTTTGGGCTAGTGGTTCCAGTTCTTTTGTCTGTGTAGATGGCCTTAATAACAGGAAAAAAGCATCTTAAAAGTGTTGTTATCTTTCCAGAAATGAAGGAAGGAAACCCAAACCCAACAAAGTTTCTAAAACCGTGGTCTTTAGAGAGGAACCTAACACCGTGTGCAGTTTCTTCTCACTGGAAAACATGGGCATGAGGGTGTAATGCACAGAGTCTCTTCTGCTTCTTGTGCAGTGCTGCTGAAACACTCAGTGACCGTGTTTCTGTCCTAGCCCAAGCAACATTCTGCACGTCACCAAGCCAGAGCCTGGTGATGTGGAGAGCCTGCCAAAACCTCCTGTTTGTTTCCTGGCACTTTCTGGCATGGGCCTACCATTAATGCATTGACTTGAGCAGCCAAATGACTAGAGGGTGTCCATAGGGATGGAACCTCTCTCTCTTCTGACCTAGACAATTTTTCTTTTGCTGCAAAAATGGGAAGCTGAAATTTTCAGACTGCTGAGAGACAGAGCTGCAGGTGGCTCCTGTGTGCCCAAGCAGGCATTTTCATCCCAATACATTTGTGAAGGCATCTTAATGTGTCTATGTTGAAGAGGAGATTGTAAATGTTTGTTTCCCTACCTGGGTATTAACTGATGGATTTCCTTTCTTTTCTTCCAATTCCCATTGTTTTCAAGAACAGCACAAAAAGCTTGATGAGTTTTGTTCTAGGGCACGTGCACTTAAAGGACCAACAAGCACTGCAGAGATGCCTTTCATGTACTAACCCTTGAAATTAGTTAGTATAGCAAAGTCCCTCTTCCAAAAACCATCTCAAGCTGGCATGAATCCTCAGAGAAGCAAATGTCCTTTTGCTGATGTAGTTCCCACTAGGAACCAGGTCAGGCAATGAAATCAGCTGCCAAGGCAAGATCTGCAGGATGGTGGAAAAGCTGTGGCTGCATCGGAGTTTGGGTTTTTGGTTGGTAAAGGAAAGTCATCTCTGGGTCTGTGCCAGGGCAGAAACTGCCACTGAAGAACAGAGGTTAAACAAAGGGATCTGGGAGAGCCTTAGAGATGTGAAAGCAGGAGGTGGAGCCTTGTGTCTCCTTTTTCTCCAGGCTACATACCTGATAGCCACAGTAGGGACTCCACAGCTGCGGCAGCCCAAGCTCCTCTCGGCTTTGCTGCGTGACTTCCTGAGCTGCTGCCTGCAGACAGACGAGGAGCAGCGCTGGTCTGCCAAGGAGCTCCTGCAGGTAAAATGTGAAGGGGCTGCAGGTGAAACAGGCTCTGAGGGATGGGCTCCTCCTCCACTCAAGCCCAAGGCATCAGATGAGCCCCCTTCCTCCTCACCTCCACTCTTGGTGCTCTTCAAATGAAAATGGTGAGGAATCCTAGACTGGGCTGGGCTGGCAGGGCCCTGTAAATGTCCTCTGGTGCAAGTGTCCTGCAATGAGCAGGGACATCTTTAAAGAGATCAGGTTGCTCAGAGCCCTTTGCCACCGGAGCCGGAATGGTTGCAGGGATGGGGCACCTACAAGCTCTTGGGGCAAGCTGTGCCAGGGTGGCACCATGCTCCGAGTAAACAAGTTCTTCCTTAGACCTACTCTGATTAGATGCCCTTAGTGTTTAAAAATATTTGTCCATATCCTATTGTAACTGGCCCTGTTAAAAAAGATGTCCCCCACTTTCTTCAAAGCCACTCTGAAGTCTTGGAAAGTGGCAATAAAGTCTCCCTGGGGCCTGTCCTTCACAAAACTGAATAACTCCAGCTCCCTCTGCATTTCCTGTGAGGAGAGGTGCTCTGTCCTCTGACTGTGTCTGTTGCCCTCTTCTGTGATTTGGTGGAGTTTTCAGTTTTATCTAATGGCAAAAGAATTGAAGTAGAGCAATGCAGGGTACAGAGACATGAAATGGTGGTGGAGGAACCCAAGGAAGCCAGTCCCACCTTAGGGGTCAGAGATGTGGCTGTGGGCAGGAGGGGCTGTGGGGGGCTCACTGTGAGCCTCTGAGGGGCCCTGGTTGGTGTCCCCCAGCCCACCCTCAGAGATTTCTGCCACGCAAACAGGGACAGCTGGGAGGGACTTGTCCCAGCCCCATCTGCTGCCTGGCACGCTCAAGCAGACGGGAACTGTGCCAGGGTTACTGCCAGGTTGTGTGGCAGAGAGGGAACTGCAGGGCCCAGTGCCACTGGGCAGGCCCTGCTGGGAAGGAAGGTGCCCTCCAGCACACAAGGGGCAGGGCATGGAAAGGCAGACACTGCTTTCTGTCCCTGTGGGAATCAGCACAGTGCCTGTCTTTCAAAGGCAGGGACCTATGTGAGTCATTGGAGTTTCCTGAAAGGAAGAAAACCCAGGGACAGAAAGCACCATTTCTAGAGCACTGGCAGGGCAAAAATCCCAGCATGGTGAAGACATCACAATAAACAGATGAGTGGGATTATGGGCCAGGTTTGCCTGTGATGGCAAGGTCTTGTACATTGGGGATGACTGGGGAGCAGATGGTCCCATTGTTCCTCTTTCTGGGTCTTTCCAGCAACTTGATGTATCCTGATTGAGTCCCTGAAGCAATGAGCTTGGAAAGTAATGGTTCACTGTTCTTTGTTGTATTTTTTTTTTCCGGTGGACAGCATCCATTTGTAACTTCAGCCAAGCCACCATTCATCCTGGCACAAGTCATCAGCTCAGTGAAGAAGACGAATAACCCTAACCCTAAACTCTAAACCTAACACCTAACCCTAACCTTAAATGCTAGCCCAAACCCTATCCCTATCTCTATCCCTTACCCTTTCCCTTACACTTTCCCTAATCCCAACCCTAAGCCTAAGACAAAGCCTAAACCTAAACCCAAACCTGAACCTAAGTCTAAGCCTAAACCTAAGCCTAAGCCTAAACCTAAGCCTAAGCCTAAGCCTAAGCTTAAGCCCAAACCTAAGCCTAACCCTAGGAGACGAGAACATAGCAATCATGTCAAGATTTTATCTCTGTTACCAATTTAGAGTAGGATTGTAGAGTAGGGTTGCTAAAGAGATTTGTAGCATAGAATTATAGATTAGAGTTGTAATTAATAAAGTTTCTGAAACATCAACTCACTTGGAAGATTCTCCTCCTTCTGACCCCTTCAGAAAATTCAACATTTCCTTCTGAATTACCAATTGTTTTTTATTGGTACTAAGTCACACATATGGCTTTTTTTGTATGGTTTCATAAGTGAGCAGGGCTCTTCTTCATTCATCCTCTCCAGACCGCACTGCCTTTGGAATATGACCCACTGGCTGGTTATGGCACAGCTGTGGTATTTCTAGTTGAGGCAGAAAGGGCAATGGCATTTGAAGGCAAAACCAAAGGAAGAATGAGGCAGCCCAAACACCCTGTGCAGATGCAGGCCTTCAGCTGTGACTGGAGAGCATTGGGGTTCCTGCCACTTGGATTTGTATCCCTAAATATAATAATGTCTTTGGCTGGAGGAGAGCCTTGCTCAAGTGAGAAAGCAGAAAGATCAGAGAGGGTGCTCGGGAAGGTCTCCTGTGGCACAGAGCTGTCAGCGCCTGTGAGGTGAGAGTGGGCCTGCCCTTGGCCGGGCTGGAGCCCCAGCAGAGCCCCAGCAGAGGCCGGAGCAGCCTGAGCCCTGGCAGAGGCAGGCTGGAAGGAGGCCCTTGGAGCTGCAAGAGGCAGCAGCCGGGCCCTGGGTGTCTCTTGCTGGGAGCGGGCGAATCCTCCGCTCTCAGAGCCCAGGTGGCAGCTGGCTGCTGCCGAGGGGAAGCGCAGCCGTGCTGGGCACAGCCCGGCCTGGAGGCCATGGCTGTCTGGAGTGTGCCCAGGAGCAGAGAAAGGCCAAGGGCAGCCACGGGCCGCTGGGCTGGCTGAGGATTCCTCCTCTTCTGCCGGCTGCCCTGCAACTCCTGGCAAAGGCCAGCAGTGTGTGCAGCACTCTGGGCACCGGGTCAGGGAGCCGGGCTGCTCGGCAGGCTGGAGCACAGGGCAGCTCCTTCAGGCCCAGCACTTGTGCTAGGGAACCGAGGACAGCGTGAGGCAGGGACAGCTTGGCAGGGCCCATCTGCAGGAGCCAGTGCCTCACGCAGCTCTGGGAGGAAGCGCCTGCAACCCTGCACGTCTGCACTGAGCCAGAGGAAAGGTTTGAGATGCAGAGTGTTTGGCAGAAATATTCAGGCCCACCAGGCCAGCCTGCTTTGTGCTCTGTGGTGCACAGCAAGCGCTGTGCAATGCAGCTCTGAGCTGCTGGGAGAGAGGCAGTCGGGGATGTGCCTGAGGTGAGTCAAGGGGTTAGCTGAAAGTGTAATGAGGATAATTGAAAAGTGCAGATGGGTCGAGGGCCCAGCTGGGAATAGAATTGGGATAGTAGAAGATTGCATATTTTAGTTAAGATTTTAAAATGAGGTAAGAAGCTAAGTTAGTAATACAGCTAGCAGAAATCATGTGCCTTAGTTAAAGAGTACCAAATATATGAGGAACATAAAGCTAGGAGTGACAGGGATAGCGGAAGCAATTGTGAAGAAGCTGAGACCATAGAAAGACCTTGCCTTAAGAATAATTGAACAGTTAGGAGTGGCTTGGACCATGAGCAGCAGGTCAAAAGGTCTTGCCAACTGGCCATGGGAGGAGAGTTCACCATGAGGAAGACTGCTTTCTTCCTCCCATACAAGCACTCCCTCATTTCAAAATCCCACTGATCCAGTTAAGGGAATACAATTGCGCAGCTGTAATAGATATTCAGCTGATAAAAATGCGAAGCAGGCAGGTAATAATTATGTATTATGGGTCCTTAGAAACCTAATGTAAAACCTTTTCTGTAGAAATAGAGAGCAGGAGTCTGCAACTCCTTGCACGTGTCTTTGGAAACTAGTTCACATGTGACCAGGGCTGCAATAAATACCCTTCTTTTCTACTAAAATTAGTTGAAGAGTCATCTGTCTGTGCTTCAAGGGTTATGCTGGAGTAGTGAACTGATTTGGATGGGAGCAGAAGAGTTTCAGCAGGCAATTTTTGGAAGAGATGGAAGGCTCTTGTGACTGAAGGGAAAGCCATTTGGAATGGAGAAATGATCCCAAAGTCCATCCAATTGTATCTTTGTGTCTGAATTTAAATCAGAATGATTATAGATAGCTTCATGCAATTTGTCTACAAATTTATCAAAGTCTTCATTCTTTCTTTGACAAATCTGTGTAAAAGACATAGTGTGTAACTTATCTGGAAGTGCAAGAAATGCATTACATGCTAGTTGTTGGCTCATCTGTAAGACTTGATCAATGCTCCTAGCCTGGGCAGTGGCAGTAGCCCAGGGCCCTTTGCCAAGTAACTGTTGTGCTGTTAAGAGGATCACCCTGCACTCTAGGTCTTGCAGCTTCTTGAGCACACTTTTCCTCCCAGCTTTTATGAAACATCACCTGCTTTTATGAAACATCACCAGCTTTTATGAAACATCACCTGCTGATAGGGTGGCACTCTAAGTCTTATTAGGGTATGCACATCAGCTGGAATTAATGCGTTAGATGGAAAAATATACTGCAGAAGTGACTGTGCAAGTTGGCATTTTCAACCAAATTGTGAAAATGCAGCTCTCATCTTTTCTAAAATCTTCCAATCAAAAGGTTCTCAAACTCTACTTGCAGCATTAGTTACTACAAGAAAAGCTTCTACATCATTGGAGAGAAAAGTCCCTTCTACAATAGCTTCTGCAATAACTTTTTTCTACTTTTGTTTCTCTGTGGTGGAGATAAAGCTTGGCCTGCAATTCCTCAGAAAGGATTAGGAGGACCATGCTAGTTTGGGAAATTGATACTGTTTGCCCCTAGCATTCAACAGATGCTTGACATCAGGCACAAATTCCAACGTCCAAAATGTAGTGAGCATCTATTAGGCTCAGACTGCAAGGATCATGTAGAATTGTGGAATTGGCCTTCGGTTATCCTGGCATCACTTTTTACACCAGGATTATCTTCATCACAGGCCCTTACATCATTCAAACGATTGGCTTGTTGGACAGGAAAACAAATTAACATTACATCTGCAATCCGGAATGAGCTTACCACTGATGTAGGTAGCATACACCACGCTGTGTTACAGGATAGGACTGCTATAATTTTTTGTTGCTAGCACAAGGAGATGAGCGTGAAGATTTTGAAGGGATGTGTTGCATGAATCTCTCTGACCACTCTGGATCTATTGACAAGAAATTGTCATTGCTTAAGGAGAATATGAAAAAGCTCACAGTGGTTGAGAATTCTTTTGATGAGTGGCTAAAATCCTGGGGAATAACAGGCTGGCTCAAGGATTTAGTACCCTTTGGCATAATGATACTTTGTCTTCTTTTTTCAATTCTGCTTGTAGTGCCTTGCTGTGCAGAAAATAATTGAGCGTGCTTTGAAATCAGTCTGGCTTGTGCAAAAACAAAACCGGGGAACTGTTGAGAGTTTTTTGCAGATTGAGGAGTTCTTGCTAGACAAGGGCCATATTCAGCCAATGCACAATCCAACCTGCTTGTACTAATGGACAGTGGACACATTCACAAACGATGGATAATGGACATATTCAGAAATGGGGTTGGTATATCCTTGAGAAAAATACAAGAAGAGTCATCAGGACTCAGCAAGTTTGACAGCAAGCTTGGGAAAGAAGGAAAAAATTGAACCCTGAGTGGGCCAGAAGACGACAGCAAGACGCGTGAAAAATTAGGTGATCCAATCAGCATTCTAATTTAGATGTGTAAACAGCTAGGATTAACCAATCATGTATTAGCTAGAGACACGTGGACAGTAGAGATTTATTAAAAATATAGTCTTTTTAGGGATAATAAATTTGGCTTCACTGGATCATATTGGTTGTGGTGTGATATCCCTGAACCTCCGCACCCCGCACAAGGGCAGCTGGGGAGGCCCAGTCTGGGCAGCAGCAGAAAGGAATTTCCCTGGCAGGGCAGGGCTGTGGTGCAGCACGTCCCCAGCAGGAGCCTGGAGCAGCCCAAGGCTCTGTGTGGGCAGGCAGAGGCAGGCAGGAGGCAGAGCTGTCAGCAAAGGAAGGGGCCAGCCAGGTGGGGCAGCCGGGGGATGCCGACAGCCTGCAGGGACAGAGGCGCAGGGCAGGGACACCGTGGGACAGCCTGGGCTGCACAGGGCACAGGGATGGGCAGCAGCTGCAAGACAGCCCTGCCAGAGCCAACTTGGGCAGCACTTTGGCCATGGCTGCTGGGCCTGGGCCTGAGGCCACGAGGGGACAAGTGACCCTTGCAGGCCTGGGGCCTCATTGCCTCCTCGTCCCTGCTCAGCAGCCTGGCAGGGGTCAACATGCCAAAATTAAGCTCACAGATGTTGCAAAAGCAGGGGAAAAAGTCAAGAAGGAAGACAAAACTTAGGGAGCAAGATATGAGGGACAAGGCATGGACACTTCAGAAAACAACCAAAGCAAGAAAGAAATCTTTCCCAAAGTCAAAGCCATCAAAAGGCATGGCATGCCATCAAAAGGCATGGCATGCCATCAAGGGCAGGGACATGCAACAAAGATTCCTCTATTGGTCCCCATAGAAATCACAAGATTCCTTTTCCCTTCCCGAAAGGAAGTTTTGGAAAGGGAAAAGGAGTCTTGCGAATCCCAAAAGAAAGGCTTCCAAACACTCTGGAAAGGAGATAGGTTCAAATGAAAAGCAATTGAAAAAAGCAGAAAATCGGGAATTTTAGTGTCTTCAAAAAATAGGCTGTGAGGAAATCAGCTGCAATGCAAAGGACCAAAACATGCCAAAACTAAGCTCACAGATGTTGCTAAAGCATAATATTTATCCCCACTGAAGGCTAAAACAGAAAAGAAGGACCTGCAAACACGCTGGAATGGAGACACCATCAAAGGAATTGCAATTGGAGGAGAAAAAAAGAAAATTTGGGAAATTTAGTGACTCTAAGAAAATGGCCCGGGATTATATCAGGTGCAATGCAAAGGACCAAAACATGCCAAAACTAAGCTCACAGATGTTGCAACAGCAGGGGAAAAAAAGTCATGGAGGAAAACACAACTTAGGGGGCAAGATATGAGGGACATGGCATGGACACTTCTGAAAACAACCAAAAAAAGAAAAATATCTTTGCCAAAGTCAAAGCTATCAAAAAGCAGGCAGGCCATACGCCATCAAGTGCAGGCACATGCAGCAAAGCTTGCCAATATTTATCCCCACTGAAGGCCAAAACAGAAAAGAAGGACCTGCAAACACGCTGGAATGGAGACACCATCAAAGGAATTGCAATTTCAGGAGAAAAAAAGAAAATTTGGGAAATTTAGTGACTCTAAGAAAATGGCCCACGATTATATCCGGCGCAATGCAAAGGACCAAAACATGCCAAAACTAAGCTCACAGATGTTGCAAAAGCAGGGGAAAAAAAGTCAAGGAGGACGACACTACTTAGGGGGCAAGATATGAGGGACATGGCATGAATACTTAAAACAAAAAAAAAAAAAAAGAACAAATCTTTCCCAAAGTCAAAGCCTTTAAAAGGCATGGCATAACATCAAGGGCAGGGACATGCACCAAAGATTCCTCTATTGGTCCCCATTGAAATCGCAAGATTCCTTTTCCCTTCCCGAAAGGAAATGAAATTTCCTTTCGGGAAAGGAAAAGGAATCGTGCAAATCCCAAAAGAAAGGCTTACAAACATTCAGGAAAGGAGATAGGTGCAAATGAAATGCAATTGAAAAAAGCAGAAAATCAGGAATTTTAGTGTCTTCAAAAAATAGGCTGTGAGGAAATCAGCTGCATTGCAAAGGACCAAAACATGCCAAAACTAAGCTCACAGATGTTGCAAAAGCAGGGGAAAAGGTCAAGGACGAAGACACAACTTAGGGGGCAAGATGTGAGGGACATGGCATGGACACTTCAGAAAACAACCAAAAAAAGATAAAAATCTTTCCCAAAGTCAAAGCCATCAAAAGGCATGGCATGCCATCAAGGGCAGGGACATGCACCAAAGATTCGTCTATTGGTCCCCATTGAAATCACAAGATTCCTTTTCCCCGCATCCTTGGCTTTGCCATTCCAGTATCCACCATCTGCATCCTGTACACCATGATGCTCTTCAAGCTGAGGAACATGCACCTGAACTCCAATGCCAGTGCCCTGGACAAAGCCAAGAAGAAAGTCACCATCATGGTCTTCATAGTCCTGGCTGTGTTCCTCTTCTGTTGGACCCCCTTCCACCTGGCCACCATCGTGGCTTTGACCACTGACTTACCCCAGACCTCCATAGGATATTTCAGTTTAATCAAAGCAGCTGTTATCTCAGAAAGAGGATGATGCTTAATTTATAATAAAAGTTCTGCCAGAAACATTATTCCTTTGTTTCCCCCAACCATTCACTAAAAGCCCTCAGTCACTTAAGAACTTTTAAAATAATTTCTAGTATTCACTACATGGCCAATTACTAAAGGAGCTCTGACCCTGCAGGGCAGTTAATGACCATCTCTGACATATTTCTTACATGTATTTTTTTTTCCCAACATTTTCTTCATCAGCAGCTAACCAGGTACCTTGCCCTTTTTATCTCCTGTTTAATCCATTTACTCTCATCCTCCCTGGCACAGCACATGAGGTTTCCACAGAACCAGCCTGCACCAGTGTTGTAATGCGTTTTTAAGTTTCTCTTATGTTCTCCCATTTTATGTATTGTTTCCCCCTTTGTACCTTGTAGGATGGTTCTTCCCTCCCCAGTTTTCCCGCCACAGCTCTCCTTGCAGTTATGTTACTATGGTAATCCCTGCCCCCTTAGCTGTCAATCACTCAAGTTATGTAACTTCCCCTCCCCTATTGTACCATATAAGTAAGTTTTTCCTCCTCCCTGGGCCCAGTCAATCACCCCCCACTCCTCCCAGTGTTCAAGAACTTTCTTCTCTTTGGGGGTTGTGGTTGGCTGGGGTCCCAGGGCTCCTCCTTAACTTTATGTTTATTGGATATGTTTGTTTGTCAGTTATGTTATGCACCTCCCTATATGTTCTCCTATTGGCTAGCTGGGTTTCCCTCCCTTCTCCACCCCCTACCTTTAAAACCTTGTCTCTCCTCTCATTCCTGGCCATTTGCTGGTCGTTGCCTTCCCTCCGTTGGTACCTGCCATCCTTCAATAAACCGACTTCAACCCCCAGCAAGTGGTCGCTCCCTTTCCTCATCTCATCCAGCGTGTATAATCCAGTCTGCGATCCAGCCCAGCCCGAGGCCGCAATGCCAAGGGGGGCTGGCCTCAGATGCAGCAGGGGCGTCGGCCGTTTCCCCTCTAGCTAGCCGGACTTTGGGCCACATACGCCCTCGCGCACACAAGCCACTATTTCACAACTCACCCATAAAATCCCAATCTTTCACACTTCCACCTCTTCATCTTCCCATCCAGGGAAGGCAGTCAAGGTCAGCCAGATGCAAACGAGTGTTTGAAGCTGAGGTGTGATGAGGCACTGATTGCTTGATGAGCACGGGAGGAGGAAAGGTCTTGGCTGTGCCTTGGTTCTTAAATCATCCTCAGTTGTGCAGGAAAATTAAGGACAGAGCAGTGATGCTCCTCTGACCAGCTTCCCCATGGCGTTGTTCCTGTCACGAAGTCAAAGACAGGCAGGTCACACATGTTCTCTTTCTCTGACTCCTGCTGGGATGACAACATTGAAAAATAGAAAAAAATTATAATTATCAGGGGTTTTCATAGTGTGAGCTCAGGATTCCCCATGCTCTTGCAGAGGGGGAATGTTCATCAGGCAAAGGATATGAGAAGGAGCTTCAAATTGCCCAAAATCCCAGTAAAAATATTTTTTTCCTATGGAAACCTTCACCAAAGCTGGTCACACTTCAGGCCCTTTGTGCCCCCATTTCCTGATGTGCATCTCCCAGTGGGGTCTTCCACTGCTCCAGGGACCCCACACAAACCTTACAGCCCCCCACAAATACACCCCCAGGAGCTGCACCCTTCCCTCCAAACCTGGGTACCTGCATCAGCCACCTCTGTGCTGAGCTGAGCCTGTTTCTCCCCAAAAGAAGGTGCTCAGTTTATCCTTGGAAAGATTGACAGCAGCATTCTTGTCTTCTTCAAAAGAGCCATTATTTCACAGCTGTAATCTCCACACTGAGACTTTATTCCCTTAAAGTGTCCAAGTACACAGGCAGCATCAAGGAAGGCACTGAAGTGAGTCAAGTTGAACCCCAAAGAGCTCTCAGCTCCCTGTGAAAGCTCAGACAAGCAGCAGAGAAAGAATGAATGCTCCTGTAACGGCATCTAACAGCCACAGGGCAAGGGAGAAGTTGGGTTTAGAGAATGAAGAAAAAGCACTAAGTAATAAAAGGTGAGAAAAATCCATCACTCGAACAGGTCAATGAAGGTAAACCACTTGAAGAGACAGACTTAAGATGGAGAGAAAAACCCCACAATTAATAGTGTTCATGATACCCAGAGGCAAAACAAGCCCAGGGGATCAGGAAAGAGGTAAGCCTGTGCTCCAAGGAACAGCAGAAATGAAGTGAGAGCTCTGGAGGGAACAAAAGAAAGAGGCACTCTGAAGAAAGGAAGAAATGCCTCCCCACAAGGTGTTTGTTTTGGTTTTTTAAAATCAAGAGTCTCTTATATGATGTGGTAGAAATACAGAAAAATAAAGGTCAGGAGAAGCATGGTTGATTGGGAACATTCCTGCATAGCAGACAAGATATATCCTTGTGCAAATTATTCCATGCCACACTCACATATTTAATTACTTCTTTTCTTCTTCCTGGGGAAGCAGAGTTGCTTTATTTACTCCAAGAACTATTTACTCTCTCCTCCCTGGCAAAGAACAAGCTGCCACCTTGGCAAGGGCTCGCTGGTTTACTTAATGCTCATCACAGCCATGCTAAGGAGAGTGGAGCAGGTTAATTTATCCCTTGTTACAATGATTAACTTGTCCAGCTGCCGGGTCCAAGAGCCCCAGAGTGCCTCAGGTTATACAGAATCACAGAAGGAAAAGCTCCATTGCATTAAGCTGCTGCCACACTGGCCCTCTCTGCCTGTCAAATACACTCAGTCTTGCACTGCCCTTTGAAAATCCCCCATAAAATACAAGTGAAAATCCCTCATCACCTGTGGGAAAGCACAGCTGGGTTCTGCTCAGGGCATTTCAAACTATGGGGTGTTTGTGAGCTCCCCTTGCAAGGGCAGCATCTCAGGAAAACCAAAAGTTTCTTTCCATGGACTCACCATACTCAGGACACTTCCCGTAGACCAGGTTGCTCCAAGCCCCATCCAACCTGGCCTTGAACACTTCCAAGGGGGACACAAGCACAGCTTCTCTGGAACCTGTTTTGCTCCTCCCAGGTCTAAAATCATACCCCAACTTAGCAGCCTCAGACAGAGATTTCTATTAAATATCTACATTTTTCTAGGAAAGAAATATGGCAAACCTTGTTTGCATCCAACTTTGCAAAATCAACACAAGCTCTTCAGAAAGGGCTGCTGCCCACTTTCCTTATTTTTCCCCATTTGGTGGAACATTTTCATTCTGTTGTTGTTTGGAGCAACATTTTAATATATCTGACTGAGCTGCTTAAAATAGTACAGCAAGATACTTGTGTGAGGGGTGGAAAACTGAGCTCTCTCACATCCAGTGTTTCTGTTGTTGGAAGTCTTCAATCCCACCTCTCTGGTGGGATGAAATAGGTGCTACTAATCCAATTTCTAAAGTATCATGCATCAAGCTGACACTATTTTAAGACTTTAAAAACCCCAGCCAATTTAAACAAACCTCTGCTCCTTTCCATTTTCTCTGTTCCACAGTTTATGACAGAAGACAGAAGAGAAAGATTGTTTTGGGAACAATGTTTTCAGCACTCTAAAAGTAATATAAAAACTGCTGTGCCACACTCTCAGCTGTTACAGCCCCAAAAAGCACAGGCTGTCTTTGCTCTCAGAGTCACAATTGTGGTGGGATTTCTACCACACCAGAGGACAATCAATTTTTTGTTTTCTCCTGGAAATAACTATAGCACTTCTGGGTAGCAAGGCAAACATGAGCCTCTTTCAATGGCCTTGAAACTGGCCATGTGAAATGAGGGACACAAAGCCAAAGGCCAGCTGAACCTGTGATCTCTGAATGTCTTCACAATCTTCCCAGGAAGATGAATGGCAATCACTGTTCTGCCAGGGAAACTGCATCTGCTGGGAATGGAGTGTAGAAAATGTGCTTTCTGCTCCTCTCAGAGCCAAAATTCCCACACATTTCTTGTAAGTCCCTCTTAGAAAAGGACCGTGTTCAGCTGAGTGACAGTGAAGCAAAACAGCAATCCAGGAATAAATGTTCCTGTGCACAACATCCTCCATTCACATGGATGCTTCTTCACTGGCACACAGGAGCAAGGAAGGAACAAAAACGCATCATTGTACATCAAGTCAGATGTGTTGAGGGATGAACAGATCTCACAGGCATATGGAAACCTGCCCTGAAAACCCAGTCCAGGGAGAGCCTGAGCTGTTTTGTGGTTCTAGGCATGAAGATGCTCAGGATCTTCCACAGATGCTCAGGATTGTGCCTGGATCTTGCTCTGGAAATGCCAGTGGCTCAGCTGAGAGCTGTGGGGATGATTTACACTGCACTGAGAGGGGCCACAGTCCTGCAAGGGTCTTTCATCAGGAGCAAACAGCAGCCTGGAGAGTGGGGAATGCTGATCTGAACCACTGCTCATCCTTCACCTTAATGTGGAGCTGCCCCCAAAGTTGCCATGTATCACTTTTTATTTTTCTCCTGTTGGGTATATTTTGGAGCAGCTGTTTTATGTGGCTTTTTATGGTGATTCTGTGGGAAGCAGCCATTTGCCTGCTGTGATATCCTCACAACTAACACTAACTCCTTATTCCCTTTGGTTTTATTTGGGGTTTTTTATCTGTTTGATTGGTTTGCGTGGGTTTGTTTATTTGGGTTTTTGTCTGTTTTGGTTTGAACTTTTTATTTGCTTTTTTATAAATGACTGGTAAAGTTGGCATGGCCAAACTCAAGAAAATGTAAACCAGGCTTGACTTTCCAGAAATTACTTTTGGCTGGGTTTAGCTGCATCCCTAGACTCAGGATCACCAGTATATTTGCAGGTTTTGCTCTGCATCATCAACCTGCCCAGACTCTGCTTGGTTTTTCACAAATGGAGAAGACAGTGGACATTGTGCCAAGCTTAATTTCAAACAGAAAAACCATCAGCATGACAAAAAAGAAGAAAAAAATAAAATTGACCAGTTAGAACAGAACAAGTGTCCCACCATCTTTCCCTCCACTGTTATTAATTTTGTATATTTAGAGGCAAATCTGGGTCTAAAGCTTCCATCTCTCAGTTCCTGATGCTATTTGCTACTCTTCAGCTTTGACATCCCCTGATCTGACTGACTGCTGTCCAAGTGGCACTGGGGATGCTCAGCCTGAAAAGAGGAGACACTGGGAGGCCCCACTGTGGCTGTGCAGGACTGGGAGGGTCCCACAGGAAAGAAGGGGACAGAGTGTTCAACAGGGCCTGTGGTGACAGGGCAAGGGGGATGGCTTTCAACTGCAGGAGGCTGATTGAAGGTGGATCTAAGGAAGCTGCTATTTTACACTGAGGACAGTGAGGCACTGGCCCAGGCTGTGCACAGAGGCTGTGCATGCCCCATCCTTGGGAACAGGGCTCCCCCAAGGTCTGGGGGAAGATTGCTCAGCTTGGAACAAGATGATCTTCAGGGTCTGTTTCAAGCCCAACCATTCAGGGATCCCCAGTGACCACTTCTGTTGACCCTGGAATCTTGGGATCTGTGTGATGTCACATCCCACGTTCCAACTGGAACTGCCACCCCCCAGCAAAGAGCACAACTCAACCACTGGCCCTTGTGTCAGCCTACCATGCGGTCTGCGCCTGCTCACCCTCGTGACTCTTCTTGCCGCCCTTCTTGCCACCTGCCCTCTGCTACTCCCATCAGTGCTGAGAGCTCCCTGGTGCCTGCATTTTGTCACCCCTCACTTCAGGATGCTCACGTTTATCCTTTGTCTCATTTGTCAGCTGAGGGAGGTATGGTGCCTTTCCATGGAGGTGGACACCTCCAGCTGCCCGAGTGGGCTGCAGCTCTGTGGGGATGGTGTGGGACACGGACCCCACTCTGAGGTTTTGCCACCTCTGCAGGCTGTCATGGACACACTGGAAGAGATGGAGGTGGATGTCCCAAGTCCTACAGTAGAGGATGTGGAAATGGAGGAAGAGACTGAAGAGGTGGAGGTGGATATGGATATGGATGAAGAGATGGAGGTGGATGTTTATAAGGAAGAGGAGGACATGGAAGTGGAAGTAGAAGAACACATTGAGGACATGGATGTTGATGTAAAAGACGAGGAAGAGGACATGATTTTGGGGTGAAGAACAATGGCAGCAGCAGGACAGGCACGTGATCTCCACAGGCAGAGTGGGTCCCCTGCTGCCAGACTGGAGCTAGGCTGGTCCCTGCTCAGGGACATGGTACCTCGCAAACTGGAGTCTGGTGGCCACACACTGCCTGTCCTGTGCTCACTTTGGGCCACTCAAGCTCCATCCCACAGCCAGCCAGGCTCAGCTCTGGTAGCAGAGTCCTGCTTTGCCCACATGTGCCAACCTGGGGACACATGGAAGAGCCCTCTGTACCTGACTGCAGTGACCATGACACCTGCTTTTCTTCTACCCCTGATGAACATTCCAGACAGTGCTGGCACCCTTTTGTACATAGTTCTACAGTTCTACATTGTTCTACAGTTTTTTGTATTTAGAATAGGATTTAGGACTTAAGACTTTAAGAAATTTTTGTCTTCTACAAATAGATTTAATATAGTTTAGCTAGATAGGTTCTTATGTATATACGTTCTATGGATTGTTGTTGTTGCAAATGTTCTTACATTCTAAAATTGTTCTGTATTGTTGTTGATAAACAATTCTGTAATAAACAATTTTTTTTTCCCACCCCCGTTCTCTTACCATTTGCATTGGGCACAGGCAGCATTTGCAAAGTTGTGGTTTCCACTTGCTCCAGGTTCTCAGGGCTGGAGATCCCCAGGGGAGCTGGCACAGCCACCCCAGGAGTGGGGGCACCTGTGCACAGAGGGGTCCCACTGACAGAGGTCACCCCCTCCCTGCAGTTTCTCTGGACACACCTGGTAGCTGCAGGGGCAAATCCCAGCGTGCCCTGTCCCTTGGGATCCCATGTTGGAGCAGGGCTGAGCCTGCCTGCTCCTGCAGAGCCTCAGCCATGGCTCTGCCCTTGGGAGCCCAGGGCTAAGGAGGGTGCCCTGGGCTGTGGGGAACCCCTGTTCCTGAGCACCCTGAGGGGCTGGACCAGCCTGGAGGGAGCCCCAGCCCTACATGGACCAAGATTTCCCTTGGAAACCCTGTCTGTGCCCAGACTCTGGTCCTCCAGAGTCTACTTGATCCTCCTACTAATTGATCCTCCTAGTTAAAGGTGTTAATTGGCACAAATTTATCCCTTGGACTTTCTAGTACAGTAAATGTCAGCACTTGTAATCCCTGTTCTGCACTCCCTGGTCAGGCACCAAAACATCTGAACCTGACAGAACATCTTTAATTAGCACCAACTGCAGAGAGCTATGGGGGAGAACCTATCCCCAACACCCAGAGAAACACTTGACATTGAAAGTCTGGGGCAGAGCTGAAACTAAAGCATTTTAATGCCAAGAGAGAGGATTTTTTTATTGAGCAATAATGAAAGCTTTTGGTCTCCTCACCTGCCACAGATGTGTATTGCCAAGGTTTGCTTCTGGGTTATGACTGATTTTTATTAATCTGTTCAGAACTCTGCTGCTGTTCCTGGCTAAGGTGCAGAGATGATATTTCAGAGCCAGATGAGCTCAACACAGCTTGTGCAATACACAGTTTCCACACCAGACATTCAGACCATGCAAACTGATACTTTTTCATCTCTGTGCAAAGATGAGTGTTAGGACATCACTACCGTACCACACACTTCTCAGAGCTGTCCCTTTCATCCAGGTCTCCCCAGTCACTTCACAGATTTCGCTCCAAGCAGTTTATCTCTGATAGAGTTCAGTGGCACATGGGATTTAATCCTGGTTTTTCTTCATCTTCTCCTGAGCTGTCTCCAGACACAATGTGTGGGCACTGTCTGACAGCAGCAGCATTAACGTGTCACCTCCCTGACACTGAGGTTCATGTCACAACTTTTCACCAAAAACAGCAAATAAATGATTCCCACTGTGTCCCACACAGCTCCATGGGGAGTTTGTGTGGCTGCAGTTCCAGCACCAGCCCTGGTGCACAGGAATTTCAGGAGGAGATACAGAAGGAATCAGCCATTCACAGAGAAAAACATCAGTTTGTATGGCCCAGATCCCCACAACACTGCAGACTCTGGTGACCCAGAATCTGCATTTACACTTTGGCCTCTGTGCCTTCCTTTTCTTCTCACTAAACTCCTCCCAGTTTCCCTCTTGCTCAGGTTCCCAAGATAATTAAAAGCAGCATTAGGAGCAGAGATAGATGAGGGGAACTGTCCCAAGGCTTGATAAAATTAATCTTTTCAGAGAATTCCAGCCAAGGAGAGAGGAAAAGCCTGCGTGAAAGAGGTGTGAAATCAAAGCAGTAATCAAATTTAGGTATAATGAGAGAAGCTGAAGAGTTTTTCAATGTTCAGAACAAGATTAGCAGCTCCAGGCACAGGAGGGATGGGGCAATTTCCCTGCTCTAACAACTCTGTGATGCAAATTGCATCTCAAACCCTTCTCCCCAGCTCTGGAACCCGTTCAGCCACAAACCTGGTGCTGAATTTTTAAAGCAAAGTGGAAGCTGGTCAGAGAGGTGGTTTGTAAATAAAAACCACAGAGGGAAGCACCAGCTGGAGCAGAGAGGGGCAGAGCCTGGCCCTGAGGTACAGCACAGCCTGAAACTCTAACAAATTAAAGAACTTTCCACTTGGTTTTTTTCCCCCAGGAGCTACAGAAGCTGCTTTGTGGAATCCCTGCCTCCTTCACACCGCATCAGCCTGCAGGAGAGCCCAAGGATGAAGATTACAGCCCCTTCAGCTGCTGCTTCCATCTCCTGACTCAAGTCTCACCAAAATCTGTCCCCACTGGGCCTTCCCAAAGCCTCAGATTCACTCAGTCTGTGCAGGATTTCAGTTCTAAGGAGCATGAAGGGAGATAAAGGCACTTGCAGACACCAGAGAAGCAATTGCTGCCTGAGGTGCATTTCACTGCCCAGGTTAGTGCCTCTAAAACCATCAAAATCAGCCCCTTTGACAGCACCAAGCCAACAGCAGGACATGAGGGCCTGCACATGGTTGGAAATGCCTTTTTTTAATATTCCTCTCCCCGTCTCTCATTTCATGGGGCCATTGCAGGAGTTAATCCCATCATTCAGCAGCAAGTCTTGGCAATCAGCTTCAGATGGATTTTTAGTGCTGAGCAAATAAGAGGCAATTTTACTTTGTCTCCAATGAATGAAATTTCACCTAAATCAAACTTTGTGTTCTGAGGCTGGCCAGGCACTAACCACTGCCAGGTCCCCAGCCTGGAGGTCTGTGGTGGTTTGACCAGGAAGAAGTGGGAATTCTGGGATGCTGTGGTCAAACCAATGGGTGCTTGGATTTTGATACTGGCACCTGGTGTAGCCACTGGGTTTTTGGACACACCTCTGAGAACAAACAGGGGTTAAAAGCAGAGCTTCGGCCCTGGGAGGCTCTCTTGGGACTTCGAGGGACGGAGGTCGGATTGCCCTCCCCTGTCCAGCCGCTGCTGCTGGGCTGGGGAGGGGCAGCCATGTGGTAGGCCTGGGCCTGGACAGAGATGGGGGGTGAGGAGGCCCTGGAGGATGGAAGGGTGGAGGAGCCCCAAGAGACATCGGGGAGCCATTCCCCCCCCAGAGAGAGAGAGAGAGGAGAGCCGGCGAAGACCAATGTGATAGCAGCCGGCCCAGGAGGAGAAAGGGGGGGGAATGCAGCGAGGGAGGAGGTGCCCGGCCAGAGCAGCAGCAAGTGTGGGAGTGCCGGAGTTCTGGGACAGACAGACTGAAATTTTTAACCCCTTTCTTTCATGACTGGGAGCTTGCAAAAAGGCTGATCCTCCTCGGAGCTGAATAAGACGGGAGATAAGAGACGAGATGAGACAAGGACCTGGCCCAAAGGACGTGGAGAAGGCTTGCTGAGTGGAGAGAGAGATGATTGGAGTGGCCTTTTGGCTGGACTTTTCTTGTGTAGCCATAGACTGAACCAGTTTTATTCTTGTGACACAGAGACTGCATTTAGGGGGAGGCCGTGCCTCAGAACCAGGAGGGTTCAGTGTGGGGACCCCTCAGCCCCAGGGGGTTGGATAAAAATGGGGGGAACAGATGTCCCAAAGCAGAGGCTGTGCCTTTTTGGAGTGAGACAAGGCATCCTTAAAAGACAACCCTAAAAGCAGCTCTGGTCCATGCCAGTGGTGAGAGCACTGAGCATGGAAGGAAGATGTCACAAGCGGCAAAAGGACTTTCCGGGCGGTGGTGAGTGACAGGGAAGCACATGAGTTTCAGCGTGTTTCCAGGGGAAGCCTATGGTGCAAGAAAGACTCCTCTCCTCTTCATGGACTGAAGTTTGAATATCCAAAAGGGTGGTGCCAGACTGGGCAGTTGGTGAATTTGGGGGGAATGTATTGGATTGGGAAATTTTGGTGGTGGGGAGGAGGAAAGTGTTTTTTGTAAGGTTTTCAATTTTTTTCTCTTATAGTTTTTTTCCTTCTTTCTTTTCTTGTACTTTAGGTAATAAAGTTTTCTTTATGTTTAAGCTGGAGCCTGCTTTGCTTATTCCTGGTCACATCTCACAGCAGACACCAGGGAGAAGGTATACTCATGGGGGCTCTGGCTCTGCCAGGCCCAAACCATGACAATGTCAAACTGCTCTAATATTGAAAAGTTAAATTTATTTGGCTTTGTATACAAGATTATTCTCTCTCAAAAGAATTTGAATCCATATAATTGCATTTCCAAGCACTAAACTCAGACCAGCCACAACGAGCACAAGAGACAAGAAAAGAAATAGAGATTTTTAAGGAGATGGAAATTGAATGCTGAGTTTTTTCCCATTATAGAAAGTTTCATAAATTATCACCTGCCAGCTCCTTGCCTTCACTTGTGTGGCCACCACTGAATACACTCACAGATAAGAAAATGTTTGTCCTACTGAAAAGTGAGACTAGAAGTAGAAAAAGGCTCAGATATCTGAGTTAAAAGACAGCATAATGAAAAGAGCTGCCTTATAATAGCAAGATATGATGGACAGCAGGAATGGCTGAAGCCAGCAGAGATAAGTCCATGAACTATTCATGCTACAAAGATTTCTGACAAAACCCCCAATAACCCAAATACAACCTTTTGTCTGGCAGAGCTGATAGGAACCCTGTGCATTTAATTCAGTCATTGGCAGCAAATAGAGATCAGCTTGAAGCTCCTTTGGTCCACTACTACTTATTTTTTTTCACCCAAAAAATGGAATTACATCTACTCTTTGGGAAGAAATTACTGCTTTGAGTGGTTCAATGCAAAGAGTTTCTTCCCATACCCACTCATAATCAGTCACCAAGAGAAATATTTTCTAAAATGATATCTTCAAAATTTTGGAGTGACTTCCAACATAAATAGCTGGGTTATTTTGCTCAAAATGATAAGGGAATTGAATTGGGCTCCCTCATCTTAAAAAGAAGTGTTTCTTCCTGGTTCTTCACGAAGAGGAACAAAACACTTTGTGTCAGCAGACTGAAGGGAGGAAGAGTTTCTTTCCCCCTGAGCTGCACAATAGGAGACAATTTTGTTGCCAAGAGGAAACAAAACCCAGCCAATTTCCAGTTCTTTTAGTGTAAGGGAAAAGCTCTGAGGATCACAGCTGTGGGAGACACAGAGTGGCACGAGCAGGGGATCTGCTGGGGGTTTTGAGGTGGGGGACAGATTAAAGAAATACTCAAACAAAACCTGTGAGAGGTCAAGACTCCATCCCTCAGAGGAGAAACTCGATTTGACCCAAATGCCATTCAAATCCAACCAACATTGAGGCATTTCCTCAAGCTCTGCTGGGCCATCAGGTACAACCCAAATCACTCTGTGGGACCAGGACAGCCGATCCCTGGTACGGGACAGGGATGCTCCCCTGGGAATCCACCTGCATTGCCCATGGGACTCACATGATCTGCTTGTAAAGACCCCAACATCCAAAAAACTCCACATTAAAAGCCTTTAATTTGGGGGTTCACTTCTCCACCTATCTGTTGTCACTAGGCAGCTGCTCCACTTCAACATCTCTCTGATGGGTACAAATTTTCTCCTAGTGTCCAGCCTAAACAGGAAGTTATTTCCATTCATTCTTCTGCAAGTACTGGGAGCTTGTACCTGCTTTGCTCTTCCTCTTCTGGTGTGCATTTGTGCACATAAAATGCCAAAGCCAAGAGCATTTCCTTGTTTAAATCATGTCATTTGTCCTTATTATTTCCTTCCCATATAATTGCATGGATTTGGTGCTGGCTCAACACTCAGAATGTTGACAGCACAAAGTCCAGTTCTCACACTGATCTCTCCAAGTTTTGGGCCAAGCCTGCAAAGAAGGAAATACAGCAAAGAAATTCCAAACGGGGGCCCTAATAAAGGTAATAAAATACCACCTGTCTGTGTTTGCTACAGGGAAGAATAGTGCTGCTTATTAAATCACTACAAACAATTAAAGCAGCAGAGGGGAGGAAGACAGCGCTATCGTTTCCAGCTCCCCAGTCCTCTGCCCCTGGCAGGAATTTCATAAAGCACAAATCTCCCCGCAGAAATCCCTCAGCAATTGATTTCCTACTCGTGGAACACAGCAGGCACACACCCTGGTTTTCCTGACCAGAAAAGGAGAATTTGCCTCGATGCTTTTCCCTCGATGTTTTGTGGTGTCAAATCCCCCTCCCTGCCCCGAAGTGACATGTTTCTGTATGGTGACAACCCTCTTGAGAGGCACAGAGAGCTTTGTGTCAGTGTAAGGGACCCCCACAAGGAAAGATCCCTAATTCAGGCTCCATCTCTGCTTACATGCAGTTCCTAGCAGAAAATTCATTGCATTTCCCCAGAACAGGTAATTTCAAGTGCATTTTTCTCTTGAGCTGTTCTGCCTTCCACAAAAGCAGCGTGCCAGGGATTGCTTTGGAGACCAGCATCAGGAAACATAGCAACACCTAACAGCCAGGACCATCCAAACCCACTTGTCAGCTCACCCCCACATTTCCTGGACTCACTTGAATGCCCAGGAGGGTCTGAAGAGCCAACTGTTTTCTAAGAAATGGTTGTGCAATCAAAAGGTAAATGACAGGGACAACCAGCCCCACACAGGTGCCCCAGGCAGGAGAAAGAGCAGGAGGGATCCATCCCTTACTGACAGAGGTGCAGTTCCAGTGATGCTCTCTCACTGTTTGGGTTGTTTTTGTGACTTTTACATTAAAAACACATCCTCTCAGGAGACAGTCTCATTTAAAACTTCTATGTCTTTAGCTTTGTACACTCAGCCCATTACATTGAAAGATTTTACCTTAATTTCTTCTCCAGGAAAGAAGTAATTGATCTTTTATTTGTGGCACTTTAAATTGGCATGTTGACTACAAAAATCCACTGCTCATCACATCAAAAGTTGATCCAATAGTGCCAATTACTCCAGTAATGGAGATCTTTAGAGGGATGGGTGGAAAGGAACAGGATCAAAATGGGTGGGTCTTCTCAGAGGAAGAAGCAGAATCTGGGAAGACAGCACAGCTTTAAATTAGGATATCTGCTGTGCATGGCAAGACAAAACACAGCCCATTCCTCATCCTGGCTCTGGATGTGATTCAACCCACTCATCCCCAGCTCTGGAGGTGTGGTGGAGTCTGATCCTCACTCCCCTGGCAAATGACAGAGCTGAGCTGATCTCAGCCTGGAATCCCTGAGGGTTGACAGCAAGGACTCCTACCAGATGTAACTCGTGTTTGCAACAAGCACAGCATCCACTGGCAGGGAATGATTTGCTCTTCATCCTTCCCACTCTCCAGGTATTTCTCTAGGAAAATCCTCTCTCTAGTGGGGACAAAGCAGTAGATATGGAAGGTTCTGTGTGCCCCAAAAAGCCACCAGCCTGTTCACCCCACAGCTCTGCCACTCACAGCCACCAGCTCTGCACAGAGCAGGCAGCAAACTGGTGACTGCTGGCACTGCCTGTGGTCTGAACTGGGAACTGTGGATCACCATCAAGCTGCAAGTGTTTTCTAGTGGAAAGCATTTTACCCAGTTTTATTCAAGAGAACCTTGTGATTTTTATGGAGTGAGATGATTTATTCTATTTGTTTGGCTGGTTAACAAAAACACATTACACTGTTCTTGAGAAGAACAGAAAGACGAAGTAGAAGAACACCACCTGCAGATTGTTTATACTTAACAAGTTATCACATCCATACAATACCCTAAAAATTCTCACACGCTGCTGTGAGAAACACTTGCTGTTTCTCTCTGTTTCTGGAGATCAAGGACCTGATCAGAGAGGAGAGGAGGGAGATGAAGGAGGAGGTAAAGAGAAACAGTTCCTATATGGCACCAGTGCGAGTCACAGGCCCCAGAGTCAGGGACCAATATCCCCCAGCCAGAGAGAGAGGGTACACCCCATGGGCTGACCTGTGGCTCTTCCTGTGTGACCATGGGGAAGACATATGAGGGTGGGATGGGAAGCCCACTTCTGTCCTGGCAGCACAAGTGCATCAACTCAAAGAGGGAAACCAAAGAGTTCCACCAAAATGAAGGTAGCCTCAGCCTCCTATGACTGAGTTACCAGGTGTGATCTGTCAGATTCCCTTGAAAGTACCTCTAGTATGTATGCCCAGGAAAGAAATAATAACCAGGATTAGAGGCGCCCTGCCTCTAGCCAGGAAGGAAGAGGCATGGGGAAAACTGGATCTTCTGGACGGTGTGGATCCAATGGCCTGGCACATCAGAGCACAAAAATACAAGGCCTTTGTTGATACAGGTGTGCAGTGTACCCTGATACCATCGGGACATGTGGGGGCAGAACCTGTTTCCATTGCTGTGGTGACAGGGGGATCACAGCAATTGACCCTATTGGGAGCTGAGGTGAGCCTGACTGGGAAGGAGTGGCAGAAACATCCTATTGTGACTGGCCCAGAGGCCCCGTGGATTCTGGGCATAGACTTCCTCTGGAACAGCTTTACAAAGACCCAGAGGGACTCAGGTGGGCCTTTGGAATAGCTGCTCTAGAGGTAGAGGACATTAATCAATTAAACACCTTGCCTGGACTATCAGAAAACCCATCTGCAGTAGGACTCCTGAGGGTGGAAGAGCAGCAAGTGCCAATTGTCACCTCGACTGTGCACCGCTGGCAATATTGAACAAATTGAGATGCTGTGATCCCCATCCACAGAACAATCCGAGAGCTGGAGAGCCGCAGGGTTGTCAGCAAGACCCACTCACCCTTCAACAGTCCCATTTGGCCTGTGCACAAGTCTGACAGAGAATGGAGATTGACTGTGGACTATCGTGCCTTGAATGAAGTGACTCCTCTGTTGAGCACTGCTGTGCCGGACATGCTGGAACTCCAGTACGAGCTGGAGTCCAAGTCAGGAAAGTGCTTTGCCACTCTTGACATTGCCAATGCATTTTTCTCCATTCCCCTGGCAGCAGAATGCAGGCCTCAGTTTGCCTTCACCTGGAGGGGCGTGCAGTACACCTGGAACCGACTGCCCCAGGGGTGGAAGCACAGCCCCACCATCTGCCATGGACTGATCCAGGCTGCACTGGAAAAGGGTGAGGCTCCAGGACACCTGCAGTACATCAATTACATCATTTTTTGGGGGAACACAGCAATGGAAGTGTTTGAGAAAGGAGAGTGGATCATCCAGATTCTGCTGGAAAACAGCTTCACCTTCAAGATGAGCAAAATGAAAGGACCTGCCCAAGAGATCCAGTTCCTGGGAGTAAAGTGGCAAGATGGACGGTGTCAGATTCCCACTGAGGTCATCAGTAAGATCACCGCGATGTCTCCATCAACCAGCAAAAAGGAAACACAAGCTTTTCCAGGTGCCATAGGCTTTTGGTGAATGCACATTCCCAAGTACAGCCAGATTGTGAACCCTCTATACCTGGTCACCCGCAAGAAGAACACTTTCCACTGGGGCCCAGAGCAGCAACAGGCCTTTGTCCAGATCAAGCAGGAGATTGCTCATGCAGTAGCCCTTGGCCCAGTCAGGACAGGACCAGAGGTGAAGAACATGCTCTACTCTGCAGCTGGGAACCATGGCTTGTCCTGAAGCCTTAGGCAGAAGGTGCCTGGGGAGACTCAGGCTCGACCACTGGGATTCTGGAGCTGACGCTACAGAGGGTCCGAAGCCAACTACACTCCCACAGAGAAGGAAATCTTGGCTACCTATGAAGTAGTTCAAGGGGCCTCAGATGTCACAGACATCTTTTCATTAAAATCCTTTCTTAGGATTTTTTCCTGCTGAAGCTGAGAAGTTTCAGCAACAAAGTATAAACAAGGGTTATCTGCTGCTGTGGAATGCAACAGGTGGATCCGTGATTGATCTTCTGTGCATGTTTGGATTTACTGACCGCTCATGGCAGAGCTGGGTCTCGCTCTCTGCTGAGACACAGATCTTTGTTATTCATTCTTTTCTGTTCTTAGCTTAGCTAGCTTTCTGAGAACTTTTCCTTCTATTTCTTTTTAGTATAGTCATAATGTTATATATATATCATAAAATAATAAATCAAGCCTTCTGAACATGAGGTCAACATTCTCACCTCTCTCCTCCTGCCTTGTGACCACCATCACAATTGGTGACCCCTCGTCTGAAGAGGACAAGTCATCACTTGATGAGATCCCAGAGGAGCATTTGCTGCACTGGGTAAACCCTGAATGTGTGGCATTGATTGTTGCTTCACAAGTGACCACAAAAGTGGATTCTAGCCAGGAGCTGAAGAACTGAAGATCCTGATTTGGACAGAGTTCACAGCAAGGCTTACCACAAAGAGAACCATCTGAAAAGCCTCAAGGAAGATGTTCAGAGAGCCTAGCAGCACAATGCAGATGGCCAGGGAGTGCTGGACCCTGGTACAAGGTACTGTTGGTTTTTCCCTCCCTGAAAATGCAGCCATTCGCAGTTTGTGGCTGCCGATGTGGAGGACTTCCCCCATAGAGAAGGAGGTTCGATTCTCCCTTTCAGAGGAGACCCTTATTTCCCTCTGGCAAAAATGGAATGAAGAGGATAGAATTCTCCTGTTGGAGACAGATTTCGATGAATTTTTTCAATGGGCAAAGCTCTTTGGGTTCTTTACGAATGTGATGTATGCACTCGATGTGTTCGTATGGGAGTGCATGGACTCCATTTTCCAATTTGTTTTGGACCGTGGGTTTGGATACCTCTGGATTTATCCAGCATTTAGGATGCTGTTTCCAGTTTTGAAACGGAGAGCAGCTGTTTTTCCCTAGATTGCTAGCTGCAACGGGCTCGCCCCATTTCCCCCAACTCCAGCAGGAGAGGACCCTTTGGAGGGGGATGATCTGCTGCTTTCCAGCTCCCCTGCATCCCAGCGGGGGCGGACACCTTGTCCAGGGCCGAAGATTTTTCTCTGCGTTTTCGGAGCATGCTCAGATGGAGCCATCTTTTCCGCCCCGCTTCTCTCTCTCTGGGGTGATGGGAGTGGGCGGTGCCTCCCTGGCCAGTGCCGCAAGCACCGCCCCTGGCAGCCCTGCAGGCCCCGCCACGGCCGGCCTCCTGGACCCCGCCCCACTCAGAGATGGGGGCGGCACCGGTCTCCGAGGCCCTGCCTGCTGGGCCAGCGGGGCCGCCTCCCTGGCCCGCCCCACAGCCGCCTCCCCGTGCAGTCCTGCCTCCACTGGCTTCCATGCCTGTGCCAGAGAGCTCAGAAACACCGCTCCCTGTGGCTGCGCTGCTGTTGCTAAGCAACGGCGATCTGGCGTCACTTCTGCCGCGACTCACAGCTGCGCCAATGTTGCTAGGCAACAGCGATCCTCCGCTGCGCCCCGCCCCCCGGCTATTTCACTGCTGCCCGTGCACACTCCACCGGAGACTGCGACTGCGCCTTTCACCAAGCTGACCCCAGAGCCAGGAGAAGAAGATGCTGCTGACCCTGTGCTGTGCCCGCCAGCCTCTCCCACAGAGGCAGAGCGCGCGCCTACGCTGCCGCTGCCGGAGCCAAGCGACACAACAGCGGCGTGTTCCTGGGCACCCCGGCCGCCTTCCACTGAGCCAGTCCCAGTTCAGGATGCAGCTGACAATGACACCGAGCCCGCGGGACCCTTAGAGCTGCCTGCGCTCCCAGTGCTCCCGGTGGCAGCTGCCATGGTAGCTCCTGCACCCAGCGTGACTTCCCCCCCCGAATTTTGCGGGTTGTCCCGGGGCTGCCCCTGCGGGGGGAGTTGGGACAGGGGAAGAGGGCGTCAGTCTCTCCTTCTGTGGAGGAGGTGTGGCTCGCCAGCTGGCTGTGAGTGCAGCCCTGCAGCCTGCGTTCAAAATCAGCATTCTCAGCAGGTTGGGGGGTGTTTGTTCGGGGATAGTCCCTTGGAGGTTGCCATCTCTGCTGCCCCTTGCGCGCCCCAGCGGCGAGGGGCAGGTGGGTCCCGAAAGTTCTGGCCCCGGTCCCCAGGCCGGAGAAGGTTGGGGTGGTGCCGTGAGGCAGATGGGAGACGCATCTTCTGCATTTGCATTGCAGAGGCAGAGGGCACAGCGGGAAGCGATCATGGCTTGCTTGCTTTGGGGAAAAATCATTCCCTGACCCAAGATGGAGTTTATGGGGACAGCTTCTGTCTCCCCACTGCCGGCATGCCTCGGTGATTTTGGTGAAAGGAGGCGTTTGGTCACCTGTTCTGCCATTGTTCTGGCAGTGTGGGGCCAGGCTGTGGGAATGCAGAGCCTGCCTGGCTGGTGGGGCCTGGGCTGTTGGGCTCGGGTCCCTAGGCCAGGGCCACCTCCCGGCCTCCTGATGGGTTTGGGGGTTTTGCTTCCCCTTTTCGGTCCTGGGCGGCCTTTCTGTGGGCCAGGGCCCCCCAGGGCCTCTATGGGTCTTGGCCTGCTCTGCTGCTGCTGCTCTTTCTGACAAAAAAAAAAAAAAGAAAAAAAAACAAGAAGACAAAAAAAAAAAAAAAAGAAAAAAAAAACAATTAAATAAAAAGAGTTGAAATAGCTGGCAGCAGCCCTGAAGCATTGATGGGCCAAAAATTTGCTTCACCCCAAGTTGTTCAATAAAGGGCTATGGCCAAGACATTCCAGAAGTTGTCTCAAAATTGTTTGAAATTGTTTTATGACTGTCAATGCACTTTTGATAACTATTGATGGACTTTCCTGCAGCAAGCCTGTTTCAGGACCAAAAAGGACTTTCAGAGATGGCAAAGAGGAACATCTTCAGTCCATGGACTTTTCCTGAAACTCAGCTGCTTGGACTTGAATTTTCTTTGCACTGTTTTTGTGTTTTCTTATATTGTAAGACTGTTTTAGTGATTTGATAGAATTCTATGTTCTACAGGTGAAGAAATTCCCTGTTCATTCCACACCAGCACTTGAGTGAGGTTTTGATTGGCAACAGATAACCTGCAAGGTGTTTGTTCTTTCCTCTGCATGTGCACAGCAGAGAAAATTACAAACATTTTTATTTTTATTTTTAATTAAATAAAGAAAGGTGACATGTCACAGACATCTTTTCATTAAAATCCTTTCTTAGGATGTTTTCCTGCTGAAGCTGAGAAGTTTCATCAACAAAGTGTAAACAAGGGTTATCTGCTGCTGTGGAATGCAACAGGTGGATCTGTGATTGGTCTCCAGTGGATATTTGGATTTACTGACCACTCACGGCAGAGCTGGGTCTCGCTCTCTGCTGAGACACAGATCTTTGTTATTCATTCTTTTCTGTTCTTAGCTTAGCTAGCTTTCTGAGAACTTTTCCTTCTATTTCTTTTTAGTATAGTCATAATGTTATATATATATCATAAAATAATAAATCAAGCCTTCTGAACATGAGGTCAACATTCTTGCCTCTCTTTTCATCTGCAACCTTTGTGACCACGGTCACACTCAGAGTTAACTGGTACAGAAGCACAAGTCCTCCCTGGCACTCTGAATACCATTGCTGGGGTGGATGTTTAAAGGAAAGGTTCCCACTAACAACCACGCCATTGACCCCAGATGGAGCAAATGGATTGCCCTCATCACACAGCATGCCTGTATTGGGAAGCTGAATCACCCTGGGGTTTTAGAGATAATTACAAACTTTCTGGAAGGTGAGAACTTCGGTCTCACTGATGAAGAGAATCCAGAGTAAGTGACAAGGCTAAAGAAGCTCCACCGTACAATTAGCTACCAGCAGAGGAAGCACACCATGCTCTTTTCACTGATGGTTCCTATCACATCGTAGGGATGAACCAGAAGTGGAAAGCAGCCGTATGGAGCCCCAAACGACAGCTTGCACAAGCTACTGAAGGAGAAGGTTCATCAAGTCAACTTGAGGAACTCAAGGCCGTTCAGCTGTCCCTGGACATTGCTGAAAGAGATAAGTGGCCAAAGCTCTACCTTTATACTGATTTGTGGATGGTTGCCAATGCTCTGTTAGGTTGGCTGGAAAGGTGGAAAAAGGCCAACTGGCAACATAGGGGAAAACCAGTCTGGGATGCTGATGAAAGACATTGCCTCTTGGGTAGAAAATCTAGCTGTGAATGTCCACCATGTAGATGCCCATGTCCCCAAGAGTAGAGCCAATAAGGAGCACCAAAACAATGAGCAGGTAGGTCAGGCTGCAAAGATAGAGGTGCCAAAGATAGACTTAGATTGGCAACATAAGGGGGAGTTGTTCCCAGCTCGATGGGCCCACGATGCCTCAGGTCATCAAGGCAGAGATGCCACCTGTAAGTGGGCAGAAGACCGAGGGGTGGATTTAACCATGGACAGTATTGCTCAGGTTATCCATGACTGTGAGACATGTGCTGCCATCAAGCAGGCCAAGCGAGTGAAGCCCCTGTGGTATGGTGGGCAGTGGTCCAAGTACAAGTATGGGGAGGCCTGGCAGGTTGACTCCGTCACACTGCCCCATACACGCCAAGGAATGCACTATGTGCTGACCATGGTGGAAGCCACCACTGGATGGCTGGAGACCTACCCTGTGCCTCACACCACTGCCCGTAACACCATCCTGAGCCTGGAAAAGCAAATCCTGTGGAGACATGGTGTGGGAGGATCGTCGTCCATTTGTCCCAGGTGTCCAAGGGGTTGGGTTTCATACCTACGTATGGGCAGTCATTTGGTGACAGGGAGACTCCCACCAGGCATGTTAAGAGCGGATCGTCTACACTTTCCATGGCCATACAAAGATTGTCTTGCTTTAATGACTTCACCAATGTGACCGAGATGTTTTGTTTTGGCTGAGGGACGATCCAGCTGGTGGTCACTTGGATACGGATGAGGGCGCTGGTAAAGACTGGTAACAATAAAGATGGCAACGGTGGCATCAGTACTCCTGCAGGGTGCCCTGGAGGGTATGGCCGAAAGAATCATACTTCTTCTTTCCCACTGGTTAGTTTTCACTTGTGGATGGTAAAAACACACATTAGTTGACTTATTTTAAGACATCCTTAAATATTAAGTTCCCCCTATAATTCTTACCAACTCCTCCCAATCACTCCCTTCTCTTTTTTAAGGAAAGTTTGAGGGAGGGTAAAAGGAGTAGTTTCAAGAGGGGAAAGAGGGAGGGGTAGGGAAAAATGGTCACTGGTAGAGGGATGGAAAAGGGAGGGGTGTGTCTGCATTTGAGATTGACATGGATGTTATCAGTGGGATATGTCTACATGCGATGAGTGTCCTTGTCACAATGTTTGGATATATGAATTTCTTTTTTCTTCATCTCCAAGAGAAAGCTGCTTCTGTGGCATGGTGGGAGAGGGAGCTGACTTTGTGTTCATTTGAGGGGTCGTCTTCAGATCTGTGTTCTACGTAGGGACTGATAAATCTTCTGGGAATCCACCGGGGTCCAGTATCTCTAGAAACACAAGCATATTCTGTCCCCCACATAATGAGAGGCTATGTCCTTTCAATAATTTTAGATTCATGGTTCTGGTCAAGTACTGGAGGTCTTTCTTTGAGGAGTGTGTACATGGTGTTATGAAAGTGCCTTAAGATAGGGGGATTTGGTTCTTTTTTGAGAGCAATTAATGAAATATATATCATATTAGAATTCATGAAATTCAAATAACGTAAAGTACTTTGCACAGTCTCTCCTTTGAAGTGAGAGAGCCGGGGGCTATTTACAAACCACAAACAGGACGGGACTGCTGTGGAATGTGTCTTGAGCTGTTTTATTTTTCAGCATCAGTCTCATTACATGGTTGTGACAATGCGAAGATGCCAGCAGCTCGTATCCCAAGCAGCCAACCAAGAACTTAATAGTACAACTTAATTTATAAGTTTTTTGACCAATCACACAAAGCAAAAGCATATTGACAGCAGTTCTATCCAACCACTATAAGCACACATACCTTTGGTTAAAACAATGCTTGCTTATTTTGAATACAATACCTGCTTGTAAGCCTTAAAACACAATGCACAGAGCTCCATTATTAAGCTTCAAACTTCCTAATACCTTGCTAGAAAAACTTTTCCGTATCTTAGGGAGTTCTTCTACACAAGTGTTAATACACAGACAATTGTTCTATTTGTCCTTGCTTTTCTACTTTTTAAATAATTTTTCTGCTGATCTATCTCATGGCTACTGCTTAGCTCTAATCACAGTTCTGCTGTCTCTAAAACCCGCCTTTTGCAGCTTTCCCAAAACCCTCTGATTTTGTGGATTCCCACAGTGGAAACAAGTTCAGCTATTTTAAATCAAATGCTCACTGATTTAGATAATATTAGACATGGCACACTGCAAAATAGAGCTGCTATAGATTTTTTGCTGTTAGCACATGGGCACAGGTGTGAGAATTATGAAAGAATGTGTTTTATGAACCTCTCTTCCATTCACAGGAAACTCAAACAACTAGAAGACAACATGAAGAAATTGACTATGAATGATTTGGGCTTGGATGAATGGTTTGAGGAATGGGTAATAACTGGATGATTGAAAGATATCTTAAAGGGAGCTTTGCTATTACTAGTAGTTATTTTTATATTGCTTTGTGCTATTCCATGCATAGTGAAATTGGTGACCTGCTCGGTAGAGAATACAGTGAAAAGGGTTTGGCTGGTGCAAGTAGAAGAAGGGGGAATTGTAGCAATGTATCTGAACAACTTGGCGGCATTGTGCACCAGCCATATTGCTTGTAGTTGTTCTTATCAGAGCCCTCTGGAATTCATCAAGGTTACTAAGACATAAACTGTGCTAAATGAAGAAAGAAAAGGCTGAGAAACAAAATACCAGGACTGCAAGAACTCAATAACAGAGGGCTGTGAACCACCTGAACTGTAACCAGTCACATACTCTGAGAAGTGTGTGCAGAACACAAGGACAAGAGAGAGGCACCAATGAAGAAGAGCGTGATCAGTGTATGCAGTAGGGTTAGAATGAATGAATAAGTGCATTATGTAAACAATAAATGGCTTCTGCTTAACCATACAGGTTAGTAGTATGGGAGTCCTGTTTTCCCACAATGGGTGCCTGGGAAGGAGAGAGGATTGTTTTCCATAAAAAGGAAAGCATTGAGGCAGGAGCAGGAGACAAGTGACCCTTGCAGACCTGGGGCCTCATTACCTCCTTGTCCCTGCTCAGCAGCCTGGCAGGGGCCGCCCCATGCTCCTGCCCTTGGCATTGCCCATCCCCACATGCCAGTGCCCATTCCAGGAAGAGCCCTGAGCAAGGAGGGAGGGACAGGATCTACCTGGCCAGGGGCTGGGGCTCAGGCCTTGGCCCTTTGCATTCCTCAAACACATCCAGGTGTGCTCAGCACCAGAGACACCTTTGCCTTGTTTGTCCCCAGCTGTCCTCACTGCCTCCAGTGTTCTGCTCCACCTGGAACTTGGGGACACTTTCTCAGACAGACTTATTAAACTTTTAGAAACTTATGAATTTCAATTAAACTTTGAGTTCTTGAGAAGTTATTTAAAACGCTCTCTCAGGGACTGAGTCTGATGTAAACAACACCAAACCCCTGAGGGGCTCATTAAAGTCCTTGTGCTGTGTCTGTACTGCTGAGCTTTAAAGGAACAGCTCTTCCCAGGGCCAGCTCCTCTCCCAGCCCAGCAGGGCTGAGGGCTCTGCCTGCGGGCACTGAGGGGACAGGAGCCAGGCAGAGACAGGCTGAAGGCAATCAGGATTGGGAAGACATTGAGCTGAGACTTCACAAGGGGAAACATCTTCACAGCCCTGTGCATGGTGAGTGTGTGGGTGCAGGGCAATGTCCCTTGTGCTCCTGGAGGGATCTCCTGAAGCCAGCGCACCCCACAGCCTGGGGGATGTGTCAGGAGGACTCTCCAAGTTTCTCTCTGGCACAGGAGCAGGAGGAGGAGGAGGCTGTGCTGCAGAGCGGGGCTGCCCTGGGCACCATCACAGGGACAGGGCAGGATGGCTCCTGCTGCCAGGGACGGCTGCAGGGGGTGAAGCTGGGGCTGCAGCCAGGGCTGCCCAGGGCTGTCCTGCAGAGCAGCTCCTGCAGCCCTCAGGGCTCTTGGCCAGCCCAGGGCATGTGCCACCTGCCAGGGGCAGCTCTCAGCCTGCCTGGCAGCTCCCCATGGATGCTGCAGGGGAGAAATGGGAGGTGGAAGGAGCCACCCCCATCAGGGCAGATTCCTCCTGCTGTGGAGATGGTGCTGCATGGCCAGGGCTGCTCTCAGCTTTCTCCTCAAGGGAAAGGAAAGGGGCTGTCAGCTTTGGCTGTGTCACTGAGACTCCTGCACTGTCAGCCTGGGCATCAGCAGATGTGCCTCAGATCTCCCTCAGACAGTGCCTCCTCAGCCTCCTCTCCCTACAGACAGCAGCAGCAGCACCTTGGCTTGCAGCATCTCTGTTTGTCTGGCCTGCCCTTAAGGCCCTGCTGCCAGGGAGATGCCCCTGGGCAGTGCCCTGTGCTGGGAGGTGTCTGCAGGACAGAACTGGGACCCCAGGACTGGGCTGGGCCCTGGCAGCACAGGCAGGGACAAGGCTTGGATAGAGAGAAACAGTTCCCAGTAGGCACAACTCCAGGCAGCATTGAGCCAGACCAACCCTTGGTATCCATTCCTGTCCAGCTGCATAGGGAAAGAGAGAAGGCTTTGAAGAAAACTATTTTTAAACTGGAGAATTCACAAAGTCCACTTTATTTTTCAAGAAAGTTTTAAGTGCAATCATGCTGAAATCAAAAGGGGTGAAATGAACAAAGGGCATTTGTGTGGTTCCTGCAGGTCAGACTGCACTGGGGCACAGGGAGCCCTGTTTTCCTACTGAGATCAGCAGTGTTCAGGCAGAGAGCAATGCTGAAGATGAGGCAGAAACTCAGCAGCACAAACCCAAACTCAAAGAAAGTTTAGCAAAATTCCCTCGCAGGAAAGGCAATGATTTTGAGGGGATTCCAAATAAAATACATAGGACTGACTCAAAGAAATTGGTCACGCTTTGTCAATGTCTTCTTTCAACTGTCCACCATGGTCAGAGTGAAGAAATGTCCAACAGCAGCTCCATCAGGCACTTCCTCCTGCTGGCATTGGCAGACACGCGGCAGCTGCAGCTCCTGCACTTCTGCCTCTTGCTGGGCATCTCCCTGGCTGCCCTCCTGGGCAACGGCCTCATCATCAGTGCCGTAGCCTGCAGCCACCACCTGCACACACCCATGTTCTTCTTCCTGCTCAACCTGGCCCTCAGCGACCTGGGCTCCATCTGCACCACTGTCCCCAAAGCCATGCACAATTCCCTCTGGGACACCAGGGACATCTCCTACAATGGATGTGCTGCTCAGGTGTTTTTCTTTATGCTCTTTATGGGAGCAGAGTTTTCCCTCCTGACCGTCATGTGCTACGACCGCTACGTGTTCATCTGCAAACTCCTGCACTACGGGACCCTCCTTGGCAGCAGAGCTTGTGCCCACATGGCAGCAGCTGCCTGGGCCAGTGGCTTTCTCTATGCTCTCATGCACACAGCCAATACATTTTCCCTGCCCCTGTGCCATGGTAATGCCCTGGGCCAGTTCTTCTGTGAAATCCCACAGATCCTCAAGCTCTCCTGCTCACACGCCAACTTGAAAAAAATTTGGATTTCATTGGTTGGTTTCTGTTTAGCTTTTGGCTGTTTTGTGTTCATTGTTTTCTCCTATGTGCAGATCTTCAGGGCTGTGCTGAGGATCCCTTCTGAGCAGGGAAAGCACAAAGCCTTTTTTACCTGCCTCCCTCACCTGGCCGTGGTCTCCTTGTTTGTCACCACTGGCACATTTGCATACCTGAAGCCCCCCTCCCTGTCCTCCCCATCCCTGGATCTGGCCCTGTCAGTTCTGTACTCGGTGGTATCTCCAGCCCTGAACCCCCTCATCTACAGCCTGAGGAACCAGGAGCTCAAGGCTGCAGTGTGGACACTGATGACTGGATGGTTTCAGAAACATTGAACTGCTGGCCGGTTTCTGCCAATCACTTGTAATAAAAGAAATGTTCAATACTTCTTGTTAGTTTTATTTTGGAGGTTCTTCATCTTTGTTTGACTTTTTAAAATATTGTTTACAAAGTGATGTCATTGTTTGTGCCATTTCACATTTTGTTCCCTTCTCCTTTACTGTGACCCACAGCCTGTATCTAGGAGGAACCGTGCTCTCGGCAGCAACAAATGAACTAAAGGATCTCCCAGCAAAGTTTTCTGCAGACATTCCCTTTTGTTGCCTTCTCTGGAGCTGCAGCAGCAATGTCTGTGTGCAGAGCTGGGGGCAGATCAGTGCTGGCCCAGCAGCTGTGCCTAGCAGCAGCAGCACTTGGTGTTGCCAGTGCTGCTGCTGTGGCCCTGCCCCACTGCCCTGGTGGCCCTGGTGTTGCTGTAGGGCCTGAGTGCTCTTGGGGCCAGGCACAGTCCTGGGGGTGGCAGTGCTGGGGCTGCAGCAGGGACAGGCCATGGGCACTGCTGGGGCAGAGCTGACGCCTCAGCCCAGGGCCTGGGGGCTCCAGGCTCCTTGCCCAGGCTCTCTCAAGAGCATGGCCAGGCCAATGCTCAGCACAGAAAACCCCTGTGAGCAGCCTCTGGCTGGCTTTGGGCAGGCTGGGGGCAAACAGCATGGCTGGGGCTCTGCAAGGGCCCTGGGGCAGACGGGAAGGAGCAGCAGAGCAGGGGCTGATCCATCCCCAGTGCTCTGCACAGCCCAGGGCAGCGTCCCAGAGCGTCCTGATGGAGCTGCCAACAGCATCCCCCCTCTGCAGCCCTGGCCTCTCTCACAGCTCACACAGGTGCCCCATCCTTGCAGGCACACACACGGCAGCACTGGCTCAGCAGCCCCTGTTTGCATTGCACAGAGCAGGGGGAGCACCCCCATGCTGTTGCTGTGGGGACATGAAGCTGAGGGAGCACAAATGCCATCAGCCCCTGGGGCCAGCAAGGGCTGGGGGACACCAGGGAAACCACTCAGCTTTGTCCTGGCCTCTGCAGTCAGCCAGAAAGTTTGTTCCCATCAGCTGGGAGTTTCCTGTCCCACTGCAGATGCTGTTGCTCAGAGCCAGGGCTGCCTGGCAGCCACCCCCAAACTGCCCTGAGCATTTCCTTGTCTCCACCTTGCTTTCTTTACATTTTCTTTGTACAAAATACTTCCCATTGCCCACCCCTGTTCCCTCCCCTGCAAACAGCCCATCCCTGTTTGCCCTTTCCTCTGTGGCCCCACTCCCCATTGCAGTTCCCGATTGGCCCCATGGGAACGTCCGTTGGGGAGCAGGATCATCCTACAAGTGCTGCAGGAATTGTCTGCAGGCTCCTGCAGTGCCTCCTGCTGCTCCCTTGCCAGAGGCACCCCAGGCCAGGGGGGCACATCTGGGCTGCTTTGTCTGGCTCTGGGGCTCCCTGTTCTGGGCAGTGAGGAGGAGCTGCAGAGGCTCTGCAGGACTGACAGGATGGGCTTTGGGGCTGGCAGGAGAAGCTGAGGGACCTGGGCTGCTGGAGCTTCTGAACAGGCGGCCCAGGGCTCATCCTGCAACTGCTCCATGGGTGGTTTCAGAGAATCCCAGAATCAGCAAGGTTGTAAAAGAACTTGGAGATCATCAAGTCCAACCTGTGCCCTGACACCACCTTGTCTCCCCTGGACCTCCTCTTCTCCAGGATAAACAACCCCAGCTCCTTCAGCCACTCCTCACAGGACTTGTAGTCCAGACCCCTCCCCAACCTTGTTGCACTTCTCTGGACACGCTCCAGCCCCTCCATGTCCTTCCTATGTTGGGGGCGCCAGAACTGCAAACAGCACTCGAGGTGCTGCCCATTCAGTGCTGAGCACAGGGGAGGAATCCCTGCCCTGCTCCTGCTGGCCACACCATTCCTGATCCATTGGAGTGCCAGGAGTTGGATGAGGGAAATGGTGGGGAGGGGGTGATGACAAAATGTTATTCATTGTCAGCCATGAGGGACCTTGATTTTCATATCTGTTCAGACTCCATTAGAAGATGCGGGGGGTCAGTATCAATTGGACATTGCTGGTATCAATTTATAAACAGGAATTGAAAAGAGGAAAAAGCAGTTCACTTTGCATTGTTTTCAATACAATATATTCACTTTGAATTAACTTCTGAAGTCTGTCTAATTAACCACAGAAGAATTGAAAATTTAAATTACTCCCAAAAGCATATCTTCTTCAGGTGTTTTGAAAAAATATTTTGTGCTTTTCTCACTGAATTCCCGAACTGAAGAGGAAAGGAAAGAAGCCTCTGAAGGATTAAAATTCATCACCAACCTCCAAGTGGCTGAGGATCCATTCCCATCAGAGCAGCAATGAACAGAAAGGGGCAAAGCTTTGTGGCTGCCCCAGCTTTGGGATGGGCCCTGGGCCTGGAGCAGGAGCAGCTCTTGAGGGCCCCAAGGCCGCGGCTCTTGTGCTGCCCTGGGCAGGTGGGATGGCAGCAGGGGCTGCAGAGCTCTCAGCACCTCAGCCCGAGGGGAGCACGGCAGCCAGGGAGCCTCCTTTGGCCTTGGCCAAGCACCTTCCCCCATGGCTGGGGCTGAGTCCTGTGGCAGCTGCAGCTGCTGCTGTGCCCTTGCCAGGGGCTGAGGCCGTGGGGGAGTGCCCAGAGCAGCCTGGCCTGAGCGGAGCTGTGGGGCCAGAGCTGGTTGGGCTGGGCTGGGATGGGCTGGGGAGAGGCCCTTGGTGCTGCCCAGAGCTCAGGGCAGCTGGCAGAGCTTGCAGGGAGCTGGGCTGGGCTCAGAGAGCCTGGCCCAGAAACCATCAGTGTCCATCTCAGCCTGGCTGAGCGTGCAGGGGCAGGACTCAGGCCAGGCCTCGTGGGGCAGGCATTGCAAACAGGCAAGTGGCCCAGAGAGGAGGCTGCTCTATGCCCTTGGTGACATGGACAGAGCAGGGAGGGGGCCCAGGACAGCCTCTGTCCCCATGTGTTTGCAGCCCTGGCTGCTGAGCCCAGCTTTGGCCTGGGCTGAGTTTGGCTGTGGCCCAGCTCCACCCTCCTGCGGGGCTCAGGGCCTGTTCCCGGCCATGGCCAGCCCTGGCTGCCTCTCTGCTGGCCCAGGGGCCAGCAGAGCCCGGGGCAGGGCTGTCTGTGCAGCCCCACAGGTGCCACGGGCTCTGCAGGAGCTGGCAGAGGCTGCCCAGCAGGGAGGCCATGGGGCACAGAGCCCCAAGGCTGCCGTGGGCACCACGGCACAGGGGCCATTCCCAGCCACAATGCTCCTGGCCTGGGCTGGGCCTGCACTGGGGCTGGGCCACCATGGCTGGGCCAGCACAGGGCCACAAAGGGGCCACACAGCCGCTGCCGGGGCTGACAGCAAGGCCAGGCACACACAAAAATTGCTGAGCATGGCCTGCGCTGGCCAGGCCTGACTGTGCCAAAGGCAGAGCTCAGCTGTCCTTGGGGGCTGCAGGAACAGTCCAGAGCCTAAAGAGCCTCCATGTCTGTGCTGGAGACCAAGGCTGCAGGAGGGAAATGCAGGGCTACTGCAGGATGGGGAGGGCATTGAATTCCAGCACACACCTCAGCTCTCTGATGATCCCAGCACCATGCTGTGCCCTGTTTCAGACCGGAGCAGAGCAGATGTTGACGGGACAGGAGCCCTGCAGGGCTGTCAGGGACCTGCAGCTTGCAAGGTGCTCTGCTCTCCCTCAGGTGCTCTCAGAGAGATCCAATCCCAGCTGCGCACCTCAGGGCACAAGTGGCACTGCCTGTTCATGGGCACACAGCTGATGTCTGCCTGGAAAGGGGCACAGGTTTAAATACCTGTTAAATTCATAATATACAAGCAAATTTTTATTATCTGACTCGCTTTAGTACTTTTAAGAGATGGCATATTTTTCCCGCAAGAAACAGAAATTTGATGGATCTACTGGATTCTTCTACTGATGGCAGGAAAAAATATCAATCTTCTTCTCTACGTTAGCCACCAACATTCAGTCTAATATTTCATGATCCTCTTCCTTCAGATGTTTCCAGCTCTCATGTTTAAATTGCCATGTCTAAGGACGTCTCTTCACTTGACCAGCCGGATCTATGACCTTCCCATTGATCCCAGATTTCCTCCTCCAGATGCTCTCTGGTCATTCAAGTGCCTCTCAATTGACTGGTTTCATACTTTGAGCTTCAGAGGTGTTGTCCAGTCTTTCTGCTGTTCAAACAAATATCACATTAGACAACATTCTAATTGTCATTATATCTATCATAGAATTACGTTTTCTTATGTCTCTGTCTCAAACTGTTCCCATACAGAAATCCCCTGGGGATGGGGGACATGTCAGATGCTGCTGGGACATCACAGAGAGTTAAGGGAAGAGCTGTGATGGTTATTAAACTGTTCAAATGTTCAACATTTTTTTGTTGGCAAGAACCCTTTCTGTGCCTCTGAATGTCACCAGTCCCTGACCCCAAAGGACACAAATCTGCTGGGTTTTGGTTCCCACTGCAGGGGCTGCACTTGGACCTTGGCTCTGCACAGGAGAGCTCTTCATTCCCTTTCTCTCTTTTTCTCCCTCTGGGCATGGAGGGAGCTCCTGACTTCAGTGTGTGACTCGTGTGCAAAGAGCAAATCTGGGCAGATTTGGGGCAGGGAGGGTTTGGGGGGACCTTGGGATCTGTGCTGGGCACAGAAGGTGTTTTCCATTGCTCTGAGACTGTCTGCTGTGGAAAGTGAATTTAATACCAGCAGAGGAATGACTTTTGCTTTTGATAGAGCTGTGCCTTCCCTTGGCTTTGCTGGCTGTCAAGAAATGAACATCCCTCTGTGTCTTGGGCAGCTCCTTCTCCAAGGAAAGCAGGTGGGAGTTGGAGCCAAGGAGCTGAAAGCTGCAGGTGCAGCCTGGGCTGGAGGGAGCTCAGATTTGCACAAGGCTGCACTGCGTGCCAGGGCTTGGATGGGGGAAATGGTGGGGTGGGGTAGGGACAGAGTCTGATTGATTGTCAGCCAAGAAGGGTCTTGATTTTCATATCTATTCCAACTGCATGAGGTGGTACTTGGATTCAGTGTCATTTAGAGATTGCTATTAACATTCCCCTGTTAATAAAATAAATAAAATAACCCTAAACAGGGTTACCCTAAACAGGACCTAAAAAATGTTTTCTCACTGTCTTTTAAAATAAAACATATTCAGTTGAATGCACTTCTGAAATCTCTCTTATTAACCACACAAGATTTGGAAACTGAAATCAAATTATCCCCAGAGGCTTGGATTGTCAAGGTGTTCTCGATGCTAATGAGCCCTGGGACACTGAATTCCTGCACTGAAGAACTGAAGGCTGAACAAGCCTCTGGAGCAGGAAAATTCAGCAGCAGCCTCCAAGGTGCTGAGGATGTCAGCAGCCCCCACTGAGGCCATCCCTGCCCAGAGACCGTGGGGGAATGGGCAGACAAGGAGAGCGTCCCTGGGGCTGGGGCAGCACAACTCAGAGGCACCAGCGGCTCCAGCTGGGAAATGGAGTGTGGAATGTGGCTGGGAAAACCCTGCCTGGGCTGTGCCAAGCAGGACACACAAGCCCTGACTCCCATCCCCCAAACAATTCTCTCAAGGAAACATTTAAAAGGAATTACAATTGTTTGTTTCCTCTGAGTTGGACTCCCTGAAGAAATACCAATAAGAGATTCTCAGGAGCCCAAACCAACCAAACAGCCTTTACTGGCAGCTTTAGAAAATCAGAGAAACTTTGGCAAAGGGTTAATGATAACATTGTAGTGGTTTCGGTTTGTTAATTTAAGATTTTTCCCATCTTGAGATTTCTTAATTAATGTATTAATGAGTGTGGTCGGTTTTAGTGTCGGTTAATTATTTATGTGTTTATTTTGTTGTGAGATAGGATTACGAGAAAGGTAAAGTAGACTTAAAATTTTAAAAGGGTATAAAGAAAATTTTATTAAAAGCAAATGAAAGAAATAAGGTAGTAAGAATTAAAATAAATTCTTTAGAACACTTTTTTTTCTTTACAATTTTTTTTAACCTGACAATATAAAGAAACTAAACTTAAAATTTCTAGTGGTTTACTATTTCTAGAATTCTTTTTTTTTTTTAGTTTTAGGGTGATAAGTTTTTCTTGTTAAGATTATGGAGGTTTTTTACAGGAGGAAATTTTTTTTTTGGTGGTACTTAATTTTGTCATGGATAACAGTTGTCTGGGGAACTTCGTTATTGTGAAGTTGTCTTTATAGCTACAAGCTTTTTTACAGCTTGTTGATGGGCCATGTTGACTTGTGGGGTATTGTTTTAAAGATGAGTTATAATAAAGTTTTTATTATTTACTTTATAAATTATTTTTATCTCTGGGAATAGAGATCTTCTCTTGGGGATACTGAATTACTTTTTTTTTTTTTCCTGTTTAAACTTCTCATGAAATTGCAGGTTTTTTTGAAATTTGTTTATTTTAGCATGGAGGTTTTTGTTTGATACAAATTTTAATTTTTAAAATAGTTTTGTGAAGAAAAAGAGTTTTTTCTTTGTAGTTTATAGGAGGATTTTAGTTTTAAGATTAAGGTATTTTTTTCTTTTTTTTAAATTAGGATTTCATTTCTTCTTTACTGACTTTGATGGTTTTATTTTTTTTTTTAATATGCTTGTATTTTGTTTTTCTTTAACTCGAGGGAGGACTGAAGTATTGAAAGGACTAACATCTGACCTCCCTGTAACTTGTGGTGGAAGTCGTGGTTGTGTTGTGCTACAATTGGTTTTATGGTTTTGTTTTATGTTTAAGTTTTTAGTTGTAAGGTTATTTTGTATGGGTTGTAGGTTGTAGGAGTTTTTTGTTCTAGTTGTGTTGGGGGGAGGGGACTTGGTAAGATTTCAACAGCTGTGTCTTGCTTTGTTCTGGTTGGGGTTTTGTAGCCTCTTGTTTTCCTGTTTGGGAGTTGTTGGGGTTTGGTTTGATTAGAATGGAGCCAATGTGGAGGGGGGCAGCCTGGGGAGGGGAGCAGGGGCTCAGCCCATGGCAGGGTTGCTTGGTTTGGTTTGGTTTGGTTTGGTTGATATGGGGGCCAGGGCCAGGGCCCACTGCTTCTTTGTTGACTGGAAAAGAAAGAGGAGGTTCCTGGGTTTTTTCATCTTTAACATTTGTGTTTCACACAGACGTGTTCAGTATCTTAGTGGTTTAACAGGTTGTCACTTACACGAAAAAGTTTTACTTTTTAAAATTCTTCTCATCTCAAATCACAACTGACATTAAGTCAACATAAAACACTTCTCAAAGCATTGACTTGAGCCATTCAACTTCACAAATTCTAAGCCTGTTCCATTTAATATTAATCAAAATTTGCAGGAGCACAGAAACAGAAGAAGACACAGAAAGAGAACGAGGCAAAAAGATGCAGAGAAGCACACACACAGTTACCAACTCCTGGATTCCAGCAGTGTTCTGATAGAAATTCCAAGAGGAGGTAGGGTCAAGATGTGTGCTTGCCTTGTGGTCAGTCTTCAAAACCACTTGGTCTTCCTGGGCCCTTCCTCCAGGTGGGCCTTGGGCTCATTTGGTCCCTCAGGAGCTGGGCTGGGGCTGCAGAGGTGGCTGTGGAGCATTGCCTATGCTGTGCCAGGGACTGGCAGACACTGCTGGGCTGGGATAGAGGCTCTTGGGGGATTGGGGTTCCAGGGCAGGTCAAGGCTGGACCTGCCCCTTCCTCCCTCACACATGAAATGTTTTGAGCCAAACATCTCCTCCAGTCTGTCACAACAGGCAATGTTGGAAGTGGAACCCCAGTTCTGGCCATGGGCGCCTGAAAGAGAACGGCAGTTCTTTTCCATAGGTAGGAAAGCACAGAGCCCCAGTGTTTGGAAGGCTGGTGAGAGCCTCACAAGGCCAAGGCCAGCCAGACTTGTCAGCAATGGTAGATTTCGTCTGGGAGCAGTCTTTGGATTTAGGGAATTTTGGAGGTGAAAACACAATCTCGGCCATGGACAGCTGGAGAAGCAGGACAGTCCTTTCCCATAGGAAGGAAAGCGCAGAGATTTCCCCAATGTTTTGGGGACAGATGGGAAGTGACCCTTGAGAAACCACTGCAGCCAGATTTGTACTGGCAATATTCCTATGGGAACAATCCCTGGATATAAGGAAATTCGGAGGAGAAATCCCAAATCTGACCATGGGTTCCTGGAGGAGAAGGAGAGTTCTTTTCCATAGGAAGGAAAGCATGGAGTCCCCGTGCTTCAGCAGCAGATGAGAAGAGATCCTCAACAAGCCAGGGTCAGCTGGACCAGTCAGGTGGCCCCTGGGAGGCCAAACCAACCAGATCTGTTCTTTTTTCCTTTGGTTTTATGGGGCCCCACACTGCCACAATGGTGCCTTGGATCTATGGGGCCCCACAGTGCCATAATGGTGACCTGTTTCTATGGGGTCCAGCAGTGTCACAATGGTCCCTTAATTACAAGAAGACCTGCAGTGTCACAATAGACCCTTGGTTCAATGGAGTCCCAGAGTGTCACAATGGCCCCTAGGTTCCAGAAGGCCCCACAGTGTCACAATGGTCCCACTGATTCCATCAGCCCTTGCAGTGTCACAATGGTCTCCATGGTTCCCCAGGTCCCACAATGTCATGTGAGTCTTCTTTTCCATGAGCCTTGCAATGTCACAATGGACCTTTGGACCCTGGGGGTTTGCAGTGTCACAATGGTCTCTTTGGTTCCACAGTGTCACAATGGACCATTGATGACAGGAGGCCACTCTGTGTCACCCTGGAGCTTTGGTTCCATGCAGGCCTGCAGTGTCACAATGAACCCTTGGTTCAATGGAGTTCCACAATGTCACCATGGCCTCGAGGTTCCGTGAAGCTCTGCAGTGTCACAATGGTCTCCTTTGGTGGCCCAGTGTCACAATGGACCACTGATGACACAAGGCCCTGCAATGTCACAATGGACCTTTGGTTCCATGCATCTCTGCAGTGTCACAAAGGACGTTTGGTTTCACAAGGCCCCACAGTATCACAATGGTGCTCTTGGTTTATGAGGACCCCCAGGGTCACAATGGTCTCACTGGTTCCATGAGGCCCTGCAGTGTCACAATGCTTTGCTTATTCCATGGGGCCTCATAGTGTCACAATGATCTCCATGATTTCATGAGTCCCCTCAGTGTCACAATGGCCCCTTGGTTCCATGAGGCTGTCAAGTGTCTAAGTGAAGTCAAATGCTGTTAAGAGGTTTTTTTTTTGCTAAGTTTTGAAGTTTAATATAAGTTATAAGCTAAGTTAAATATTGTGAAGTGTTAGTCCTCTTTTAAATTGCTAAGTCATAGGTTATAATTTAAGTTAAATACTGTTTAGCAGCATTTAACTTCACTTAGATCTTGCGACTTAACCTTACCTACACGCCTGACTGATTCAGCTATCCAAGGCACTCCAACCCCTCGGAGAGCAGCATTTCTGCCACATTTCCCCAGCACAGGCACTCCTGTGTGCACACAGACACAAGGAGTCAGTGCAAGGCACCTGTGAGCAATTCCCCTGAGGGAAGGGAATGCTCACTGTGGATCCTTTGGCATCTCCCCAGAGGGCGAAGGGCTGAGCCTGGAGGAGGGGGGGGGGGATCAGCCCAGGCTCTGTCGTTGTTCAGGATCCCCGAGTGCAGCAAACGGGAGAGTTCCTGGCTGGGAGTGGCCCCACTCAGAGGGAGTCGCTGGCCCAGGAGTGTCATTATAGGACACAAAAGAACACAAGCTCACATAGTTGTTCTCAAGGTGAAGAAAAAAGGGGAAGTTTATTTTCTGACTCCAACATTTAAGTTTTCCAAAAGTGATAGTGGATTGGAGGGTGACAGTGACACCTCTCCAATGACACTGGACAAACCAACAGTCCATCAACTGTCTCCTCCTCCATAAAGGAATGCAAAACAATGAGTTATTTATAGAAAGTGTGTGAGAAAGTTCACTACAAGAATGTCAACATCAGAAGGCTTAGAAAATCTTAAAAAACCAGGGCAACATCTCACTGTTTTCCTTTAAAAAAGAAAAAAAAAGAAAATGAACAATATTATAAAGAAAACATGAACACTGTTCAATGTCCACTTGCCAAGGAATCATCAGAGTGATCACTCTCATCATCTGCATCCGAATCATCACTCAATGATTCCCCTGCTTGATGCCTTCCAGGTTGGTCACGGTTTCCATCTTGCTCATCAGCTGTATTCTGTCTCTGCGGTTGCAGGTCAGGGTGAACACACTTCAAAGGTACCCAGCATACCCCAGTGTGTGTGGAGACACAAGCATACCCGCGCCCCGAAGCGATAAGGTCATAGGGACCTTCCCAGTGTTTGGTGACTAAATTCTGCACCTGTACCTTCACTCAAGGCTGATGTGCCTCGTCCGCAGCCTGCAATGAGAGATGGTGATTCAAAATGACAGGGTTATTTGAGTTCTGTGGCACAGTGAGATGATTGATTGTGCACAAAGCTTTTGCCAACTGACTGTGCGTGGTTTCACCCTGCATTCCCCGTTTTTGTTTTTGAAGAACCTGCTCCAGAGTACCATGAGCGCATTCTACAATAACTAGACCAGTCGGAGAATGAGGGATACCAAACTTGTGCAAGATACCCCACAACTGCAGGAACTGCCGCACTTTTGCAATGCATAAGCAGGACCATTGTCGGTTTTCACAGCAGATGGTATGCCCAGAACGGCAAAGGCTTGCCTCCCGTGGGCAAGGACATCATGGGCCTTCTCCCCAGCGTGAGCCGAAGCCCACATCGCAGAGGAGAACGTGTCCACCGTGACATGCACATACTTGAGCCGGCCAAACTCGGCAATCTGGGTGACATCGGTCCGCCAAAGCTCCAAGGCCCTAAGGCCTCTGGAATTTACCCCAGCCGGCAACGGCGGAGCAAGTGCATGGCAGTCATCACATGACTCAACAATGTCACGAGCCTTAGCTGGCATCAGCTGAAACTGCTTCTGCAAGGTATGTGCGTTTTGGTGGAAAAACCCATGTGATGCCTTGGCCTGCATGAGTGTATCAGGCTGAGGCGCTACCCACGCTGGGTTAGCCAATTTGTCAGCCCTCGTGTTACCTTCCACTATAAAGCCTGGCAAATTGGTGTGACTCCTCACATGCAGAACATAGAATGGATGAACCCGGGCCTGAATGGCACACCACAAGGTCTTCAGTAAATGAAACAAGGCAGGATTACTGACCTCCTTCAAAACGGAATGACCCAACCTCTGTGCGGTATTGGCCACATAGGCGGAATCCATTACCAAGTTGAAAGGTTCCTGGGAAAATTTCCCAAATGCCATGACAGCAGCCCTCAGTTACAATCAATTGGGCTGACCCATCCTCATGAGCTTCCAGAACCTGCCACTCAGATCCATCCCTCCAGGTAACAATGGCCTTTCCTGTTTTCCCTGAACCATCAGTGAAGACAGTGGGTCCTTGCACAGGTTCCTGGGTATTTTTGGGCTGCAAAGGGATTTTTGTAAATTTTGCCATATGCAGTAACATAAGACTGGGCAGATAATAAATGATCTGCCCTGAAAAGTTTTCCAGAGCACTCTGCATGGACACACTGTTTGCAAAGCTCCAGTCAAAATCCCCCATTGCACCGGGGAGTATGATCTTTGCGGGATCCACACCCATCAATTGCAAACACCGTTGCTGGCATTTGATTATCAAGCGAGCAATCAACTCAAACAATGCAGTTGCCGTCTTCTGCGGCAGATGCGGCAGGAAAACCCATTCCAACACATGCAAGGAATCGGACCATTTGTCACTCCATTGGCCAATGATGCCCATGGGATACAAATCTGGAGTGCTGATGAACACAGTGACATCAACGGAGGGATCAATGCGATAAACTTGGCAAGCCGAAACAGCTTGCTGAACCACCTGCAATGCCTGACATGCCTCAGGGATCAGTGTGCGAGCTGACTTTAGATCAGAGTCTCTTTTCAACAAATCATACAGAGGAGACAGCTGTGCATTGGTTAGCCCCAAGTACAGACGTAACCAAGTGATGACTCCTACCAATTTCTGAGCATCATTCAGTGTCTTCACAGAATGCACAAATTGCACCTCCAGGTGACGGATCATCCCTTCCAGAATTTTGATCCCGAAGTACTTCCAAGGTGGTTGTTGTTGAGCCTTTTCTGGAGCCACCTGCAGTCCATGAGCATGCAAAGCATCAAGCAACCGAGGCTGAATCCTCAGCAGCTCATCCTGGGTGGGCATACCGACCAGAATGTTGTCCATATAATGATACAGACGTGCATCAGGGAACTGCTTGTGAACAACAGACAAGGCAGGAGAATTCTGCATGCCTCCGTCAACGTCCTCCATTGGTATCTCTGTGCGGGCTCAGCCTCAATAATCGCTGGCACTGAGAAGGCAAACTTCAGTCTGTCATCGGGATGCAAAGGAATCGTAAAGAAACAATCCTCCAGATCCACAGTGAGGACTGACCAGTCTGGGGGAAGCATAGTAGGCAATGGCATGCCCGCCTGCAATGTTCCCATGCTTTCCATCACAGCATTAACCTTTCAGATGTCTTGCAACAACCTCCACTTCGCAGATTTCTTTTTGATGCAGAAGACAGGAGTTTGATAATAGAAAGCAAACTTACGAGACAATCAATGCAGGTGAAAGCTGCGCACATGTTACTCCTTTAGCTTATTTTTGTAGGTTGTATTAGCACACCTGAGTTTTGTTTGAGCCTTGTAGCACATAGAATCCTTTCTGTATCTGTTATATAGCATATCTTATAAATAGTGATAGCCTTTTCTGTTTGTTTCCCTGGCTTAGATCCCTTGGAAGGGAGAAACCTTGCTAGCTGAGAATATTGTTTAGTTGTTAGAATTGCCTATTTTTGTGTTGCAAAGAGTGTGACACAGTTAGCCCAAAGAATTTTGCTTTTCTAAAAAAATAAAAACAGGGGAGATGTTGGGAATTTAGCTGCTAGAGACTGGAAAATTACAAAGCTGTGGCTAATTCCAAGTCCTGCACCTGTGAGATTGTGTGTCCTTGGGCCTAGCTGTAGTAGGATAACAAATAGTAAAAGAGACATGAGAAAAGAGAGATGTAACGCCTAAGGAATGAGGAAGAGTTCATGGTATAGTTTAACCAATAGATTGCTTGGCTTACAGAATATTCATAAGCTTATTATTTGCTGTATAAGTGCTTGATGCTTTCTTCAATAAATTGGACCAGTGATGAACAACCTGGTGTCCGGGTCCCCTTCCTACAACACCCCCAGACAGAAGAAGATCCCTCCCCCAGAGGTTGGGAGGAGTTGAAGTAACATGAGGCCTAACCCAGGCTGTCTGTCCCTCTGGGTTCGCCACCAGCATGGGCCACAGGCTCACGTAGCATTGCGCTGTCCCTCCCAGACCCGCGACACATGTCCCCACCTGATCCAGGGGCCACTCTGGAGGCCAGGCTGAAAGGGAGAGAACCATGACGTCAGCACCGCTGTTGAGAAGCCGGCAGAGGTGGATTTCTGATGGCGTCGCACCAGGAACAGACAGGGTACACAGCATCTCGGGACGGTCCTTGGTCAGGACAGCAGTCCAGCGAACTTGAGGCAGCCAGTGGATTCAAAGCCACCAGCTACACGCAACCAGTCAGCTCTCCTGCCAACAGAGGACTTAAAAGGAACAAGTTGAGCAAGTCGTGTCCCTTTCGGGATCGTGACAGGAGGGGGTGGGTGTGGAGACCATGGCACAAATCTGCCCTGTGAAATCTGCATCAATGAGCCTCAGGGGCACAATGATGCCCTGAAGGGTGGCACTAGATCTCCCCATCAGGAGAGAACTCATGCCCCCACCCAAGGGATCAAAGGAATCCAGGGGAACCTTGTATATTTTACAAGATTCTAAGACAACTGTTGCTGCGGTGCAGACATCCACACCTGCTGATCCGCGGGTGCTGGCTGCAAGCCGGCAAAGGAGACCTCCATCGGTTCCTGGGTATGGAGAGAAGCTTGCGTCTCGGTGCGTCTTTTCTGCGTGCTCCACTTCACATTTCCCGAGCCCAGTAAAGCCTGGCCATTAACATGAACAGTCCCCTTGCAGATATTGGACATGTGATTCGACCTACCACACCGACCACGTAAGAACATGGGAAATCTGAACTTCTGTGCTTTCTTCACCTGCTTCTTGCCAGCCAGCGCAGTCCCCTGCTGTGGCCGCCCACCCTGCGGTGCTGCCCAGACTGGCTGCCCAGCGGCAGCCACGGCAGCCAACTTCTGACCCAAGAGGATGATGTCCGCACAGGTCTCCGCCATCTGAGAGAGAGTAGGAAAACCAGGCAGAGCCACTATGACCCTACTACAAGCATTATTCCAATTACACCTCACATGGTTTGCAATCACAATCCTCTTTGCCACAGGATCAGGAACCTGCCCCTAATCAGACGCAGTCAGCCTTGCCGCAAATGCCATGAAAGGCTCATCATCCCCCAGGACAATGGTTCCAAACGGCTGCCTCAGAGCAGCCATTTCCAGGGTCTGAACAATCGCTGCAAAGCCCAATGCGTGGCACTGGTCAAGCACAAGGGGATCGAAGCCAACCTGCCCCTGAGCATTTTCATAAAGCCCTGTGCCCAGCAGCATGTCAGTGACATCCACACGCCTAGGGTCCTGCGGCGCCAGCGCAGCATTCTGCACCACCGCTTGGGCCGCCAAACGAGCCCACTTGGTCTCAAAATCATCAAACTGCACAAAGTCAAAAAGAGAATGTGCTACACGACAGAGGTCATGAGGTGTCAGCACATCCATAACAACCCTCCCGAGAGTCTGCATAACCTCAGCAGACCCCAAACCATGCTGAGCAACCGCATCATTGACTTCTCTCTCCAGCTTATACAAAAGCGGTTCATGGGTGTTATGAGTAACACCCCTGAGCACAGGGAAAGCCTGGGGACCTTCCGACAAAGCCACAGCACCTGCTGTGTCCCAGTCCTTGAGCCCCACAGGGACAAGAGGAGATGATTGACTGGGAGCCAGGTCAACACCACTCACCCCTGCACCCCTTGCAGCCAGAGGAGCCCCTTCCATGACCCTGCAGATGCCGTGAGGAGGCAGGCTCAGACATCTCATCGGACTTGGTTTTGGCTTCTTGCCAGAAACATTCGGGGTTCCTCGGACTCACGGTCACTTGGCACGAGGAAAGTGTCCACAAATTCTGTGAGGAAGTGCCACGTCCCTGGGCACCAATGGCCTCCCACCAGCCATGTTGGCATTCACACTAAAGGTAAATACCTCAGTGCCCTGTTGTGCCACAGCCCTGGCAGGGGGCGCCTTGGCGGGCACAGGTGCCAGCACGGCCTGCAAACCCAGTGTGGACTGGGACAATGTGATGGTGGTCACAAGAGTTTTCAGGATGAGAGAGAGACAAGAATGTTGACTCCATGATCAGAAGGCTTGATTTATTATTTTATTATATATATACTACATTACAACTGTACTAAAAAGTAATAGAAAGGAAAAGGTTTATCAGAAGGCTAAGCTAAGAATAGAATCAAAAGGAATGAATAACAAAGATCTGTGTCTCGTCAGAGAGCAAGAGCAGGTCTGCTGTGGGTGGTCAGTAAATCCAAACATCCACAGGAGACTAATCATGGATCCACCTGTTGCATTGCACAACAGCAGATAACCATTGTTTACACTTTGTTGCTGAAAGTTCTCAGCTTCGGCAGGAAAAATCCTAATGAAAGGATTTTAATGAAAAGATGTCTGCAACAGGACGAGACCGGCGCGGGGCCCCTGTCCCTGACATGGAGGAGGGGAGGGGTGCCAAGAGAGGTGCAGCCCGTGGAGCCGCATCAGTGCAGAGCAGCACAAGGGAGCCTGGCACAGCCAAATCCACCCCGGGGGAACCATCGCCATCCCCCGTGTTGGACCCGTGCCTCAGCACACCGTCCCAGGGTGGGGAGAGAGCTCCACATCGCAGAGAAACTCAAACTTCCCCTTGTCCGTGTCTGAGACAGAAGGGGTCCACTGGGAACTCCGAGGGGTACAAGAACCAGACCCCCGCCAAAGATCCTCACACTTTTTCCACTGCACAAGCAGCGATCCCACGTCTACGGTGCAGTCATCAAAGAGGGCCTCCATGAGGTGTACCCCCAGAAGAGACCACTCTTCCTTGGAGAACGGCTTTGCAGAGTCTGAAAAGAGCCCTCGCTCTCGGGCCCACAGAACCAATCGCTCAAATTCATTCCAGGAAATAGAAACCTGTTTCCACTGCAGGGCCCCCCCTCCAGAGATCCAAAATGAGGGAATCCTCCTTGAAACCCACAGCGGTTGCCATTACCCCAAGAACAGCAGGCAAAGCACCAAAGAGGGGTGACAATAAAACCTCACCAGCAATCCAGACTCTGTCTCAGGCTAGGCTGCAGTACACTTTGGCACTCCCCTGATGTCACTAAAGGACAGGAAAGAACAGAAGCACACATTGCTGTTCTCAAGGTGAAGAAAAAATGTGAAGTTTATATTCTGACTCCAACATTTATAGTTTTCCAAAAGTGACAGCGGATTGGAGGGTGACAGTGCCACCTCTCCAATGACACTGATCACACCAACAGCCCTTCAACTCTCTCCTCCTCCATAAAAGGAATGCAAAACAATGAGTTATTTACAGAAAGTGTGTGAGAAAGTTCACTACAAGAATGTCAACATCAGAAGGCTTAGAAAATCTTAAAAAACCAGGATGACACAAGTTGGGCTAAACTTGACCTATGGTGACTGCTTCTCTGGTGACTGCCCCTGCACCATTGGGGCTCACTTATTTCCTTCCAATGGAGACCATTGTGACACTGCGGAGCATTGTGGAACCAATGGGCCATGGTGACACTTAGGGACTTCTGGAACCAAGAGGAACATTGTGACCCCACAGGGTACCATGGATCCCAGGGGCCCCTGTGACACTCTGGGGCCTCGTGGAACCAAGAACATCTTTCTGTTCTCTTCGAACCAAGAACATGTGGCCCAGTCTGGCCTCACAGTCCCAAAGGGCCAGTGTGAAGCAGCAGGGCTTTGTGGAACCAAGAGGCTATTGCTGCATTTCAGAGCCTTGTGGAGCCAAAGGGCCATTGTGATCCTGCAGGGCACTGTGGATCCATGGAGAGCATTGTGGCATTGCAAGGCCCCATGGAATCAGGCAGACAATTGTGACCCTGCAGGGTCTCATGGAAGGAAGGGGCCCTTATGACACTATGGGAAGTTGTGGAACCAAGGGAATCATTGTCGCGCTACTGGGCCCCAATGGAACCAAGGGGCCATTGGACACAGCGGGACTTCATGGAACCAATAGACCATTATGGCACTTGGGGCCTTGTGGAACCATGGAGACCATTAAGATCCTTAAGGACTTGTGTAATCAAGTGACCGTTACGACACCTGAGGGCACCATGGAAGCAAGGAGCCATTGTGACACTGCAGGGCCCTGTGGAACCAAGGGAACATGAAATAGGTGTGGCTGCCTTGTCTTCCCAGGGGTCACCTGACAGGTCGTCCTGACCTTGGAATGCTGAAGGCCATTCCCATCTGCCCCTGAAACATTGGGGCTCTGGGCTTTTCTTTTTATGGAAAAGAACTGTTCATTTTTTCCAGGCATCCATGGCCAAAATTCCAATTTCACCTCCAAATATCTGTGTATTCAAGGATTGCTGCCAGACTAAAGTTGCCAGGACAGACAAGTCTGGCTGGTCATTGACTCCTGAGTGGCAGCACTCATCTATTTTCCAAACACTGGAAAGGGCTCTCTGCTTTTCTTTGTATGGAAAAAAAAAATCTCTCTTTTCCAGGCACAAATGTTCTAAATTAGGACTCCGCATTCGTAATTTCAAATATTCAAGGGTTGCTCCAAGCAAACCTGACAGGACAGACAGGTCAGGCTTGCCTTGGCTGCTGATGGCTGCCATTCATCAGCTCCTGAAATATTCGGGCTCTGTGGTTTCCTTCCTATGGAGACCAATGTGACATTTGAGAGCCTTGTGAAATGAAGGGGCCATTGTGACACTGCAGAGCCTTGTGTAACCAAGGATAGCACTGTGGCTCTGTTTGGCCGCATGGTCCCAAGGGGCCAGTGCAAAGCAGCGGTGTGGGAGTTAGCCCAGCTGTAACTCAGAGTCAGACAGATTTTACCCTGGAAGAACTGGGCGTGAGTTTCAAGTTCTAGGAATCATTCGATTTACTTAGGTTGAGCTTGAGACTTTTCCCATAAGCCTTTAGTATTGTTATGCTAAGTTGTCCAAGTTCTACTCCTGTATTGGTTTATTGGTTACTTGTTTCTTCTATATGGTCATTGTTCTAGTTTTCTAGCACCAAGTGTCTATGTTGTGACTTCATCTTTGTCTCAGGTTTTAGGATACTGCCCCTCATACCGTGCTCGACTTCTCCATATTTATTATTTTTCACCCTGTAATTAAAGTTCTTTTTGGGAAACTCCATCGAACCCACTTCTTTTCATTTTTGCCACCCTAGCCCTGCTGAAGTCATGGACTCAGAGAGGTTTGTCACAGCCACCCTCATTGTGACATTTGGCACCCGAACAGGGACCATGACATTCAGGGCTTCCTGTGTCAGTCACGTCAGCTGGGGTTAGCTGATGGATAGGCCAGTGCTCCCCAGGATTTTGGATTGTGCAGGCCTGTCGGATTCATTGTTGCTTTGTGGGACCTCAGCCCAGGATCGGCAGGGGCAAAAACGGTTTCACCTACATAGGATTGCAGGAGGGTTTGGGGAAATGCAAGACATTTATTGCCTATTTTGCCACTGTGTTTTTACAATATGCACCCAAGTCCCATTAATGATTTGGTGTGCTCTGGTGGCTGTTGCCCCTAAGGTGGAGAAGGAGAAAAATGGGCAGCCAGATGTCCAAAGTAGAAAGGAGCATATATGGATGCTTTAAGTTAATTCTAAGAGATTGTGACAAAATATTTTCAAAGAACAAATTAAAATCAATCATGAGGTGGATCATTAAAAATTTTCCAGATGCCTCTGCTGATGAAATCCATACCACTGAATTTTAGGACTAAGTGGGACTTAAACTGTTCAAGCTTTCGATCAAAAGGGAGCCCATTGCAGCCCACATGCTCCCCATCTTCCATACCATCCTTGAGATCCTTCACCAGCAAGCAATGTCTCAAAAACTCAATCCGTTGGTCACTCCTAACACAGAGCCTCCCCTCAAACATGCCTTTCTCAGACCTTCCACAATGGTCCAAGATGGCAACAGCCTCGTGGTCTTGGAATATCATGCCCTGGAGACTCAAGATGGAAGGAGCCTGAATGTGGCTTGGGAGCCTGTTATGGTTTGGGCCTGGCAAAGCCAGAGCCCCCATGAGTCTACCCTCTACCTGATATCTGCTGTGAGATGTGAGCAGGAATAAGCAAAGCAGGCTCCAACTTAAACATAAAGAAAAGTTTATTAACTGAACTACACACAATTACTAAACTACACTCAATTACTAAACTACACACACACAAAAGAAAAAGAAATCACAAGGAGAATGAAAACTACACAGAAACACTTCCCCCTCCTCCTCCAGATCCCAGTACAATTCATCTCCCAAAATTATCCACACTCGGTCTGGCATCACCCTTTAGAAAATCAAATCTTCAGCTTATGAAGAGTAGACAGAGTCCTTCCTTGTACCACGGACTTCTGGTCACAATTAGCACCGCCCGGAGTCCTGCTATATCGTGACATCTCCTTTCCATGCCAAGGTGCTCTCACCACCAGGCATGGGATGAGGCAGAGGCCTGCTTTCAGGGTGGGCCTTTTAAGGATGCCTCGTCTCATTCCAGAGCACACTCTCATCTCTGGGACCTTTCTCCCCCCCATTTCTTCTATACCCCCTGGGGCCAAGGGGTCTCAACATCGAACTCTCCTGGCTCCGAGCCTCCGCTTCCCCCTGCAATGCAGCCTCTGTATCACCAGGAAACAGTCCATGGATCTACAACAAAAGAGTCCAGCAAAGTTGCCACTCCATCTTCCCCCATTCCTTCAACATTTCTCTTTCTCTTTGCCAGACCCCCTTACTGGCCTGTTTCTTCCTTCATCTTCCACCCTTATCCCTTTCCTAGGAAAGGTAATGTTCCGTGAAGTTCTCACTATCCACAAGGGTTAAAGGCTCTCTCAGGCTGCTGGGCTGCTCGCTGCCCCCCCCTTTCTCCTCCCAGCCGTGCTGCCAGCACAGGATATCAAGTTTCAAGATAACAGTTCCAGCACAGGCTGCATTCTCTCAGTCTCCAAAAGGGGGGGGGGGGGGAATAAACAGGTCGCTCGATGCTCCCCCACCCTTCCACCGAATCCGGGCCTACCGTAGATGGGCCACGTGGCTTTCCCCTCCCCCAGCCCAGCCAGCAACTGGGCCGGGGGAGGGAGACCCAACTCCTTCACACCAGTAATCCCAAGAGGGCTCTGAAGGACAAGAGTCCTGCTTTTAACTCCTTGGGTTTGTGGTCTCAAGAGGCGGATACAATACCCCACTGGTAAAACCAGGTGCTCATCTTAAAATCCGACCACCCATTGGTGACCACAGAAAAAACAATATATCCCAGATGTCCCATTTCCAGTCAAACCACGACAAGAGAGAAAAATGGGGTGAAAATGGGAGGAATAATAGGAAAAAATGTGGGGAAAATGGGTGGGAAATGGGATGAAAAAATAGGAAAAAACCAGGGAAAAATTGAGAAAAAATGGGGAAAAAATAGGAAAAAAACCAGGGGGAAATGGGAGGAAAAAATGTGGGAAAAATGGGGAAAAAATTAGGAAAAAACCAGGGGAAAATAGGTGGAAAAATGTGGGAAAAATGGGGAAAAATAGGAAAAAAAAACATGGAAAAATGGGGGGAAAATGGGGAAAAAACAGAAAAAAATGTGGGAAAAATAGGGGGGAAATGAGGAAAAAAAAAAAGGAAAAAAGCCAGGGGAAAATGGGGGGGGGAATGGGGAAAAAATAGGAAAAATGGGGGGAAAATAGGGGGAAAATAGGACGAAAAAACAGAAAAAAATGTGGGAAAAAATGGGGGGAAAATTGGGAAAAATGGTGATGAAATTAAAAGAACTGCAGAAAAATGGGGAAAATGGGGGAAACCAGGGAAAAATGGGGGAAACCAGGGAAAATCGGGGGGGGAAATCGGAAAAACTAGGGGGAAATGAGAAAAAAAATAGGGGAAAAAGGGGGAAAAGGGAGGGGAAAAGAGAGAAAAATAGGAAAAAATGGTGAAAATGGAAAAATAGTGAAAAAATGGGGAAAATTGGGTGGAAAGTGGTGAAAATATTGAGGGGGAATGGTGAAAAATGGGTTTAAAATGGTGAAAATGGGTTAAAAATGGTGAAAATTGGGTTAAAAATTGTGAAAATGGGTGAGGGACATCAAGATGGAGCCCGAGGACATCGAGGGTGACAATGCCAGCCCAGGAACAGCCTTGGAGACACCGAGGGAGGCAATGCCACTCCAGGAGTGGCCTTGGGGACACCAAGGGTGACAATGCCAGCCCAGGAATGGCCTTGGGGACACCAGGATGGGCTGAGGGACACCAAAGTGGCCTCGGGGAGAACGTTGGCCCCGAGGTCTCCTCTGATGTCCCCAAGGTCCCCAAGGTCTCCAATGTCCCCAGATGTCCCCAAGGTCCCCAAGGTCCCCAAGGTCCTCAGATGTGCCCAAGGTCCCATCATCCCAACATCTCTAATGTCCCCAAGGTCCCCAATGTGCCATCACCCCAACATCTCCAGTGTCCCCAGTGTCCCATCACCCCAACATTTCCAGTGTCCCCAATGTCCCCAATGTCCAAACATCTCCAATGTCCCCAAGGTTTCCAATGTCCCAAACGTCCCATCACCCCAACATCTCCAAGATCCCCAACATCTCCAATGTCCCCAGTGTCCCATCACCCCAATATCTCCAATGTCCAAACATCTCCAATGTCCCCAAGGTTTCCAATGTCCCCAACGTCCCATCACCCCAACATCTCCAAGGTCCCCAACATTTCCAGTGTCCCCAATGTCCCATCACCCCAACATCTCCAATGTCCAAACATCTCCAAGGTCCCCAAGGTTTCCAATGTCCCCAAGGTCCCCATCACCCCAACATCTCCAAGGTGCCCAATGTCCCCAATGGCCCCAACACCCTCCATATTCGCAAGGTCCCCAAGGTCTCCAAGGTCCCAAACATCTCCAGTGTCCCCAACATTCTCCAATGTCCCCAAGGCCCCATCACCCCAGTGCACCTGATGTCCCCAGTGCCCCCAATGTCCCCAAGGTCCCAAAGGTCTCCAACATCTCCTATGTCCCCAAGGTCCCCAAGGTCCCCATTGCCCCAACATCTCCAATGTCCCCAGTGTTTTCCAAGGTCTCCAATGTCCCATCACCCCAACATCTCCAGTGTGCCCAAGGTCCCCATCATCCCAATGTCCCCAAGGTCTCCACTGTCCCCATCACCCCAACATCTCCAATGTCCCCAACATCTCCAATGTCCCCAAGGTCCCAAAGGTCCCCAACATCTCCAATGTGCCCAACAACCTCCATATTCCCAAAGTCCCCAACGTCCTCAAGATTCCCAAGGTCTCCAACATCTCCAACATCTCCAAGGCCCCCAGTGTCCCCAAGCTCCCCAAGGTCCCCAAGATCCCCATCACCCCAACATCTCCAACAGCTCCAAGGTCCCCAAGGTCTCCTCACTCGTGTCCCCTCTCCCCCAGGCTCGTCCCCGCTGTCCTGCCACCCTGTCCTGGCGGGTGACGCGCTGCTCCTGGTGGTGGCCCAGCTGCCCCGGGTGTTCCTGTGGGGCGCCGGTGGCTTCGCGCTGCATGCGGACATCCCGCACGCGGACATCCCGCACAGGGACATCCCACACGGGGACATCCCACACGTGGACATCCCGCACAGGGACATCCCACACGGGGACATGTGGTTATGGGGGTCCATCAGGGTTATGGGGTCATGTGGTTATGGGGGTCCCTCAAGATCATGGGAGTAAGCAGGGTCATGGTGTTATGGGGTTCCATCAGGGCCACGGGGTCATGGAGTTCCATCAAGGTCATGTGGTTATGAAGTCTATCAGGGTCATGGGATTATGGGGTTCCATCAGAGTTATGGGGTTATGGACATCCATCAAAGTCATGGGGTCATGGGGGTACATGGAGGTCATGGGGTTATGCAGTTCCATCAAGGTCATGGGGTCATGGGGTTCCATTAAGATCATGTGGTCAAGGGGGGTCACCAGGGCCATGCGGGGCCACCATGGTCATGATAGTCACCACATGGCCACGGGGACCAACTGGGGTCACGTGAGCCACCTCTGACCCCCTGACCCCATGTGCAGGAAGGTGATGGTGCTGGGAGGGCTCCAACCCCACCCAACCCAAACACCCCATGGTCCCACCACCCATCTCATGGGCCCACTGCTGACCCTATGGGCCCACCACCCATCTCATGGGCCCACCACCCATCTCATGGGCCCACTGCTGACCCCATGGTCCCACCACCCATCTCATGGGCCCACTGCTGACCCCATGGTCCCACCACCACCCCATGATCCCACCACCCATCCCATGGTCCCACTGCTGACCCCATGGTGCCACCACCACCCCATGACCCATCATCCACCCCATGGTCCCACCACCGTCTCGTGGTCCCACCTCACGCCCAGGTGATGCGCTGCGAGGGCTCCGTGGCCACCACCAGCTTCAGGGGCGCCACGCAGATCTACACCCATGTCACAGAGGACATCGGCACCTAGGGGACCTGTGGTGGTGGCATCTGGAGGGACGTGGGGGTGGTGGTCACCATGTTGTTGTGGAGATAGGGACATTCTGGGGACACCGTGGGGACGTTGCTGCCGCCACCGCGGCCTCGTGAAGCTGCAGGGACCGGGGGACGTCCCCTGGGCTCGGTCACCTGAGGGACGCGGGGACATCAGGGAGCGGACACAGCCGGACCTGGGGCCACCCTCACCCCCTGTCCCCACTGCCACCAATGACCCAATGTCCCCAGAGCCACCCTCACCCCGATGTCCCCAAGGCCACCACTGACCCGATGTCCCCAAGGCCACCATCATCTCAATGTCCCCACAGTTGCTGTCACACCAATGTCACCCTTGGCTTTGTGTCCCCTTCTGGTGCCACCATGGCCTCAGTGTCCCCAAGGCCACCATCACTCAATGTCCCCAAGGCTTTGTGTCACCTTCTGGTGCCACTGTCACCCTGATGTCCCCAGGGCCACCATTGTCACCTCAGTGTCACCGCTGCCCTCGTGTCCTCTTCTGGTGCCACCATCGCCTCAGTGTCCCCAAGGCCACCAATGCCCCGATGTCCCCAAGGCCATGATGGCCCCGATGTCCCCTCCCGGTGCCACCACTGTCCCCGTGTGCCCTCCCTCAGTGACCAAAATCCCATTTTTTCATCCATTTTTATTCATTGCCTTTGCTGGGGACATTTTGGGGCCATTTTGGGGACAATTTGGGGCCATCTGGGGACATTTTAGGGACATTTTGGGGACATTTGGGGACATTTGGGGCCATTTTGGGGCCCTCCCAGTTTGTCCCAGTTTGTCACTCACCGTACTGGAATGGACTGGAGGCACCTGGGGGGGAGGGGAGGGGTCAGAGACCAGTACGCACCAGTATGGACCAGTATGGACCAGTATAAACCAGTATGGACCAGTATGGACCAATATGGACCAGTATAAACCAGTATAAACCAGTACGGACCAGTAAGTTATGAACAAAAATTCTGTTGATTTTTTCTGTGAGAAAAAGGTTACCACTGTTGCTGCTGGGGTTCTGTCTGTGTTATGGTAGTTACGAGTCGCTGTTGTTAATGGTTGTTTTTGTATCAGTGAAAGCCCTGGCTGGGGCGAGGTAATGGCCCCGCTCTGAGACAGTGAAGGGTGGGGACATCCCGAACAGCGAGGAGAAGAGACTTTGGGGGGGAGGGATGTGCAAAATACTCCAAGGACCAGCATGCTGTGTGGGACCCCCGCTCCGAATGCGCTGAGAAAACCCCAAAAACAACGAGCCAGCTAAGAGTTGAGAGACTGGAGTGATGCCTGGATAAGAGGAGCGGAATGCTGGGCCTGCAGAGATGCTGAAAACCTTCGTTGTTCCTCACCCTGCGTTCGAGAGCCCCCGGGCCGGGTCTGGGAGGAAGTGAGACTGAGACCAATCCAACATCGGAGGGTGTTGATGCCCTAAAGGCTCCCACGAGGACCGGACCCCCAGCTCTGCCCCTGGTGGACAAAGCTGCGCATGTCGTCCTCATCCTCTGAGTCGCCCTGGGAGAGACGACAGGGACTGCAGCCCCGCCGAGCTGCCCAATCCTGAGCTGATCACTTATAGTAAAGGCATTAAAAGGAGAAGAAGTCTCCTGGCCCTGTTTATTTCAAGCAGCACAAAGTTCCTTGGCAAGAGTCACTCTGCTCCTGAGGGGACATTTAAGGCACACCAAGGCAACAAAGCAACAACAAAACCAAACCAAATCCAGGCAATAAAACCAGAAATGAACCGAGAACAGTCCCTGTGTGTGTGTGAGACACAAGGACAATGAGGGCAAGGATAAAAGGAATATGGCCTAAAAGCTTAACAGAGCCCAAACTTTAAAGGACTTAACTTATTCCTAAACTTTACCTGATCCCGTCAACTTCAAAATTTAGTGAAAGAGCAGCACTTAACAGTATTTAACCCAAAATAAAACCTATGACTTAGAAATTCAACAGAGGAATCACACTTAACAATCCTTAACTTAGCTAATAACTTAAACTTAACAACTTACAAACAGTACAACTCTCAGGAGCATTTAACTTAGTTTAGACCTTGTGACTTGTCCTTACCTACTGATATCTGGATATCTGACTGACTCAGCTATCCAAGGCACTCCAACCCCTCAGAGAGCAGCATTTCTGCCTCATTTCCCCAGCACAGGCACTCCTGTGTGCACACAGACACAAAGAGTCAGTGCCAGGCACCTGTGAGAAATTCCCCTGAGGACAGGAAATGCTCCCTGTGGATCCTTTGCCATCTCCCCAGCAGGCAAAGGGTTGAGCCTGGAGGAGTGGGGGGATCGGTCCAGGCTCCGTCGTTGTTCGGGATCCCCGAGCGCAGCAAACGGGAGAGTTCCCAGCTGGGAGAGGCCCCACTCAGAGGGAGTGCTGGCCCAGGAGAGCTCCAAGGGCTCCTTTTGGAGCGCTGTTTGCAGGGCCCCAAGAGAGGGGCTGCAGTCCCAGCAATGGCTCATCCTGTCCGCACTTGGCACCAATAGCTGGCACCAATAGCTTTCTTTGGCAGTGTGAGAACAGGGATGTTGTGCCACGGAGGGAACAAACACAGTTCCCAGGGCTACTCCTACAGAAAGCAGGAGCTGGTTGGGCAGCAGCAGTGTCTGGAGCAGACAGTGTTTGTGATGAGCTGCAGAGGAGCTGAGCCCAGGGGCTGTTGGCCAAGGCCGAGGCCCAAGGAGCATTTCTCAGCTGGCAGGGCAGCCTGAGAAGGGGAGGGGGGAATGCAGCAGCGCAGGGCCCATGGAACCAAGGGACCATTGTGACACTGTGGGGCCCTGTGAGACCAAGGGATCATTGTCACACTGTGGGGCCCTGTGAGACCAATGGACCATTGTGACACTGTGGGGCATCAAGGAATCATGGAGACCACTGTGACATTGCTGGGCCTCATGGAACCAAGGGGACTGTCCTGACACTGTGTGGGTCCATGGAATGTAGGGATCATTGTGACACTGAGAGGCGCCATCAAACCAAGGGTCCATTGTGACACTGCCGGGAGTCCTCAAACTGTGGAGACCATTGTGACACTTTGAGGTGTCATGGAACCAAGGGGCCATTGTGACACTGCAAGACTCCACGGAGCCAAGGGTCCAAACTGTGACATTGCAGGGCCTCATGGAACCGTGGAGAGATCATTAGGACACTTCACAGCCTCATGGAATGAAGGAGACCATTGTGACACTGAGGGGCACCATGGAATCATGGAGACCATTGTGACACTTTGGGGCCCCATGGAATAACCAAAGCATTGTGTCACTGTGAGTCCTCATGGAACCAGTGAGGCCATTGTGACCCTGGAGGTCACCAGAGAACCAAGAGGATCATTGTGATACTGTGGGGCCTCGTGAAAACAAGAGGCCTTTGTGACACTGCAGGGCTGCCTGGAACCAAAGGTCCGGTGTGACATTGCAGGCCCTCATGTCATCAATGGTCCATTGTGACACTGTTGAGCCAAAGGAGACCATTGTGACACGGCAAACCCTCGGGGTCCTAAGGTCCATTGTGACATTGCAGACCTCATGGAACAGTGGAGTCATGCAACATTGTGGGGCCTGGGGAACCATGGAGAGCACTATGACACTGCAAGGCCTTATGGAATCAGTGGGAGAATTGTGACACTGCAAGGCCTCATGGAATCAGTGGGACCATTGTGACACTGCAAGGCCTCATGGAATCAGTGGGACCATAGTGAGACTTCAGGGCCTTGTGGAGCCGAGGGGACATTGTGACACTGCTGGGCCCCATGGAAACAAGACACCAATATGTCACTGATATTTTTTCATAAAAGTCCTTTCTTTGCATTTTTCCTCTTCTGGGAAGCTGAGGCCCCAGAAGAAGAATGTAAACAATTGTTATCTGCTGCTGTGGAATGTAGCAGGTGCACCTATGATTGGCCCATGGTCCATGTTTACAATTAAGGGCCAATCAGGACCAAGCTCTCTGGGACAGATTCACAGAGAGCTCTCTTGTTTATTGCTATTCCCATTCTTTTCTTAGCTTAGCAGCTTCTGAACTTTTCTCTCTATTCCTTTCAGTATAGTCATAATGTATTATATATCATGAAGTAATAAATCCAGCCTTCTGATCATGAAGCCAAGATTCTCGTCCATCTCTTCACCCCTGAGGAACCCTTGCAAAGCCATGTAACACCATTATGGCACTGTGGGGCCTCATCCAAGGCACCATTGTGACACCATGGAGCCCCACAAAACCAAGGGAAGATGGAACAGATCTTGCTGGTTTGGCCTCCCAGGGGCCGCCTGACTGGTCCAGCTGACCTTGGAACATTAAGACTCTCTTGTCATCTGCTTCTGAAACACTGGTACTCCGTGCTTTCCTTCCCAATGGAAAAGAACTGTTCTTTTCCGCCAGGCACCCATGGCCAGAATTGGGATTTCACCTCCAAATTTCCCTATATCCAGAGATTGTTCCAATAGGAATATTGCCAGGACAAGTCTAGCTGCCAGTGGTTTCATGAGGGTCACTTCCCATCTGTCCCCAAAATACTGGGGAAGGCTCCATGCTTTCCTTCCTGTGGAAAGAACTGTCCTGCTTCTCCAGCTGCCCATGGCCAAGACTGGCCTTCCACCTCCAAAATTCCTTCAGTTCAAAAATGCTCCCAGACAAAATCTGCCCTTATTGACAAGTCTGCCAGGCCTTGGCCTTGTGAGGCTCTCAGCTGCCTTCCAAACACTGGAGCCCTGCGTTTTCCTTCCTATGGAATAGAACTTTCCTTCTCCTCCAGGCATTGGGAATTCACCTCCAACATTCCCTGTTGTGAGAGACTGGAGGAGACTGTTGGCTCAAACCATTTTTGCACAGGGGAGGAAGGGCAGGTCCAGCCTTCCCCTGCCCTGGAACTCCAATGCTGCTGTGCCCTGGAACCCCAATCGCCCCAGAGCCTCTCTCCCAGCCCAGCAGTGTCTGCCAGTCCCTGGCACAGCACAGGCAATGCTCCACAGCCACCTCTGCAGCCCCAGCCCAGCTCCTGAGGGACCAAATGAGCCCAAGTCCTGGGGAAGGGCCCAGGGAAACCAAGGGGTATTGAAGGCTGACCACAAGGCAAGCACACATCTTGACCCTACCTCCTCTTGGAATTTCCATCTAAACACTCCTGGAATTCAGGACTTGGTAGCAGGGTGGGTGCTTCTGTATATGTTTTTTGTTTTTCTCTTTCTGTGTATATTTCTTCTATTTCTGTTCTCTTGCAAATCTTGAGTAACTTAAAACTGCACAGGCTTAGAGTTTGTGAAGGTGAATGGTCCAATTTAAAGCTTTGATAAGTGGGTTTGTTTTTTTTTCCACTGAATGTCATATTAAACCATTTGCCAAGTTTCCATAATTTTCTAATATAACTAGTAAAAGCTGTCTTGTTCTTTTGAGCTCCTGATGATCTCTTGTCAGAATTTCTGCACTGCATCCAACTCAGAGGAAACAAACAATTGCAATTCCTTTTAAATCTCTCATTGAGAAAGTTTTTTACTGGATAGGAGTCAGGGCTTGTGTGTCCTGCTTGGCCCAGCCCAGGCAGGGCTTTCCCAGCCACATTCCACACTCCATTTCCCAGCTGGAGCCGCTGGTGCCTCTGAGTTGTGCTGCCCCAGCCCCAGGGATGCTCTCCTTGTCTGCCCATTCCCCCACGGTCTCTGGGCAGGGATGGTCTCAGTGGGGGCTGCTGACATCCTCAGCACCTTGGAGGCTGCTGCTGAATTTTCCTGCTCCAGAGGCTTGTTCAGCCTTCAGCTCTTCAGTGCAGGAATTCAGTGTCCCAGGGCTCAATAACACTCCAACACCTTACAAAACAAGCCTCTGCGAAATAATTTTATTTCAGTTTCCAAATAATTTGTAGTTACGTAGATCCCAGTAGTGTATTCAAAGTGAATACATTATATTTAAAAAGACAGTGAGAAAACATTTTTTAGGTCCAATTTAGTTTTGTTTTCCTGTTAATTCATTGATATATGCAATCTCCAATTGACATTGAATCCAAGTACCTCCTCATGCAGTTTGTATAGAGATGAAAATCAAGACCCTTCATGGCTGACAATCAATCAGACTCTGTCCCTACCCCCACCCCACCATTTCCCCCATCCAAGCCCTGGCACTCAGAGCAGCCTTGTGCAAATCTGAGCTCCCTCCAGCCCAGGCTGCACCTGCAGCTTTCAGCTCCTTGGCTCCAGCTCCCACCTGCTTTCCTTGGAGAAGGAGCTGCCCAAGACACAGAGGGATGTTCATTTATTGTCAGCCAACGAAGCCAAGGGAAAGCACAGCTCCATCAATGCAAAAGTCATTACTCTGTGGGATATTGAATCCACTTTCCACAGCAGACAGTCTCAGAGCAATGGAAAACCTTCTGAACCCAGCACAGATCCCAAGGTCCCCCCAAACCCTCCCTGCCCCGATTCTGCCCAGATTTGCTCTTTGTACACATGAGTCACACACTGAAGCCAGGAGCTCCCTCCATGCCCAGAGGGAGGAAAAGAGAGAAAGGGGATGAAGAGCTCTCCTGTGCAGAGCCAAGGTCCATGTGCAGCCCCTGCAGTGGGAAACACAACTCATCAGGTTTGTGTCCTTTGGGCTCAGGGCCTGGTGACACTCAGAGGCACAGAAAAGTTTCTTGCCAACAAACACACGTTGAACGCAGTCTCACTTCCACAGCCACTGGAGCTGACCGGCTGGCTAGCCGCTCCTGGAGTGACCGGTGGAGACTATGAATCCCACCACTCCCAGGTTCTCGGCAAGAACCCCTGAGTAGTGACTCCGTCTGCCATGTGGTGATGCAGGCGAGAGCAGGACTGCGAAGAACTGAGGTAATGGAATGAAGGAGTGGACAAGAGTGTGGATGCCAAGGCGCCTTTTTAGCCCGGGTGGGGCCAGTGACGGTGTCAGGTAAAAACTGTTAGGGAGGCACTTAAAAAGGGGATGGGGGCAACAGAAGAGACACGAGGGGCCAATGAGCAAAACCCAGGGGAGCAGCGAGGGACACAACTGAACCAATAGGAAGGGCCCAGAGGAGAGAAAAGGCTGAAGGGAAAAATCATATTCTAGGTGAGGGATGATTGACACAGAAGATTCTCGACATGAGAGGTGACGGTTACAGTGATTGACAGGCAACAGGTGGGAGAAACAAACCATTAGGAGGGAGAACATGGAGGGAACCGAGGGTCAAATCAAATTATTAACTTATAAAAAAGAACCAACTTTACAATAAACCCATATAAAACACACACAATGCTACAGTCGAACATTTGAACAGTTTAATATTCCTCACAGCTCTTTCCTCAGCTCTCTGTGATGTACCAGCAGCATCTGAAATGTCCCCCATCCCCAAGGGATTTCTGTACATAACAGTTTTAGGCAAAGACATAGGAAAAATTAAGTGATAGATATAAACACAACTAAGATGTTGACTAACATGATATTTATTTGAACTTCAGAAATATGGGGCAACTCTCTGCAACTAAAAGCATGAAACCAGTCATTTGACAGGCACTTGAAAGACCAGAGAGCATCTGGAGGAGGAAATCAAAAACCAACAAGGTGGGCATCGATCCAGCTGCTCTAGTGAAGGGGCATCCTTAGTCATGGCCATCTAACCAGGAGAGCTGGAAACACATGAAGGAAGATTGAGAGGAAGTAATACACTGGATATTGGTGACACAAGTCCACAGGAAGATCAGTACTTTTTCTTCTGCCATCATTACACTTCCAGGAAGTTCCTGTTCCTGGTGGGAAAAATTTGTCATGGCTTAAAAGTACTCAAATGACCCAGGTAACAAAGATCCATTTGTATATTAGGAAACTAACAGGTATTAAAACCTGTGCCACTTTCCAGACAGACATCAGCTGTGTGCCCATGAACAGGCAGTGCCACGTGTGCCCTGAGGTGCCCAGCTGGAACTGGATCTCTCTGAGAGCACCTGAGGGAGAGCAGAGCACCTTGCAGGCTGCAGGTCCCTGATAGCCCCGCAGGGCTCCTGTCCCATCAACATCTGCTCTGCTCCAGTCTGAAACAGGGCCCAGAATGGTGCCGGGATTGCCAGAGAGCTGAGGTGTGTGCTGGAATTCAATGCCCTCCCCATCCCGCAGCAGCCCTGCATTTCCCTCCTGCAGCCTTGGTCTCCAGCACAGCCATGGAGGCTCTTTGGGCTCTGGACTGTTCCTGCAGCCCCCAAGGGCAGCTGAGCTCTGCCTTTGGCACAGTCAGGCCTGGCCAGTGCAGGCCATGCTCAGCAATTCCCTCTGTGTGCCTGTCCTTGCTGTCAGCCCCGGCAGCGGCTGTGTGGCCCCTTTGTGGCCCTGTGCTGGCCCAGCCATGGTGGCCCAGCCCCTGTGCAGGCCCAGCCCAGGCCAGGAGCATTGCGGCTGGGAACGGCCCCTGTGCCGTGGTGCCCACAGCAGCCTTGGGGCTCTGTGCCCCATGGCCTCCCTGCTGGGCAGCCTCTGCCAGCTCCTGCAGAGCCCGTGGCACCTGTGGGGCTGCACAGACAGCCCTGCCCTGGGCTCTGCCGGCCTCTGGGCCAGCAGAGAGGCAGCCAGGGCTGGCCATGGCCGGGAACAGGCCCTGAGCCCCGCAGGAGGATGGAGCTGGGCCACAGCCAAACTCAGCCTAGGCCAAAGCTGGGCTCAGCAGCCAGGCCTGCCAATGCATGGGCACAGAGGCTGGTGCTGGCAAATGTCCTGGGCCCCCTCCCTGCTCTGTCCATGCCACCAAGGGCACCGAGCAACCTCCTCTCTGGGCCACTTGCCTGTTTGCAATGCCTTGCACAGGCGCTGGCCCTGCCCCACAAGGCCTGGCCTGAGTCCTGCCCCTGCACGCTCAGCCAGGCTGAGATGGACACTGATGGTTTTTGGGCCAGGCTCTCTGAGCCCAGCCCAGCTCCCTGCAAGCTCTGCCCGCTGCCCTGAGCTCTGGGCAGCACCAAGGGCCACTCCCCAGCCCATCCCAGCCAGCTCTGGCCCCACAGCTCTGCTCAGGCCAGGCTGCTCTGGGCACTGCCCCACGGCCTCAGCCCCTGGCAAGGGCACAGCAGCAGCTGCAGCTGCCACAGGACTCAGCCCCAGCCATGGGGGAAGGTGCTTGCCCGAGGCCAAAGGAGGCTCCCTGGCTGCCCTGCTCCCCTCGGGCTGAGATGTTGAGAGCTCTGCAGCCCCTGCTGCCATCCCATCTGCCCAGGGCAGCACAAGAGCCGTGGCCTTGGAGCCCTCAAGAGCTGCTCCTGCTGCAGGCCCAGGGCCCATGCCAAAGCTGTGGCAGCCAAAAAGCTGTGCCAATTTCTGTTCATTGCTGCTCTGTTGGCAATGGGTTCTCAGCCACTTGGAGGTTGATGATGAATTTTATTTCTCCAGAGGCCTCTTTTTTCTTGAGGTCTTCCGTTCAGAAATTCAATGTAAAAGGTTAATAAATATTTGTTCCAAACACGCCTGAACAAGAAAAACCCTTGGGAATGATCTAAGTTTTCAAGTGTTCTTTGGGTAATTAGACAGATTTCAGAAGTCTATTTAAAATGAATATACTGTATTTAAAACAATGCAGAGAGAATTGTTTTTTCCTGTTTTCTTATTTTGTTCATAGATTGATAGCAGCAATGTTCAATTGATATTGAACCCCAGCACCTCTTCATGCAGTCTGAACAGATATGAAAATCCAGACCCTTCATGGCTGACAATCAATCACACTTTGTCTCTATCTCCTCCCCACCCTTTCCCTCATCCAACCCCTGGCACTCAGAGCAGCTGAGGAATGGAATCACATCCAGGGGTGTCCCAAGGGCTCAGAACTGGGGCTAGGTCAGTTCAATCTCTTTATTGCTGATCTGGATGAGGCCATCGAGAGTACCCTCAGTCAGTTCCCAGGTGAGCCCAAGCTGGGTGGGAGTGTGGCTGTGCTGGAGGGCAGGAAGCTCTGCAGATAGATCTGGGCAGGATGGAGCCATGGGCCCAGGACAATTGGATGAGGTTCACCAAGGCCAATGGCCGGGTCCTACCCTGGTCTTACAACCACCCCAAATCCCTGGCCCTACCCTGTCCCTGATCCCCACAGCCTGTCCTGTTTTCTTCACCCCTGCATTGCCAGGGACTTTGTGGGATAAGGGAACTCTGCTCTGGCTATGGAGGGAGGTCCAAGTTCCACCACTGGAGTGGGAACCACAACTCACCATGTTTGTGTCATTTGGGGGGTGTGGAACTAGTGACACTTTGAGGCACAGAAAATTTCTCTTCATGGCAAACAGGCCCCAGTTGAACAGGACACCATTTCATAACAATCACAATCCTCCCTCAGATATGTGCAACGTCCCAGCAGCATCTGATGAGTCCACCATTCACAGGTGATTTCTATACTAAAATTAATTTCAAACAAAAGAACAATTAAGTTATTGTATCAGGATGCTTGTCCTGGAGTGGGTGCAAAACAGCTCCAACAATTCCTGATTTGCTAAGCTGTCAGTGGTGGATGGAGATGGGAGGTCAGGCTGCTCTTGGTGTTGAGGAAATGCTGAAAGCAGCCTGACTCATTTCATCTCCTCATGCCCTGGCTGATGTCTCCTCTTTCCCCTTCCACCCATTGGCTTTTGTCTCCCATAAGCCCCCCTGTGAAGAGCCTGGCTCTGTGTTCTCCATCCCCTCCTCGCTGGCACAGCCAGGCTGGGATGAGGAGCCCCTCAGCCTTCCCTGCTCCGGGATGGACAAGCCCAGCTCCTTCAGCCTCTGCTCACAGCCCAAGGGCTCCAGCCCCACCTTGGAGGCCCTTCCCAGACCCTGCTCCAGCTGCCAGACATCTTTCCTGCCATGGGCAACCCAATCCAGGTCACAGTGACCTGGATAATCCACGTCCTTGATGTTCTGGTCACACAGCCCTGGCCCCTTGTCCCCATGTCAGGCTCTGGGGTGGATCCTGTGGAACATCCTTTGGTGGAGTCTGGCTCCAGGTGGGCTGGGGGGATCCCGGGGGACAGGGACCCTGCTGGGCATGGACAGCATTGGACTTGTTGGGAGAAACTGTGAGGGGGAGCTGGGGCAGAGTGACCAACCCGGTGACCTCACACAGCCCTGCCAGGATGTCACACAGCTCCTCTGGGATGTCACAGCCTGCTCTGTGATATCACAGCCCATTCTCTGTGGGATCTCAGCACCTCAGGATGGAGGTGCAGAGAGGCCGAGACCACCCTTGGGGGGCTCGGGAATCCTGGAATGTTGCCAGAAGTGTCTGGTGGCAGGATTTTGATCCTACACAGGAGATGAGACCTGTATGAGGACTGGGAGGATTCCACTGGGTGAATGGTGAAGGGATAAGTTAGTTAGAGTGTAAAACACAGGATTTAGGATTTTGGTACAGGGGGGTCTAAAGAAGTAAGATGGAGGAATTGGGGCGTGTCCTGTCCTTCTTCTTCTTCTTCTTGGCCTCCATCTTCTGTGGTGGTGGTGGCACTTTGGGATTGGTCATTACTAAAAGTGCACCGGTTAATAAGAGTAGAAGGTATTGGAGTAAAATGATAAATATTGTACACGTAACTTAGGGTATAAAGATAAGTGACCGCCCGGGGGCTTGGGGAGTGTGCCCATGGCTGACTTGCTGTGCAGACCTCTGTCGGGCTGAAAGAAAATCTTTTAGATAAACAATTAATAAACACCGAGACCGAGACAAGATCAGAAGTCTCTCCTCGTTCTTTGAAGCGTCGGCTCTCCAAGGCCATCCCTGGGCCTTTCCAGGCCACCTAAACAGCAACAGCCAGAAAACCCTGCAATTCTCCAATGTCACACAGCTGATCTCTGATGGTTGGTCACAGCTGGTAACAGCCAACTCTGTGATGTCACAGTCTGCTCTGTGATGTCAGACATCTGCCCTCTGATGTCACAGCTGGCTCTGTGATGTCACAGGGGCAGTATATGATGTCATAGCTGCTCAAACACCTCACATAACCCGCTCTGTGATGTCAAAGCCCACTCTGTGACCTCATGTTACCAGATGATAAATTGTCTCCACCAGGTGAGCTGACACCTGGACCTTGTTCTCCAAAACCCCAGGCTTATGGAAGCCACACAATGCCCATTGTGTGAGAAGGGGAACTAGAAGTTCAGCAGCCTCAGTGTCCTGCCAGCTCAGCCAGGCCCTCTGGAACATTGGGGTCCATGACTACCAGGGACCACCAGAGAGACCCCAAGACAGAACAACACATGGGTGAAGGGGAGGGGAAATAGGTGAATGATTTTAGGGAAACCATTATCATATTTATGTTTAGTCTGGGACAATCAATGAATATGTGTGCAATATACAGAATATAAACAGAAACTTTCCTTTACTCAGCCTGCAGGGCTTTGGGAGGAGCTGTCCCCCGTGCATCCCCCTGAATAAATAATGATGCTTTTTAATGCTGCATTGGTGTAAAGGAGTTCTCTATTTTACTGATTTTTGGTAACACTCCCACTGCCAAGAAAAGTTCTGTCTGCTGCTGTTCACAAACAGAGAAGGGCTGGTGGCAGATGTGAGGCTTGGAGGTTGCCTGGGGCACAGTGACCATGAAATAATTAAGGTTTCAATGTTCTGGAAAAGAAGCGGGGGCAGCAACAAAACTTCTACAATGGAATTAGGAAGAGCAGACTTTGGCCTGTTTAGGATGCTGATTTTGGGAGTACCAAATCAGGTCCTGATTTTTTTTAAGGAAAACATCCATTAAAAACAAATGGGTCCATGAAGGATGGACACATTTCAACGAAGTAATCTTAAGGGGGAAGGAGCAGCCTGTCTCAATGTGGCAAAAGATGAGCTAGTGCGGAAAATTACTGGCCTGGCTGGCCATGGAGATTTTGTGGGAACTCAAGGGTAACAAGAGGAGCATCAACTTTGGACAGAAGGTCAAGCAGCTTAGGAAATGTTTATGGATGTTGTGAAGTCGTGCAGAAAAAAAGTCAAGAGGTGAAAGCTCAATTAGAGGTTAACCTGACCAGTTCTGTGAAAAAAAATAGACAATGTTTCCACAATTAAATTAATAGCAAAACATGGGGTAAGGAAAACCTCTACTCTTTATTGGATGCAGTGGGGAATATAGTAACTAAAGATAAGGAGAAGGCAGAGCTACTTAACATCTTGTTTCTCTCAATTTTCGATATTAGGGCAGGCTGTCATCAGGACAAGTGCTCTGCTGAGCTGGTAGATGGGCACATGGAGCAGAACAGCCCCTGGAATCCAGGAGGAAGCAGTTGGTGACCTGCTTAGCCACTCAGATGCTCACAGGTGTGTGGGATCAGATGGGATCCATCCCAGGGGGATGAGGGAGCTGTGGATGAGTTCCCCAAGCTGCTCTCCATCATTTACCATCAGTGCTGGCTCACCAGGGAGGTCCCAGAGCACTGGAGGTGCCAGTGTGAGCCCATCCCCAAGAAGGGCTGGAAGGAGGAGCTGGGGAACTCCAAGCCTGTCTGCCTGACCTGGGTGCCCAGCAAGGTTATGGAACAGATCACCTTGAGTGTGAGTGCCATCACAGGGCACCCACAGGATGGCTGAGGGGTCAGAGCCAGCCAGGGTGGATTTCAATGTCTGCATGGAATGGTCTGGATGAGGGGATTGTGTCCAACATCAGCAAATCCGCAGATGACACCAAACTGGGTGTGAGTTTGGATCTGATAGAGGATGGAAGTAGGAGGGCTCTGCACAGGGCCCTGGACAGGCTGGATCCAGGGCCCAAATCCAACCAGGTGAGGTTTAACAAGTCCAAGTGCCAGGTCCTGCAATTTGGCCACAACAACCCCTGCAGCGCTACAGGCTGGGGACAGAGTGGCTGGAGAGCAGCCAGGCAGAAAAGGACCTGCAGGGACTGATGGACAGCAGGCTGGACAGGAGCCAGCAGTGTGCCCAGGTGGGCAAGAAGGCCAATGGCTCCTGGTCTGTATCAGGAATGGTGTGGCCAGCAAGAGCAGGGCAGGGATTCTTTCCCTGTGCTGGGCACTGGTTGGGCAGCACCTCGAGTGCTGTGTCTAGTTCTGGGTCCCCTGGGGTGGGTAATTAGAAGAAATTTGTATCAGGAAGAGTAAAGAAAGCCAAGGTGAAGCAAGGGAAATGCTCAGGGCATTTTGGGAGTGGCTGCCAGGAAGCCCTGGCTCTGAGCAACAGCGTCTGCAGTAGGACAGGAAACTCCCAGCTGATGGGAACAAACTTTCTGGCTGACTGCAGAGGCCAGGACAAACCTGGGTGGTTTCTCTGCCATCCCCCAGCCCTTGCTGGCCCCAGGGGCTGATGGCAACTGTGCTCCCTCAGGTTCATGTCCTCACACCAACAGCATGGAGGTGCTCCCTCTGCTCTGTGCAATGCAAACAGGGGCTGCTGAGCCAGTGCTGCCGTGTCTGTGCCTGCAAGGATGGGGCACCTGTGTGAGCTGGGGGAGAGGCCAGGGCTGCAGAGGGGGGATGTTGTTGGCAGCTCCATCAGGACGCTCTGGGATGCTGCCCTGGGCTGTGCAGCGCACTGGGGATGGATCAGCCCCTGCTCTGGTGCTCCTTCCCTTCTGCCCCAGGGCCCTTGCAGAGCACCAGCTGTTGGTGCCCTCAGCTGCCATGGCAACCCTCAGGACAAAGCGGTGCTAGGGCTGTTCCAGGTACAATTGCAGTGACACTCGTTGGTGCCACCAGGTGCCATGGCAACGTCCACGGGGACCGTTCCTTGGTTTGGTGCCATGGCAACCAATGCCCGGCCCCATTGTGATGGTTGATGGCCATGGGAAGCTGCCCTGGGCCCTTGCTCAGGGCTGGTGTCAGTGCCCAGAGCCAGAGGGGATCCCTTGCTGGGGGCTGTGCCATGGCCACCTGCCCTGTGCCACGCTGGCCGCTCAGGCACCAGGAACCAGCAGCCACCGGCACTGCCAGGGCCAAAGGTCAGGTCAGCCAGACAGAAAGGGGAAGGCCTGGGCACTGTTTCCATGGCAACCGGCACTGGGGGGACACCTGGGTCACCTGGCCTGGCAGTTGCCATGGAAACCCCTGGCAGGGACTGAGGGCACAGCCCCTGGCACTGAGACACTTCTGGGCCGGATGCTGAGCACAGCGCTGAGCACGCAGAGATGGTTTTGTTCTTGCTGAGCTGCAGCACAGCCAAGGCCTGTCCTGCCCCTCGTCCAGCCACGCTGGGGAGGAGTTGGGGCTGCAGGGGAGCTGGGCAGGGGACACAGCCAGGACAGGGGACCCCAACTGAGCCCGGGCATAGCCCAGAGCAGAGCACATCATGCTCAGGGTGTGAAGGGGGGAACAGGGAGGAAGGGGGGAATTTTGGAGGGAGGGCTTTTGCCTTCCCAGGGAACACTTAGGCAAGAGGGGGCCCTGTTTCACCAGTGGGCAGGGTCACTACCAAAGACACAGACACCAACGGAAGGAATTGTGTCATTTATATCATGCACAGCTGCAAAGATTTACAAAAGGATAAGCTCAGCAAAGCACATCATCATTAGCAAAGAATTACAAAAGAAGCTCAGCAATCCATCATAACCCATCATTACATTTTGATGACCAATCCCTTGGTGAAACACTAGAGGTGTTTGTGGCAGACAGATTCTGGCTGATTATAAACGTACACCTTACAGACATCAGTAGTACTTTAGTGACACTGTTCTTCATTCTTATTTTTTCAATCTCATTCGAGTTAGGAACAAGAATTCTGTTGGCAATGGAGCTGGAACCTTTTTAATTCCAGAATAATGCCCCCAGGCCCTTTGCTGTTCAGCTTTACCACGCTGTCTGTGGCTAACAAGGCCTGGGGGGGCCTTTCCCCTCTGGCTGGAAGGGGCCGGGTCCCAGTCCCTGAGGGGCACCCAGGCTCCTGGATGGAATTCCTGTGCAAGTCCCTCAGTGTCACAGCAGCTTTCCCATGGAGCCGGGTGGATCAGAGCATGTTCCAAAGGGGCCCTTGGGGCAAACAGGGAGATCTGGTCTGGCAGGATGTGTAAAACCATATCCTGGCAGATCTACTTGTTCTCACACAGAATCCTTGGCTACAGGGACACATTCCCATTGTTCCTGCCCAGGATTCAGGACTCAGAGTTGTCTTTCCTAGGAGCTGCTCCTTCAGCTGCCTTGGGAGGGCCTTTTGGCCTCCGGACCCACACTCTGGCTCCATTATTAGGACTGCTGCCCCCAAACCCTTTATCTCCACAAATGGTGGTGACTGGAGGTGGATCTCCTGTTTTCACAAATGTTCTTAAAATTGCAAAATCAGTAATTGTGCTACCCTGTCATGGGGTTGAACAATCCAATCTTGTTTGTTATTGTTTACAGAATTACTGTAATTTCTCCTTGATATTCTGCATCATTTCCTCCTGCCATGACAGGAACACTTTGCAAGGCCAAGCTCCAAGGGTGCAGTTACCAAATCAAAGTGTCCTGAAGGAATCTGAATTCCTGTTTCAGGATTGATAGCTCTCATTTGCTTTGAATTTTTCCTAATGAATTCCAATGCATGAAGGCCCAGCCCTGCAGCCTCTGGGCTGGCCCTGCCAGGGGCCATCACAGCCAGAACAATTTCCCAGGCAGCCCAAGTCTCACTGCCCATGGCTGGATTTGCAAACTGGGGGCAGTCGTGCACAGCCAGAGGGGTCCATTTCCCCAGGGGGCCATTGTGAAGGACATGGAGCACATCTGGGAGATGGGTTCTCCATGGGCAAAGGTTCCCATCTCCTCATTTTTCCAACTGCTCTTTTAACAACCCCTTCACCCATGCAAACAATTGCTGCAGCTTGTGCATAATCTGGTACATAAAAAACCCTGCAGGCAAAATCACTGTATTTTTCACAGGAACAAAGCACTCTGCATCACAGTATCAGCAAACCCTGCAAAAATAGCCAATTTCCTCCCTTTCTCCCTTTTTCATTGTATACAATCTCAAAAAGTTGACCACTGACATTAGGGTTCTGGCGAATCCTGTTCCGTAGAGTATTTAGTGTTACATCCCTGAGCAGCCAAAGCTACCAAATTAGTATTATCAGCACTATTTCACATTATTATATAATTTTATAGATAGATAGTGATATAGAAATATAGATAGATACAGACATAAATAAATATATATAAATAGATATATTGAAGTCTTATTATACTATAAATACATATACAATTATTATGTATATAGATATTTCACTTGCACAAATGCATCTGAGCTCAAGACTAAAACCTTCTTCTCTTGCTCCATGTGGGAGCATTCCAACCATAATTGTTTCTTCTGATGGTGCTGTTTCCTATGTACTCTTTCCTTTTCCATGTGCAATTTTTGGATGCATTTGAAGCCATCCAGGGGTGCAGCTTCTTTTACCTGACTGCCCCACTACTCCCACAGGGCTCCAACCTCAGCCCACTCCAGAGCCAGGGAACTCCAGGGAAGGGCTTCCCAGCTGGGTATTTCTGATGGGACTGATTCCTCACATTTACATTGAACAAGTGACATTTTATTGGGATCTGACCAGACTGAGCCAATTTTGTTTTACCAGTGGGCAAAGTCAGCACCAAAGACACAGACTCCAACTGAAGGAATCAGTGTCATTTCCTGCAGCTCAGAGCAGCAAAGAATCACAAAAGGAGCAGCTCAGCAATGCACCCAACCATCCTCACCAAAGATTGCCTGCAGTGATTAAGAAAGATCCAGCAGCATTTACCCTCAGCCTTTACCATCCCCCAGACCCACACAGCAGCTGGGGAAGCTGTCACAGCCAAGGGCTGCAGAGCCACTCCTGGGCACTGGGAATTCCTGCAGGTGCCTCCAGCCCCAGGAGAGGCTCCAACCCCGCTGGGAGAGGGCCCAGCTCTGACAGTGCTGAATGAACAAACTGACAGCACTGCTAGTGTGGCAACATCTGCTTTCATCCTAACCTGGGGTCCCTCCCAAAGCCTGGCCAGGGCCCCAGGAGGAACCAAGGGAGCTGACTTTGACCATACAGCCCCAAACAAGTCCCGATGTCAGATTTCATGGCCTTGTCTGGCTTCTAAATACACAGAGGTCAATACATGTTTCACTAATGAGTGGCTACATCTATCTCAGGGCTAAAAACCATGCACATTTCATTAGGGAGCAGATACAAAGATAACCTTTGCTTGCAAGGTTCATCCAGAGACCACCTTTGGCTCAGGGCCTGCTGTCCAGGCCTCACTCAGGGCTGGTGTCCAGGCCTTGGCACTTCAGGGACGTGCTTTAGTGCTGGGCTTGGCACTGATGGGTGAGCGGCTGCACTGGGTGAGCTCAGAGGGCTTTTCCAACAGAAAGGATTCTGTGATTCCATGATTCTATCCACTGCATTCAGCTGGGGCTATTTTAGCAGCATTCCTTTGCTCCAAAAGTTCCCTCTTGCCCAGCTCCTGTGGCTTGAGGCTTCAGCTCCTGGTGCTGAGCTGCTCATGCTGAAAGAGACGACTCGGAGAGAAGAACACAGTCCATGCAATCCCTTCTGGGACACGGAGAGGGGAGGCTGTGCAAACAGGAGCATTGTTTGCTGTGGCCTGCTCTCAGCCCTTCACGCCTTTCAGCACTTTGAACCAGCCAAGAGCTTTCTCCAAGAGTGCAATGGAGCAGCTGCTCCTGCTCCCAGGCCTGGCTCTCTCCAGTCTCTGCCCTTGCCTGGTGTCTGTCCCTCTTGCTGTGCCCTCTGTTCCCCCAGGGCTCGCTGGCTGCTGCCCAGGACTGTGGCACTGGCACAGATCCAGTGCTCCAGAGCCTCCTTTCTGTGCCCTTGCAGCTGCCTGGGCACAGCAGCCTTTTCCATCTGGAAGCTCCCAAGGACAGGGAGTGCCCAGCTCTGTTCCTTGCACAGCCTCCAGGAGCCCAGGGCTGCCATCTCCAGTCCCTGCTGGCACTGGGGGCTCCCAGGTGCCTCAGGCTGCTGTGACACCGCTGCACACGGGAGGCAAGAGGGGCAGGGGCTGTGCTCAAAGTCAGCTCCATGTGCTGCTGCTGCTGCTGCTGCTGCTGTGGGGTCATTTGTGCAGCCCTGGCCCAGAGTCAGGGATCAGATCCTGCCAGTCTCTTCCAGCCCTGGGTGCTCAGAGTTTGGGCCTTGGAGCCTCAGGTGGCCAAAGGCAGCTGCTGCTGGTCCCTCTGTGTGTGCCCGTGTTCAGCTGTGCTGCTCCATCAGTCTGTGCCCAGCAACGGGGAAAAGCCTCAGCCCTGCAGTGCCAGGAGCTGCCGGGCTCTGCCTGAGCAGCTCAGCCAGCAGGAAGGGAGCTGCTCCACACGGGAACCAGGAGCAAAGGACATTCCTTTTGTAGGACATGTTTTCTATTTAGAGGGAAAAAAAAGGAAAAAGGAAAAAACTAGGTAAATTGTAAAAGATAAGAATAAAATCCAAGTGTTAGTGAAAAAACATAACACAATGTTAGTGAGAAAACCAAAACATAAATGCAAAGATACATTCTTTGCATTAGGATCTTTTTCAAAAGAGAACTCAGTTCTTTACATTGTAAATGTGCTGATGGCATGGATCCATCTTACTGACCTCAGCAGCCTCTTAAAAGATTTTGGGCTTTGTTCCCAACACTGGTCTCTGAAATTGTGCTCGAAGCAAGAGGAAATTGCTTTGTGCCCTTCCAGCTCCAAGCAGGACTGGGAATGGAAACTCTGTCAAAGCCCAAATCCTTTAGAAGATGATCTTCCTTCTCACCCTGCGAATGAGCTGCACATTCCCTTTGAAACTGCCAGGAGTTTCTTAGAGTCACAAAGTCCCACTTACGGCTTTTTGCTCTGGTTTGGAAGTGCAGAAGGGCAATTCTCCATCCACCAGCTCCAGACTGCACTGCCTCAGGAACACGGCCCACTCGCCAGCTTTGGCCCACTCGTGGCACTGCTAGAGGAGGAACAAAGTGCAATTGCACAATTCCAGCCAGTCAAGAAGGAAGAATGGGACAGACAAAACACCCTGTACAGATGCCGACCTTCAGCTGGGACTGTGGAGAGTTTGGGTCCTTGCCAATTGGATGTGTGTCCCCAGCTGCAATCTCTGGGCCTGCAGCAGAGTCTCACTCACCTGCCAAAGCAGAAAGCTCAGGCACTGTGCTGACAACGGGCTCGTCTGATGCAGAGCTGTCAGAGCAATGTGAGGGCAGAGCCAGCCCAGCTGGGCCCAGGGCTGAGACCAGCAAGAGCCCTGGCAGAGCCCAGAGCAGCCTCAGCACCCGCAGAGCCCGGCTGCAAGGAGAGAAAGCAGAAAGTGCCCGTCAGCTGAGGGCTCCTGTGCCCTTGTGCCAAGGCCTGCGGTGCCCAGGCCATGCTGGCTGTGCCCAGAGCTGTGCCCAGAGCTGCCCATCCCTGCTGCCTTTGGCACAGAGCAGGAGGGCAGCACATGTGCCCAGCCTGCAGCCAGCCATGGCACATCCAGCCCTCAGCAGCTGCCCAGAGCAGGATGCTCCTGTGCTTGCTGCCAGCTCCCAAAAGCTCTGATCCCACCCTGCCAAGCACACAGGGACCCACCTCACACCAGCCACGGCTGCAAGAAAAGCTGGTCCCAAACGATGTCCTCAGCCTTCTTCAAGGGCACGGCCCATCCACGCCACAGCTGTTCCCAAGCACTTCCCCATCCACACTGGACCACCTTGAATGCTTCCTCTGGAATAACAAACAACACATTATTGAAAAGGGTTTAGAGACAAAAAGGGAAAAAAAGAAAAACGGTAAAAACTCTTATCTCTGTCAGGCCCTTGAGGAAGGCCCAACCCCTACATGGTAGGGAAAAACCCAGCCATGGCTGTGAGAAACCCACACTTTCTCTCTTCCCCCCTGCACTGACCCCCAAAATCACGGTGACCCCGAAGCAAACAAGGGCAGTGGAGCAGCCCAAGCCCTTCCTTGCCTGCACAGCAAGGCAGCTGTGCACAGGTTCTGGAGTCCCACCTCTGCTCCCACCATGGGGTTGGTTTGTGTCGGGCTGGCTGCCCCAGCCCCAGCCTGGGGCACGGTGGGTGCTGGGGGCTGTTGGCAGGGCCAGGAGCCCACTCCCATTTCGTACCCACCCCAGCCCATCCTCCCAGCCCTGCCAAAAGCAGCTGGGCAGCGACTGAAGAATAAGTTGCATCTGCCCCAGCAAAGGGGGAGCCTTTGGTTCCCCGCCATGCTGGGCAATGCCCAAATCTGGCAGAATTTCCCTGGGTGGGGACTCACCTGCAAATTCCCTGTGGAGTTTGGCTTTGAAGAAGGTGCCAGAATCAAAGTCCATCACCTTCAGCCTCCCGTGGCCAGGCTGAGGAAGAGCTTATCATTACTGCTGTCACCCTTGCTGTCTCCAGCAGCAGCAGCAGCAGCATCCCCACCCGGTACAGCTTCTCCAGGGGCTCCTTCTCCTTCCCTGGGGGCAGACCAGGCTCTCAGGGCTCTGCCCAGGGCCCCAGCTGTCAGGAAACCAGGACAAGCAAAACCAGCTGGGATGGCAGCCACCAGTGCTGGGCAGAGCAGCTCAGCTCCAGCACAAGGGCTGTGTGTTCCCATCCCATGACCCCGGTGCAGTGACACAGGCAGCACAAAAAGCTCTGGGTTGCTTTGCTTCTCATTGCCAAGGCATATGTGGAGTAGGAACTTACCAGGGCTCTGGATCAAAGTGTGCCTGTGGCTCTCTCCCTTCTTCTATGGCAGAGGAATATCCCACATCCAAGGATCACAGAACAGGTCTTCCAGTGTGGGTCTGTCCAAGGAGTTCACGGATAAACACCACCTGATCAGATCTTTGCACTCTGGGGAGAGAAAGCAGAAACTGAAGGTCAGCCAGAGAAGGCTCCTGTCTGCTTTGCCCCACTATTCCCATTCCCCGGCCATGCTGGATGTGCTCAGAGCTGGGCCTAAACTTTCCCATCAATTCCCTGTTTTGGAGGAGAGCAGGACATGTGCCACCTCCTCAGCAGCTGCCAGAGCGGGATGCCAACGACCCCGCTGCTGGCTCCCAGCACTGGGATTCCCCCCGATCCCAGAGAAGAGGATCCACCTTGAGAGAGCCGTTGTGGCAGCGGGAGCTGGCCCCAGCTGAGGTTCTGGCCCCTCCTGAAAGGGTGCTCCCTGCAGACCATCTGGTGCAGCAGGATGCCCAGGGACCAGACTGTTGCTGCCTCGCCATGGTACCAGCCAAAGTCATTCCATTCTGGAGGGCTGTAGGACAGTGTTCCTATGGAATACAGATGGAGTTCATCACGGGGATGCTGCTGCTCCCAGAGCCTGGCCCCAGCATCCCTGCGCCTGCGGGGGCTGCATAAGGGGCACACTGGGTGACCACTGCCCTCTCGCCAGCACCTGGGACTTGTGCACAAAGTTAGGGTTGGAAAAGAAGCCTCTGGTGCTGGAAGAGGGCAGCCCTGGCTAGGCCCGACCATGACATGCAAAGGAAAAACCCACTCCATGCTGGGGAAAAAACCTGCCCATATCCTCCCTGCCTGCATTGCCCCAAAAATATTATGAAGCCAAGGCAAACAGGGCGAGTGGAGCAGGCCAAGCCCTTCCTCTCATCTGCACACCAAAGTGGGTGGGGCACAGGTTCCGCCCTCCCTCTCTGCTACCCACACCCACGGGGGGTTTGGTCAGGCTGGCTGCCCCAGCCCAGTCCCAGTCCTGGGCAGAGTGGCTGGCAAAGGCTGCCAGCAGGGCTGGAAGATGGCTGCCCACCCAGCCCCACTCTAAAGCAACTCAGCTGAAGATTCAGTGCCCTGACTGGCAGCAAAAGGGAGAATCCCCGCTGCCACAGCCAGCTTGGGCTGGGAGATGTTGGGCCATGAGATGTCAGCAGCGGGAGCACAGCCCTGTGTAGGCTCACCTGCAAAGTGAGTGTAGACTGTGTCCTGCAGGTAGGTGCCACAGCCAAAGTCAATCAGTTTGGCCTGCCCGGTGTCCAGGTCAACCAGGATGTTCTCTGGCTTGATGTCCCTGTGCAGGACCCCGCAGCTGGTGCAGTGCCGCACGGCCTCCAGCACCTGGCAGAACAGTTCCCGCGCCTCCTCCTCGGGCAGAAACCGCCGTGCCCGAATGAAACGCTGCAGGTCCTGACACTGCTCTGGCCGCTCCAGCACCATCACGATGCAGTTGGGGAGCTCGAGCCACTCCAGCAGCTGGACCACACCGGGGAAGCCAGTGGACACCTTGGCCAGCAGCACAACCTCCAGGGGTGCGCTGGTGCTGTCGGGCTGCGGGAGGAGCACGACGCCGTCAGTGGGGCCGATGCCGTGCCAGGCCTGGGGAAGCCCTCAGCCAGCCCGGGATGCTCTGCGCCCTGCGCTGGCCCCACGCCCGCAATCCCTCGGGGTGTCCTGGCGGCTCCCACCGTGCCGGGCCCCGGCTCTTCCCCGGCCGGCAGCCCCGGCTGCTGGCCCCGCTCACTCACCAGCTCGCCCCAGTGCCAGACGCGGTTCCGTGGCACCCTTTTGATGGCAACCTGCAAGCCAAGGGCAGCAGCGGGGTGAGCTCGCTGCCCGCACTGCGAGCCCCATCCTCCGCCCTTCTCCTCCTCCATCCTCTCCTCCTGCGCCCGCCGCCGGTCCCGCCGCTCACCGGGGCGCCGTCCGAGAGCCGCGTGGCCGCGAAGACTCTGCCGAAGCCGCCGCGCCCCAGCAGCGAGCCCAGCCGGTACCGCTCCTGCAGGGCCTCGTGCGCCGTCCCTGCGGGCGGGACGCGGCTGTCAGCGCTCGGCCCGGGGCCAGCAACGGCCCCCGAGCGCCCCTCACCCGCCCCGGGCCGGCCATGCCCAGGCGTTCGCTCCTGGGAACGCGGCACGGGAGGCTCGGGGCCGGCGGCCGCGCTGCCGAGCGGCGGAGCTCGGGCCGGGGAAGCCGCAGTGGAGGCGGCGGGAGCGGCCGCGCCACGTGTGCGCTCCGCTGGCCCCGGGAGGAGCCGGGGCCGGCGCCGGCGCCGGGGCTGTGGCCGGGGGCGGGGCCGGGGTCGGGTCTGGGGCCGGGGTCGGGCCAGGTGGAGCCGAAGGGCGGCGATGCCGCCCCAGCCCCAGGCACTGATGCCCGCCCAGCAGCGCCACCGCCAGTACGGCCAGAGCCGGGCGGAGGCGAGACCGCGGCGGGACGGCCGGGGCCGGGCACGGGTCAGCCCCGCCCGGGGCCGGGGGCGGGCCGGGGGCATGGCCCAGCCCTGCAGGGGGGAGGGAGGCGGGGAGAGGAGAGGGACGCCAGGCAAGGGACCCCGAGAGAAGGGTGCCCGACAGCGGGAAAGGGAGAGAGAGAGGAAGAAAGAGAGAAGAGAGAGAGTAATCAAAATATCTCTTTGCTGCCGCCGCTTCTGCTGCCGCCGCTTCTGCTGCCGCCGCTGCTGCCGCCGCCGCTACTGCTGCCGCCGCTGCCGCCGCTGCAACTGAACCACCGGGGCCGTTCGTCCCCGTGTCCGTTCCCCGCTCGCCCCACGAGCCCCACGTTCGAGCCCCGCGCGCCCCGGGGACAGCCCCTCCGTCTGCCCAAACATGGGAACTTTGCAGCGCTGAGCCCGGATGCAGAGCCCTGACTCCTGCACACTGGCACAGTGATCCCCTCGCTCGCTGCTGTGCATTGTCCTTGCTGAGGGTCAGACACTGTCGGGCCACCTTCCCTTGGGGTAGGATTCCTACCTGACCCCAGCACTGCACTGACACCTCCAGTGTTGCTTTCCTGTAAAATCAGGGGAAGGAAAACTGTGTGTGGCTCATGGTATTTTAGTGTGTCTAAAAATCACTAAGTCACCAATCTTAGAGGTCAGGTGCATCTGGAATTACTGCGATGCCACATAGAAAAGGGGAGCATAGAAATAAATAGAGGAAAACATCTTGGATTGTTTCTTTCATTTTCATTTCCCTTCTGGACAGCTGTTTCAGTTTTCCAGGAATCTTCTCCTGTCTGCTCTTCCCAAGAATCTCTCATGGAGAACAAGGTCAAGCTTCTGTCACAAGATTTGCCACCGGGAAATTACACCACTGGTGAAATTTGCATGATGAGTGTTTGTGCTGGCTTAGGGCAAAATTTGGGAGGAAATCTCCAAAAACCTGCATCATTTCATTCGGTCCGTCTAGAAAGCAAGTTCAAATGGCCCCTCCCCCTACTAGTTCAGGAAAAGACTTCCCTTGAGAAAAGTGAAAAAAACCCCAGTTTATTTAACAAGTAAAGTATTCACAAGCATGAAAAATTAATAATATTAAATAAAACCTCTGACAGTGGTGAAGAGATGGCAAATTCAGAAAGTCCTTTTTGTGGGTTGTAGTTGGCTCACTCGGTCTCTTCTAAGTCCCTCTGGTGCTGGAATGCAGCGTCCCAGAGCTTGGTGGGCCACAGGTGTGAGCTGCTCCTGGTGTTTGTCTGGGTTTTCAGTCCAGAGCAGGTTTAAACAGTTCCAAGAAAAAGCAAAGTCACAGTCTGAGGAACTTCGCTTCCTAAGCTAGCTAAAACCAAATTGCTAGACCTGGGCTGTGAAGGCATCGGGATATTTCCAAATCTGGGCACTGGCAGTCCCAGCAAACACCAGAGCTGGATGATGCTGCTGCCAGAACCTGCAGATTTCCAAAGTTTGGCTTTCTGTGCCAGCAAATCGCTGGACTTGGACTGTGCCAACATCAGGAAGTTTTCAGATCTGGGCGCTGGCGCTGCCAGCCAACACCAGATGTGGGTGGTGTCATTGCCAACGACAGAAATCTGCCAGATTTGGGCTCTGCTGGCACTGAGAAATTTCCAAATCTGGGTTCTGGTTACATGAAACACAAGATGTGGGGGTGGTGCCAGACCCAGTAGCAGGAAGCTGCCACAGGTTTTGGATTTCTGTGCCAGCAAATTGCTGCACTTGGGCTGTGCCAGAATAGGGAAATTTCCAGATCTGAGCACTGGCAGTGGCAGCAAACACCAGGTCTGGGCACCTGTATTGGCATCAGGAAATTGCCAGATTTTGGCGTTCTGTGCCAGCAAATTGCTGGACTTGGGCTGTGCCAGCCCTGGGAAATTTCCAGATTTGGGCACTTGCCCAGCAAACACCAGACCTGGGCGGTGCTGGTGGCAGTGCCGGGAAGCTGCTGGGTTCTGGCCTTCTTTCCAGAAAATTGCTGCATTTTTTGAAGCCAGGTTTTGCTGGCACTGAGAAATTGCTAGATGCTAATTTTCTGTGCCAGCAAACTGCTGGAATTAGGCTGTGCAGGCATCTGAAACATTCCCGATCTGGGTTCTGGCGGTGTCAGCAAACCCAAGATCGGGTTGCTGTAGGTACCAGGTCTTTGCTTGGTTTTGGCTTTCTTTGCCAGCAAGTTGCTCCACTTGGGCTGTGCCAGAATAGGGAAGTATCAAAATCTGGGAACTGGCAGTGCCAGCAAACACCACATTTCAGGAAGGATTGGATCTGGACCCGTTCCCTCCCTGCCCGCCTCCCTCAACAAGGTGCCAGAGGGGCTGGACAGCAGCCAGGCAGAAAGGGACCTGCAGGGACTGATGGACAGCAGGCTGGACAGGAGCCAGCAGTGTGCCCAGGTGGCCAAGAAGGCCAATGGCTCCTGGCCTGGATTAGGAATGGTGTGGCCAGCAGGAGCAGGGCAGGGATTCTTCCCCTGTGCTCAGCGCTGCTTGGGCAGCACCTCGAGTGCTGTTTGCAGTTCTGGGCCCCCCAATTCAGGAAGGACAAGGGGGGGCTGGAGCGTGTCCAGAGAAGGGCAACAAGGCTAGGGAGGGGTCTGGAGCACAAGTCCTGTGAGGAGCAGCTGAGAGAGCTGGGGTTGTTTATCCTGGAGGAGAGGAGGCTCAGGGGAGACAAGGCAGTGTCAGGGCACAGGTTGGACTTGATGATCTCCATGGCCTGTTCCACCCTTGCTGAATCTGGGATTCTCTGAAACCACCCTTGGAGCAGTTGCAGGAGGAGCCCTGGGCCTCCTGTTCAGCAGCTCCAGCAGCCCAGGTCCCTCAGCTTCTCCTGCCAGCCCCAAAGCCCATCCTGTCAGTCCTGCAGAGCCTCTGCAGCTCCTCCTCACTGCCCAGAACAGGGAGCCCCAGAGCCAGACACAGCAGCCCAGATGTGCCTCCCTGGCCTGGGGTGCCTCTGGCAAGGGAGCAGCACCAGGCACTGCAGGAGCCTGCAGACAATTGATCTGAAGGCCAAAGCTCCTTAGCTCCTTCTGAAAGAGCAGGAACAGTTCCTCATTCCAGTGTGGTGGAATGCTGGGCACCACAGCTCCAGGTGAGGACTGGACACAAGTTTGCTCCCACTGAGTGCTGTGATGGGTTCTGTAGGAGCTCTGGGCTCCTGTGCTTGCCAGGCACAATGAGGAGAGAAGGAGCCAAGTGCACTGATGTGGGAAATGGATATCTAGAAATCTTTTAGGGCCTAGTAGAATGCCCACAGAGTATGAATCTGTATATAAACCTTGAGACAAGAAATGCTAACTTAAAAATGCCATGGAATAGGACAGATATTGTTGAAAGAGAAATGGAGCTGGAAAAAAGTTCCAAAAGATGGCCTTGCAAATAAGATTTTGGAAAAACAGAGCTATGAAAGATGCATTGTAGTGGGACCCACAAGGGGCACTTTTAATAATTGGCTTTAAGGCATTCACAACATGGCATGGCAAAAGGCTGATAGACCAAAAAACCTAATTATAATGTATTATAATTAGGAAATAGTTGGCTTCTGATTGTGATGGCGTGAATTATAACATCTCTATTGTCTCACCCTTCTCATAAGACTGAAAATTGAATAAAAGTTTTGAAAACACCTCTCAGTTGCCCCATCTCTAGGTCAAGAAAAGAGTATTATCCAACACGCTGACACACCTTTGCCTCGAGCATAGCCCAGCCTGGACCAAACACACTGAAAGGTTTCCCCTTTGGCCCATGTCTCGAAACATCAGGTCTGCTGTTTGACAGCTCAGGTTGGGTTGGTGTCAAGGAGTTCCCTCAGAAATACAGGGTTTGTCTTCCTCTGTGCCTTCCCCTCAGCAGCCTTGGGGATGCTCCTGTGTGAAGCCATCTGTCTCACACAGTTTGAGACAACTTCAAACAGGATATTGTGCAATAAGTCGTCTCCTCTAAAGTGTTCCAACAACCCCTTTCCAGCAATAGGAAATTATTACTGATCGATGAAAGTGGCAAACCCCCAAAAGTTTATTATCAAACAGAATCCCCCCATGACACGCGTTCCAAGAAGGCGCCGGGGTCTCTCTCGGAAGAACAGGAGCTGTCACGGAGCAGTTCCAGCAGCTGATGGAAGCTCGGGGACTCATCCGGTGTCGGCTTTCTCCCACGGCAGAGCTCCATGGAGCGGGCAGGGCAGTGAAGCAGCTGGGCTGGAGCCCCTCGCTGCCTTGTCTCCCCGGCGTGGCTCAGCTCACAGACTCTCGGGCTGGGAGCGGGGCCGCTCCGCTCCTGCCGGCACCGTGTCCCTGGGCTTGGACAAACAGTTTCCTGCCAGGAGAGCCCTGCAAACTGCTCCACAGATCTTTCATAAAGGCCCAAACCAACTCCAAACACTCTGTCTGCAGCAGCTTTTCACAAAGGGCTGCAGCAATCCAGGACAGCTGCAAGTGAGTGTCGGAAGGCTCTTGTCTTGTTCCTGACAGCAGAATTCCTGATGATCTGATGCAGTTTTATTCAGATGTAACATTAGAGCGGAGGTTTCTTTGTAAAATATTTCATGATGAGTAACAAGCCTTGGGTGCATGAGGTACAGGACTGACATGCCAAAGCATGAGCATATCCTCCAAAGTGGCCAGTTTAATTGCCCATTTTATTACTCTTGTATTTACTCCACACTAATAAGGAAAACCAAGCTCTGCTTGGAGGCAAAACAGGCATGGGATACACTACAGTCCCTTGCAGGCTCAGCAGGGCTGGCAGTGGCACAGCAGGCCGTCTGCTTCATTGTGAACCACTACAGAGATAAATCCCAATCTGGTTTAGGTAGCGTGGTATTATTAAGAGCTCCTTTTCTGCATGAGACACAAAAAGGAGATCCCAAATGATCTTCATGCAAGCATGCAGTAAAGAACTGCTCTGCTATCCTAACGAAGCGTTTGCTTTGGCAATTACACTCTTCCCATTCATGTTTTGATGCAGACACTTCAGGTTTTCTTTCACACCCCTGCAAGGCTGGCAGTCGCTATTTCCCAGTTCCTGTTCTTCCCTAGAGATGGTGCAGTGGCTGCTTTGAAACAAAAAGCCCTGAGATCTGGATAGTTTGAAGGAGCATGAAATGCTCATTAAGTGCTCATATTGGTAATACCCAGGTCTGCACTGCCCAGTGCTCTGAAGCAGCAGCAGCAGGACCATGCATCATTCCTGTTGGTGGATGTTCATGTTTCTGATGTGCAAGAGCAATGACTTTGAGGAGGGACAAAAATACCCCTCTTCCAAGAGTGGGTGTGCAAGGAGGTGTGAAGTTTCACAGCCTTTTCTAGGATATTTTAGAAAGATCTAAGAGAATATTGTGGCATGGAGCAGGTCCCTAAATTTGTCTTCAGAGGAATCCCCAAAGGGCACATTCACTCTGCTGCTGATGGCAACCCCATAAGCTCATGGACCAGTTTTCCCTGCAATGTGCCACCCTGCCTGGGCTTTGCTAGGCCGGGACTAGACCCAGAGCTAAACAAACACATGCAGCCAGGTGACATTGTGTAACATCAGAAGCTGGCAACCATGAGGACTTTGCTGCCAAAATGTTACAGTTTGCACTGGGCCCAAAAGTGTTTTTCCCTAAGGCAAAGCAAATTGAAATGTGAAGTTTAAAAGCTTCAAATGACTATGAAAGGAAACTGCAGAATAATTTCTGGAAGGGCAGCATTGTCAATGATTATGCAGCCCACCAACAGCTGGAGCTGAATCCAGAATTGCTTCTTCCAGCTGTGCAGGAATTCATTCCACTGGCAAGCACTGGTCCACGGGAACAAATGATCCCCTAGCTCTGGGCTGAATGGCACCCAGGCTGCAGTGCAGATTTGAGGAACCCTTGTCACTTGTTATTGGCCTCCCAGGCCACTCATCCTTCTGCAAACAAGGTGCAAACAACACAGCTGCACTGCTGTCCCGGATAAATATACATACAGGTGACTTTGCCAAAGCAGTGCATCATTTCCCAGTGAAATACATGACCTCTTCTTACCTATGGAATTGTGATTGAAGACACCTGTGAGCCAGATCTGTGGGAGATTGCAAAGGAGCAAAGCTTTGGGATTTGGGCACACTTCTCTTGGTTTCTTTGCTCAGGCCTTTGGTGAGCACAGAACACACCTAGGTAAAAAACTATTGACTATACAGGATCTTTTGGACCCACTGTCCCCCAAACAGGTCAATGTATGGCCCTGTTACAATGACAAGTTGAAAACAGCAGCACAAATGACACAAAGAAAACATGGCCAAAGAGGAAGAGGAGAGGCCCAATGAGGAAAGGATGTGGTGAGACACTGGCACACTGAATGAGCTGCACTCCCATAATCTCTAGGCTAGCAGGTCCTGGTCTCACATTCTCCTCTTGGTTTATTTAAATTTTATTTATTTATTTACTTTTTTCATCATCCAAATAAAATATATACAATTAAAAATATGTCATCAAAACTTAAAGACAGAATCAAAACACATTAATTCAAAACTACATCTAAAGATCAGAACATATGTACAGCTGTAACTATGAAGCCTAACACATCAATCCTAATCTGCAAACACTCTTCATACAGGTGGCAACTTCTTCCTGAGCTTGGAGGACTGAGAGCTCTTCTGGACGGGAGGCAAGGACTTTGTGGGTGAGGGAACATCTGAAGTGTTCAGAGAAAACTTCTCAGTAAGACGGTAACCAGTCAGATCTGCCAAATGGAGACCCAAAGTTTAACAGAGGCCACAATGCAAAACTAAAGCAGCTGAAGCTCCTTATTTCCTGGGACACATTTCCTGCAAACTTCTAAACAGCCGCACAGGGAAACATGCTCCTGCTGGCAGACACTGAGGCAGGCCAGGGCAAACCCTGAGCCACTTGCCCAGAGCTGGCACAGGCCCAGCCTGGCCTCTGGGCTGCCCTGGGACAGCAGGGAGCCCAGAGCCCTGTGCTCTCCAGGAATGGCTCAGCTGCACATGCACCCTCCTGCTCCTCTGCCTGCCCCACAGCTCAGCAGCCCTACAGCTCCAGGGGCACTGGCAGCAGCAAGCTCATTGCAGGGGCACATGCAGGGCACAGCTGTTCCCTGGCAATGTGCACAGCCTCTCTGGGCTGCCACAAGACCCTTCCTCCCAGCAGAGATTGGCCCAGCTCCCCCCTCACCTCTGTGTGAGGCTGAGCCATGATTGCCCTTCACCTTGTCCTCCATCTGGAGTTGCTCCAGGCCCCCATGCCATGACTAGGAAGGGCAATGGAGAGAGCAGGGGCAGATGCACACCACAGAGACCTGCAGCAGGATTGAGGCTCTTTTCACCCATGTATCCCCAAATCTGCAGAACTTTGGAAAACAACAAATGCAGGGAAAACACGTTGTGGGCTGTGAAGTTGCAGAATATCCAGCAATGAAGCCTGTTTCTTCTGTGGGGCTTGGCAATGGATCCATCTGAATGTTTGACCCTATTGCAAAGCTGAGGAAAGGGTGGCAGGCAGTTTAGCCAGGCTGTCCTGTTCTAGAGAGTGTCTCTTGGGAACTATCAGGCCCAGCACCAACATTTAAGGCAGCATTTGCTCCAACTGTCCCATGGCAGTCAGCCTGTGAAGGTGCCTGTAAAGTGATTCATCTTCTCAAGGCTAACATGCAACATCAGTCGGAATAGAAAGTAGAGCTCTAAGGCCATGACAGTCATACAAGACTCCTTTGGCAGGAGCTGCACCTGCTGTGCAGGCTGTGCCACACCAAGCAGATTGTCCCCCATGTGCTCCACGCCCCAGCGAGGAGCCTCCTCATTTCCCAAGTTAGTGGCATCATGAGGAGACATGGTTTTCCCAGGGCCTCTGTGGTTAGCACTGTGAAATACCAAACACTGCTCTCAGCTGCAATTGCAATTGCCCCTCTGCCCACAAAAGCACAAGGCTCTATCCTTGGCCTTTGCAGGCACTTTCACTTCCCCATCAGTCACCACATCTAGGAAAATCTGACAGACTGGGAGAACTCCAGGGAGCAGCAGGAAGCTGAGTCAGAGGAGCTTTAGTTTGGATATCAGGAAAAAGGGTTTTTCACCCAGAGGGTGGTTGGGCACTGGAACAGGCTCCCCAGGGCAGTGGTCACAGCACCAAGCCTGACAGGGCTGAAGGAGCATTTGCACAGCAATCTCAGGCACTTGGTGTGACCCTTGGGCTGTTCTGGGCAAGGCCAGGAGCTGGACTCCATGGTCCTGATGGGCCCATCCAACTCCCCATATTCTACAGTTCTGTGATTCTGAGAACTGATGGGCTGCAGGAGGGCAGAAATAGGTGACAAGAGGAAATAAGTGAGGTTGGTTGGAGAATCAAGTCACTGAGTCCACAGAAGATGCAGGATACAGGACCCTTCCCTCCCAGCATTCCCATTCTCTGGCTCATCCCTTCTCCCTCCCACACACACAAAGGTGAAGAATATCACTAAAAGAAGAAGAACCTACTTGACTCCCATGTCCATGAGAGCAGTCATTGCTCGTGCAGGAGTCACATTCTCCACCATGATCCCCAGGCTCTGACTGGCTGCTTTCTGGGGAGCTGGACACCATCTGGAGAAGGACCCGAGCAACCTCATCCACCTCAGAGTCCATGTCCTTCTTCAAGGTCACAGAGAGCTCTCCCAGAGTGACAATAGCAGAGCAGGACACCTTGGAATGGAGGTTGGTCACCTGGGGAAGCCATGAGGGGAAACATAAGAATCACCTTGAAAAGAAAACCAGTTGCCTTCAACAGAAGTCCCAGGAAATGACAACACATCCCATTGTGTCCAGAGGAACATACAAGTACAAGAAGAGCAGGAGACCACAAGCACAGAAAGGCACTTACTCTGGCACCAATTTCTGGCCTGAGACCTGCTCATTTGTAGGCCTAAAATAAAAATTGCATTCCGTGTTCTACTTAACCCTTCTAAAATGTCCACAGCTTTGATTTTAGGACCTTTTACTAGAAGATTAAATAAAGAGCTGCTTTCAAATCATAAAGGCACAAGTCATCAAGATAAAAGAGTCAGGTGCTCCTGTTCAAAAAACCAACACCAGCAGTTGAAGCACTCAGCCAGGAAACAGAAAACGCAGGCTCAGGTCTACAGAATAATTTGCAGTGTTCAATTACAGCTTGGGCAGAAACTGAGACTCTGGCAAATAACATCATCAGCATCTCAGTTTCTGCATTTGCACTCAAAGATGAGTGTCAGATACCCGACCTGCCAGTAAATACAGCTGCATGTGCCCACAGATCCTACAGATAGCTGACAGACATGGGAAATCTCAGGTCTAAAACCAGAAATGAAGGCAAACCCTGAGCATACATGGAGATGAACAAGCACATACCTACTCTACACACCGTGTATGAAGTATGGGGGACAATTCAGAACAATGTTCTCACCACGCTGGTAACTGCCAAGCAAACATCAAGAACTCTACAAAGCAGGACCTCTGAATGGGACCCAGCCAGGTGTTGGATGGTGAAGAGTCCCTTCTCGTTCAGCTCCCTGAAAGGCAGAAGATTGATTTTTCTCTCCACCAAGGCAGCACCCTCTGAAATGACCAGGCTGGCAGCTCAGTTGAACAATGGGAGGTGCTTTTCAAGGAGCGCTTAATGAAATTGTGGAACGCGTTTCCCCAGGATGCTGTGGCTGTCAAAAGCACACACAAACCCAAGAGGCAAAGAGAGGGGTTTCAGAGTGGCCATTTGAGAAGACAGCCTTTCTGAAATCTCTGGCACTTGAGGCCCCTCTGTCACTGCTTCCTAGAAGCTGTGAGACCGGGCCATGCTGCTGTTTGTTGTCACCTCCCTGTACCTGTCCCTGAGACACAGTGCACTGGGCTTTTATTGGGGCATTTTCCTTCTTTGCCAGCCCCAGCAGGCATTCAGCAGGGAGAGTCTGCACTGCCACTCTGGAGCTGAGTTTCCAATCTATGATCTTGGCCTCTCCGTCATCCACTCCACTCCCCCTCACACATTCCCCAAAAAAGCAGCAGGATGTCTGCTGGCACCACCTCAGCCTGCAGGAAGGCCAAGTGGGTCCTGGCCTCTCCTGACCCACAGCACAGCTTTTTTTCATCCCAGCATGGAAATATAAAAACTGTATTATCACATCACACAGAGGGCCAGGAGCCTTTTATTTTGGCTGCAAGTGTCCACAGGGCATTGGGGAAGAGGAGAAGAAGAGTGTTTTGCAGCAAGCAACCCGGCTGCTCAGGCAGGGTGGTAGGAAAAGTGTCTGGGAGCTGCTTTTTAGGACTTTGGTTGTTCTGCTGAAGCTTCTGACAGAGCTGATGGGCAGATCCCAGAGCTGTGGAGAGTTCCTGGGAAATTTGTCCTTGGATATGTCTACGAATGCTCTCCCAGCCATGAACTGCCATCTGTGTCCTGTCCATATGTTACTGCCTTGACTGTTGAGTGTCTGAGGTGCCTCTTGAGGCTGCTATGGACCTCCTTCACCAAGGAATGGATTGTGATACAACATCCCTTCCTGCTTATGTTTGGGCACTGACAGAGCCTGGACCACTCTGGCTCGACCTTGGGCTCTGGCCATGCAAGATTGCGAATGAGAGCAGCTCATGGTCCTCAGCTCTTCCCTGCTGCTGGGACAGACAGACATGGCCATGGGGACAGAATGGAGCTGCCCCATCTGCCAGGTCACTAAGAAGGATGTGAATTTTTCTCTGCCCCGTCACCACCATTTCTGCCTGGGTTGCATCCTGCAGTGGGCAAAGAGAAATCCAGCGTGCCCACTCTGCAGAAGAATGATAGAAGCTGTCAGGTTTTCTGAGTAGGATGAACAGGACTACATAAAATTTGCCATCAGCTCCCCCAAACAATTGCTGGAGTCCAGCAGGGAGAGAGCCTGGCCACCTTGCTGAAAGCAGCCCCCAAGACCCTGTGAGGCTGCTCCATCTTCCCCACAGGGAACACTGTCCCCAACTGAGCAGGGGCTGCAGGACCAGAGGCTGTGCATGGCCTCCTGCCCAAGGAGTGGGCCGAATTTTTCAAATAACAATGTCATCTACTGGACCAAAGGTGGCCCTGGCTGCACCAGAAGCTGGAGGGAATATGCCAGCACCAGAGATGGCTGGTTAAGGAATCCATAGAGCAGCATCCTGCAAGCCCTCTGTGCCTATGGTCAAGTTGCCAAAATCTTGGTGCCAGTACTGCAGCTTCTCCTCTGTAGCAGTCTGAATTGCTGCTAGCATAGTCCAGGGTAAAGAGGCAAAAAGGACCTTTGCATGATCTCCACAGATGTTTTATTCAGCTGTGCAGGGAGATGTTCAGGTCCCAGCACCCACACACAGAGGGTCTCACTTTGTCTCCACAGGGGCCTGGGGGCTGACCCTGATCTCAGGGCAGTACAAAGATAAGGGGGCCAATCAGGGAATAGGGAAGGTGTGGCTCAGGAACGCAGGAACAGACACAGGAACAGGGGAAGGAGCCAATGGGGTCTAACAGCTTTTTGAGGGGAGCTTCTGGTGTCTCCCTAGACCAGGGAATGCTCCCCCAGGGTCTCCACAATTCCCCGTGTTTTATATTATTAGGAAAGCTTCTCTGAAGGATCACCTGAATCAACACAAAATTACAAAAACAATCAAAAGCACTCATAAGACAATTGTTCAAAATGCATACAATTCTGAGTTCCCAGTGTGCCAACAGATTTCTTGGAGTGCCTTAGATCTGGCAGGAGGGATGCAGGGTTTTCTTAGCACAGTTTATCAGGAAACTGAGTCACGCATACTGAACCTCTGGTCCATGGCCTCCTCACTGCCATGGTGCAGCAAGGAGGCCCAGAGGCTGCTGTGCTCTGGTCCTGTCAGGGATGAGCACAGCGGCTCTGTGGCCAGTGCCAGCTCCAGCAGCTCACAAGAGGAGACTCCTTCCAGAAGCTCTGCTGGCTCCAGTGTGGCAGACCAACAGAGCCCACTGGAAGCCCCCCTCCATTGCAGCCACCCCCAGCTGCGCCCATCATCACTGCAGAGCAGGAGCTGCCCCAGAGGAGCCGCGGCAGGAGCTCATGGCAGTGGCAGGTCCCTGTACCCAGGGCAGAGCCATAGAACCTCTGCTCCTGCCTGGGACAGGGGCTGCTCACCCTGGTGTCCCACCGAGAGCAGGGATCCTGGGCCCTAAACTCTGCCCAGCCCTGCAAAAGGCCACCCCGCCAGCAGTGCCAGCAAGGTTCCTGCAGCCATTCAGTCAAATCAGAAGAAACAAATGTCTCTTCAGCTGACACAGTCTCTGCACACAGCTTTCTCCCCCTTCTCCTGGTGCCTTTCCCTGACTCCAGCAAGAGCTGCAGGAAATGCTGTGTGAGCCATGATGATGGAAGAGCTACTGATAAAAACACTGGGGTGATGCTTTCAGAGGAGTCATGAATGGAAGATTGACCAACCTTCCAGCCAATGGTATGCCAAAAGTTTCCATTCTTTAAATAATAGACTGCAATAAATTAGTAAAAAGAAAGATATGGAAACAAATTAAATCTCCCACAGCTGCTGGCTTTCCTCAGGCTCCATGATCTATGTATTGCTAGACTTACTTCATTTAGGCAGAATATTAACTGCCCTGACTTGCTGGAGACTGACCACAAGGTCTCATCTGTGGTGGGCAGTCACTAAAATTAGCTCAGCAGAGGCATCTTCAGCTGTCCAAGTGTAGCAGAAATACATATTCTCTGCTTCATGGCTGTGTGGCAGCAGCTGCTGGTGTGGATTTGTCAGCGTTGCTTCATGGATTACTCCTGGGAAGGAATTGTGTGCACAGGCACAGTATGATAGCTTCGATCTTCTCTAATTACTCCAGTTGGATGATGGCCAGAACTTTTAGGCAAAAAGCATCATGACAGAATAATTTACAATATTCTCCAAAATACTCCTGTGGTTTTGATTTTCTTACTGATTAGGTTCAGTGTCTGGCCTCAAGAAATCAGTCCAGAAAGAACAGGCAAACCTCAGCTTACAAGTTAGAATGCAAGTCTTTAATCTGCCATTTTTGCAGCATCTATAAACTCTTTTCAACATATTTGCAAAAAAATCTCTTAGTTCTTGCTATACCTATCCAGAACCTGACTCTCTCCTCATTTTATTTTGATTTGAGATCAAAGCATGATTTTTGTCTGGACAGGGAAGTAAGAACCAGCTGCAAATACAGACTACAAGTGTGAATCTGTACTGCAGGAACTGAGCTGTAGCTTGGAATTAAAGGCAAGAAGGGATGCCACGGTGTGGGATCTCAGCACTTCAGGACGGAGGTGCAGAGTGGCGGAGACCACCCTTGGGGGGCTCGGGAGTCCTGGAATGTTGCCAGAAGTGTCTGGTGGCTGGACTTTGATCCTACACAGGAGACGACACCTGAATGAGGATAGGAGGAATTCACTGGGTGAATGGTGAAGGGATAAGTTGATTAGAGTGTAAAACACAGGGTTTAGGATTTCTGTACAGGGGGGTCTAAAGAAGTAAGATGGAGGAATTGGGGCATGTCCTGTTCTTCTTCTTCTTCTTCTTGGCCTCTATCTTCTGTGGTGATGGTGGCACTTTGGGATTGGTTATTACTAGAAGTGCACTGGTTAATAAGGGTAGAAGGTATTGGGGAAAAATAATAAATATTGTGTACGTAACTTGGAGTATAAAGATAGGTGACCGCCCCGGGGGCTCTCAATGTGCCCATGGCTGACATGCTGTGCAGACCTCTGTTGGGCCGAAAGAAAATCTTTTAGATAAACAATTAATAAACACCGAGACCGAGAAAAGATCAGAAGTCTCCTCTCGTCCTTTGAAGCATCGGCTCTTCAAGGCCATCCCTGGGCCTTTCCAGGCCACCTAAACAGCCGAGAAACCGACACCACGGTAAATGTGAACATTTAGTGCTGGCATAGGAGCCTTCTGCAATGCTCCACCAACCCATGGTTCACATTGCTACAAACTCTCTTTTTGATGTTACAAAGAATGTTGAAGACCTGACTGTAAGTAAAAAAAATAGCCAGAATGTTAATTTTTGTTAATATGGTGAACAATGACTATCTAATAATTCAGAGCTCATAGAAGTGAGCATTCAGATTTCCACTTAGTACATGCTGGCAGTTTTAATTTGAAATCAACAGGTTTATCCAAATCAAGTTATCCATAGGAATTAATTTTCTCTATGATCTACCTAAAAATGCCTCATTATCTCATAAGTTTAGTAGAAATTTGCAAAGTCAACAGTCCACAGACTTGAATTTCTTGTTTAGTGGCTATTCTGCAGGAAAGCTTTTACAGACAAATCAGTTTGGATGCAATTAAAATGCCAGTACATTTCATCTAGCCATTTTGGTATCAGAACAAAACCATACGACTGCACAGCCTTTTAAAAAATATTTTAAAATAAATTTTCAAATCAACAGTCTGAGTAGGACTCAGAATAAAAACTCTACCAAACTTCAACTCCATTGGAAGATTCCCTTGTCACCCTGTGAATCAACTCTACATTCAGAAGATTAAAAGTCCCCATTATGGTGGTTTTGGTATGGTTAGGAATTGGGTAAGGGTCTTCTTCCTTCTCAACTCCATGCTGCAGTGCCTTTGGGATGTGGCCTGCTGGCCGTTGTTTGTGCAGCCCTGGTGTTTCTGCATGAGGCAGAAAGTGCAATTGCATTTCTAGCCCAGAGCCCATGAGGAGTGGGGCGTGCAGAGCTGTGCCAGACCCAGGCCAGCAGCTGTGCCCCAGAGGGTTTTGGTTCCTGCCCAGTGCAGCTGGTGCATCTCTGCCGTGAGTGCCTCCCCTTGCCAGGTGCCCATGAACAGCAGGTGCAGGGCTCTGCAAGGGGCATGGAACAGGGTGGGGATGTCTGCTGGCAACAGAGTGCAGCGGAGAGCAACCAGTCCAGGATGGTCCTGGAGTGTGTGACAGAGAACTCCTGACACAGCTGGGGACTGAGCCAGTGAGGGAAGGCACTGCTGGGCCTGCTGTTTGTGAGGAGAGAAGGGCTGCTGGGTGACAGGAGGGTTGGAGGCGGCCTTGGGCTCAGGGATCACAAAATGCTTGTGTTTGATTCCCAGAGAAGGAACGAGAGATGTTGGGGAAGTGTTGACCTGCAACAAATTGTGAATTTGTTAAGCTTTAACAGGCAGTGCTTAGTCGTACCTTCCCTCACACCAGTGGTTAATGTGTGCAAGTGGATGTCTTAGCCTTGAGAATAAAGACAGTGGGCCTACTGAGGAGGTAGCGGCAATGCATTCAAGCAGAAGAAGGCTCTTAAACATGGAAGGAGAATTTGAGGAATGGGATGTTCACCACACGACCACCAGAGACCCTCAAGAGACCCCTACTCTAAATGTCAGTAATTTTGGGGAAGTGATTTAAACATGTCAAACACTTTGTGAGAATGTTTAGCCTGTGAGTTGGAGCAAAGTAATGAATAAAAGTAATGAAAGAAATGTCTTGGTTCCGTGGATACTAACATGTGGGTGTGCATGTTTCAGGGAAGTGATTCCTCATGCACCCATCACTGAAATAAAGTAATGCCTCTTTTCTCACACTGAGCTGGCAGTGTGGATCGGGCCCTGCTCGGTAACGTTCATTTTGGTAATTTCTATTGAAGCATAAAGAATGGTTGAAATGAAATCTTTTCCAGCTGTTTCCCTTTGGTTTACCTGTTTGAGGGTTAAAATTCTGTGCTGCAGGTGTGCTGGGTGTGTGCAGAGCAGTGCAGCCCCAGACACCCCTTGGCTTTCCCACAGGTTGTCATGCCTTGTTGCCAGGTGTGCCCAGCTGTGGCAGGAGAAGGAGCCCGCAGCGCAGTGGGCACCGTGCCCTGCCCAGCCGGGGCTCTCTGGCACAGAGCAGCAGCAGCGCCAGCACCGTTCAACCCGCTCCTGCCTTGGCTTCCCCTGGCACACAGAAGCCTCTGGAAATGAGCACGGCCAGCGGCGTTCCCAGCTTGGAGCAGCTGCTGCTGGCGGGCAGATGCTGCCAGTTCGACTGCTGCCAAAGGGGAAGAGAGGCAGAGATGTACATGCACCAGAGCCCTGGGCATGTCCAATAAAGGAGCAAATATGTGGGGAGATTTGTTAGGAAACATTTCAGCTGTGATGCCAACAGTGGCCTCTCTCCTGGTTCTGTGTGTTCTGGACGAGTAATGCACTGGTTGGCTCTGACAATTAAGAAGTAGATTTTATGTGGATGTTCAAATGTGTAGTGATGGTATCTGTGGAGAGATTTATTAATAATTGGTTAGCTGAGAAAGGCCACGCTGAAATAATGCCGCTGGTTAAGCTGAAAGAGAAAAGCCAGCAGTCAGCAAGCTAAAAGGAAAGGTCAGCAGTGACCTTGCTGCAACATGAGGAAAGGTAGTAGAGATATTCCTGAATATATCCTGAGAATATGTAGAAAGTATCAAAAGTAGAACCATAGGAATGTAGAAGTAGGCGTAGATGCTGATATGTAAGCTGACCAATCCTGAGCTCAACTTTTGCAATATGTATGAAGCTTATTATTAACTGTATTTAACCCGCCGTACTGATCAATAAAATTGGGCCTATGATGATCAACGGATGTCTGGGTCTCCTTCCTTCGACAAATGGTGGAGAATGCGGGCATAACCGAATCTCTACCCTTTTTCTCGATTAAAAGAAAAAGGGATTACGCCACGGTCGGGAAGTTGGGTTTGGGTCCCGGCAGCAGGGACGGTGCCGGAATTTGAAGCACCCTTAAGGTTCACAACGGTGGACTTAAGCCAATACGTGCCGCCGGAGCCTGGAGAGCTGCAACAGCGCTGATTAATAGGTATGGATAGGCAAGCGGCATATGATTTATTTACCGCCTATTTAGAGCGGCGTGGGATAAAGGGGATAGATTTAAAAAAGGAGTTACCAGGGTTATTAGCCTATGGCCATGCTAAGGGTATTTTTTCTAACCCTCATACAGTTCATGAGCTAGCAGAGTGGAAGAAGTTTGGGGAAATATTGTGGGATACAGTGTTGGACGATGATAAGTCAGCAAAGAAATTCGGGAAGTTATGGCGGGTGGTGTATAACACGTTACTGCAGCAGGTCTCTGAGAGAAAGGCAGCAGAAAGGGCAACAGAAGCTCATAGGAGGAATATAGGGTATGGTCGTGAGGATGATCCCCTGGCACCTTCTGTAACTAAGATACTTATGCCTAAGGGTCCCCAGGAAAGTAGTGTGGAAGATTTTCCTATAGGCGCAGTGGAACTGTCTGCACCTTTCCTGTCTGAGGGGGAGGGCGAGTCGGATGGTGGGGGTAAGAGCAAACCAGCTTTGCCTCCGCTACCGGCTTCGGGCGGGTCGGATGGTGGGGGTGTGAGCAAGCCAGCTTTGCCTCCGCTACCGGCTTCGGGCGGGTCGGACGGTGGGAGTGGGAGCAAGCCAGCTTCGCCTCCGCCGTCAGCCTTGCCTCCGCCGCTTCCCCTCAATGAGCCGGCTCCGGTTACAGCTCCAGCGGGGGGGCTGATTGCCCCCCGCGGGCCGTCTCAGCCTGAGCCGGCTCCGGTTTCACTGTCAGCTCCAGCGGGGGGGCTGCTTCCCCTGCTTCCCCCGCGCGAGCCAGCCTCTGCTTCACTGCCTTCCCCGTGCAAAAACTCGGTGCCTGCACCGAAGCGCCAGCAGCATAGCACCCTTAAAGAGCCAGATCCTATCCCAGGGGCACACCATGATCCATGGGGGGAGATGGCTAAACAGAGGAGGGAAGCTTGGGCTGCTTTGGCGAAAGAAGTAATGCAAATGGGGGATGGTGAGGCGGTGGAAATAGCTTCTAGTCTTGCATGCCCAGTTACATACACACCACAGTATGATGCACAGGGGAACCTTACGCATAATATAGCAGAATATACTCCCTTAGATTGGAAGCTGTTAACTCAGCTACGTTCTACGGTTAGTCAGTTTGGAGTAAAAAGTGAACCTGTTAAGCAAATGCTAGATTATCTTTTTAATACTCAGGTTTTATGTCCTAATGATGTAAGAGGAATAGTTCGGTTGATATTCACTCAGCATCAGCAGTTGTTGTTTAATGCACATGACCCATTACATGGAGTAACAGTAAAGGAGCTGATGGGCTTAGAGGCATTTTTACGTACAGAGCCCTTAAACACAGACCTCGGCCCTCTTACCTGGCCAAAAAATCTCACCTGCCCCACTTCTGGATGGCAGATTGCAGGAGCCACTTGGTAATATCAAACCAGCCCGACTTGGCACTGGTGCCACCTTGGGTCTGGCAACCATCCTGCGTATCGTGGATTTTCAGGAGCCAGCCGGCCACTCCCAGCCACAGGCCCTTAAACACAGACCTCGGCCCTCTTACCTGGCCAAAAAAACTCACCTGCCCCGCTTCTGCATGGCAGATTGCAGGAGCCACTTGGTAATATCAAACCAGCCCGACTTGGCACTGGTGCCACCTTGGGTCTGGCAACCATCCTGCGTATCGTGGATTTTCAGGAGCCAGCAAGACACTCTTGGCCACAGGCCCCCAAACACAAACCTCGGCCCTTTTCCCTGGCAAAGAAAAGTCACCTGCCCTGCTTCTGGATGGCAGATTGCAGGAGCAACTTGGTACTATCAAACCAGCCCGACTTGGCAATGTTGCTACCTTGGGTCTGAGAAACATCCTGCGTATCGTGGATTTTCAGGAGCCAGCCGGCCTCTCCCAGCCACAGGCCCCCAAACACAATCCACGGCCCTTTTCCCTGGCAAACAACACTCACCTGCCCCGCTTCTCGATGGCAGATTGCAGGAGTCCCTGGGTAATTTCAATCCAGCCCGACTTGGCGGCGTTTCCAACTTGCGTCTGGGAATCATCCTGCATATCAAAGAATTTCAGGAGCCAGCCGGCACTCTCAGTCACAGGCCCCCAAACACAAACCATGGCCCTTTTCCCTTGCAAACAAAACTCACCTGCCCCGCTTCTGCATGGCAGATTGCAGCAGCCACTTAGTGCTATCAAACCAGCCCAAATTGGCACTGTGTTGAAAGCGAAGGGAAGCCAACCCACCTTGTCGTTTATCAGCATTGACTCCAATTTATTGATTAAATCAGCCACTTTATATAACCGTGTTAATTAACTTCATGCATATTGCAAAATCCAAGCTCACTCTAGGTTAACAGAGAAAACTCTAACCCCTCCTTTTGTTTTACCATACCCATGATTGTTTCTTGAAAACAGGACCAGCGTTCCCACTGTGATATGAAAGTCAAGTATTGGAGAGTGCTTTTGTTACTTCTTTAGAAGGTTAGAATACGCCGAAAAGATGCTAGCTGGGGACTTGCAATTAATGAATTATTTGCTGTAAGTAGGTCAAATGACATGAGCTTTCAAAAAGGAAAAGTAGTCTTATTCCACCTGCCAATTCTAAAGTAGATTAATAAGCCTTAAGCAGAAGATGGATGTGAAGAGGGATATGACATGAAAGGTTAAGCAACACTGCTGACAGCAAAAGGCTTACCTGCTGCAGATACAGGAGACAAAATACTATTTTGACACAAACATTGCTATTCAGACGACAGTAAAATTCTGAGTGACAGCAAAATTTACTCAGTCATCATGACAGTAAAATTTGCTCCCATCAAAATGTGCTCATCAATTCTTAGTGTAAGCTAAGCACCTTAAGCAAAGGGTAGTTCAAGCCTAACTGGTATTTGATGGCAAAAAAGGCAACTTGGCCTGCGTTTCTCACTTCTACTCCATTCAAAAGCTTACTCTGTCTCAGATTCCTTTGGTGGGATACCAACGCAAGCCGCCAAACTGCACGAAAATGATGATTTAAAGAAAGATAGATGAGAAAAATGGAATAATGGTTCATGTTCTTTTCCTTCCAACTGCTTTGTTTGCCCTTTGAATTTTTTGAAGTCCTTTCTGGTGTCACCATGGTTGCACTGCAGCAAGTGTTGGGCTGTAAGCTGTCCATATTGCCAGCTTCTGGACTGCCTTCAGAAAACTTCCCACTGGTTTTGTCTAGAAATCACAAGCAGTAGAGATGACAAAGACTGCAGAAACCTTCTCATCTCCTTCTAGAGCAAGACCATGTCTTTCAGCCACTCTTAACTAGACAACTTTCATCAGTCATGAGGGAGTCTCATGTTCAAGAGCTAAGCAGTGGTGACAGCTGTAAATGACAAAAAGCAGACTGAAATTCTCTTGGGACTCCAGCAGAGAGCAATGAAGGAGGTTGAATTCACCTTCTTGGGAAGTTCTAAAATGCACGTTCACTTGAGCACAGGAGCTAAGCCATCGTAACCTTTGTTGAGTACGTCTGCGTAGACAGACATATTTAGACCATGTTATTTAAGCCACGTTATCATCTCTAGCTGCTAAGCTGCACTTCTTGCAAAGTATCTGCAACGTATTTTACAGGGTGGGCTTCGATGTGTAATCCCTGAGTAATATTGCAAAGAGAAGTACTTGGGGTGTGGGGTGGGGGGGGAGCCGCAACTCTTAGGTTTTTCAAATCATGGTTCCATTTGAAAGTCAAAAAAGATGTCAAACCTTTCTTTCCTAGACCTATTACCAGCACAAACTGTACCAGAATTTATGACCTGTAACTGTACCGTGGACGCTCTTTCTCTGGACTATTCCTTAAGAAACAAAGTCCTCACTAGAAATAAAACAAAATTAGCCAAGTATTGGCCTGGATTAGTTCCAAGGCTCTGTACTAAAGGCCAAACACGTGTAATAATAGTAACGAGTGGACTAAAAGTTAAATCAATAGAGCATGACTCAGTTCAAAGACATCTTGTGTCCTAATGTTCTCACAGAAGACTGTAAAAACCTGTCTATTTTTGTGGGTTTCTTTTATCCATTTAGCTGTACCTTCTACTTCTCTCCACTGTCTGAGAACATTGATGATAAGGTTGGATGACCTCATGTCAACTTGTAGAAGTAAAGAAAGAGAAGCCAGTAAAGAAAGGCAAATTTGTTAATTGCAGGTGGAAAGAGGGAGGCCAACAAAAGAAAACAAAAGAACAGTACTAATGAAATGCTCCCCTGTCTTCTGTGAAAAGTAAAGGCACAGACAAGAAAGAACAAGTGCAAAATTCTCACTAGAGAAACGCACTTGATCTGACTCAAGTATTTTGCGGTACATTTCTTGCTGTTTTCTCATGCCAAACATATTAACCATTGAAGGTGTCCCTTTCCTCTCTCTGGAATACAGCTAGGAAGATGGCTGTGTCATTGCTGACAAGCTGCTATTCTCAGAGGTGTCCAGCTGAAAGTCCTAGATCAATTGACTTGCTCTGTCACTTTGATATGGCATGACTTACAGTTTCAGCACCTGAACTTGCCAGCCCTACAATTCTTTGCCCCTTGAATGCTTAGATAGGCTCCTTGGCAACTGGCATTTGTAAGGACTTGAAACTATGCAGAATTTGCACCGTGAGATGATGCCAAATGAGTCACACCGGTAGATTAACTGGGGCATGCAAGGCAGAGAGAGGGAAATGAGAGCACAAGAAGAGAGTACACAAGAAGAGAGTACAATCTCCTTTTTTCTGAAACACTGAAGAGATCAAAGTGAACACAAATCCTCCTAGGGGTAGTTCTTGCAAAAGACTAAGAGTTCTTTTTGTGTTCACAGGCCTGGAATACTTAGGTTTGGATGACGGCAAAATGCAGATGACAAAACGAGGCCTTGAAGTCACATCCAGTATGAAGCAGTAGGAAAGAGGAAAGCAGCTGAGAGCGTCAACCCTGCTAAGTAGTCTCAGTATTCTTCTTGACATGAGCAGAAATTTGAAATGAGTCTCTGAAAATGACAAAGGAGGCAGAAGAAAAGGGAGCGATGACTCCTCTGGCATAGTGCTTCCTAACAGGGATCTTCAAAATGTCAAGGTTGTATCATCCTTTCAACTGAAGGAAGGTATGAAAACAACAGGAAGGAAATGGCATCCAATACTCTGGGCAGTGTACTTCTAGACAGAAAGGCCACTGATGGAAAACCAACTAAACTGGCACCAATGCAGCAGCATTGTACTAAAGCCAGAAACGTCCAGCGCTTTGTTCTCTGCCATTCCATTCAGATGCACACAGCAGCTCTGCAACATTCCTACTGATCATCTCCTTGGCAAAGTGGGAGTGAGGGTCCGTGGTGATGCAGAGTCCCCAGGCAGATGCAAAGGAGAGCTGCTTTCTTGCAAAAACCAGGCTTTTGAAACACTCAGGCCTTTCTCATTTCCATAGCTTTAAGCCATAACAAACACAATTCAACCAACCACCATGCACCACGCTGTGAACGCACGACACTTCTAGAAATTGTTGATCTACCTCGAAGTCAGCTGCCTCACCTTGCCACAGTCCTTTTCTACTTAGCCAAAGTAATGGGCCTCAGCCCAAGGCCTTCCTTTTGTAAGCTTCTAGCTCTATGCAGCAGCAAACCACTACTTTCTTCTGTGCCAAGACTTTAGGTAGACGATTTGCATCTGCCCTCCTTCCAGTGAAACCTAATGGCGAGAGAAAAGCCTCTCAGAGATGTTCAGTCATTCCATTTTCTAGACAGGCCAAATCCAAAGAAAAGCAAGCTATGGCATTGTGTACTTGCTCTTACAAAACACCTGCTGCCCTCTGACAATCAACTAGCAGAAAACCAGCCAAACTGAGACTTGAGGAAAACAACCCTTGGAAGGGAATAATGATGTGATCAATCAAGACAACACTTTTCCAGGCTACCGAGATACTGGAAATGTCAGCAAAGGCTTGAGAGCAAAGGCTGAACTAATGGGAAAAGGGTAAAAGAATCCCAAGAAAAACATGACCAAAGGTTAAAACAATTCCAAGAAGAACATAGGCAACTAACCTGTTGAAGCCTTCAGAAAAACAGTGGCCGCTGATTTACATAGGCCATTCAAGTTACTTGACCCGTGCACCTTCCACTCCTTTTTCGGCACCATATGGAGTGAATTGAGACCATGGAATCACAATTCCTTGGATTCTGTTCTTAACTTCAGGAGAGAAGTACAGCAGCTGAAGTACCTGTTACTGATGTGATACCCAGGAACACCGAGTTGACACATTTCTTTCTTGGCCAATCACAACAAGCAAGGCTAAGAGGATAAGGCTGGCTTATTTCCATGACACTTTTCTTGTTTTACAGCCTGCTCTGATTCCGGTGAAACTTTTTCATTAGCTTCTCTCTAAAAGGAGAAAGTCCAATTCAACGTCCCGCCCTGCTGCTGCAAGTATACCATTTGGTTTGTGGAGCTGAAAAAATTGAATTGGAAGGTACGGAGCCCCCGGAGCTAAGAGGCGCTCGGGGCGTCTTTCGGCAGAAGCCGCGCTAAGAGAGCACTGTGAGCGGTACAATCGTCTTTGCGCGAAGAAGCCGCTTCTTCGGCTCCGGGAGCCGGAGAGAGCGGCAGCATCGGAAAGGTGAAGAAGGAAACTGTACAATACTGGGATTGTATGCGCAGCTTGCCAATTGATAGAAAACAGTACATTACCACTTTCCTGACTTTTCCAATCACATGAACATTCGATAGGAAGTTATTTTGGACAACTTTTGTTTCCTTCATGCCAAACACTTGGCAGACCTCCGTGCAACGTCCAGAACACGATGGGAGATGTTTTCTGTGCTCCCGCAGGTTTTCCTTGCCAGACAGAGTGGAAAAGCTTTCTGCTAGCATGTAGACCACAAAAGACGCTAAAGACGAAGGTACGATGCTCTCCGGAGCTAAGCGCCGCTCCCGGGCTTCTTTCGGCAGAAGCCGCGCTAAGGAGAGCACTGTGAGCGGTACAATCGTCTTTGCGCGAAGAAGCCGCTTCTTCGGCTCCGGGAGCCGGAGAGAGCGGCAGCATCGGAAAGGTGAAGAAGGAAGCTGTACAACACTGGGATTGTGTGCGCAGCTTGCCAACTGATAGAAAACAGTACCTTACACTTTCCTGATGTTTCCAATCACATGAACATGTAGTGGAAAAGCTTTTTGCTAAGATGTAGACGACAAGAGAGGCTAAAGAGTGGATGAGAGCTAATGACACCCATCTCTAAAAAAGGCAATTAGGAGGACTCGGAATAGTACAAACCAGCCAGCCTCCTTTTTATCCCCAGGAAGTTGATGAAGCAGCTCTTCCTGGAAAACCTTGCCAGGCACATGCAAGACGACAAAATAATGTAGTTAGCATGATTTTTCAGGGGAATTTCATGCTGAACATCACTTTAAACTCCTCTGATGAATCAACTTGACTGGTAGATGAAGGGAATATTATCTGCCTGGGCTTCAGGGAGGTTTTTGACATATCTCTACATGGCAGCACGCATCCATATGGAAGCAATAGTGCAAAGGGGAGGGAACCAGTGTCTTTTCAGTGATGCTGAGTGAAAAAACAAGAGGCAGTGGGCACTCTCTGAAATACAGGAGATTGCCATTGACCATCAGCAAATGATTCTTTACTGTGAGGGTGACTGAACCACGGCACAGACTGCCCAGAAAGATTGTGGAGCCTGGATCTTTGAAGACATTCAAAGTACACCCAGATAGACTCCTGGGCAAGAGGCTCTAGGTATCCTGGTTTAGGCAGGGGGATTGGGCCTGGTTAGCCCCACCAACCCCTTCCACTCTCATTCATTCTGTGCTAGTGAATTCTCTTCAAGATGCATTTCAAGCACTTGCATGACAAAGTTCTGTGAAGACAGAGATCCAAATGGACACGGCATCTAAGTTCCTTAAGCAGTGTTCAAGAAGAATGTAAAACTCTGGGACGAGTGTCTCTTCCCTAACTGAATCCCTTTCATGGGAAAATTCCCAGCTCTAGAAAGATCTTCTGATACGCATGCTTAAGACTGACACTGGCTGAGCAAATTTCTCCCTATGTGTATCCAAGACCAGTTAGGATCTTCACCCAAAGTGCTGTCAACATAGTCACAGAATGTCTCTTGTTAAGAAGTGACAACTTCCATCAGCATGGCAACTATTGGTCCACCAAATGGATGAATGGATGGGAATTATCTACTTGGGTTAAAAACAAAAAGAAAGAGTTGGTCTTTATTTATCAATTTCATTGCAATATTATAAGGGAAGAAAAAGACCTAAGTCCTTGACTTTCTTAACTCGAGGAAAGATTTTAAAAATTCCTTGTAAAAATGTATGATCACAATCAGACTATTGAAACCATTTGAGTTGGGAAAAGAGTTCACAAATTGTCTAGAGAGTGGCAAAGAAGCCAAGAAAAATAGGAAAGAAACAAAAAGAGAGCAGAAGCGTCAGCTTCATTGTACAAGCTCGTTCTAGAAGTGGTCTGCTGGGAAAAGGAAGCCCCAGTTGAATTTCCAATGTATTCCTGCGCTTGATTCAGTAACCGGTCAATGTAAAAACCAATCCTTTTGTACAACTTCTTCCAGCAACAAAAACTCCAACAGGTTGACACTACCATCATGCCTGTTCCAGACATATTTCCAAGAGAAATGATGATTTTCTTGAAAACCTACTTGCATAAAAGTTGCAAGATGGTGGAGGGATTCCCACATCCTCCTTCCTCCATCTGGCTTGAAAGTAGATTTGATAAAATATGCAACAAAGCACATGATTTATAAGGTAGAGTCAAATGGATGATTTGGGAATTGATCTCTTGTTGATAGGAAACTTCATATCCACTCTGTGTGACCTTTCTAAAACAAAATGTGGAGCTGAGGCATGAATCTGCCACAACAATTGTAAAGCAAACATACACACTCCCCTTCACATGCCCCCCCTTCCACACACACCTAGGCACACACAGAGATCAGCATAGCAGATCATGAACACCTTGGAAAAGACTGAAATGCTCAATGCCTCTCTTGATGGGCAAAAGAGCTGGTGCAGTAATTCAAATGCCTGGTACAGAATTTCTGTTTCATATTTAGCTCCTATTTAAAACACAGCTTTTCATTTCATTCTATTTACAGAATATTTTCATGTCATTTGCTTCTTTAAAATTACTTAGTTCTCACCTCTTGTATGTCTAGGAATATTTTCTTCCAAAAATAGAAAAAAATAGATGATATCTTTTCAGCAGAAAACATTGGTTGATACAATTTTAAACCATCATGATATGGAAGAATTGTTCTGTCCCTCTCAAAGGTGGAAGAAGCATTTGGATCACAGATCATCTACAATGAAATACTTGACATGTTTAAGATGCTTTCAATCAATTTTGATCGTCAATTGCTTCTTCGTTGTAAACAGTAATTTTTCAGTGAAGGGAAAGTGTGTGTGCTATATCTACATGATGTGGTCAAACCCAGTTCCTACTAATGGCCAGGCTGAACTCCTGAATAAAATAATGTCCCGAATGATATTTTGCCGCCTTCTTTGGCACTTCATGAAATCTTACCATGATGAAGTGCTGAAACACAGAGATTTTCTCTTAGAGAGTGTCTCCTGTTGTAACCCGTCCCATGGATTTTATGCTGTAATTCTTATCTCTTTTAAAATTTGCTATCTTCTGTACAGTTTTCATGAACCTTTCTGTTACAGTAGTGAAAATCACAGATAAATGTCATTTTGTACAACTTTGAATTTACCCCAAGAGCTGAGAGAAAACTTGCTCCTATACTTCAATCTCAGTTTCTTCTATAGTCCAACTTTGTTTCTCTACCATCAAGCTTCTCCTTTGTTGCTGCTCCAAGCCCCGTCCAAGCTGACCTTGAATACTTTCAGGGATGGGACACCCACAACTTCTCTGGGCAACCTGTTCCAGTGTTCCAGCACTCCCACAGTAAAAAAGACCTTCCTTTCATCTAATATGTGTAGGAAATCATAAATCTAGGCATAGAAACTTGGAGTGCAAATTTGAAATTCTTTTGATTTGAAGCACATTTTATATGAATACTGACTTACTGATGACTAAAAGATGTTGATGGGCATTTGAGCTGACAAGTTTTGAAAAAGTGCACGGAAATTAAAATTGAAACCACTAAAATTAAAAACTTCTTCCCATTGTCTTTTTCCTCTCCTATTCAAAATTGCATATGTCAGATATCAGTGCTTCATGCAAACCTCTCAGATGCTCTCAGGGAAGAAGCTTTTCTTTCAGACTAAGTTGCGGTTGACGTAGAACACTAGCAGGAGTGAAAGTTTTTCTGGGCATCGGGGCAGCACCTTCTCCTTGGATTTGTGTGCAGAAAGCATTTTATCCAAACTGGAAAATAGACCCAACTCTGTTCTATTCATCATTCTTACTGCACCAGGCCTGAAGATGCTGTGAAAAGTAGCCTGTGGACCTTGAAGATAGCGCATGTGAAACAGATGAGAGGTGATGGAGAAGTTGAGAGAAGAAAGAGCATATGGCCCAGTACGGACGCCAGAAAGTATTTCTTCATGTGATCATGGCAGATTGCAGGAGCCACTTGGTACTATCAAACCAGCCCGACTTGGCACTGGTGCCACCTTGGGTCTGGGAACCATCCTGCGTATCGTGGATTTTAAGGAGCCAGCCGGCCACTCCCAGCCACAGGCCCTTAAACACAGACCTCGGCCCTCTTACCTGGCCAAAAAAACTCACCTGCCCCGCTTCTGCATGACAGATTGCAGGAGCCACTTGGTAATATCAAACCAGCCCGACTTGGCACTGGTGCCACCTTGGGTCTGGGAACCATCCTGCGTATCATGGATTTTCAGGAGCCAGCCGGCCACTCCCAGCCACAGGCCCTTAAACACAGACCTCGGCCCTCTTACCTGGCCAAAAAAACTCACCTGCCCCGCTTCTGCATGGCAGATTGCAGGAGCCACTTGGTAATATCAAACCAGCCCGACTTGGCACTGGTGCCACCTTGGGTCTGGGAACCATCCTGCGTATCATGGATTTTCAGGAGCCAGCAAGACACTCTTGGCCACAGGCCCCCAAACACAAACCTCGGCCCTTTTCCCTGGCAAAGAAAAGTCACCTGCCCTGCTTCTGGATGGCAGATTGCAGGAGCAACTTGGTACTATCAAACCAGCCCGACTTGGCAATGTTGCTACCTTGGGTCTGAGAAACATCCTGCGTATCGTGGATTTTCAGGAGCCAGCCGGCCTCTCCCAGCCACAGGCCCCCAAACACAATCCACGGCCCTTTTCCCTGGCAAACAACACTCACCTGCCCCGCTTCTCGATGGCAGATTGCAGGAGTCCCTGGGTAATTTCAATCCAGCCCGACTTGGCGGCGTTTCCAACTTGCGTCTGGGAATCATCCTGCATATCAAAGAATTTCAGGAGCCAGCCGGCACTCTCAGTCACAGGCCCCCAAACACAAACCATGGCCCTTTTCCCTTGCAAACAAAACTCACCTGCCCCGCTTCTGCATGGCAGATTGCAGCAGCCACTTAGTGCTATCAAACCAGCCCGAATTGGCACTGTGTTGAAAGCGAAGGGAAGCCAACCCACCTTGTCGTTTATCAGCATTGACTCCAATTTATTGATTAAATCAGCCACTTTATATAACCGTGTTAATTAACTTCATGCATATTGCAAAATCCAAGCTCACTCTAGGTTAACAGAGAAAACTCTAACCCCTCCTTTTGTTTTACCATACCCATGATTGTTTCTTGAAAACAGGACCAGCGTTCCCACTGTGATATGAAAGTCAAGTATTGGAGAGTGCTTTTGTTACTTCTTTAGAAGGTTAGAATACGCCGAAAAGATGCTAGCTGGGGACTTGCAATTAATGAATTATTTGCTGTAAGTAGGTCAAATGACATGAGCTTTCAAAAAGGAGAAGTAGTCTTATTCCACCTGCCAATTCTAAAGTAGATTAATAAGCCTTAAGCAGAAGATGGATGTGAAGAGGGATATGACATGAAAGGTTAAGCAACACTGCTGACAGCAAAAGGCTTACCTGCTGCAGATACAGGAGACAAAATACTATTTTGACACAAACATTGCTATTCAGACGACAGTAAAATTCTGAGTGACAGCAAAATTTACTCAGTCATCATGACAGTAAAATTTGCTCCCATCAAAATGTGCTCATCAATTCTTAGTGTAAGCTAAGCACCTTAAGCAAAGGGTAGTTCAAGCCTAACTGGTATTTGATGGCAAAAAAGGCAACTTGGCCTGCGTTTCTCACTTCTACTCCATTCAAAAGCTTACTCTGTCTCAGATTCCTTTGGTGGGATACCAACGCAAGCCGCCAAACTGCACGAAAATGATGATTTAAAGAAAGATAGATGAGAAAAATGGAATAATGGTTCATGTTCTTTTCCTTCCAACTGCTTTGTTTGCCCTTTGAATTTTTTGAAGTCCTTTCTGGTGTCACCATGGTTGCACTGCAGCAAGTGTTGGGCTGTAAGCTGTCCATATTGCCAGCTTCTGGACTGCCTTCAGAAAACTTCCCACTGGTTTTGTCTAGAAATCACAAGCAGTAGAGATGACAAAGACTGCAGAAACCTTCTCATCTCCTTCTAGAGCAAGACCATGTCTTTCAGCCACTCTTAACTAGACAACTTTCATCAGTCATGAGGGAGTCTCATGTTCAAGAGCTAAGCAGTGGTGACAGCTGTAAATGACAAAAAGCAGACTGAAATTCTCTTGGGACTCCAGCAGAGAGCAATGAAGGAGGTTGAATTCACCTTCTTGGGAAGTTCTAAAATGCACGTTCACTTGAGCACAGGAGCTAAGCCATCGTAACCTTTGTTGAGTACGTCTGCGTAGACAGACATATTTAGACCATGTTATTTAAGCCACGTTATCATCTCTAGCTGCTAAGCTGCACTTCTTGCAAAGTATCTGCAACGTATTTTACAGGGTGGGCTTCGATGTGTAATCCCTGAGTAATATTGCAAAGAGAAGTACTTGGGGTGTGGGGTGGGGGGGGAGCCGCAACTCTTAGGTTTTTCAAATCATGGTTCCATTTGAAAGTCAAAAAAGATGTCAAACCTTTCTTTCCTAGACCTATTACCAGCACAAACTGTACCAGAATTTATGACCTGTAACTGTACCGTGGACGCTCTTTCTCTGGACTATTCCTTAAGAAACAAAGTCCTCACTAGAAATAAAACAAAATTAGCCAAGTATTGGCCTGGATTAGTTCCAAGGCTCTGTACTAAAGGCCAAAAACGTGTAATAATAGTAACGAGTGGACTAAAAGTTAAATCAATAGAGCATGACTCAGTTCAAAGACATCTTGTGTCCTAATGTTCTCACAGAAGACTGTAAAAACCTGTCTATTTTTGTGGGTTTCTTTTATCCATTTAGCTGTACCTTCTACTTCTCTCCACTGTCTGAGAACATTGATGATAAGGTTGGATGACCTCATGTCAACTTGTAGAAGTAAAGAAAGAGAAGCCAGTAAAGAAAGGCAAATTTGTTAATTGCAGGTGGAAAGAGGGAGGCCAACAAAAGAAAACAAAAGAACAGTACTAATGAAATGCTCCCCTGTCTTCTGTGAAAAGTAAAGGCACAGACAAGAAAGAACAAGTGCAAAATTCTCACTAGAGAAACGCACTTGATCTGACTCAAGTATTTTGCGGTACATTTCTTGCTGTTTTCTCATGCCAAACATATTAACCATTGAAGGTGTCCCTTTCCTCTCTCTGGAATACAGCTAGGAAGATGGCTGTGTCATTGCTGACAAGCTGCTATTCTCAGAGGTGTCCAGCTGAAAGTCCTAGATCAATTGACTTGCTCTGTCACTTTGATATGGCATGACTTACAGTTTCAGCACCTGAACTTGCCAGCCCTACAATTCTTTGCCCCTTGAATGCTTAGATAGGCTCCTTGGCAACTGGCATTTGTAAGGACTTGAAACTATGCAGAATTTGCACCGTGAGATGATGCCAAATGAGTCACACCGGTAGATTAACTGGGGCATGCAAGGCAGAGAGAGGGAAATGAGAGCACAAGAAGAGAGTACACAAGAAGAGAGTACAATCTCCTTTTTTCTGAAACACTGAAGAGATCAAAGTGAACACAAATCCTCCTAGGGGTAGTTCTTGCAAAAGACTAAGAGTTCTTTTTGTGTTCACAGGCCTGGAATACTTAGGTTTGGATGACGGCAAAATGCAGATGACAAAACGAGGCCTTGAAGTCACATCCAGTATGAAGCAGTAGGAAAGAGGAAAGCAGCTGAGAGCGTCAACCCTGCTAAGTAGTCTCAGTATTCTTCTTGACATGAGCAGAAATTTGAAATGAGTCTCTGAAAATGACAAAGGAGGCAGAAGAAAAGGGAGCGATGACTCCTCTGGCATAGTGCTTCCTAACAGGGATCTTCAAAATGTCAAGGTTGTATCATCCTTTCAACTGAAGGAAGGTATGAAAACAACAGGAAGGAAATGGCATCCAATACTCTGGGCAGTGTACTTCTAGACAGAAAGGCCACTGATGGAAAACCAACTAAACTGGCACCAATGCAGCAGCATTGTACTAAAGCCAGAAACGTCCAGCGCTTTGTTCTCTGCCATTCCATTCAGATGCACACAGCAGCTCTGCAACATTCCTACTGATCATCTCCTTGGCAAAGTGGGAGTGAGGGTCCGTGGTGATGCAGAGTCCCCAGGCAGATGCAAAGGAGAGCTGCTTTCTTGCAAAAACCAGGCTTTTGAAACACTCAGGCCTTTCTCATTTCCATAGCTTTAAGCCATAACAAACACAATTCAACCAACCACCATGCACCACGCTGTGAACGCACGACGCTTCTAGAACTTGTTGATCTACCTCGAAGTCAGCTGCCTCACCTTGCCACAGTCCTTTTCTACTTAGCCAAAGTAATGGGCCTCAGCCCAAGGCCTTCCTTTTGTAAGCTTCTAGCTCTATGCAGCAGCAAACCACTACTTTCTTCTGTGCCAAGACTTTAGGTAGACAATTTGCATCTGCCCTCCTTCCAGTGAAACCTAATGGCGAGAGAAAAGCCTCTCAGAGATGTTCAGTCATTCCATTTTCTAGACAGGCCAAATCCAAAGAAAAGCAAGCTATGGCATTGTGTACTTGCTCTTACAAAACACCTGCTGCCCTCTGACAATCAACTAGCAGAAAACCAGCCAAACTGAGACTTGAGGAAAACAACCCTTGGAAGGGATCAATCAAGACAACACCTTTCCAGGCTACCGAGATACTGGAAATGTCAGCAAAGGCTTGAGAGCAAAGGCTGAACTAATGGGAAAAGGGTAAAAGAATCCCAAGAAAAACATGACCAAAGGTTAAAACAATTCCAAGAAGAACATAGGCAACTAACCTGTTGAAGCCTTCAGAAAAACAGTGGCCGCTGATTTACATAGGCCATTCAAGTTACTTGACCCGTGCACCTTCCACTCCTTTTTCGGCACCATATGGAGTGAATTGAGACCATGGAATCACAATTCCTTGGATTCTGTTCTTAACTTCAGGAGAGAAGTACAGCAGCTGAAGTACCTGTTACTGATGTGATACCCAGGAACACCGAGTTGACATATTTCTTTCTTGGCCAATCACAACAAGCAAGGCTAAGAGGATAAGGCTGGCTTATTTCCATGACACTTTTCTTGTTTTACAGCCTGCTCTGATTCCGGTGAAACTTTTTCATTAGCTTCTCTCTAAAAGGAGAAAGTCCAATTCAACGTCCCGCCCTACTGCTGCAAGTATACCATTTGGTTTGTGGAGCCGAAAAAATTGAATTGGAAGGTACGGAGCCCCCGGAGCTAAGAGGCGCTCGGGGCGTCTTTCGGCAGAAGCCGCGCTAAGAGAGCACTGTGAGCGGTACAATCGTCTTTGCGCGAAGAAGCCGCTTCTTCGGCTCCGGGAGCCGGAGAGAGCGGCAGCATCGGAAAGGTGAAGAAGGAAACTGTACAATACTGGGATTGTATGCGCAGCTTGCCAATTGATAGAAAACAGTACATTACCACTTTCCTGACTTTTCCAATCACATGAACATTCGATAGGAAGTTATTTTGGACAACTTTTGTTTCCTTCATGCCAAACACTTGGCAGACCTCCGTGCAACGTCCAGAACACGATGGGAGATGTTTTCTGTGCTCCCGCAGGTTTTCCTTGCCAGACAGAGTGGAAAAGCTTTCTGCTAGCATGTAGACCACAAAAGACGCTAAAGACGAAGGTACGATGCTCTCCGGAGCTAAGCGCCGCTCCCGGGCTTCTTTCGGCAGAAGCCGCGCTAAGGAGAGCACTGTGAGCGGTACAATCGTCTTTGCGCGAAGAAGCCGCTTCTTCGGCTCCGGGAGCCGGAGAGAGCGGCAGCATCGGAAAGGTGAAGAAGGAAGCTGTACAACACTGGGATTGTGTGCGCAGCTTGCCAACTGATAGAAAACAGTACCTTACACTTTCCTGACGTTTCCAATCACATGAACATGTAGTGGAAAAGCTTTTTGCTAAGATGTAGACGACAAGAGAGGCTAAAGAGTGGATGAGAGCTAATGACACCCATCTCTAAAAAAGGCAATTAGGAGGACTCGGAATAGTACAAACCATCCAGCCTCCTTTTTATCCCCAGGAAGTTGATGAAGCAGCTCTTCCTGGAAAACCTTGCCAGGCACATGCAAGACGACAAAATAATGTAGTTAGCATGATTTTTCAGGGGAATTTCATGCTGAACATCACTTTAAACTCCTCTGATGAATCAACTTGACTGGTAGATGAAGGGAATATTATCTGCCTGGGCTTCAGGGAGGTTTTTGACATATCTCTACATGGCAGCACGCATCCATATGGAAGCAATAGTGCAAAGGGGAGGGAACCAGTGTCTTTTCAGTGATGCTGAGTGAAAAAACAAGAGGCAGTGGGCACTCTCTGAAATACAGGAGATTGCCATTGACCATCAGCAAATGATTCTTTACTGTGAGGGTGACTGAACCACGGCACAGACTGCCCAGAAAGATTGTGGAGCCTGGATCTTTGAAGACATTCAAAGTACACCCAGATAGACTCCTGGGCAAGAGGCTCTAGGTATCCTGGTTTAGGCAGGGGGATTGGGCCTGGTTAGCCCCACCAACCCCTTCCACTCTCATTCATTCTGTGCTAGTGAATTCTCTTCAAGATGCATTTCAAGCACTTGCATGACAAAGTTCTGTGAAGACAGAGATCCAAATGGACACGGCATCTAAGTTCCTTAAGCAGTGTTCAAGAAGAATGTAAAACTCTGGGACGAGTGTCTCTTCCCTAACTGAATCCCTTTCATGGGAAAATTCCCAGCTCTAGAAAGATCTTTCTGATACGCATGCTTAAGACTGACACTGGCTGAGCAAATTTCTCCCTATGTGTATCCAAGACCAGTTAGGATCTTCACCCAAAGTGCTGTCAACATAGTCACAGAATGTCTCTTGTTAAGAAGTGACAACTTCCATCAGCATGGCAACTATTGGTCCACCAAATGGATGAATGGATGGGAATTATCTACTTGGGTTAAAAACAAAAAGAAAGAGTTGGTCTTTATTTATCAATTTCATTGCAATATTATAAGGGAAGAAAAAGACCTAAGTCCTTGACTTTCTTAACTCGAGGAAAGATTTTAAAAATTCCTTGTAAAAATGTATGATCACAATCAGACTATTGAAACCATTTGAGTTGGGAAAAGAGTTCACAAATTGTCTAGAGAGTGGCAAAGAAGCCAAGAAAAATAGGAAAGAAACAAAAAGAGAGCAGAAGCGTCAGCTTCATTGTACAAGCTCGTTCTAGAAGTGGTCTGCTGGGAAAAGGAAGCCCCAGTTGAATTTCCAATGTATTCCTGCGCTTGATTCAGTAACGGTCAATGTAAAAACCAATCCTTTTGTACAACTTCTTCCAGCAACAAAAACTCCAACAGGTTGACACTACCATCATGCCTGTTCCAGACATATTTCCAAGAGAAATGATGATTTTCTTGAAAACCTACTTGCATAAAAGTTGCAAGATGGTGGAGGGATTCCCACATCCTCCTTCCTCCATCTGGCTTGAAAGTAGATTTGATAAAATATGCAACAAAGCACATGATTTATAAGGTAGAGTCAAATGGATGATTTGGGAATTGATCTCTTGTTGATAGGAAACTTCATATCCACTCTGTGTGACCTTTCTAAAACAAAATGTGGAGCTGAGGCATGAATCTGCCACAACAATTGTAAAGCAAACATACACACTCCCCTTCACATGCCCCCCCTTCCACACACACCTAGGCACACACAGAGATCAGCATAGCAGATCATGAACACCTTGGAAAAGACTGAAATGCTCAATGCCTCTCTTGATGGGCAAAAGAGCTGGTGCAGTAATCCAAATGCCTGGTACAGAATTTCTGTTTCATATTTAGCTCCTATTTAAAACACAGCTTTTCATTTCATTCTATTTACAGAATATTTTCATGTCATTTGCTTCTTTAAAATTACTTAGTTCTCACCTCTTGTATGTCTAGGAATATTTTCTTCCAAAAATAGAAAAAAATAGATGCTATCTTTTCAGCAGAAAACATTGGTTGATACAATTTTAAACCATCATGATATGGAAGAATTGTTCTGTCCCTCTCGAAGGTGGAAGAAGCATTTGGATCACAGATCATCTACAATGAAATACTTGACATGTTTAAGATGCTTTCAATCAATTTTGATCGTCAATTGCTTCTTCGTTGTAAACAGTAATTTTTCAGTGAAGGGAAAGTGTGTGTGCTATATCTACATGATGTGGTCAAACCCAGTTCCTACTAATGGCCAGGCTGAACTCCAGTAAATAATGTCCCGAATGATATTTTGCCGCCTTCTTTGGCACTTCATGAAATCTTACCATGATGAAGTGCTGAAACACAGAGATTTTCTCTTAGAGAGTGTCTCCTGTTGTAACCCGTCCCATGGATTTTATGCTGTAATTCTTATCTCTTTTAAAATTTGCTATCTTCTGTACAGTTTTCATGAACCTTTCTGTTACAGTAGTGAAAATCACAGATAAATGTCATTTTGTACAACTTTGAATTTACCCCAAGAGCTGAGAGAAAACTTGCTCCTATACTTCAATCTCAGTTTCTTCTATAGTCCAACTTTGTTTCTCTACCATCAAGCTTCTCCTTTGTTGCTGCTCCAAGCCCCGTCCAAGCTGACCTTGAATACTTTCAGGGATGGGACACCCACAACTTCTCTGGGCAACCTGTTCCAGTGTTCCAGCACTCCCACAGTAAAAAAGGCCTTCCTTTCATCTAATATGTGTAGGAAATCATAAATCTAGGCATAGAAACTTGGAGTGCAAATTTGAAATTCTTTTGATTTGAAGCACATTTTATATGAATACTGACTTACTGATGACTAAAAGATGTTGATGGGCATTTGAGCTGACAAGTTTTGAAAAAGTGCACGGAAATTAAAATTGAAACCACTAAAATTAAAAACTTCTTCCCATTGTCTTTTTCCTCTCCTATTCAAAATTGCATATGTCAGATATCAGTGCTTCATGCAAACCTCTCAGATGCTCTCAGGGAAGAAGCTTTTCTTTCAGACTAAGTTGCGGTTGACGTAGAACACTAGCAGGAGTGAAAGTTTTTCTGGGCATCGGGGCAGCACCTTCTCCTTGGATTTGTGTGCAGAAAGCATTTTATCCAAACTGGAAAATAGACCCAACTCTGTTCTATTCATCATTCTTACTGCACCAGGCCTGAAGATGCTGTGAAAAGTAGCCTGTGGACCTTGAAGATAGCGCATGTGAAACAGATGAGAGGTGATGGAGAAGTTGAGAGAAGAAAGAGCATATGGCCCAGTACGGACGCCAGAAAGTATTTCTTCATGTGATCATGGCAGATTGCAGGAGCCACTTGGTAATATCAAACCAGCCCGACTTGGCACTGGTGCCACCTTGGGTCTGGGAACCATCCTGCGTATCGTGGATTTTCAGGAGCCAGCCGGCCACTCCCAGCCACAGGCCCTTAAACACAGACCTCGGCCCTCTTACCTGGCCAAAAAAACTCACCTGCCCCGCTTCTGCATGGCAGATTGCAGGAGCCACTTGGTAATATCAAACCAGCCCGACTTGGCACTGGTGCCACCTTGGGTCTGGGAACCATCCTGCGTATCGTGGATTTTAAGGAGCCAGCCGGCCACTCCCAGCCACAGGCCCTTAAACACAGACCTCGGCCCTCTTACCTGGCCAAAAAAACTCACCTGCCCCGCTTCTGCATGACAGATTGCAGGAGCCACTTGGTAATATCAAACCAGCCCGACTTGGCACTGGTGCCACCTTGGGTCTGGGAACCATCCTGCGTATCGTGGATTTTCAGGAGCCAGCAAGACACTCTTGGCCACAGGCCCCCAAACACAAACCTCGGCCCTTTTCCCTGGCAAAGAAAAGTCACCTGCCCTGCTTCTGGATGGCAGATTGCAGGAGCAACTTGGTACTATCAAACCAGCCCGACTTGGCAATGTTGCTACCTTGGGTCTGGGAACCATCCTGCGTATCGTGGATTTTCAGGAGCCAGCCGGCCTCTCCCAGCCACAGGCCCCCAAACACAATCCACGGCCCTTTTCCCTGGCAAACAACACTCACCTGCCCCGCTTCTCGATGGCAGATTGCAGGAGTCCCTGGGTAATTTCAATCCAGCCCGACTTGGCGGCGTTTCCACCTTGCGTCTGGGAATCATCCTGCATATCAAAGAATTTCAGGAGCCAGCCGGCACTCTCAGTCACAGGCCCCCAAACACAAACCATGGCCCTTTTCCCTTGCAAACAAAACTCACCTGCCCCGCTTCTGCATGGCAGATTGCAGCAGCCACTTAGTGCTATCAAACCAGCCCGAATTGGCACTGTGTTGAAAGCGAAGGGAAGCCAACCCACCTTGTCGTTTATCAGCATTGACTCCAATTTATTGATTAAATCAGCCACTTTATATAACCGTGTTAATTAACTTCATGCATATTGCAAAATCCAAGCTCACTCTAGGTTAACAGAGAAAACTCTAACCCCTCCTTTTGTTTTACCATACCCATGATTGTTTCTTGAAAACAGGACCAGCGTTCCCACTGTGATATGAAAGTCAAGTATTGGAGAGTGCTTTTGTTACTTCTTTAGAAGGTTAGAATACGCCGAAAAGATGCTAGCTGGGGACTTGCAATTAATGAATTATTTGCTGTAAGTAGGTCAAATGACATGAGCTTTCAAAAAGGAGAAGTAGTCTTATTCCACCTGCCAATTCTAAAGTAGATTAATAAGCCTTAAGCAGAAGATGGATGTGAAGAGGGATATGACATGAAAGGTTAAGCAACACTGCTGACAGCAAAAGGCTTACCTGCTGCAGATACAGGAGACAAAATACTATTTTGACACAAACATTGCTATTCAGACGACAGTAAAATTCTGAGTGACAGCAAAATTTACTCAGTCATCATGACAGTAAAATTTGCTCCCATCAAAATGTGCTCATCAATTCTTAGTGTAAGCTAAGCACCTTAAGCAAAGGGTAGTTCAAGCCTAACTGGTATTTGATGGCAAAAAAGGCAACTTGGCCTGCGTTTCTCACTTCTACTCCATTCAAAAGCTTACTCTGTCTCAGATTCCTTTGGTGGGATACCAACGCAAGCCGCCAAACTGCACGAAAATGATGATTTAAAGAAAGATAGATGAGAAAAATGGAATAATGGTTCATGTTCTTTTCCTTCCAACTGCTTTGTTTGCCCTTTTAATTTTTTGAAGTCCTTTCTGGTGTCACCATGGTTGCACTGCAGCAAGTGTTGGGCTGTAAGCTGTCCATATTGCCAGCTTCTGGACTGCCTTCAGAAAACTTCCCACTGGTTTTGTCTAGAAATCACAAGCAGTAGAGATGACAAAGACTGCAGAAACCTTCTCATCTCCTTCTAGAGCAAGACCATGTCTTTCAGCCACTCTTAACTAGACAACTTTCATCAGTCATGAGGGAGTCTCATGTTCAAGAGCTAAGCAGTGGTGACAGCTGTAAATGACAAAAAGCAGACTGAAATTCTCTTGGGACTCCAGCAGAGAGCAATGAAGGAGGTTGAATTCACCTTCTTGGGAAGTTCTAAAATGCACGTTCACTTGAGCACAGGAGCTAAGCCATCGTAACCTTTGTTGAGTACGTCTGCGTAGACAGACATATTTAGACCATGTTATTTAAGCCACGTTATCATCTCTAGCTGCTAAGCTGCACTTCTTGCAAAGTATCTGCAACGTATTTTACAGGGTGGGCTTTGATGTGTAATCCCTGAGTAATATTGCAAAGAGAAGTACTTGGGGTGTGGGGTGGGGGGGGAGCCGCAACTCTTAGGTTTTTCAAATCATGGTTCCATTTGAAAGTCAAAAAAGATGTCAAACCTTTCTTTCCTAGACCTATTACCAGCACAAACTGTACCAGAATTTATGACCTGTAACTGTACCGTGGACGCTCTTTCTCTGGACTATTCCTTAAGAAACAAAGTCCTCACTAGAAATAAAACAAAATTAGCCAAGTATTGGCCTGGATTAGTTCCAAGGCTCTGTACTAAAGGCCAAACACGTGTAATAATAGTAACGAGTGGACTAAAAGTTAAATCAATAGAGCATGACTCAGTTCAAAGACATCTTGTGTCCTAATGTTCTCACAGAAGACTGTAAAAACCTGTCTATTTTTGTGGGTTTCTTTTATCCATTTAGCTGTACCTTCTACTTCTCTCCATTGTCTGAGAACATTGATGATAAGGTTGGATGACCTCATGTCAACTTGTAGAAGTAAAGAAAGAGAAGCCAGTAAAGAAAGGCAAATTTGTTAATTGCAGGTGGAAAGAGGGAGGCCAACAAAAGAAAACAAAAGAACAGTACTAATGAAATGCTCCCCTGTCTTCTGTGAAAAGTAAAGGCACAGACAAGAAAGAACAAGTGCAAAATTCTCACTAGAGAAACGCACTTGATCTGACTCAAGTATTTTGCGGTACATTTCTTGCTGTTTTCTCATGCCAAACATATTAACCATTGAAGGTGTCCCTTTCCTCTCTCTGGAATACAGCTAGGAAGATGGCTGTGTCATTGCTGACAAGCTGCTATTCTCAGAGGTGTCCAGCTGAAAGTCCTAGATCAATTGATTTGCTCTGTCACTTTGATATGGCATGACTTACAGTTTCAGCACGTGAACTTGCCAGCCCTACAATTCTTTGCCCCTTGAATGCTTAGATAGGCTCCTTGGCAACTGGCATTTGTAAGGACTTGAAACTATGCAGAATTTGCACCGTGAGATGATGCCAAATGAGTCACACCGGTAGATTAACTGGGGCATGCAAGGCAGAGAGAGGGAAATGAGAGCACAAGAAGAGAGTACACAAGAAGAGAGTACAATCTCCTTTTTTCTGAAACACTGAAGAGATCAAAGTGAACACAAATCCTCCTAGGGGTAGTTCTTGCAAAAGACTAAGAGTTCTTTTTGTGTTCACAGGCCTGGAATACTTAGCTTTGGATGACGGCAAAATGCAGATGACAAAACGAGGCCTTGAAGCCACATCCAGTATGAAGCAGTAGGAAAGAGGAAAGCAGCTGAGAGCGTCAACCCTGCTAAGTAGTCTCAGTATTCTTCTTGACATGAGCAGAAATTTGAAATGAGTCTCTGAAAATGACAAAGGAGGCAGAAGAAAAGGGAGCGATGACTCCTCTGGCATAGTGCTTCCTAACAGGGATCTTCAAAATGTCAAGGTTGTATCATCCTTTCAACTGAAGGAAGGTATGAAAACAACAGGAAGGAAATGGCATCCAATACTCTGGGCAGTGTACTTCTAGACAGAAAGGCCACTGATGGAAAACCAACTAAACTGGCACCAATGCAGCAGCATTGTACTAAAGCCAGAAACGTCCAGCGCTTTGTTCTCTGCCATTCCATTCAGATGCACACAGCAGCTCTGCAACATTCCTACTGATCATCTCCTTGGCAAAGTGGGAGTGAGGGTCCGTGGTGATGCAGAGTCCCCAGGCAGATGCAAAGGAGAGCTGCTTTCTTGCAAAAACCAGGCTTTTGAAACACTCAGGCCTTTCTCATTTCCATAGCTTTAAGCCATAACAAACACAATTCAACCAACCACCATGCACCACGCTGTGAACGCACGACGCTTCTAGAACTTGTTGATCTACCTCGAAGTCAGCTGCCTCACCTTGCCACAGTCCTTTTCTACTTAGCCAAAGTAATGGGCCTCAGCCCAAGGCCTTCCTTTTGTAAGCTTCTAGCTCTATGCAGCAGCAAACCACTACTTTCTTCTGTGCCAAGACTTTAGGTAGACGATTTGCATCTGCCCTCCTTCCAGTGAAACCTAATGGCGAGAGAAAAGCCTCTCAGAGATGTTCAGTCATTCCATTTTCTAGACAGGCCAAATCCAAAGAAAAGCAAGCTATGGCATTGTGTACTTGCTCTTACAAAACACCTGCTGCCCTCTGACAATCAACTAGCAGAAAACCAGCCAAACTGAGACTTGAGGAAAACAACCCTTGGAAGGGAATAATGATGTGATCAATCAAGACAACACTTTTCCAGGCTACCGAGATACTGGAAATGTCAGCAAAGGCTTGAGAGCAAAGGCTGAACTAATGGGAAAAGGGTAAAAGAATCCCAAGAAAAACATGACCAAAGGTTAAAACAATTCCAAGAAGAACATAGGCAACTAACCTGTTGAAGCCTTCAGAAAAACAGTGGCCGCTGATTTACATAGGCCATTCAAGTTACTTGACCCGTGCACCTTCCACTCCTTTTTCGGCACCATATGGAGTGAATTGAGACCATGGAATCACAATTCCTTGGATTCTGTTCTTAACTTCAGGAGAGAAGTACAGCAGCTGAAGTACCTGTTACTGATGTGATACCCAGGAACACCGAGTTGACACATTTCTTTCTTGGCCAATCACAACAAGCAAGGCTAAGAGGATAAGGCTGGCTTATTTCCATGACACTTTTCTTGTTTTACAGCCTGCTCTGATTCCGGTGAAACTTTTTCATTAGCTTCTCTCTAAAAGGAGAAAGTCCAATTCAACGTCCCGCCCTACTGCTGCAAGTATACCATTTGGTTTGTGGAGCCGAAAAAATTGAATTGGAAGGTACGGAGCCCCCGGAGCTAAGAGGCGCTCGGGGCGTCTTTCGGCAGAAGCCGCGCTAAGAGAGCACTGTGAGCGGTACAATCGTCTTTGCGCGAAGAAGCCGCTTCTTCGGCTCCGGGAGCCGGAGAGAGCGGCAGCATCGGAAAGGTGTAGAAGGAAACTGTACAATACTGGGATTGTATGCGCAGCTTGCCAATTGATAGAAAACAGTACATTACCACTTTCCTGACTTTTCCAATCACATGAACATTCGATAGGAAGTTATTTTGGACAACTTTTGTTTCCTTCATGCCAAACACTTGGCAGACCTCCGTGCAACGTCCAGAACACGATGGGAGATGTTTTCTGTGCTCGCGCAGGTTTTCCTTGCCAGACAGAGTGGAAAAGCTTTCTGCTAGCATGTAGACCACAAAAGACGCTAAAGACGAAGGTACGATGCTCTCCGGAGCTAAGCGCCGCTCCCGGGCTTCTTTCGGCAGAAGCCGCGCTAAGGAGAGCACTGTGAGCGGTACAATCGTCTTTGCGCGAAGAAGCCGCTTCTTCGGCTCCGGGAGCCGGAGAGAGCGGCAGCATCGGAAAGGTGAAGAAGGAAGCTGTACAACACTGGGATTGTGTGCGCAGCTTGCCAACTGATAGAAAACAGTACCTTACACTTTCCTGATGTTTCCAATCACATGAACATGTAGTGGAAAAGCTTTTTGCTAAGATGTAGACGACAAGAGAGGCTAAAGAGTGGATGAGAGCTAATGACACCCATCTCTAAAAAAGGCAATTAGGAGGACTCGGAATAGTACAAACCATCCAGCCTCCTTTTTATCCCCAGGAAGTTGATGAAGCAGCTCTTCCTGGAAAACCTTGCCAGGCACATGCAAGATGACAAAATAATGTAGTTAGCATGATTTTTCAGGGGAATTTCATGCTGAACATCACTTTAAACTCCTCTGATGAATCAACTTGACTGGTAGATGAAGGGAATATTATCTGCCTGGGCTTCAGGGAGGTTTTTGACATATCTCTACATGGCAGCACGCATCCATATGGAAGCAATAGTGCAAAGGGGAGGGAACCAGTGTCTTTTCAGTGATGCTGAGTGAAAAAACAAGAGGCAGTGGGCACTCTCTGAAATACAGGAGATTGCCATTGACCATCAGCAAATGATTCTTTACTGTGAGGGTGACTGAACCACGGCACAGACTGCCCAGAAAGATTGTGGAGCCTGGATCTTTGAAGACATTCAAAGTACACCCAGATAGACTCCTGGGCAAGAGGCTCTAGGTATCCTGGTTTAGGCAGGGGGATTGGGCCTGGTTAGCCCCACCAACCCCTTCCACTCTCATTCATTCTGTGCTAGTGAATTCTCTTCAAGATGCATTTCAAGCACTTGCATGACAAAGTTCTGTGAAGACAGAGATCCAAATGGACACGGCATCTAAGTTCCTTAAGCAGTGTTCAAGAAGAATGTAAAACTCTGGGACGAGTGTCTCTTCCCTAACTGAATCCCTTTCATGGGAAAATTCCCAGCTCTAGAAAGATCTTCTGATACGCATGCTTAAGACTGACACTGGCTGAGCAAATTTCTCCCTATGTGTATCCAAGACCAGTTAGGATCTTCACCCAAAGTGCTGTCAACATAGTCACAGAATGTCTCTTGTTAAGAAGTGACAACTTCCATCAGCATGGCAACTATTGGTCCACCAAATGGATGAATGGATGGGAATTATCTACTTGGGTTAAAAACAAAAAGAAAGAGTTGGTCTTTATTTATCAATTTCATTGCAATATTATAAGGGAAGAAAAAGACCTAAGTCCTTGACTTTCTTAACTCGAGGAAAGATTTTAAAAATTCCTTGTAAAAATGTATGATCACAATCAGACTATTGAAACCATTTGAGTTGGGAAAAGAGTTCACAAATTGTCTAGAGAGTGGCAAAGAAGCCAAGAAAAATAGGAAAGAAACAAAAAGAGAGCAGAAGCGTCAGCTTCATTGTACAAGCTCGTTCTAGAAGTGGTCTGCTGGGAAAAGGAAGCCCCAGTTGAATTTCCAATGTATTCCTGCGCTTGATTCAGTAACGGTCAATGTAAAAACCAATCCTTTTGTACAACTTCTTCCAGCAACAAAAACTCCAACAGGTTGACACTACCATCATGCCTGTTCCAGACATATTTCCAAGAGAAATGATGATTTTCTTGAAAACCTACTTGCATAAAAGTTGCAAGATGGTGGAGGGATTCCCACATCCTCCTTCCTCCATCTGGCTTGAAAGTAGATTTGATAAAATATGCAACAAAGCACATGATTTATAAGGTAGAGTCAAATGGATGATTTGGGAATTGATCTCTTGTTGATAGGAAACTTCATATCCACTCTGTGTGACCTTTCTAAAACAAAATGTGGAGCTGAGGCATGAATCTGCCACAACAATTGTAAAGCAAACATACACACTCCCCTTCACATGCCCCCCCTTCCACACACACCTAGGCACACACAGAGATCAGCATAGCAGATCATGAACACCTTGGAAAAGACTGAAATGCTCAATGCCTCTCTTGATGGGCAAAAGAGCTGGTGCAGTAATTCAAATGCCTGGTACAGAATTTCTGTTTCATATTTAGCTCCTATTTAAAACACAGCTTTTCATTTCATTCTATTTACAGAATATTTTCATGTCATTTGCTTCTTTAAAATTACTTAGTTCTCACCTCTTGTATGTCTAGGAATATTTTCTTCCAAAAATAGAAAAAAATAGATGATATCTTTTCAGTAGAAAACATTGGTTGATACAATTTTAAACCATCATGATATGGAAGAATTGTTCTGTCCCTCTCGAAGGTGGAAGAAGCATTTGGATCACAGATCATCTACAATGAAATACTTGACATGTTTAAGATGCTTTCAATCAATTTTGATCGTCAATTGCTTCTTCGTTGTAAACAGTAATTTTTCAGTGAAGGGAAAGTGTGTGTGCTATATCTACATGATGTGGTCAAACCCAGTTCCTACTAATGGCCAGGCTGAACTCCAGTAAATAATGTCCCGAATGATATTTTGCCGCCTTCTTTGGCACTTCACGAAATCTTACCATGATGAAGTGCTGAAACACAGAGATTTTCTCTTAGAGAGTGTCTCCTGTTGTAACCCGTCCCATGGATTTTATGCTGTAATTCTTATCTCTTTTAAAATTTGCTATCTTCTGTACAGTTTTCATGAACCTTTCTGTTACAGTAGTGAAAATCACAGATAAATGTCATTTTGTACAACTTTGAATTTACCCCAAGAGCTGAGAGAAAACTTGCTCCTATACTTCAATCTCAGTTTCTTCTATAGTCCAACTTTGTTTCTCTACCATCAAGCTTCTCCTTTGTTGCTGCTCCAAGCCCCGTCCAAGCTGACCTTGAATACTTTCAGGGATGGGACACCCACAACTTCTCTGGGCAACCTGTTCCAGTGTTCCAGCACTCCCACAGTAAAAAAGGCCTTCCTTTCATCTAATATGTGTAGGAAATCATAAATCTAGGCATAGAAACTTGGAGTGCAAATTTGAAATTCTTTTGATTTGAAGCACATTTTATATGAATACTGACTTACTGATGACTAAAAGATGTTGATGGGCATTTGAGCTGACAAGTTTTGAAAAAGTGCACGGAAATTAAAATTGAAACCACTAAAATTAAAAACTTCTTCCCATTGTCTTTTTCCTCTCCTATTCAAAATTGCATATGTCAGATATCAGTGCTTCATGCAAACCTCTCAGATGCTCTCAGGGAAGAAGCTTTTCTTTCAGACTAAGTTGCGGTTGACGTAGAACACTAGCAGGAGTGAAAGTTTTTCTGGGCATCGGGGCAGCACCTTCTCCTTGGATTTGTGTGCAGAAAGCATTTTATCCAAACTGGAAAATAGACCCAACTCTGTTCTATTCATCATTCTTACTGCACCAGGCCTGAAGATGCTGTGAAAAGTAGCCTGTGGACCTTGAAGATAGCGCATGTGAAACAGATGAGAGGTGATGGAGAAGTTGAGAGAAGAAAGAGCATATGGCCCAGTACGGACGCCAGAAAGTATTTCTTCATGTGATCATGGCAGATTGCAGGAGCCACTTGGTACTATCAAACCAGCCCGACTTGGCACTGGTGCCACCTTGGGTCTGGGAACCATCCTGCGTATCGTGGATTTTCAGGAGCCAGCCGGCCACTCCCAGCCACAGGCCCTTAAACACAGACCTCGGCCCTCTTACCTGGCCAAAAAAACTCACCTGCCCCGCTTCTGCATGGCAGATTGCAGGAGCCACTTGGTAATATCAAACCAGCCCGACTTGGCACTGGTGCCACCTTGGGTCTGGGAACCATCCTGCGTATCGTGGATTTTCAGGAGCCAGCCGGCCACTCCCAGCCACAGGCCCTTAAACACAGACCTCGGCCCTCTTACCTGGCCAAAAAAACTCACCTGCCCCGCTTCTGCATGGCAGATTGCAGGAGCCACTTGGTAATATCAAACCAGCCTGACTTGGCACTGGTGCCACCTTGGGTCTGGGAACCATCCTGCGTATCGTGGATTTTCAGGAGCCAGCAAGACACTCTTGGCCACAGGCCCCCAAACACAAACCTCGGCCCTTTTCCCTGGCAAAGAAAAGTCACCTGCCCTGCTTCTGGATGGCAGATTGCAGGAGCAACTTGGTACTATCAAACCAGCCCGACTTGGCAATGTTGCTACCTTGGGTCTGAGAAACATCCTGCGTATCGTGGATTTTCAGGAGCCAGCCGGCCTCTCCCAGCCACAGGCCCCCAAACACAATCCACGGCCCTTTTCCCTGGTAAACAACACTCACATGCCCCGCTTCTCGATGGCAGATTGCAGGAGTCCCTGGGTAATTTCAATCCAGCCCGACTTGGCGGCGTTTCCAACTTGCGTCTGGGAATCATCCTGCATATCAAAGAATTTCAGGAGCCAGCCGGCACTCTCAGTCACAGGCCCCCAAACACAAACCATGGCCCTTTTCCCTTGCAAACAAAACTCACCTGCCCCGCTTCTGCATGGCAGATTGCAGCAGCCACTTAGTGCTATCAAACCAGCCCAAATTGGCACTGTGTTGAAAGCGAAGGGAAGCCAACCCACCTTGTCGTTTATCAGCATTGACTCCAATTTATTGATTAAATCAGCCACTTTATATAACCGTGTTAATTAACTTCATGCATATTGCAAAATCCAAGCTCACTCTAGGTTAACAGAGAAAACTCTAACCCCTCCTTTTGTTTTACCATACCCATGATTGTTTCTTGAAAACAGGACCAGCGTTCCCACTGTGATATGAAAGTCAAGTATTGGAGAGTGCTTTTGTTACTTCTTTAGAAGGTTAGAATACGCCGAAAAGATGCTAGCTGGGGACTTGCAATTAATGAATTATTTGCTGTAAGTAGGTCAAATGACATGAGCTTTCAAAAAGGAGAAGTAGTCTTATTCCACCTGCCAATTCTAAAGTAGATTAATAAGCCTTAAGCAGAAGATGGATGTGAAGAGGGATATGACATGAAAGGTTAAGCAACACTGCTGACAGCAAAAGGCTTACCTGCTGCAGATACAGGAGACAAAATACTATTTTGACACAAACATTGCTATTCAGACGACAGTAAAATTCTGAGTGACAGCAAAATTTACTCAGTCATCATGACAGTAAAATTTGCTCCCATCAAAATGTGCTCATCAATTCTTAGTGTAAGCTAAGCACCTTAAGCAAAGGGTAGTTCAAGCCTAACTGGTATTTGATGGCAAAAAAGGCAACTTGGCCTGCGTTTCTCACTTCTACTCCATTCAAAAGCTTACTCTGTCTCAGATTCCTTTGGTGGGATACCAACGCAAGCCGCCAAACTGCACGAAAATGATGATTTAAAGAAAGATAGATGAGAAAAATGGAATAATGGTTCATGTTCTTTTCCTTCCAACTGCTTTGTTTGCCCTTTGAATTTTTTGAAGTCCTTTCTGGTGTCACCATGGTTGCACTGCAGCAAGTGTTGGGCTGTAAGCTGTCCATATTGCCAGCTTCTGGACTGCCTTCAGAAAACTTCCCACTGGTTTTGTCTAGAAATCACAAGCAGTAGAGATGACAAAGACTGCAGAAACCTTCTCATCTCCTTCTAGAGCAAGACCATGTCTTTCAGCCACTCTTAACTAGACAACTTTCATCAGTCATGAGGGAGTCTCATGTTCAAGAGCTAAGCAGTGGTGACAGCTGTAAATGACAAAAAGCAGACTGAAATTCTCTTGGGACTCCAGCAGAGAGCAATGAAGGAGGTTGAATTCACCTTCTTGGGAAGTTCTAAAATGCACGTTCACTTGAGCACAGGAGCTAAGCCATCGTAACCTTTGTTGAGTACGTCTGCGTAGACAGACATATTTAGACCATGTTATTTAAGCCACGTTATCATCTCTAGCTGCTAAGCTGCACTTCTTGCAAAGTATCTGCAACGTATTTTACAGGGTGGGCTTCGATGTGTAATCCCTGAGTAATATTGCAAAGAGAAGTACTTGGGGTGTGGGGTGGGGGGGGAGCCGCAACTCTTAGGTTTTTCAAATCATGGTTCCATTTGAAAGTCAAAAAAGATGTCAAACCTTTCTTTCCTAGACCTATTACCAGCACAAACTGTACCAGAATTTATGACCTGTAACTGTACCGTGGACGCTCTTTCTCTGGACTATTCCTTAAGAAACAAAGTCCTCACTAGAAATAAAACAAAATTAGCCAAGTATTGGCCTGGATTAGTTCCAAGGCTCTGTACTAAAGGCCAAACACGTGTAATAATAGTAACGAGTGGACTAAAAGTTAAATCAATAGAGCATGACTCAGTTCAAAGACATCTTGTGTCCTAATGTTCTCACAGAAGACTGTAAAAACCTGTCTATTTTTGTGGGTTTCTTTTATCCATTTAGCTGTACCTTCTACTTCTCTCCACTGTCTGAGAACATTGATGATAAGGTTGGATGACCTCATGTCAACTTGTAGAAGTAAAGAAAGAGAAGCCAGTAAAGAAAGGCAAATTTGTTAATTGCAGGTGGAAAGAGGGAGGCCAACAAAAGAAAACAAAAGAACAGTACTAATGAAATGCTCCCCTGTCTTCTGTGAAAAGTAAAGGCACAGACAAGAAAGAACAAGTGCAAAATTCTCACTAGAGAAACGCACTTGATCTGACTCAAGTATTTTGCGGTACATTTCTTGCTGTTTTCTCATGCCAAACATATTAACCATTGAAGGTGTCCCTTTCCTCTCTCTGGAATACAGCTAGGAAGATGGCTGTGTCATTGCTGACAAGCTGCTATTCTCAGAGGTGTCCAGCTGAAAGTCCTAGATCAATTGACTTGCTCTGTCACTTTGATATGGCATGACTTACAGTTTCAGCACCTGAACTTGCCAGCCCTACAATTCTTTGCCCCTTGAATGGTTAGATAGGCTCCTTGGCAACTGGCATTTGTAAGGACTTGAAACTATGCAGAATTTGCACCGTGAGATGATGCCAAATGAGTCACACCGGTAGATTAACTGGGGCATGCAAGGCAGAGAGAGGGAAATGAGAGCACAAGAAGAGAGTACACAAGAAGAGAGTACAATCTCCTTTTTTCTGAAACACTGAAGAGATCAAAGTGAACACAAATCCTCCTAGGGGTAGTTCTTGCAAAAGACTAAGAGTTCTTTTTGTGTTCACAGGCCTGGAATACTTAGCTTTGGATGACGGCAAAATGCAGATGACAAAACGAGGCCTTGAAGCCACATCCAGTATGAAGCAGTAGGAAAGAGGAAAGCAGCTGAGAGCGTCAACCCTGCTAAGTAGTCTCAGTATTCTTCTTGACATGAGCAGAAATTTGAAATGAGTCTCTGAAAATGACAAAGGAGGCAGAAGAAAAGGGAGCGATGACTCCTCTGGCATAGTGCTTCCTAACAGGGATCTTCAAAATGTCAAGGTTGTATCATCCTTTCAACTGAAGGAAGGTATGAAAACAACAGGAAGGAAATGGCATCCAATACTCTGGGCAGTGTACTTCTAGACAGAAAGGCCACTGATGGAAAACCAACTAAACTGGCACCAATGCAGCAGCATTGTACTAAAGCCAGAAACGTCCAGCGCTTTGTTCTCTGCCATTCCATTCAGATGCACACAGCAGCTCTGCAACATTCCTACTGATCATCTCCTTGGCAAAGTGGCAGTGAGGGTCCGTGGTGATGCAGAGTCCCCAGGCAGATGCAAAGGAGAGCTGCTTTCTTGCAAAAACCAGGCTTTTGAAACACTCAGGCCTTTCTCATTTCCATAGCTTTTAGCCATAACAAACACAATTCAACCAACCACCATGCACCACGCTGTGAACACACGACGCTTCTAGAACTTGTTGATCTACCTCGAAGTCAGCTGCCTCACCTTGCCACAGTCCTTTTCTACTTAGCCAAAGTAATGGGCCTCAGCCCAAGGCCTTCCTTTTGTAAGCTTCTAGCTCTATGCAGCAGCAAACCACTACTTTCTTCTGTGCCAAGACTTTAGGTAGACGATTTGCATCTGCCCTCCTTCCAGTGAAACCTAATGGCGAGAGAAAAGCCTCTCAGAGATGTTCAGTCATTCCATTTTCTAGACAGGCCAAATCCAAAGAAAAGCAAGCTATGGCATTGTGTACTTGCTCTTACAAAACACCTGCTGCCCTCTGACAATCAGCTAGCAGAAAACCAGCCAAACTGAGACTTGAGGAAAACAACCCTTGGAAGGGAATAATGATGTGATCAATCAAGACAACACTTTTCCAGGCTACCGAGATACTGGAAATGTCAGCAAAGGCTTGAGAGCAAAGGCTGAACTAATGGGAAAAGGGTAAAAGAATCCCAAGAAAAACATGACCAAAGGTTAAAACAATTCCAAGAAGAACATAGGCAACTAACCTGTTGAAGCCTTCAGAAAAACAGTGGCCGCTGATTTACATAGGCCATTCAAGTTAATTGACCCGTGCACCTTCCACTCCTTTTTCGGCACCGTATGGAGTGAATTGAGACCACGGAATCACAATTCCTTGGATTCTGTTCTTAACTTCAGGAGAGAAGTACAGCAGCTGAAGTACCTGTTACTGATGTGATACCCAGGAACACCGAGTAGACATATTTCTTTCTTGGCCAATCACAACAAGCAAGGCTAAGAGGATAAGGCTGGCTTATTTCCATGACACTTTTCTTGTTTTACAGCCTGCTCTGATTCCGGTGAAACTTTTTCATTAGCTTCTCTCTAAAAGGAGAAAGTCCAATTCAACGTCCCGCCCTACTGCTGCAAGTATACCATTTGGTTTGTGGAGCCGAAAAAATTGAATTGGAAGGTACGGAGCCCCCGGAGCTAAGAGGCGCTCGGGGCGTCTTTCGGCAGAAGCCGCGCTAAGAGAGCACTGTGAGCGGTACAATCGTCTTTGCGCGAAGAAGCCGCTTCTTCGGCTCCGGGAGCCGGAGAGAGCGGCAGCATCGCAAAGGTGAAGAAGGAAGCTGTACAACACTGGGATTGTGTGCGCAGCTTGCCAACTGATAGAAAACAGTACATTACCACTTTCCTGACTTTTCCAATCACATGAATATTCGATAAGAAGCTGTTTTGGACAGATTTTCTTTTCTATATGGCAAACACTGGGCCGACCTCCGTGCAACGTCCAGAACACGATGGGAGATGTTTTCTGTGCTCGCGCAGGTTTTCCTTGCCAGACAGAGTGGAAAAGCTTTCTGCTAGCATGTAGACCACAAAAGACGCTAAAAACGAAGGTACGATGCTCTCCGGAGCTAAGCGCCGCTCCCGGGCTTCTTTCGGCAGAAGCGACGCTAAGAGAGCACTGTGAGCGGTACAATCGTCTTTGCGCGAAGAAGCCGCTTCTTCGGCTCCGGGAGCCGGAGAGAGCGGCAGCATCGGAAAGGTGAAGAAGGAAGTTGTACAACACTGGGATTGTGTGCGCAGCTTGCCAACTGATAGAAAACAGTACATTAACACTTTCCTGACTTTTCCAATCACATGAATATTCGATAAGAAGCTGTTTTGGACAGATTTTCTTTTCTTTATGCCAAACACTTGGCAGACCTCCGTGCAACGTCCAGAACACGATGGGAGATGTTTTCTGTGCTCGCGCAGGTTTTCCTTGCCAGACAGAGTGGAAAAGCTTTCTGCTAGCATGTAGACCACAAAAGACGCTAAAGACGAAGGTACGATGCTCTCCGGAGCTAAGCGCCGCTCCCGGGCTTCTTTCGGCAGAAGCCGCGCTAAGAGAGCACTGTGAGCGGTACGATCGTCTTTGCGCGAAGAAGCCGCTTCTTCGGCTCCGGGAGCCGGAGAGAGCGGCAGCATCGGAAAGGTGAAGAAGGAAGCTGTACAACACTGGGATTGTGTGCGCAGCTTGCCAAGTGATAGACAGCAGTACATTACCACTTTCCTGACTTTTCTAATCACATGAATATTCGATTGGAAACTGTTTTGGACAACTTTTCTGTTCTTCTTGTCGAACACTTGGCAGACCTCCGTGCAACGTCCAGAACACGATGGGAGATGTTTTCTGTGCTCGCGCAGGTTTTCCTTGCCAGACAGAGTGGAAAAGCTTTCTGCTAGCATGTAGACCACAAAAGACGCTAAAGGCGAAGGTACGATGCTCCCCGGAGCTAAGCGCCGCTCCCGGGCTTCTTTCGGCAGAAGCCGCGCTAAGAGAGCACTGTGAGCGGTACAATCGTCTTTGCGCGAAGAAGCCGCTTCTTCGGCTCCGGGAGCCGGAGAGAGCGGCAGCATCGGAAAGGTGAAGAAGGAAGCTGTACAAAACTGGGATTGTGTGCGCAGCTTGCCAACTGATAGAAAACAGTACATTACCACTTTCCTGACTTTTCCAATCACATGAATATTCGATAAGAAGCTGTTTTGGACGGATTTTCTTTTCTTTATGGCAAACACTTGGCCGACCTCCGTGCAACGTCCAGAACACGATGGGAGATGTTTTCTGTGCTCGCGCAGGTTTTCCTTGCCAGACAGAGTGGAAAAGCTTTCTGCTAGCATGTAGGCTACAAAAGACGCTAAAGACGAAGGTACGATGCTCCACGGAGCTAAGCGCCGCTCCCGGGCTTCTTTCGGCAGAAGCCGCGCTAAGAGAGCACTGTGAGCGGTACAATCGTCTTTGCGCGAAGAAGCCGCTTCTTCGGCTCCGGGAGCCGGAGAGAGCGGCAGCATCGGAAAGGTGAAGAAGGAAGCCGTACAACACTGGGATTGGCTGCACAGCTTGCCAACTGATAGAAAACAGTACATTACCACTTTCCTGACTTTTCCAATCACATGAATATTCGATAAGAAGCTGTTTTGGACAGATTTTCTTTTCTTTATGGCAAACACTTGGCCGACCTCCGTGCAACGTCCAGAACACGATGGGAGATGTTTTCTGTGCTCGCGCAGGTTTTCCTTGCCAGACAGCGTGGAAAAGCTTTCTGCTAGCATGTAGACCACAAAAGACGCTAAAGACGAAGGTACGATGCTCTCCGGAGCTAAGCGCCGCTCACGGGCTTCTTTCGGCAGAAGCCGCGCTAAGAGAGCACTGTGAGCGGTACAATCGTCTTTGCGCGAAGAAGCCGCTTCTTCGGCTCCGGGAGCCGGAGAGAGCGGCAGCATCGGAAAGGTGAAGAAGGAAGCTGTACAAAACTGGGATTGTGTGCGCAGCTTGCCAACTGAGAGAACACAGTACATTACCACTTTCCTGACTTTTCCAATCACATGAATATTCGATAAGAAGCTGTTTTGGACAGATTTTCTTTTCTTTATGGCAAACACTTGGCCGACCTCCGTGCAACGTCCAGAACACGATGGGAGATGTTTTCTGTGCTCCCGCAGGTTTTCCTTGCCAGACAGAGTGGAAAAGCTTTCTGCTAGGATGTAGACCACAAAAGACGCTAAAGACGAAGGTACGATGCTCTCCGGAGCTAAGCGCCGCTCCCGGGCTTCTTTCGGCAGAAGCCGCGCTAAGAGAGCACAGTGAGCGGTACAATCGTCTTTGCGCGAAGAAGCCGCTTCTTCGGCTCCGGGAGCCGGAGAGAGCGGCAGCATCGCAAAGGTGAAGAAGGAAGCTGTACAACACTGGGATTGTGTGCGCAGCTTGCCAACTGATAGAAAACAGTACATTACCACTTTCCTGACTTTTCCAATCACATGAATATTCGATAAGAAGCTGTTTTGGACAGATTTTCTTTTCTTTATGGCAAACACTTGGCAGACCTCCGTGCAACGTCCAGAACACGATGGGAGATGTTTTCTGTGCTCGCGCAGGTTTTCCTTGCCAGAGAGAGTGAAAAAGCTTTCTGCTAGCATGTAGACCACAAAAGACGCTAAAAACGAAGGTACGATGCTCTCCGGAGCTAAACGCCGCTCCCGGGCTTCTTTCGGCAGAAGCCGCGCTAAGAGAGCACTGTGAGCGGTACAATCGTCTTTGCGCGAAGAAGCCGCTTCTTCGGCTCCGGGAGCCGGAGAGAGCGGCATGATCGGAAAGGTGAAGAAGGAAGCTGTACAAAACTGGGATTGTGTGCGCAGCTTGCCAACTGATAGAAAACAGTACATTACCACTTTCCTGACTTTTCCAATCACATGAATATTCGATAAGAAGCTGTTTTGGACAGATTTTCTTTTCTTTATGGCAAACACTTGGCAGACCTCCGTGCAACGTCCAGAACACGATGGGAGATGTTTTCTGTGCTCGCGCAGGTTTTCCTTGCCAGACAGAGTGGAAAAGCTTTCTGCTAGCATGTAGACCACAAAAGACGCTAAAGGCGAGTGTACGATGCTCCCCGGAGCTAAGCGCCGCTCCCGGGCTTCTTTCGGCAGAAGCCGCGCTAAGAGAGCACTGTGAGCGGTACGATCGTCTTTGCGCGAAGAAGCCGCTTCTTCGGCTCCGGGAGCCGGAGAGAGCGGCAGCATCGGAAAGGTGAAGAAGGAAGCCGTACAACACTGGGATTGGCTGCACAGCTTGCCAACTGATAGAAAACAGTACATTACCACTTTCCTGACTTTTCCAATCACATGAATATTCGATAAGAAGCTGTTTTGGACAGATTTTCTTTTCTTTATGGCAAACACTTGGCAGACCTCCGTGCAACGTCCAGAACACGATGGGAGATGTTTTCTGTGCTCGCGCAGGTTTTCCTTGCCAGACAGAGTGGAAAAGCTTTCTGCTAGCATGTAGACCACAAAAGACGCTAAAGACGAAGGTACGATGCTCTCCGGAGCTAAGCGCCGCTCCCGGGCTTCTTTCGGCAGAAGCGGCGCTAAGAGAGCACTGTGAGCGGTACAATCGTCTTTGCGCGAAGAAGCCGCTTCTTCGGCTCCGGGAGCCGGAGAGAGCGGCAGCATCGGAAAGGTGAAGAAGGAAGCCGTACAACACTGGGATTGGGTGCACAGCTTGCCAACTGATAGAAAACAGTACATTACCACTTTCCTGACTTTTCCAATCACATGAATATTCGATAAGAAGCTGTTTTGGACAGATTTTCTTTTCTTTATGGCAAACACTTGGCCGACCTCCGTGCAACGTCCAGAACACGATGGGAGATGTTTTCTGTGCTCGCGCAGGTTTTCCTTGCCAGACAGAGTGGAAAAGCTTTCTGCTAGGATGTAGACCACAAAAGACGCTAAAGGCGAAGGTACGATGCTCTCCGGAGCTAAGCGCCGCTCCCGGGCTTCTTTCGGCAGAAGCCGCGCTAAGAGAGCACTGTGAGCGGTACAATCGTCTTTGCGCGAAGAAGCCGCTTCTTCGGCTCCGGGAGCCGGAGAGAGCACAGCATCGGAAAGGTGAAGAAGGAGGCCGTACAACACTGGGATTGGGTGCGCAGCTTGCCAACTGATAGAAAACAGTACATTACCACTTTCCTGACTTTTCCAATCACATGAATATTCGATTGGAAGCTGCTTTGGACAACTTTTCTTTTCTTCTTGTCGAAAACTTGGCAGACCTCCGTGCAACGTCCAGAACACGATGGGAGATGTTTTCTGTGCTCGCGCAGATTTTCCTTGCCAGACAGAGTGGAAAAGCTTTCTGCTAGCATGTAGACCACAAAAGACACTAAAGACGAAGGTACGATGCTCCCCGGAGCTAAGCGCCGCTCCCGGGCTTCTTTCGGCAGAAGCGGCGCTAAGAGAGCACTGTGAGCGGTACAATCGTCTTTGCGCGAAGAAGCCGCTTCTTCGGCTCCGGGAGCCGGAGAGAGCGGCAGCATCGGAAAGGTGAAGAAGGAAGCTGTACAACACTGGGATTGTGTGCGCAGCTTGCCAACTGATAGAAAACAGTACATTACCACTTTCCTGACTTTTCCAATCACATGAATATTCGATAAGAAGCTGTTTTGGACCACTTTTCTTTTCTTCTTGTCAAACACTTGGCAGACTTCCGAGCAATGTCCAGAACACGATGGGAGATGTTTTCTGTGCTCGCGCAGGTTTTCCTTGCCAGACAGAGTGGAAAAGCTTTCTGCTAAGATGTAGACCACAAAAGACGCTAAAGGCGAAGGTACGATGCTCCCCGGAGCTAAGCGCCGCTCCCGGGCGTCTTTCGGCAGAAGCCGCGCTAAGAGAGCACTGTGAGCGGTACAATCGTCTTTGCGCGAAGAAGCCGCTTCTTCGGCTCCGGGAGCCGGAGAGAGCGGCAGCATCGGAAAGGTGAAGAAGGAAGCCGTACAACACTGGGACTGTGTGCACAGCTTGCCAACTGATAGAAAACAGTACATTACCACTTTCCTGACTTTTCCAATCACATGAATATTCGATAAGAAACTCTTTTGGACAGATTTTCTTTTCTTTATGGCAAACACTTGGCAGACCTCCGTGCAACGTCCAGAACACGATGGGAGATGCTTTCTGTGCTTGCGCAGGTTTTCCTTGCCAGACAGAGTGGAAAAGCTATCTGCTAGGATGTAGACCACAAAAGACGCTAAAGACGAAGGTACGATGCTCTCCGGAGCTAAGCGCCGCTCCCGGGCTTCTTTCGGCAGAAGCCGCGCTAAGAGAGCACTGTGAGCGGTACAATCGTCTTTGCGCGAAGAAGCCGCTTCTTCGGCTCCGGGAGCCGGAGAGAGCACAGCATCGGAAAGGTGAAGAAGGAAGCCGTACAACACTGGGATTGTGTGCACAGCTTGCCAACTGATAGAAAACAGTACATTACCACTTTCCTGACTTTTCCAATCACATGAATATTCGATTGGAAGCTGTTTTGGACAACTTTTCTTTTCTTCTTGTCAAACACTTGGCAGACCACCGTGCCACGTCCAGAACACGATGGGAGATGTTTTCTGTGCTCGCGCAGGTTTTCCTTGCCAGACAGAGTGGAAAAGCTTTCTGCTAGCATGTAGACCACAAAAGACGCTAAAGACGAAGGTACGATGCTCTCCGGAGCTAAGCGCCGCTCCCGGGCTTCTTTCGGCAGAAGCCGCGCTAAGAGAGCACTGTGAGCGGTACAATCGTCTTTGCGCGAAGAAGCCGCTTCTTCGGCTCCGGGAGCCGGAGAGAGCACAGCATCGGAAAGGTGAAGAAGGAAGCCGTACAACACTGGGATTGTGTGCGCAGCTTGCCAACTGATAGAAAACAGTACATTACCACTTTCCTGACTTTTCCAATCACATGAATATTCGATAAGAAGCTCTTTTGGACAGATTTTCTTTTCTTTATGGCAAACACTTGGCAGACCTCCGTGCAACGTCCAGAACACGATGGGAGATGTTTTCTGTGCTCGCGCAGGTTTTCCTTGCCAGACAGAGTGGAAAAACTATCTGCTAGGATGTAGACCACAAAAGACGCTAAAGACGAAGGTACGATGCTCTCCGGAGCTAAGCGCCGCTCCCGGGCTTCTTTCGGCAGAAGCGGCGCTAAGAGAGCACAGTGAGCGGTACAATCGTCTTTGCGCGAAGAAGCCGCTTCTTCGGCTCCGGGAGCCGGAGAGAGCGGCAGCATCGCAAAGGTGAAGAAGGAAGCTGTACAACACTGGGATTGTGTGCGCAGCTTGCCAACTGATAGAAAACAGTACATTACCACTTTCCTGACTTTTCCAATCACATGAATATTCGATAAGAAGCTGTTTTGGACCACTTTTCTTTTCTTCTTGTCAAACACTTGGCAGACTTCCGAGCAATGTCCAGAACACGATGGGAGATGTTTTCTGTGCTCGCGCAGGTTTTCCTTGCCAGACAGAGTGGAAAAACTATCTGCTAGGATGTAGACCACAAAAGACGCTAAATACGAAGGTACGATGCTCTCCGCAGCTAAGCGCCGCTCCCGGGCTTCTTTCGGCAGAAGCCGCGCTAAGAGAGCACTGTGAGCAGTACAATCGTCTTTGCGCGAAGAAGCCGCTTCTTCGGCTCCGGGAGCCGGAGAGAGCGGCAGCATCGGAAAGGTGAAGAAGGAAGCTGTACAACACTGGGATTGTGTGCGCAGCTTGCCAACTGATAGAAAACAGTACATTACCACTTTCCTGACTTTTCCAATCACATGAATATTCGATAAGAAGCTGTTTTGGTCAGATTTTCTTTTCTTTATGGCAAACACTTGGCCGACCTCCGTGCAACGTCCAGAACACGATGGGAGATGTTTTCTGTGCTCGCGCAGGTTTTCCTTGCCAGACAGAGTGGAAAAGCTTTCTGCTAGCATGTAGACCACAAAAGACGCTAAAGGGGAAGGTACGATGCTCCCCGGAGCTATCCGCCGCTCCCGGGCTTCTTTCGGCAGAAGCCGCGGTAAGAGATCACTGTGAGCGGTACAATCGTCTTTGCGCGAAGAAGCCGCTTCTTCGGCTCCGGGAGCCGGAGAGAGCGGCAGCATCGGAAAGGTGAAGAAGGAAGCTGTACAACACTGGGATTGTGTGCGCAGCTTGCCAACTGATAGACAGCAGTACATTACCACTTTCCTGACTTTTCCAATCACATGAATATTCGATAAGAAGCTGTTTTGGACAGATTTTCTTTTCTTTATGGCAAACACTTGGCAGACCTCCGTGCAACGTCCAGAACACGATGGGAGATGTTTTCTGTGCTCGCGCAGGTTTTCCTTGCCAGACAGAGTGGAAAAACTATCTGCTAGGATGTAGACCACAAAAGACGCTAAAGACGAAGGTACGATGCTCTCCGCAGCTAAGCGCCGCTCCCGGGCTTCTTTCGGCAGAAGCCGCGCTAAGAGAGCACTGTGAGCGGTACAATCGTCTTTGCGCGAAGAAGCCGCTTCTTCGGCTCCGGGAGCCGGAGAGAGCGGCAGCATCGCAAAGGTGAAGAAGGAAGCTGTACAACACTGGGATTGTGTGCGCAGCTTGCCAACTGATAGAAAACAGTACATTACCACTTTCCTGACTTTTCCAATCACATGAATATTCGATAAGAAGCGGTTTTGGACAGATTTTCTTTTCTTTATGCCAAACACTTGGCAGACCTCCGTGCAACGTCCAGAACACGGTGGGAGATGTTTTCTGTGCTCGCGCAGGTTTTCCTTGCCAGACAGAGTGGAAAAGCTTTCTGGTAAGATGTAGACAACAAAAGACGCTAAAGGCGAAGGTACGATGCTCCCCGGAGCTAAGCGCCGCTCCCGGGCGTCTTTCGGCAGAAGCCGCGCTAAGAGAGCACTGTGAGCGGTACAATCGTCTTTGCGCGAAGAAGCCGCTTCTTCGGCTCCGGGAGCCGGAGAGAGCGGCAGCATCGCAAAGGTGAAGAAGGAAGCTGTACAACACTGGGATTGTGTGCGCAGCTTGCCAACTGATAGAAAACAGTACATTACCACTTTCCTGACTTTTCCAATCACATGAATATTCGATAAGAAGCTGTCTTGGACCACTTTTCTTTTCTTCTTGTCAAACACTTGGCAGACTTCCGAGCCATGTCCAGAACACGATGGGAGATGTTTTCTGTGCTCGCGCAGGTTTTCCTTGCCAGACAGCGTGGAAAAGCTTTCTGCTAAGATGTAGACCACAAAAGACGCTAAAGGCGAAGGTACGATGCTCCCCGGAGCTAAACGCTGCTCCCGGGCGTCTTTCGGCAGAAGCCGCGCTAAGAGAGCACTGTGAGCAGTACAATCGTCTTTGCGCGAAGAAGCCGCTTCTTCGGCTCCGGGAGCCGGAGAGAGCGGCAGCATCGCAAAGGTGAAGAAGGAAGCTGTACAACACTGGGATTGTGTGCGCAGCTTGCCAACTGATAGAAAACAGTACATTACCACTTTCCTGACTTTTCCAATCACATGAATATTCGATAAGAAGCTGTTTTGGTCAGATTTTCTTTTCTTTATGGCAAACACTTGGCCGACCTCCGTGCAACGTCCAGAACACGATGGGAGATGTTTTCTGTGCTCGCGCAGGTTTTCCTTGCCAGACAGAGTGGAAAAGCTTTCTGCTAGCATGTAGACCACAAAAGACGCTAAAGGGGAAGGTACGATGCTCCCCGGAGCTATCCGCCGCTCCCGGGCTTCTTTCGGCAGAAGCCGCGGTAAGAGATCACTGTGAGCGGTACAATCGTCTTTGCGCGAAGAAGCCGCTTCTTCGGCTCCGGGAGCCGGAGAGAGCGGCATGATCGGAAAGGTGAAGAAGGAAGCTGTACAACACTGGGATTGTGTGCGCAGCTTGCCAACTGAGAGACAGCAGTACATTACCACTTTCCTGACTTTTCCAATCACATGAATATTCGATAAGAAGCTGTTTTGGACAGATTTTCTTTTCTTTATGGCAAACACTTGGCAGACCTCCGTGCAACGTCCAGAACACTATGGGAGATGTTTTCTGTGCTCGCGCAGGTTTTCCTTGCCAGACAGAGTGGAAAAACTATCTGCTAGGATGTAGACCACAAAAGACGCTAAAGACGAAGGTACGATGCTCTCCGCAGCTAAGCGCCGCTCCCGGGCTTCTTTCGGCAGAAGCCGCGCTAAGAGAGCACTGTGAGCGGTACAATCGTCTTTGCGCGAAGAAGCCGCTTCTTCGGCTCCGGGAGCCGGAGAGAGCGGCAGCATCGCAAAGGTGAAGAAGGAAGCTGTACAACACTGGGATTGTGTGCGCAGCTTGCCAACTGATAGAAAACAGTACATTACCACTTTCCTGACTTTTCCAATCACATGAATATTCGATAAGAAGCGGTTTTGGACAGATTTTCTTTTCTTTATGCCAAACACTTGGCAGACCTCCGTGCAACGTCCAGAACACGGTGGGAGATGTTTTCTGTGCTCGCGCAGGTTTTCCTTGCCAGACAGAGTGGAAAAGCTTTCTGGTAAGATGTAGACAACAAAAGACGCTAAAGGCGAAGGTACGATGCTCCCCGGAGCTAAGCGCCGCTCCCGGGCGTCTTTCGGCAGAAGCCGCGCTAAGAGAGCACTGTGAGCGGTACAATCGTCTTTGCGCGAAGAAGCCGCTTCTTCGGCTCCGGGAGCCGGAGAGAGCGGCATGATCGGAAAGGTGAAGAAGGAAGCTGTACAACACTGGGATTGTGTGCGCAGCTTGCCAACTGATAGAAAACAGTACATTACCACTTTCCTGACTTTTCCAATCACATGAATATTCGATAAGAAGCTGTTTTGGACCACTTTTCTTTTCTTCTTGTCAAACACTTGGCAGACTTCCGAGCCATGTCCAGAACACGATGGGAGATGTTTTCTGTGCTCGCGCAGGTTTTCCTTGCCAGACAGCGTGGAAAAGCTTTCTGCTAAGATGTAGACCACAAAAGACGCTAAAGGCGAAGGTACGATGCTCCCCGGAGCTAAGCGCTGCTCCCGGGCGTCTTTCGGCAGAAGCCGCGCTAAGAGAGCACTGTGAGCGGTACAATCGTCTTTGCGCGAAGAAGCCGCTTCTTCGGCTCCGGGAGCCGGAGAGAGCGGCATGATCGGAAAGGTGAAGAAGGAAGCCGTAGAACACTGGGATTGGATGCACAGCTTGCCAACTGATAGAAAACAGTACATTACCACTTTCCTGACTTTTCCAATCACATGAATATTCGATAAGAAGCTTTTTTGGACAGATTTTCTTTTCTTTATGGCAAACACTTGGCAGACCTCCGTGCAACGTCCAGAACACGATGGGAGATGTTTTCTGTGCTTGCGCAGGTTTTCCTTGCCAGACAGAGTGGAAAAGCTTTCTGCTAGGATGTAGACCACAAAAGACGCTAAAGACGAAAGTACGATGCTCTCCGGAGCTAAGCGTCGCTCCCGGGCTTCTTTCGGCAGAAGCCGCGCTAAGAGAGCACAGTGAGCGGTACAATCGTCTTTGCGCGAAGAAGCCGCTTCATCGGCTCTGGGAGCCGGAGAGAGCGGCATGATCGGAAAGGTGAAGAAGGAAGCTGTACAACACTGGGATTGTGTGCGCAGCTTGCCAACTGATAGAAAACAGTACATTACCACTTTCCTGACTTTTCCAATCACATGAATATTCGATAAGAAGCTGTTTTGGACAGATTTTCTTTTCTTTATGGCAAACACTTGGCAGACGTCCGTGCAACGTCCAGAACACGATGGGAGATGTTTTCTGTGCTCGCGCAGGTTTTCCTTGCCAGACAGAGTGGAAAAGCTTTCTGCTAGCATGTAGACCACAAAAGACGCTAAAGGCGAAGGTACGATGCTCTCCGCAGCTAAGCGCCGCTCCCGGGCTTCTTTCGGCAGAAGCGGCGCTAAGAGAGCACTGTGAGCGGTACAATCGTCTTTGCGCGAAGAAGCCGCTTCTTCGGCTCCGGGAGCCGGAGAGAGCGGCATGATCGGAAAGGTGAAGAAGGAAGCTGTACAACACTGGGATTGTGTGCGCAGCTTGCCAACTGATAGACAGCAGTACATTACCACTTTCCTGACTTTTCCAATCACATGAATATTCGATAAGAAGCTGTTTTGGACAGATTTTCTTTTCTTTATGGCAAACACTTGGCAGACCTCCGTGCAACATCCAGAACACGATGGGAGATGTTTTCTGTGCTCGCGCAGGTTTTCCTTGCCAGACAGAGTGGAAAAACTATCTGCTAGGATGTAGACCACAAAAGACGCTAAAGACGAAGGTACGATGCTCTCCGCAGCTAAGCGCCGCTCCCGGGCTTCTTTCGGCAGAAGCGGCGCTAAGAGAGCACTGTGAGCGGTACAATCGTCTTTGCGCGAAGAAGCCGCTTCTTCGGCTCCGGGAGCCGGAGAGAGCGGCATGATCGGAAAGGTGAAGAAGGAAGCTGTACAACACTGGGATTGTGTGCGCAGCTTGCCAACTGATAGAAAACAGTACATTACCACTTTCCTGACTTTTCCAATCACATGAATATTCGATAAGAAGCTGTTTTGGACAGATTTTCTTTTCTTTATGGCAAACACTTGGCAGACCTCCGTGCAACATCCAGAACACGATGGGAGATGTTTTCTGTGCTCGCGCAGGTTTTCCTTGCCAGACAGAGTGGAAAAACTATCTGCTAGGATGTAGACCACAAAAGACGCTAAAGGCGAAGGTACGATGCTCTCCGCAGCTAAGCGCCGCTCCCGGGCTTCTTTCGGCAGAAGCGGCGCTAAGAGAGCACTGTGAGCGGTACAATCGTCTTTGCGCGAAGAAGCCGCTTCTTCGGCTCCGGGAGCCGGAGAGAGCGGCATGATCGGAAAGGTGAAGAAGGAAGCTGTACAACACTGGGATTGTGTGCGCAGCTTGCCAACTGATAGAAAACAGTACATTACCACTTTCCTGACTTTTCCAATCACATGAATATTCGATAAGAAGCTGTTTTGGACCACTTTTCTTTTCTTCTTGTCAAACACTTGGCAGACTTCCGAGCCATGTCCAGAACACGATGGGAGATGTTTTCTGTGCTCGCGCAGGTTTTCCTTGCCAGACAGCGTGGAAAAGCTTTCTGCTAAGATGTAGACCACAAAAGACGCTAAAGGCGAAGGTACGATGCTCCCCGGAGCTAAGCGCTGCTCCCGGGCGTCTTTCGGCAGAAGCCGCGCTAAGAGAGCACTGTGAGCGGTACAATCGTCTTTGCGCGAAGAAGCCGCTTCTTCGGCTCCGGGAGCCGGAGAGAGCGGCATGATCGGAAAGGTGAAGAAGGAAGCCGTAGAACACTGGGATTGGATGCACAGCTTGCCAACTGATAGAAAACAGTACATTACCACTTTCCTGACTTTTCCAATCACATGAATATTCGATAAGAAGCTTTTTTGGACAGATTTTCTTTTCTTTATGGCAAACACTTGGCAGACCTCCGTGCAACGTCCAGAACACGATGGGAGATGTTTTCTGTGCTCCCGCAGGTTTTCCTTGCCAGACAGAGTGGAAAAGCTTTCTGCTAGGATGTAGACCACAAAAGACGCTAAAGACGAAAGTACGATGCTCTCCGGAGCTAAGCGCCGCTCCCGGGCTTCTTTCGGCAGAAGCCGCGCTAAGAGAGCACAGTGAGCGGTACAATCGTCTTTGCGCGAAGAAGCCGCTTCATCGGCTCTGGGAGCCGGAGAGAGCGGCATGATCGGAAAGGTGAAGAAGGAAGCTGTACAACACTGGGATTGTGTGCGCAGCTTGCCAACTGATAGAAAACAGTACATTACCACTTTCCTGACTTTTCCAATCACATGAATATTCGATAAGAAGCTGTTTTGGACAGATTTTCTTTTCTTTATGGCAAACACTTGGCAGACCTCCGTGCAACGTCCAGAACACGATGGGAGATGTTTTCTGTGCTCGCGCAGGTTTTCCTTGCCAGACAGAGTGGAAAAGCTTTCTGCTAGCATGTAGACCACAAAAGACGCTAAAGGCGAAGGTACGATGCTCTCCGCAGCTAAGCGCCGCTCCCGGGCTTCTTTCGGCAGAAGCGGCGCTAAGAGAGCACTGTGAGCGGTACAATCGTCTTTGCGCGAAGAAGCCGCTTCTTCGGCTCCGGGAGCCGGAGAGAGCGGCATGATCGGAAAGGTGAAGAAGGAAGCTGTACAACACTGGGATTGTGTGCGCAGCTTGCCAACTGATAGACAGCAGTACATTACCACTTTCCTGACTTTTCCAATCACATGAATATTCGATAAGAAGCTGTTTTGGACAGATTTTCTTTTCTTTATGGCAAACACTTGGCAGACCTCCGTGCAACATCCAGAACACGATGGGAGATGTTTTCTGTGCTCGCGCAGGTTTTCCTTGCCAGACAGAGTGGAAAAACTATCTGCTAGGATGTAGACCACAAAAGACGCTAAAGACGAAGGTACGATGCTCTCCGCAGCTAAGCGCCGCTCCCGGGCTTCTTTCGGCAGAAGCGGCGCTAAGAGAGCACTGTGAGCGGTACAATCGTCTTTGCGCGAAGAAGCCGCTTCTTCGGCTCCGGGAGCCGGAGAGAGCGGCATGATCGGAAAGGTGAAGAAGGAAGCTGTACAACACTGGGATTGTGTGCGCAGCTTGCCAACTGATAGAAAACAGTACATTACCACTTTCCTGACTTTTCCAATCACATGAATATTCGATAAGAAGCTGTTTTGGACAGATTTTCTTTTCTTTATGGCAAACACTTGGCAGACCTCCGTGCAACATCCAGAACACGATGGGAGATGTTTTCTGTGCTCGCGCAGGTTTTCCTTGCCAGACAGAGTGGAAAAACTATCTGCTAGGATGTAGACCACAAAAGACGCTAAAGGCGAAGGTACGATGCTCTCCGCAGCTAAGCGCCGCTCCCGGGCTTCTTTCGGCAGAAGCGGCGCTAAGAGAGCACTGTGAGCGGTACAATCGTCTTTGCGCGAAGAAGCCGCTTCTTCGGCTCCGGGAGCCGGAGAGAGCGGCAGCATCGCAAAGGTGAAGAAGGAAGCTGTACAACACTGGGATTGTGTGCGCAGCTTGCCAACTGATAGAAAACAGTACATTACCACTTTCCTGACTTTTCCAATCACATGAATATTCGATAAGAAGCTGTTTTGGACAGATTTTCTTTTCTTTATGGCAAACACTTGGCAGACCTCCGTGCAACGTCCAGAACACGATGGGAGATGTTTTCTGTGCTCGCGCAGGTTTTCCTTGCCAGACAGAGTGGAAAAGCTTTCTGCTAGCATGTAGACCACAAAAGACGCTAAAGGCGAAGGTACGATGCTCTCCGGAGCTAAGCGCCGCTCCCGGGCTTCTTTCGGCAGAAGCGGCGCTAAGAGAGCACTGTGAGCGGTACAATCGTCTTTGCGCGAAGAAGCCGCTTCTTCGGCTCCGGGAGCCGGAGAGAGCGGCAGCATCGCAAAGGTGAAGAAGGAAGCTGTACAACACTGGGATTGTGTGCGCAGCTTGCCAACTGATAGAAAACAGTACATTACCACTTTCCTGACTTTTCCAATCACATGAATATTCGATAAGAAGCTGTTTTGGACAGATTTTCTTTTCTTTATGGCAAACACTTGGCAGACCTCCGTGCAACATCCAGAACACGATGGGAGATGTTTTCTGTGCTCGCGCAGGTTTTCCTTTCCAGACAGAGTGGAAAAGCTTTCTGCTAGCATGTAGACCACAAAAGACGCTAAAGGCGAAGGTACGATGCTCTCCGGAGCTAAGCGCCGCTCCCGGGCTTCTTTCGGCAGAAGCCGCGCTAAGAGAGCGCTGCGAGCGGTACAATCGTCTTTGCGCGAAGAAGCCGCTTCTTCGGCTCCGGGAGCCGGAGAGAGCGGCATGATCGGAAAGGTGAAGAAGGAAGCTGTACAACACTGGGATTGTGTGCGCAGCTTGCCAACTGATAGAAAACAGTACATTACCACTTTCCTGACTTTTCCAATCACATGAATATTCGATAAGAAGCTGTTTTGGTCAGATTTTCTTTTCTTTATGTCAAACACTTGGCAGACCTCCGTGCAACGTCCAGAACACGATGGGAGATGTTTTCTGTGCTCGCGCAGGTTTTCCTTGCCAGACAGAGTGGAAAAGCTTTCTGCTAGCATGTAGACCACAAAAGACGCTAAAGGCGAAGGTACGATGCTCTCCGGAGCTAAGCGCCGCTCCCGGGCTTCTTTCGGCAGAAGCCGCGCTAAGAGAGCACTGTGAGCGGTACAATTGTCTTTGCGCGAAGAAGCCGCTTCTTCGACTCTGGGAGCCGGAGAGAGCACAGCATCAGAAAGGTGAAGAAGGAAGCCGTACAACACTGGGATTGTGTGCACAACTTGCCAACTGATAGAAAACAGTACATTACCACTTTCCTGACTTTTCCAATCACATGAATATTCGATTGAAAGCTGTTTTGGACAACTTTTCTTTTCTTCTTGTTGAACACTTGGCAGACCTCCGTGCAACGTCCAGAACACGATGGGAGATGTTTTCTGTGCTCGCGCAGGTTTTCCTTGCCAGACAGAGTGGAAAAGCTTTCTGCTAGCATGTAGACCACAAAAGACGCTAAAGGCTAAGGTACGATGCTCCCCGGAGCTAAGCGCCGCTCCCGGGCTTCTTTTGGCAGAAGCCGCGCTAAGAGAGCACTGTGAGCGGTACAATCGTCTTTGCGCGAAGAAGCCGCTTCTTCGGCTCCGGGAGCCGGAGAGAGCGGCATGATCGGAAAGGTGAAGAAGGAAGCTGTACAACACTGGGATTGTGTGCGCAGCTTGCCAACTGATAGACAGCAGTACATTACCACTTTCCTGACTTTTCCAATCACATGAATATTCGATAAGAAGCTGTTTTGGACAGATTTTCTTTTCTTTATGGCAAACACTTGGCAGACCTCCGTGCAACATCCAGAACACGATGGGAGATGTTTTCTGTGCTCGCGCAGGTTTTCCTTGCCAGACAGAGTGGAAAAACTATCTGCTAGGATGTAGACCACAAAAGACGCTAAAGACGAAGGTACGATGCTCTCCGCAGCTAAGCGCCGCTCCCGGGCTTCTTTCGGCAGAAGCCGCGCTAAGAGAGCACTGTGAGCGGTACAATCGTCTTTGCGCGAAGAAGCCGCTTCTTCGGCTCCGGGAGCCGGAGAGAGCGGCAGCATCGCAAAGGTGAAGAAGGAAGCTGTACAACACTGGGATTGTGTGCGCAGCTTGCCAACTGATAGAAAACAGTACATTACCACTTTCCTGACTTTTCCAATCACATGAATATTCGATAAGAAGCTGTTTTGGACCACTTTTCTTTTCTTCTTGTCAAACACTTGGCAGACTTCCGAGCCATGTCCAGAACACGATGGGAGATGTTTTCTGTGCTCGCGCAGGTTTTCCTTGCCAGACAGAGTGGAAAAGCTTTCTGCTAGCATGTAGACCACAAAAGACGCTAAAGGCGAAGGTACGATGCTCTCCGGAGCTAAGAGCCGCTCCCGGGCTTCTGTCGGCAGAAGCGGCGCTAAGAGAGCACTGTGAGCGGTACAATCGTCTTTGCGCGAAGAAGCCGCTTCTTCGGCTCCGGGAGCCGGAGAGAGCACACCATCAGAAAGGTGAAGAAGGAAGCCGTACAACACTGGGATTGTGTGCACAACTTGCCAACTGATAGAAAACAGTACATTACCACTTTCCTGACTTTTCCAATCACATGAATATTCGATAAGAAGCTGTTTTGGTCAGATTTTCTTTTCTTTATGGCAAACACTTGGCCGAACTCCGTGCAACGTCCAGAACACGATGGGAGATGTTTTCTGTGCTCGCGCAGGTTTTCCTTGCCAGACAGAGTGGAAAAGCTTTCTGCTAGCATGTAGACCACAAAAGACGCTAAAGGGGAAGGTACTATGCTCCCCGGAGCTATCCGCTGCTCCCGGGCTTCTTTCGGCAGAAGCCGCGGTAAGAGAGCACTGTGAGCGGTACAATCGTCTTTGCGCGAAGAAGCCGCTTCTTCGGCTCCGGGAGCCGGAGAGAGCGGCATGATCGGAAAGGTGAAGAAGGAAGCTGTACAACACTGGGACTGTGTGCGCAGCTTGCCAACTGAGAGACAGCAGTACATTACCACTTTCCTGACTTTTCCAATCACATGAATATTCGATAAGAAGCTGTTTTGGACAGATTTTCTTTTCTTTATGGCAAACACTTGGCAGACCTCCGTGCAATGTCCAGAACACGATGGGAGATGTTTTCTGTGCTCGCGCAGGTTTTCCTTGCCAGACAGAGTGGAAAAACTATCTGCTAGGATGTAGACCACAAAAGACGCTAAAGACGAAGGTACGATGCTCTCCGCAGCTAAGCGCCGCTCCCGGGCTTCTTTCGGCAGAAGCCGCGCTAAGAGAGCACTGTGAGCGGTACAATCGTCTTTGCGCGAAGAAGCCGCTTCTTCGGCTCCGGGAGCCGGAGAGAGCGGCAGCATCGCAAAGGTGAAGAAGGAAGCTGTACAACACTGGGATTGTGTGCGCAGCTTGCCAACTGATAGAAAACAGTACATTACCACTTTCCTGACTTTTCCAATCACATGAATATTCGATAAGAAGCGGTTTTGGACAGATTTTCTTTTCTTTATGCCAAACACTTGGCAGACCTCCGTGCAACGTCCAGAACACGGTGGGAGATGTTTTCTGTGCTCGCGCAGGTTTTCCTTGCCAGACAGAGTGGAAAAGCTTTCTGCTAAGATGTAGACAACAAAAGACGCTAAAGGCGAAGGTACGATGCTCCCCGGAGCTAAGCGCCGCTCCCGGGCTTCTTTCGGCAGAAGCCGCGCTAAGAGAGCACTGTGAGCGGTACAATCGTCTTTGCGCGAAGAAGCCGCTTTTTCGGCTCCGGGAGCCGGAGAGAGCGGCATGATCGGAAAGGTGAAGAAGGAAGCTGTACAACACTGGGATTGTGTGCGCAGCTTGCCAACTGATAGAAAACAGTACATTACCACTTTCCTGACTTTTCCAAATACATGAATATTCGATAAGAAGCTGTTTTGGACCACTTTTCTTTTCTTCTTGTCAAACACTTGGCAGACTTCCGTGCCATGTCCAGAATACGATGGGAGATGTTTTCTGTGCTCGCGCAGGTTTTCCTTGCCAGACAGCGTGGAAAAGCTTTCTGCTAAGATGTAGACCACAAAAGACGCTAAAGACGAAGGTACGATGCTCCCCGGAGCTAAGCGCCGCTCCCGGGCGTCTTTCGGCAGAAGCCGCGCTAAGAGAGCACTGTGAGCGGTACAATCGTCTTTGCGCGAAGAAGTCGCTTCTTCGGCTCCGGGAGCCGGAGAGAGCGGCATGATCGGAAAGGTGAAGAAGGAAGCCGTAGAACACTGGGATTGGATGCACAGCTTGCCAACTGATAGAAAACAGTACATTACCACTTTCCTGACTTTTCCAATCACATGAATATTCGATAAGAAGCTGTTTTGGACAGATTTTCTTTTCTTTATGGCAAACACTTGGCAGACCTCCGTGCAACGTCCAGAACACGATGGGAGATGTTTTCTGTGCTTGCGCAGGTTTTCCTTGCCAGACAGAGTGGAAAAGCTTTCTGCTAGGATGTAGACCACAAAAGACGCTAAAGACGAAGGTACGATGCTCTCCGGAGCTAAGCGCCGCTCCCGGGCTTCTTTCGGCAGAAGCCGCGCTAAGAGAGCACAGTGAGCGGTACAATCGTCTTTGCGCAAAGAAGCCGCTTCATCGGCTCTGGGAGCCGGAGAGAGCGGCATGATCGGAAAGGTGAAGAAGGAAGCTGTACAACACTGGGATTGTGTGCGCAGCTTGCCAACTGATAGAAAACAGTACATTACCACTTTCCTGACTTTTCCAATCACATGAATATTCGATAAGAAGCTGTTTTGGTCAGATTTTCTTTTCTTTATGGCAAACACTTGGCAGACCTCCGTGCAACGTCCAGAACACGATGGGAGATGTTTTCTGTGCTCGCGCAGGTTTTCCTTGCCAGACAGAGTGGAAAAGCTTTCTGCTAGCATGTAGACCACAAAAGACGCTAAAGGCGAAGGTACGATGCTCCCCGGAGCTAAGCGCCGCTCCCGGGCTTCTTTTGGCAGAAGCGGCGCTAAGAGAGCACAGTGAGCGGTACAATCGTCTTTGCGCGAAGAAGCCGCTTCTTCGGCTCCGGGAGCCGGAGAGAGCGGCATGATCGGAAAGGTGAAGAAGGAAGCTGTACAACACTGGGATTGTGTGCGCAGCTTGCCAACTGATAGACAGCAGTACATTACCACTTTCCTGACTTTTCCAATCACATGAATATTCGATAAGAAGCTGTTTTGGACAGATTTTCTTTTCTTTATGGCAAACACTTGGCAGACCTCCGTGCAACATCCAGAACACGATGGGAGATGTTTTCTGTGCTCGCGCAGGTTGTCCTTGCCAGACAGAGTGGAAAAACTATCTGCTAGGATGTAGACCACAAAAGACGCTAAAGACGAAGGTACGATGCTCTCCGGAGCTAAGCGCCGCTCCCGGGCTTCTTTCGGCAGAAGCCGCACTAAGAGAGCACTGTGAGCGGTACAATCGTCTTTGCGCGAAGAAGCCGCTTCTTCGGCTCCGGGAGCCGGAGAGAGCGGCAGCATCGCAAAGGTGAAGAAGGAAGCTGTACAACACTGGGATTGTGTGCGCAGCTTGCCAACTGATAGAAAACAGTACATTACCACTTTCCTGACTTTTCCAATCACATGAATATTCGATAAGAAGCTGTTTTGGACCACTTTTCTTTTCTTCTTGTCAAACACTTGGCAGACTTCCGAGCCATGTCCAGAACACGATGGGAGATGTTTTCTGTGCTCGCGCAGGTTTTCCTTGCCAGACAGAGTGGGAAAGCTTTCTGCTAGCATGTAGACCACAAAAGACGCTAAAGGCGAAGGTACGATGCTCTCCGGAGCTAAGAGCCGCTCCCGGGCTTCTGTCGGCAGAAGCGGCGCTAAGAGAGCACTGTGAGCGGTACAATCGTCTTTGCGCGAAGAAGCCGCTTCTTCGGCTCCGGGAGCCGGAGAGAGCACAGCATCAGAAAGGTGAAGAAGGAAGCCGTACAACACTGGGATTGTGTGCACAACTTGCCAACTGATAGAAAACAGTACATTACCACTTTCCTGACTTTTCCAATCACATGAATATTCGATAAGAAGTTGTTTTGGTCAGATTTTCTTTTCTTTATGGCAAACACTTGGCCGAACTCCGTGCAAAGTCCAGAACACGATGGGAGATGTTTTCTGTGCTCGCGCAGGTTTTCCTTGCCAGACAGAGTGGAAAAGCTTTCTGCTAGCATGTAGACCACAAAAGACGCTAAAGGGGAAGGTACGATGTTCCCCGGAGCTATCCGCTGCTCCCGGGCTTCTTTCGGCAGAAGCCGCGCTAAGAGAGCACTGTGAGCGGTACAATCGTCTTTGCGCGAAGAAGCCGCTTCTTCGGCTCCGGGAGCCGGAGAGAGCGGCATGATCGGAAAGGTGAAGAAGGAAGCTGTACAACACTGGGATTGTGTGCGCAGCTTGCCAACTGATAGAAAACAGTACATTACCACTTTCCTGACTTTTCCAATCACATGAATATTCGATAAGAAGCTGTTTTGGACAGATTTTCTTTTCTTTATGGCAAACACTTGGCAGACCTCCGTGCCATGTCCAGAACACGATGGGAGATGTTTTCTGTGCTCGCGCAGGTTTTCCTTGCCAGACAGAGTGGAAAAACTATCTGCTAGGATGTAGACCACAAAAGACGCTAAAGACGAAGGTACGATGCTCTCCGGAGCTAAGCGCCGCTCCCGGGCTTCTTTCGGCAGAAGCCGCGCTAAGAGAGCACAGTGAGCGGTACAATCGTCTTTGCGCGAAGAAGCCGCTTCTTCGGCTCCGGGAGCCGGAGAGAGCGGCAGCATCGCAAAGGTGAAGAAGGAAGCTGTACAACACTGGGATTGTGTGCGCAGCTTGCCAACTGATAGAAAACAGTACATTACCACTTTCCTGACTTTTCCAATCACATGAATATTCGATAAGAAGCTGTTTTGGACCACTTTTCTTTTCTTCTTGTCAAACACTTGGCAGACTTCCGAGCCATGACCAGAACACGATGGGAGATGTTTTCTGTGCTCGCGCAGGTTTTCCTTGCCAGACAGAGTGGGAAAGCTTTCTGCTAGCATGTAGACCACAAAAGACGCTAAAGGCGAAGGTACGATGCTCTCCGGAGCTAAGAGCCGCTCCCGGGCTTCTGTCGGCAGAAGCGGCGCTAAGAGAGCACTGTGAGCGGTACAATCGTCTTTGCGCGAAGAAGCCGCTTCTTCGGCTCCGGGAGCCGGAGAGAGCACAGCATCAGAAAGGTGAAGAAGGAAGCCGTACAACACTGGGATTGTGTGCACAACTTGCCAACTGATAGAAAACAGTACATTACCACTTTCCTGACTTTTCCAATCACATGAATATTCGATAAGAAGCTGTTTTGGTCAGATTTTCTTTTCTTTATGGCAAACACTTGGCCGAACTCCGTGCAACGTCCAGAACACGATGGGAGATGTTTTCTGTGCTCGCGCAGGTTTTCCTTGCCAGACAGAGTGGAAAAGCTTTCTGCTAGCATGTAGACCACAAAAGACGCTAAAGGGGAAGGTACGATGCTCCCCGGAGCTATCCGCTGCTCCCGGGCTTCTTTCGGCAGAAGCCGCGGTAAGAGAGCACTGTGAGCGGTACAATCGTCTTTGCGCGAAGAAGCCGCTTCTTCGGCTCCGGGAGCCGGAGAGAGCGGCATGATCGGAAAGGTGAAGAAGGAAGCTGTACAACACTGGGATTGTGTGCGCAGCTTGCCAACTGAGAGACAGCAGTACATTACCACTTTCCTGACTTTTCCAATCACATGAATATTCGATAAGAAGCTGTTTTGGACAGATTTTCTTTTCTTTATGGCAAACACTTGGCAGACCTCCGTGCAATGTCCAGAACACGATGGGAGATGTTTTCTGTGCTCGCGCAGGTTTTCCTTGCCAGACAGAGTGGAAAAACTATCTGCTAGGATGTAGACCACAAAAGACGCTAAAGACGAAGGTACGATGCTCTCCGCAGCTAAGCGCCGCTCCCGGGCTTCTTTCGGCAGAAGCCGCGCTAAGAGAGCACTGTGAGCGGTACAATCGTCTTTGCGCGAAGAAGCCGCTTCTTCGGCTCCGGGAGCCGGAGAGAGCGGCAGCATCGCAAAGGTGAAGAAGGAAGCTGTACAACACTGGGATTGTGTGCGCAGCTTGCCAACTGATAGAAAACAGTACATTACCACTTTCCTGACTTTTCCAATCACATGAATATTCGATAAGAAGCGGTTTTGGACAGATTTTCTTTTCTTTATGCCAAACACTTGGCAGACATCCGTGCAACGTCCAGAACACGGTGGGAGATGTTTTCTGTGCTCGCGCAGGTTTTCCTTGCCAGACAGAGTGGAAAAGCTTTCTGCTAAGATGTAGACAACAAAAGACGCTAAAGGCGAAGGTACGATGCTCCCCGGAGCTAAGCGCCGCTCCCGGGCTTCTTTCGGCAGAAGCCGCGCTAAGAGAGCACTGTGAGCGGTACAATCGTCTTTGCGCGAAGAAGCCGCTTTTTCGGCTCCGGGAGCCGGACAGAGCGGCATGATCGGAAAGGTGAAGAAGGAAGCTGTACAACACTGGGATTGTGTGCGCAGCTTGCCAACTGATAGAAAACAGTACATTACCACTTTCCTGACTTTTCCAATCACATGAATATTCGATAAGAAGCTGTTTTGGACCACTTTTCTTTTCTTCTTGTCAAACACTTGGCAGACATCCGTGCAACGTCCAGAACACGATGGGAGATGTTTTCTGTGCTCGCGCAGGTTTTCCTTGCCAGACAGCGTGGAAAAGCTTTCTGCTAAGATGTAGACCACAAAAGACGCTAAAGACGAAGGTACGATGCTCCCCGGAGCTAAGCGCCGCTCCCGGGCGTCTTTCGGCAGAAGCCGCGCTAAGAGAGCACTGTGAGCGGTACAATCGTCTTTGCGCGAAGAAGTCGCTTCTTCGGCTCCGGGAGCCGGAGAGAGCGGCATGATCGGAAAGGTGAAGAAGGAAGCTGTACAACACTGGGATTGTGTGCGCAGCTTGCCAACTGATAGACAGCAGTACATTACCACTTTCCTGACTTTTCCAATCACATGAATATTCGATAAGAAGCTGTTTTGGACAGATTTTCTTTTCTTTATGGCAAACACTTGGCAGACCTCCGAGCAACATCCAGAACACGATGGGAGATGTTTTCTGTGCTCGCGCAGGTTTTCCTTGCCAGACAGAGTGGAAAAACTATCTGCTAGGATGTAGACCACAAAAGACGCTAAAGACGAAGGTACGATGCTCTCCGCAGCTAAGCGCCGCTCCCGGGCTTCTTTCGGCAGAAGCCGCACTAAGAGAGCACTGTGAGCGGTACAATCGTCTTTGCGCGAAGAAGCCGCTTCTTCGGCTCCGGGAGCCGGAGAGAGCGGCATGATCGGAAAGGTGAAGAAGGAAGCTGTACAACACTGGGATTGTGTGCGCAGCTTGCCAACTGATAGAAAACAGTACATTACCACTTTCCTGACTTTTCCAATCACATGAATATTCGATAAGAAGCTGTTTTGGACAGATTTTCTTTTCTTTATGGCAAACACTTGGCAGACCTCCGTGCAACATCCAGAACACGATGGGAGATGTTTTCTGTGCTCGCGCAGGTTTTCCTTGCCAGACAGAGTGGAAAAACTATCTGCTAGGATGTAGACCACAAAAGACGCTAAAGGCGAAGGTACGATGCTCTCCGCAGCTAAGCGCCGCTCCCGGGCTTCTTTCGGCAGAAGCCGCGCTAAGAGAGCACTGTGAGCGGTACAATCGTCTTTGCGCGAAGAAGCCGCTTCTTCGGCTCCGGGAGCCGGAGAGAGCGGCAGCATCGCAAAGGTGAAGAAGGAAGCTGTACAACACTGGGATTGTGTGCGCAGCTTGCCAACTGATAGAAAACAGTACATTACCACTTTCCTGACTTTTCCAATCACATGAATATTCGATAAGAAGCTGTTTTGGACAGATTTTCTTTTCTTTATGGCAAACACTTGGCAGACCTCCGTGCAACGTCCAGAACACGATGGGAGATGTTTTCTGTGCTCGCGCAGGTTTTCCTTGCCAGACAGAGTGGAAAAGCTTTCTGCTAGCATGTAGACCACAAAAGACGCTAAAGGCGAAGGTACGATGCTCTCCGGAGCTAAGCGCCGCTCCCGGGCTTCTTTCGGCAGAAGCGGCGCTAAGAGAGCACTGTGAGCGGTACAATCGTCTTTGCGCGAAGAAGCCGCTTCTTCGGCTCCGGGAGCCGGAGAGAGCGGCAGCATCGCAAAGGTGAAGAAGGAAGCTGTACAACACTGGGATTGTGTGCGCAGCTTGCCAACTGGTAGAAAACAGTACATTACCACTTTCCTGACTTTTCCAATCACATGAATATTCGATAAGAAGCTGTTTTGGACAGATTTTCTTTTCTTTATGGCAAACACTTGGCAGACCTCCGTGCAACATCCAGAACACGATGGGAGATGTTTTCTGTGCTCGCGCAGGTTTTCCTTTCCAGACAGAGTGGAAAAGCTTTCTGCTAGCATGTAGACCACAAAAGACGCTAAAGGCGAAGGTACGATGCTCTCCGGAGCTAAGCGCCGCTCCCGGGCTTCTTGCGGCAGAAGCAGCGCTAAGAGAGCACTGTGAGCGGTACAATCGTCTTTGCGCGAAGAAGCCGCTTCTTCGGCTCCAGGAGTCGGAGAGAGCGGCAGCATCAGAAAGGTGAAGAAGGAAGCTGTACAACACTGGGACTGTGTGCACAGCTTGCCAACTGATAGAAAACAGTACATTACCACTTTCCTGACTTTTCCAATCACATGACTATTCGATAAGAAACTCTTTTGGACAGATTTTCTTTTCTTTATGGCAAACACTTGGCAGACCTCCGTGCAACGTCCAGAACACGATGGGAGATGTTTTCTGTGCTCGCGCAGGTTTTCCTTGCCAGACAGAGTGGAAAAGCTTTCTGCTAGGATGTAGACCACAAAAGACGCTAAAGACGAAGGTACGATGCTCTCCGGAGCTAAGCGCCGCTCCCGGGCTTCTTTCGGCAGAAGCCGCGCTAAGAGAGCACAGTGAGCGGTACAATCGTCTTTGCGCGAAGAAGCCGCTTCATCGGCTCTGGGAGCCGGAGAGAGCGGCATGATCGGAAAGGTGAAGAAGGAAGCTGTACAACACTGGGATTGTGTGCGCAGCTTGCCAACTGATAGAAAACAGTACATTACCACTTTCCTGACTTTTCCAATCACATGAATATTCGATAAGCAGCTGTTTTGGACAGATTTTCTTTTCTTTATGGCAAACACTTGGCAGACCTCCGTGCAACGTCCAGAACACGATGGGAGATGTTTTCTGTGCTCGCGCAGGTTTTCCTTGCCAGACAGAGTGGAAAAGCTTTCTGCTAGCATGTAGACCACAAAAGACGCTAAAGGCGAAGGTACGATGCTCTCCGGAGCTAAGCGCCGCTCCCGGGCTTCTTTCGGCAGAAGCCGCGCTAAGAGAGCACTGTGAGCGGTACAATTGTCTTTGCGCGAAGAAGCCGCTTCTTCGACTCTGGGAGCCGGAGAGAGCACAGCATCAGAAAGGTGAAGAAGGAAGCCGTACAACACTGGGATTGTGTGCACAACTTGCCAACTGATAGAAAACAGTACATTACCACTTTCCTGACTTTTCCAATCACATGAATATTCGATTGAAAGCTGTTTTGGACAACTTTTCTTTTCTTCTTGTTGAACACTTGGCAGACCTCCGTGCAACGTCCAGAACACGATGGGAGATGTTTTCTGTGCTCGCGCAGGTTTTCCTTGCCAGACAGAGTGGAAAAGCTTTCTGCTAGCATGTAGACCACAAAAGACGCTAAAGGCGAAGGTACGATGCTCCCCGGAGCTAAGCGCCGCTCCCGGGCTTCTTTTGGCAGAAGCCGCGCTAAGAGAGCACTGTGAGCGGTACAATCGTCTTTGCGCGAAGAAGCCGCTTCTTCGGCTCCGGGAGCCGGAGAGAGCGGCATGATCGGAAAGGTGAAGAAGGAAGCTGTACAACACTGGGATTGTGTGCGCAGCTTGCCAACTGATAGAAAACAGTACATTACCACTTTCCTGACTTTTCCAATCACATGAATATTCGATAAGAAGCTGTTTTGGACAGATTTTCTTTTCTTTATGGCAAACACTTGGCAGACCTCCGTGCAACATCCAGAACACGATGGGAGATGTTTTCTGTGCTCGCGCAGGTTTTCCTTGCCAGACAGAGTGGAAAAACTATCTGCTAGGATGTAGACCACAAAAGACGCTAAAGACGAAGGTACGATGCTCTCCGGAGCTAAGCGCCGCTCCCGGGCTTCTTTCGGCAGAAGCCGCGCTAAGAGAGCACAGTGAGCGGTACAATCGTCTTTGCGCGAAGAAGCCGCTTCATCGGCTCTGGGAGCCGGAGAGAGCGGCATGATCGGAAAGGTGAAGAAGGAAGCTGTACAACACTGGGATTGTGTGCGCAGCTTGCCAACTGATAGAAAACAGTACATTACCACTTTCCTGACTTTTCCAATCACATGAATATTCGATAAGCAGCTGTTTTGGACAGATTTTCTTTTCTTTATGGCAAACACTTGGCAGACCTCCGTGCAACGTCCAGAACACGATGGGAGATGTTTTCTGTGCTCGCGCAGGTTTTCCTTGCCAGACAGAGTGGAAAAGCTTTCTGCTAGCATGTAGACCACAAAAGACGCTAAAGGCGAAGGTACGATGCTCTCCGGAGCTAAGCGCCGCTCCCGGGCTTCTTTCGGCAGAAGCCGCGCTAAGAGAGCACTGTGAGCGGTACAATTGTCTTTGCGCGAAGAAGCCGCTTCTTCGACTCTGGGAGCCGGAGAGAGCACAGCATCAGAAAGGTGAAGAAGGAAGCCGTACAACACTGGGATTGTGTGCACAACTTGCCAACTGATAGAAAACAGTATATTACCACTTTCCTGACTTTTCCAATCACATGAATATTCGATTGAAAGCTGTTTTGGACAACTTTTCTTTTCTTCTTGTTGAACACTTGGCAGACCTCCGTGCAACGTCCAGAACACGATGGGAGATGTTTTCTGTGCTCGCGCAGGTTTTCCTTGCCAGACAGAGTGGAAAAGCTTTCTGCTAGCATGTAGACCACAAAAGACGCTAAAGGCGAAGGTACGATGCTCCCCGGAGCTAAGCGCCGCTCCCGGGCTTCTTTCGGCAGAAGCCGCGCTAAGAGAGCACTGTGAGCGGTACAATCGTCTTTGCGCGAAGAAGCCGCTTCTTCGGCTCCGGGAGCCGGAGAGAGCGGCAGCATCGCAAAGGTGAAGAAGGAAGCTGTACAACACTGGGATTGTGTGCGCAGCTTGCCAACTGATAGAAAACAGTACATTACCACTTTCCTGACTTTTCCAATCACATGAATATTCGATAAGAAGCTGTTTTGGACCACTTTTCTTTTCTTCTTGTCAAACACTTGGCAGACCTCCGTGCAACATCCAGAACACGATGGGAGATGTTTTCTGTGCTCGCGCAGGTTTTCCTTGCCAGACAGAGTGGAAAAGCTTTCTGCTAGGATGTAGACCACAAAAGACGCTAAAGACGAAGGTACGATGCTCTCCGGAGCTAAGCGCCGCTCCCGGGCTTCTTTCGGCAGAAGCCGCGCTAAGAGAGCACAGTGAGCGGTACAATCGTCTTTGCGCGAAGAAGCCGCTTCATCGGCTCTGGGAGCCGGAGAGAGCGGCATGATCGGAAAGGTGAAGAAGGAAGCTGTACAACACTGGGATTGTGTGCGCAGCTTGCCAACTGATAGAAAACAGTACATTACCACTTTCCTGACTTTTCCAATCACATGAATATTCGATAAGAAGCTGTTTTGGTCAGATTTTCTTTTCTTTATGGCAAACACTTGGCAGACCTCCGTGCAACGTCCAGAACACGATGGGAGATGTTTTCTGTGCTCGCGCAGGTTTTCCTTGCCAGACAGAGTGGAAAAGCTTTCTGCTAGCATGTAGACCACAAAAGACGCTAAAGGCGAAGGTACGATGCTCTCCGGAGCTAAGCGCCGCTCCCGGGCTTCTTTCGGCAGAAGCCGCGCTAAGAGAGCACTGTGAGCGGTACAATTGTCTTTGCGCGAAGAAGCCGCTTCTTCGACTCTGGGAGCCGGAGAGAGCACAGCATCAGAAAGGTGAAGAAGGAAGCCGTACAACACTGGGATTGTGTGCACAACTTGCCAACTGATAGAAAACAGTACATTACCACTTTCCTGACTTTTCCAATCACATGAATATTCGATTGAAAGCTGTTTTGGACAACTTTTCTTTTCTTCTTGTTGAACACTTGGCAGACCTCCGTGCAACGTCCAGAACACGATGGGAGATGTTTTCTGTGCTCGCGCAGGTTTTCCTTGCCAGACAGAGTGGAAAAGCTTTCTGCTAGCATGTAGACCACAAAAGACGCTAAAGGCGAAGGTATGATGCTCCCCGGAGCTAAGCGCCGCTCCCGGGCTTCTTTCGGCAGAAGCCGCGCTAAGAGAGCACTGTGAGCGGTACAATCGTCTTTGCGCGAAGAAGTCGCTTCTTCGGCTCCGGGAGCCGGAGAGAGCGGCATGATCGGAAAGGTGAAGAAGGAAGCCGTAGAACACTGGGATTGGATGCACAGCTTGCCAACTGATAGAAAACAGTACATTACCACTTTCCTGACTTTTCCAATCACATGAATATTCGATAAGAAGCTGTTTTGGACAGATTTTCTTTTCTTTATGGCAAACACTTGGCAGACCTCCGTGCAACGTCCAGAACACGATGGGAGATGTTTTCTGTGCTTGCGCAGGTTTTCCTTGCCAGACAGAGTGGAAAAGCTTTCTGCTAGGATGTAGACCACAAAAGACGCTAAAGACGAAGGTACGATGCTCTCCGGAGCTATCCGCCGCTCCCGGGTTTCTTTCGGCAGAAGCCGCGCTAAGAGAGCACTGTGAGCGGTACAATCGTCTTTGCGCGAAGAAGCCGCTTCTTCGGCTCCGGGAGCCGGAGAGAGCGGCATGATCGGAAAGGTGAAGAAGGAAGCTGTACAACACTGGGATTGTGTGCGCAGCTTGCCAACTGAGAGACAGCAGTACATTACCACTTTCCTGACTTTTCCAATCACATGAATATTCGATAAGAAGCTGTTTTGGACAGATTTTCTTTTCTTTATGGCAAACACTTGGCAGACCTCCGTGCAACATCCAGAACACGATGGGAGATGTTTTCTGTGCTCGCGCAGGTTGTCCTTGCCAGACAGAGTGGAAAAACTATCTGCTAGGATGTAGACCACAAAAGACGCTAAAGACGAAGGTACGATGCTCTCCGCAGCTAAGCGCCGCTCCCGGGCTTCTTTCGGCAGAAGCCGCGCTAAGAGAGCACTGTGAGCGGTACAATCGTCTTTGCGCGAAGAAGCCGCTTCTTCGGCTCCGGGAGCCGGAGAGAGCGGCAGCATCGCAAAGGTGAAGAAGGAAGCTGTACAACACTGGGATTGTGTGCGCAGCTTGCCAACTGATAGAAAACAGTACATTACCACTTTCCTGACTTTTCCAATCACATGAATATTCGATAAGAAGCTGTTTTGGACCACTTTTCTTTTCTTCTTGTCAAACACTTGGCAGACTTCCGAGCCATGTCCAGAACACGATGGGAGATGTTTTCTGTGCTCGCGCAGGTTTTCCTTGCCAGACAGAGTGGAAAAGCTTTCTGCTAGCATGTAGACCACAAAAGACGCTAAAGGCGAAGGTACGATGCTCTCCGGAGCTAAGAGCCGCTCCCGGGCTTCTGTCGGCAGAAGCGGCGCTAAGAGAGCACTGTGAGCGGTACAATCGTCTTTGCGCGAAGAAGCCGCTTCTTCGGCTCCGGGAGCCGGAGAGAGCACAGCATCAGAAAGGTGAAGAAGGAAGCCGTACAACACTGGGATTGTGTGCACAACTTGCCAACTGATAGAAAACAGTACATTACCACTTTCCTGACTTTTCCAATCACATGAATATTCGATAAGAAGCTGTTTTGGTCAGATTTTCTTTTCTTTATGGCAAACACTTGGCCGAACTCCGTGCAACGTCCAGAACACGATGGGAGATGTTTTCTGTGCTCGCGCAGGTTTTCCTTGCCAGACAGAGTGGAAAAGCTTTCTGCTAGCATGTAGACCACAAAAGACGCTAAAGACGAAGGTACGATGCTCTCCGGAGCTAAGCGCCGCTCCCGGGCTTCTTTCGGCAGAAGCCGCGCTAAGAGAGCACTGTGAGCGGTACAATCGTCTTTGCGCGAAGAAGCCGCTTTTTCGGCTCCGGGAGCCGGAGAGAGCGGCATGATCGGAAAGGTGAAGAAGGAAGCTGTACAACACTGGGATTGTGTGCGCAGCTTGCCAACTGATAGAAAACAGTACATTACCACTTTCCTGACTTTTCCAAATACATGAATATTCGATAAGAAGCTGTTTTGGACCACTTTTCTTTTCTTCTTGTCAAACACTTGGCAGACTTCCGTGCCATGTCCAGAACACGATGGGAGATGTTTTCTGTGCTCGCGCAGGTTTTCCTTGCCAGACAGCGTGGAAAAGCTTTCTGCTAAGATGTAGACCACAAAAGACGCTAAAGACGAAGGTACGATGCTCCCCAGAGCTAAGCGCCGCTCCCGGGCGTCTTTCGGCAGAAGCCGCGCTAAGAGAGCACTGTGAGCGGTACAATCGTCTTTGCGCGAAGAAGTCGCTTCTTCGGCTCCGGGAGCCGGAGAGAGCGGCATGATCGGAAAGGTGAAGAAGGAAGCCGTAGAACACTGGGATTGGATGCACAGCTTGCCAACTGATAGAAAACAGTACATTACCACTTTCCTGACTTTTCCAATCACATGAATATTCGATAAGAAGCTGTTTTGGACAGATTTTCTTTTCTTTATGGCAAACACTTGGCAGACCTCCGTGCAACGTCCAGAACACGATGGGAGATGTTTTCTGTGCTTGCGCAGGTTTTCCTTGCCAGACAGAGTGGAAAAGCTTTCTGCTAGCATGTAGACCACAAAAGACGCTAAAGACGAAGGTACGATGCTCTCCGGAGCTAAGCGCCGCTCCCGGGCTTTTTCGGCAGAAGCCGCGCTAAGAGAGCACAGTGAGCGGTACAATCGTCTTTGCGCAAAGAAGCCGCTTCATCGGCTCTGGGAGCCGGAGAGAGCGGCATGATCGGAAAGGTGAAGAAGGAAGCTGTACAACACTGGGATTGTGTGCGCAGCTTGCCAACTGATAGAAAACAGTACATTACCACTTTCCTGACTTTTCCAATCACATGAATATTCGATAAGAAGCTGTTTTGGTCAGATTTTCTTTTCTTTATGGCAAACACTTGGCAGACCTCCGTGCAACGTCCAGAACACGATGGGAGATGTTTTCTGTGCTCGCGCAGGTTTTCCTTGCCAGACAGAGTGGAAAAGCTTTCTGCTAGCATGTAGACCACAAAAGACGCTAAAGGCGAAGGTACGATGCTCCCCGGAGCTAAGCGCCGCTCCCGGGCTTCTTTTGGCAGAAGCGGCGCTAAGAGAGCACAGTGAGCGGTACAATCGTCTTTGCGCGAAGAAGCCGCTTCTTCGGCTCCGGGAGCCGGAGAGAGCGGCATGATCGGAAAGGTGAAGAAGGAAGCTGTACAACACTGGGATTGTGTGCGCAGCTTGCCAACTGATAGAAAACAGTACATTACCACTTTCCTGACTTTTCCAATCACATGAATATTCGATAAGAAGCTGTTTTGGACCACTTTTCTTTTCTTCTTGTCAAACACTTGGCAAACTTCCGAGCCATGTCCAGAACACGATGGGAGATGTTTTCTGTGCTCGCGCAGGTTTTCCTTGCCAGACAGAGTGGGAAAGCTTTCTGCTAGCATGTAGACCACAAAAGACGCCAAAGGCGAAGGTACGATGCTCTCCGGAGCTAAGAGCCGCTCCCGGGCTTCTGTCGGCAGAAGCGGCGCTAAGAGAGCACTGTGAGCGGTACAATCGTCTTTGCGCGAAGAAGCCGCTTCTTCGGCTCCGGGAGCCGGAGAGAGCACAGCATCAGAAAGGTGAAGAAGGAAGCCGTACAACACTGGGATTGTGTGCACAACTTGCCAACTGATAGAAAACAGTACATTACCACTTTCCTGACTTTTCCAATCACATGAATATTCGATAAGAAGCTGTTTTGGTCAGATTTTCTTTTCTTTATGGCAAACACTTGGCCGAACTCCGTGCAACGTCCAGAACACGATGGGAGATGTTTTCTGTGCTCGCGCAGGTTTTCCTTGCCAGACAGAGTGGAAAAGCTTTCTGCTAGCATGTAGACCACAAAAGACGCTAAAGGGGAAGGTACGATGCTCCCCGGAGCTATCCGCTGCTCCCGGGCTTCTTTCGGCAGAAGCCGCGGTAAGAGAGCACTGTGAGCGGTACAATCGTCTTTGCGCGAAGAAGCCGCTTCTTCGGCTCCGGGAGCCGGAGAGAGCGGCATGATCGGAAAGGTGAAGAAGGAAGCTGTACAACACTGGGATTGTGTGCGCAGCTTGCCAACTGAGAGACAGCAGTACATTACCACTTTCCTGACTTTTCCAATCACATGAATATTCGATAAGAAGCTGTTTTGGACAGATTTTCTTTTCTTTATGGCAAACACTTGGCAGACCTCCGTGCAATGTCCAGAACACGATGGGAGATGTTTTCTGTGCTCGCGCAGGTTTTCCTTGCCAGACAGAGTGGAAAAACTATCTGCTAGGATGTAGACCACAAAAGACGCTAAAGACGAAGGTACGATGCTCTCCGCAGCTAAGCGCCGCTCCCGGGCTTCTTTCGGCAGAAGCCGCGCTAAGAGAGCACTGTGAGCGGTACAATCGTCTTTGCGCGAAGAAGCCGCTTCTTCGGCTCCGGGAGCCGGAGAGAGCGGCAGCATCGCAAAGGTGAAGAAGGAAGCTGTACAACACTGGGATTGTGTGCGCAGCTTGCCAACTGATAGAAAACAGTACATTACCACTTTCCTGACTTTTCCAATCACATGAATATTCGATAAGAAGCGGTTTTGGACAGATTTTCTTTTCTTTATGCCAAACACTTGGCAGACCTCCGTGCAACGTCCAGAACACGGTGGGAGATGTTTTCTGTGCTCGCGCAGGTTTTCCTTGCCAGACAGAGTGGAAAAGCTTTCTGCTAAGATGTAGACAACAAAAGACGCTAAAGGCGAAGGTACGATGCTCCCCGGAGCTAAGCGCCGCTCCCGGGCTTCTTTCGGCAGAAGCCGCGCTAAGAGAGCACTGTGAGCGGTACAATCGTCTTTGCGCGAAGAAGCCGCTTTTTCGGCTCCGGGAGCCGGAGAGAGCGGCATGATCGGAAAGGTGAAGAAGGAAGCTGTACAACACTGGGATTGTGTGCGCAGCTTGCCAACTGATAGAAAACAGTACATTACCACTTTCCTGACTTTTCCAATCACATGAATATTCGATAAGAAGCTGTTTTGGACCACTTTTCTTTTCTTCTTGTCAAACACTTGGCAGACTTCCGTGCCATGTCCAGAACACGATGGGAGATGTTTTCTGTGCTCGCGCAGGTTTTCCTTGCCAGACAGCGTGGAAAAGCTTTCTGCTAAGATGTAGACCACAAAAGACGCTAAAGACGAAGGTACGATGCTCCCCGGAGCTAAGCGCCGCTCCCGGGCGTCTTTCGGCAGAAGCCGCGCTAAGAGAGCACTGTGAGCGGTACAATCGTCTTTGCGCGAAGAAGTCGCTTCTTCGGCTCCGGGAGCCGGAGAGAGCGGCATGATCGGAAAGGTGAAGAAGGAAGCCGTAGAACACTGGGATTGGATGCACAGCTTGCCAACTGATAGAAAACAGTACATTACCACTTTCCTGACTTTTCCAATCACATGAATATTCGATAAGAAGCTGTTTTGGACAGATTTTCTTTTCTTTATGGCAAACACTTGGCAGACCTCCGTGCAACGTCCAGAACACGATGGGAGATGTTTTCTGTGCTTGCGCAGGTTTTCCTTGCCAGACAGAGTGGAAAAGCTTTCTGCTAGGATGTAGACCACAAAAGACGCTAAAGACGAAGGTACGATGCTCTCCGGAGCTAAGCGCCGCTCCCGGGCTTCTTTCGGCAGAAGCCGCGCTAAGAGAGCACAGTGAGCGGTACAATCGTCTTTGCGCAAAGAAGCCGCTTCATCGGCTCTGGGAGCCGGAGAGAGCGGCATGATCGGAAAGGTGAAGAAGGAAGCTGTACAACACTGGGATTGTGTGCGCAGCTTGCCAACTGATAGAAAACAGTACATTACCACTTTCCTGACTTTTCCAATCACATGAATATTCGATAAGAAGCTGTTTTGGTCAGATTTTCTTTTCTTTATGGCAAACACTTGGCAGACCTCCGTGCAACGTCCAGAACACGATGGGAGATGTTTTCTGTGCTCGCGCAGGTTTTCCTTGCCAGACAGAGTGGAAAAGCTTTCTGCTAGCATGTAGACCACAAAAGACGCTAAAGGCGAAGGTACGATGCTCCCCGGAGCTAAGCGCCGCTCCCGGGCTTCTTTTGGCAGAAGCGGCGCTAAGAGAGCACAGTGAGCGGTACAATCGTCTTTGCGCGAAGAAGCCGCTTCTTCGGCTCCGGGAGCCGGAGAGAGCGGCATGATCGGAAAGATGAAGAAGGAAGCTGTACAACACTGGGATTGTGTGCGCAGCTTGCCAACTGATAGACAGCAGTACATTACCACTTTCCTGACTTTTCCAATCACATGAATATTCGATAAGAAGCTGTTTTGGACAGATTTTCTTTTCTTTATGGCAAACACTTGGCAGACCTCCGTGCAACATCCAGAACACGATGGGAGATGTTTTCTGTGCTCGCGCAGGTTTTCCTTGCCAGACAGAGTGGAAAAACTATCTGCTAGGATGTAGACCACAAAAGACGCTAAAGACGAAGGTACGATGCTCTCCGCAGCTAAGCGCCGCTCCCGGGCTTCTTTCGGCAGAAGCCGCACTAAGAGAGCACTGTGAGCGGTACAATCGTCTTTGCGCGAAGAAGCCGCTTCTTCGGCTCCGGGAGCCGGAGAGAGCGGCAGCATCGCAAAGGTGAAGAAGGAAGCTGTACAACACTGGGATTGTGTGCGCAGCTTGCCAACTGATAGAAAACAGTACATTACCACTTTCCTGACTTTTCCAATCACATGAATATTCGATAAGAAGCTGTTTTGGACCACTTTTCTTTTCTTCTTGTCAAACACTTGGCAGACTTCCGAGCAATGTCCAGAACACGATGGGAGATGTTTTCTGTGCTCGCGCAGGTTTTCCTTGCCAGACAGCGTGGAAAAGCTTTCTGCTAAGATGTAGACCACAAAAGACGCTGAAGGCGAAGGTACGATGCTCCCCGGAGCTAAGCGCCGCTCCCGGGCTTCTTTCGGCAGAAGCCGCGCTAAGAGAGCACTGTGAGCGGTACAATCGTCTTTGCGCGAAGAAGCCGCTTCTTCGGCTCCGGGAGCCGGAGAGTGCGGCAGCATCGCAAAGGTGAAGAAGGAAGCTGTATTGCACTGGGATTGTGTGCGCAGCTTTCCAACTGATAGACAGCAGTACATTACCACTTTCCTGACTTTTCCAATCACATGAATATTCGATAAGAAGCTGTTTTGGACAGATTTTCTTTTCTTTATGGCAAACACTTGGCAGACCGCTGTGCAACGTCCAGAACACGATGGGAGATGATTTCTGTGCTCGCGCAGGTTTTCCTTGCCAGACAGAGTGGAAAAGCTTTCTGCTAGCATGTAGACCACAAAAGACGCTAAAGGCGAAGGTACGATGCTCTCCGGAGCTAAGAGCCGCTCCCGGGCTTCTGTCGGCAGAAGCGGCGCTAAGAGAGCACTGTGAGCGGTACAATCGTCTTTGCGCGAAGAAGCCGCTTCTTCGGCTCCGGGAGCCGGAGAGAGCACAGCATCAGAAAGGTGAAGAAGGAAGCCGTACAACACTGGGATTGTGTGCACAACTTGCCAACTGATAGAAAACAGTACATTATCACTTTCCTGACTTTTCCAATCACATGAATATTCGATAAGAAGCTGTTTTGGTCAGATTTTCTTTTCTTTATGGCAAACACTTGGCCGACCTCCGTGCAACGTCCAGAACACGATGGGAGATGTTTTCTGTGCTCGCGCAGGTTTTCCTTGCCAGACAGAGTGGAAAAGCTTTCTGCTAGCATGTAGACCACAAAAGACGCTAAAGGGGAAGGTACGATGCTCCCCGGAGCTATCCGCCGCTCCCGGGTTTCTTTCGGCAGAAGCCGCGCTAAGAGAGCACTGTGAGCGGTACAATCGTCTTTGCGCGAAGAAGCCGCTTCTTCGGCTCCGGGAGCCGGAGAGAGCGGCATGATCGGAAAGGTGAAGAAGGAAGCTGTACAACACTGGGATTGTGTGCGCAGCTTGCCAACTGAGAGACAGCAGTACATTACCACTTTCCTGACTTTTCCAATCACATGAATATTCGATAAGAAGCTGTTTTGGACAGATTTTCTTTTCTTTATGGCAAACACTTGGCAGACCTCCGTGCAACGTCCAGAACACGATGGGAGATGTTTTCTGTGCTCGCGCAGGTTTTCCTTGCCAGACAGAGTGGAAAAACTATCTGCTAGGATGTAGACCACAAAAGACGCTAAAGACGAAGGTACGATGCTCTCCGCAGCTAAGCGCCGCTCCCGGGCTTCTTTCGGCAGAAGCCGCGCTAAGAGAGCACTGTGAGCGGTACAATCGTCTTTGCGCGAAGAAGCCGCTTCTTCGGCTCCGGGAGCCGGAGAGAGCGGCAGCATCGCAAAGGTGAAGAAGGAAGCTGTACAACACTGGGATTGTGTGCGCAGCTTGCCAACTGATAGAAAACAGTACATTACCACTTTCCTGACTTTTCCAATCACATGAATATTCGATAAGAAGCAGTTTTGGACAGATTTTCTTTTCTTTATGGCAAACACTTGGCAGACCTCCGTGCAACGTCCAGAACACGGTGGGAGATGTTTTCTGTGCTTGCGCAGGTTTTCCTTGCCAGACAGAGTGGAAAAGCTTTCTGCTAAGATGTAGACAACAAAAGACGCTAAAGGCGAAGGTACGATTCTCCCCGGAGCTAAGCGCCGCTCCCGGGCTTCTTTCGGCAGAAGCCGCGCTAAGAGAGCACTGTGAGCGGTACAATCGTCTTTGCGCGAAGAAGCCGCTTTTTCGGCTCCGGGAGCCGGAGAGAGCGGCATGATCGGAAAGGTGAAGAAGGAAGCCGTAGAACACTGGGATTGGATGCACAGCTTGCCAACTGATAGAAAACAGTACATTACCACTTTCCTGACTTTTCCAATCACATGAATATTCGATAAGAAGCTGTTTTGGACAGATTTTCTTTTCTTTATGTCAAACACTTGGCAGACCTCCGTGCAACGTCCAGAACACGATGGGAGATGTTTTCTGTGCTTGCGCAGGTTTTCCTTGCCAGACAGAGTGGAAAAGCTTTCTGCTAGGATGTAGACCACAAAAGACTCTAAAGACGAAGGTACGATGCTCTCCGGAGCTAAGAGCCGCTCCCGGGCTTCTGTCGGCAGAAGCGGCGCTAAGAGAGCACTGTGAGCGGTACAATCGTCTTTGCGCAAAGAAGCCGCTTCTTCGGCTCCGGGAGCCGGAGAGAGCACAGCATCAGAAAGGTGAAGAAGGAAGCCGTACAACACTGGGATTGTGTGCACAACTTGCCAACTGATAGAAAACAGTACATTACCACTTTCCTGACTTTTCCAATCACATGAATATTCGATAAGAAGCTGTTTTGGTCAGATTTTCTTTTCTTTATGGCAAACACTTGGCCGACCTCCGTGCAACGTCCAGAACACGATGGGAGATGTTTTCTGTGCTCGCGCAGGTTTTCCTTGCCAGACAGAGTGGAAAAGCTTTCTGCTAGCATGTAGACCACAAAAGACGCTAAAGGGGAAGGTACGATGCTCCCCGCAGCTATCCGCCGCTCCCGGGCTTCTTTCGGCAGAAGCCGCGCTAAGAGAGCACTGTGAGCGGTACAATCGTCTTTGCGCGAAGAAGCCGCTTCTTCGGCTCCGGGAGCCGGAGAGAGCGGCATGATCGGAAAGGTGAAGAAGGAAGCTGTACAACACTGGGATTGTGTGCGCAGCTTGCCAACTGAGAGACAGCAGTACATTACCACTTTCCTGACTTTTCCAATCACATGAATATTCGATAAGAAGCTGTTTTGGACAGATTTTCTTTTCTTTATGGCAAACACTTGGCAGACCTCCGTGCAACGTCCAGAACACGATGGGAGATGTTTTCTGTGCTCGCGCAGGTTTTCCTTGCCAGACAGAGTGGAAAAACTATCTGCTAGGATGTAGACCACAAAAGACGCTAAAGACGAAGGTACGATGCTCTCCGCAGCTAAGCGCCGCTCCCGGGCTTCTTTCGGCAGAAGCGGCGCTAAGAGAGCACTGTGAGCGGTACAATCGTCTTTGCGCGAAGAAGCCGCTTCTTCGGCTCCGGGAGCCGGAGAGAGCGGCAGCATCGCAAAGGTGAAGAAGGAAGCTGTACAACACTGGGATTGTGTGCGCAGCTTGCCAACTGATAGAAAACAGTACATTACCACTTTCCTGACTTTTCCAATCACATGAATATTCGATAAGAAGCGGTTTTGGACAGATTTTCTTTTCTTTATGGCAAACACTTGGCAGACCTCCGTGCAACGTCCAGAACACGGTGGGAGATGTTTTCTGTGCTCGCGCAGGTTTTCCTTGCCAGACAGAGTGGAAAAGCTTTCTGCTAAGATGTAGACAACAAAAGACGCTAAAGGCGAAGGTACGATGCTCCCCGGAGCTAAGCGCCGCTCCCGGGCTTCTTTCGGCAGAAGCCGCGCTAAGAGAGCACTGTGAGCGGTACAATCGTCTTTGCGCGAAGAAGCCGCTTTTTCGGCTCCGGGAGCCGGAGAGAGCGGCATGATCGGAAAGGTGAAGAAGGAAGCTGTACAACACTGGGATTGTGTGCGCAGCTTGCCAACTGATAGAAAACAGTACATTACCACTTTCCTGACTTTTCCAATCACATGAATATTCGATAAGAAGCTGTTTTGGACCACTTTTCTTTTCTTCTTGTCAAACACTTGGCAGACTTCCGAGCCATGTCCAGAACACGATGGGAGATGTTTTCTGTGCTCGCGCAGTTTTTCCTTGCCAGACAGCGTGGAAAAGCTTTCTGCTAAGATGTAGACCACAAAAGACGCTAAAGGCGAAGGTACGATGCTCCCCGGAGCTAAGCGCCGCTCCCGGGCGTCTTTCGGCAGAAGCCGCGCTAAGAGAGCACTGTGAGCGGTACAATCGTCTTTGCGCGAAGAAGCCGCTTCTTCGGCTCCGGGAGCCGGAGAGAGCGGCATGATCGGAAAGGTGAAGAAGGAAAGTGTACAACACTGGGATTGGATGCACAGCTTGCCAACTGATAGAAAACAGTACATTACCACTTTCCTGACTTTTCCAATCACATGAATATTCGATAAGAAGCTGTTTTGGACAGATTTTCTTTTCTTTATGGCAAACACTTGGCAGACCTCCGTGCAACGTCCAGAACACGATGGGAGATGTTTTCTGTGCTCGCGCAGGTTTTCCTTGCCAGACAGAGTGGAAAAGCTTTCTGCTAGGATGTAGACCACAAAAGACGCTAAAGACGAAGGTACGATGCTCTCCGGAGCTAAGCGCCGCTCCCGGGCTTCTTTCGGCAGAAGCCGCGCTAAGAGAGCACTGTGAGCGGTACAATCGTCTTTGCGCGAAGAAGCCGCTTCATCGGCTCTGGGAGCCGGAGAGAGCGGCATGATCGGAAAGGTGAAGAAGGAAGCTGTACAACACTGGGATTGTGTGCGCAGCTTGCCAACTGATAGAAAACAGTACATTACCACTTTCCTGACTTTTCCAATCACATGAATATTCGATAAGAAGCAGTTTTGGACAGATTTTCTTTTCTTTATGGCAAACACTTGGCAGACCTCCGTGCAACGTCCAGAACACGATGGGAGATGTTTTCTGTGCTCGCGCAGGTTTTCCTTGCCAGACAGAGTGGAAAAGCTTTCTGCTAGCATGTAGACCACAAAAGACGCTAAAGGCGAAGGTACGATGCTCCCCGGAGCTAAGCGCCGCTCCCGGGCTTCTTTTGGCAGAAGCGGCGCTAAGAGAGCACAGTGAGCGGTACAATCGTCTTTGCGCGAAGAAGCCGCTTCTTCGGCTCCGGGAGCCGGAGAGAGCGGCATGATCGGAAAGGTGAAGAAGGAAGCTGTACAACACTGGGATTGTGTGCGCAGCTTGCCAACTGATAGACAGCAGTACATTACCACTTTCCTGACTTTTCCAATCACATGAATATTCGATAAGAAGCTGTTTTGGACCACTTTTCTTTTCTTCTTGTCAAACACTTGGCCGACTTCCGAGCCATGTCCAGAACACGATGGGAGATGTTTTCTGTGCTCGCGCAGGTTTTCCTTGCCAGACAGAGTGGAAAAGCTTTCTGCTAGCATGTAGACCACAAAAGACGCTAAAGACGAAGGTACGATGCTCTCCGGAGCTAAGAGCCGCTCCCGGGCTTCTGTCGGCAGAAGCGGCGCTAAGAGAGCACTGTGAGCAGTACAATCGTCTTTGCGCGAAGAAGCCGCTTCTTCGGCTCCGGGAGCCGGAGAGAGCACAGCATCAGAAAGGTGAAGAAGGAAGCCGTACAACACTGGGATTGTGTGCACAACTTGCCAACTGATAGAAAACAGTACATTACCACTTTCCTGACTTTTCCAATCACATGAATATTCGATAAGAAGCTGTTTTGGTCAGATTTTCTTTTCTTTATGGCAAACACTTGGCCGACCTCCGTGCAACGTCCAGAACACGATGGGAGATGTTTTCTGTGCTCGCGCAGGTTTTCCTTGCCAGACAGAGTGGAAAAGCTTTCTGCTAGCATGTAGACCACAAAAGACGCTAAAGGGGAAGGTACGATGCTCCCCGGAGCTATCCGCTGCTCCCGGGCTTCTTTCGGCAGAAGCCGCGCTAAGAGAGCACTGTGAGCGGTACAATCGTCTTTGCGCGAAGAAGCCGCTTCTTCGGCTCCGGGAGCCGGAGAGAGCGGCATGATCGGAAAGGTGAAGAAGGAAGCTGTACAACACTGGGATTGTGTGCGCAGCTTGCCAACTGAGAGACAGCAGTACATTACCACTTTCCTGACTTTTCCAATCACATGAATATTCGATAAGAAGCTGTTTTGGACAGATTTTCTTTTCTTTATGGCAAACACTTGGCAGACCTCCGTGCAACGTCCAGAACACGATGGGAGATGTTTTCTGTGCTCGCGCAGGTTTTCCTTGCCAGACAGAGTGGAAAAACTATCTGCTAGGATGTAGACCACAAAAGACGCTAAAGACGAAGGTACGATGCTCTCCGCAGCTAAGCGCCGCTCCCGGGCTTCTTTCGGCAGAAGCGGCGCTAAGAGAGCACTGTGAGCGGTACAATCGTCTTTGCGCGAAGAAGCCGCTTCTTCGGCTCCGGGAGCCGGAGAGAGCGGCAGCATCGGAAAGGTGAAGAAGGAAGCTGTACAACACTGGGATTGTGTGCGCAGCTTGCCAACTGATAGAAAACAGTACATTACCACTTTCCTGACTTTTCCAATCACATGAATATTCGATAAGAAGCGGTTTTGGACAGATTTTCTTTTCTTTATGCCAAACACTTGGCAGACCTCCGTGCAACGTCCAGAACACGGTGGGAGATGTTTTCTGTGCTCGCGCAGGTTTTCCTTGCCAGACAGAGTGGAAAAGCTTTCTGCTAAGATGTAGACAACAAAAGACGCTAAAGGCGAAGGTACGATGCTCCCCGGAGCTAAGCGCCGCTCCCGGGCTTCTTTCGGCAGAAGCCGCGCTAAGAGAGCACTGTGAGCGGTACAATCGTCTTTGCGCGAAGAAGCCGCTTTTTCGGCTCCGGGAGCCGGAGAGAGCGGCATGATCGGAAAGGTGAAGAAGGAAGCTGTACAACACTGGGATTGTGTGCGCAGCTTGCCAACTGATAGAAAACAGTACATTACCACTTTCCTGACTTTTCCAATCACATGAATATTCGATAAGAAGCTGTTTTGGACCACTTTTCTTTTCTTCTTGTCAAACACTTGGCAGACTTCCGAGCCATGTCCAGAACACGATGGGAGATGTTTTCTGTGCTCGCGCAGTTTTTCCTTGCCAGACAGCGTGGAAAAGCTTTCTGCTAAGATGTAGACCACAAAAGACGCTAAAGGCGAAGGTACGATGCTCCCCGGAGCTAAGCGCCGCTCCCGGGCGTCTTTCGGCAGAAGCCGCGCTAAGAGAGCACTGTGAGCGGTACAATCGTCTTTGCGCGAAGAAGCCGCTTCTTCGGCTCCGGGAGCCGGAGAGAGCGGCATGATCGGAAAGGTGAAGAAGGAAGCCGTAGAACACTGGGATTGGATGCACAGCTTGCCAACTGATAGAAAACAGTACATTACCACTTTCCTGACTTTTCCAATCACATGAATATTCGATAAGAAGCTGTTTTGGACAGATTTTCTTTTCTTTATGGCAAACACTTGGCAGACCTCCGTGCAACGTCCAGAACACGATGGGAGATGTTTTCTGTGCTTGCGCAGGTTTTCCTTGCCAGACAGAGTGGAAAAGCTTTCTGCTAGGATGTAGACCACAAAAGACGCTAAAGACGAAGGTACGATGCTCTCCGCAGCTAAGCGCCGCTCCCGGGCTTCTTTCGGCAGAAGCGGCGCTAAGAGAGCACTGTGAGCGGTACAATCGTCTTTGCGCGAAGAAGCCGCTTCTTCGGCTCCGGGAGCCGGAGAGAGCGGCAGCATCGCAAAGGTGAAGAAGGAAGCTGTACAACACTGGGATTGTGTGCGCAGCTTGCCAACTGATAGAAAACAGTACATTACCACTTTCCTGACTTTTCCAATCACATGAATATTCGATAAGAAGCTGTTTTGGTCAGATTTTCTTTTCTTTATGGCAAACACTTGGCCGACCTCCGTGCAACGTCCAGAACACGATGGGAGATGTTTTCTGTGCTCGCGCAGGTTTTCCTTGCCAGACAGAGTGGAAAAGCTTTCTGCTAGCATGTAGACCACAAAAGACGCTAAAGACGAAGGTACGATGCTCTCCGGAGCTAAGAGCCGCTCCCGGGCTTCTGTCGGCAGAAGCGGCGCTAAGAGAGCACTGTGAGCGGTACAATCGTCTTTGCGCAAAGAAGCCGCTTCTTCGGCTCCGGGAGCCGGAGAGAGCACAGCATCAGAAAGGTGAAGAAGGAAGCCGTACAACACTGGGATTGTGTGCACAACTTGCCAACTGATAGAAAACAGTACATTACCACTTTCCTGACTTTTCCAATCACATGAATATTCGATAAGAAGCTGTTTTGGTCAGACTTTCTTTTCTTTATGGCAAACACTTGGCCGACCTCCGTGCAACGTCCAGAACACGATGGGAGATGTTTTCTGTGCTCGCGCAGGTTTTCCTTGCCAGACAGAGTGGAAAAGCTTTCTGCTAGCATGTAGACCACAAAAGACGCTAAAGGGGAAGGTACGATGCTCCCCGGAGCTATCCGCCGCTCCCGGGCTTCTTTCGGCAGAAGCCGCGCTAAGAGAGCACTGTGAGCGGTACAATCGTCTTTGCGCGAAGAAGCCGCTTCTTCGGCTCCGGGAGCCGGAGAGAGCGGCATGATCGGAAAGGTGAAGAAGGAAGCTGTACAACACTGGGATTGTGTGCGCAGCTTGCCAACTGAGAGACAGCAGTACATTACCACTTTCCTGACTTTTCCAATCACATGAATATTCGATAAGAAGCTGTTTTGGACAGATTTTCTTTTCTTTATGGCAAACACTTGGCAGACCTCCGTGCAACGTCCAGAACACGATGGGAGATGTTTTCTGTGCTCGCGCAGGTTTTCCTTGCCAGACAGAGTGGAAAAACTATCTGCTAGGATGTAGACCACAAAAGACGCTAAAGACGAAGGTACGATGCTCTCCGCAGCTAAGCGCCACTCCCGGGCTTCTTTCGGCAGAAGCGGCGCTAAGAGAGCACTGTGAGCGGTACAATCGTCTTTGCGCGAAGAAGCCGCTTCTTCGGCTCCGGGAGCCGGAGAGAGCGGCAGCATCGCAAAGGTGAAGAAGGAAGCTGTACAACACTGGGATTGTGTGCGCAGCTTGCCAACTGATAGAAAACAGTACATTACCACTTTCCTGACTTTTCCAATCACATGAATATTCGATAAGAAGCGGTTTTGGACAGATTTTCTTTTCTTTATGCCAAACACTTGGCAGACCTCCGTGCAACGTCCAGAACACGGTGGGAGATGTTTTCTGTGCTCGCGCAGGTTTTCCTTGCCAGACAGAGTGGAAAAGCTTTCTGCTAAGATGTAGACAACAAAAGACGCTAAAGGCGAAGGTACGATGCTCCCCGGAGCTAAGCGCCGCTCCCGGGCTTCTTTCGGCAGAAGCGGCGCTAAGAGAGCACTGTGAGCGGTACAATCGTCTTTGCGCGAAGAAGCCGCTTTTTCGGGTCCGGAAGCCGGAGAGAGCGGCATGATCGGAAAGGTGAAGAAGGAAGCTGTACAACACTGGGATTGTGTGCGCAGCTTGCCAACTGATAGAAAACAGTACATTACCACTTTCCTGACTTTTCCAATCACATGAATATTCGATAAGAAGCTGTTTTGGACAGATTTTCTTTTCTTCTTGTCAAACACTTGGCAGACTTCCGAGCCATGTCCAGAACACGATGGGAGATGTTTTCTGTGCTCGCGCAGTTTTTCCTTGCCAGACAGCGTGGAAAAGCTTTCTGCTAAGATGTAGACCACAAAAGACGCTAAAGGCGAAGGTACGATGCTCCCCGGAGCTAAGCGCCGCTCCCGGGCGTCTTTCGGCAGAAGCCGCGCTAAGAGAGCACTGTGAGCGGTACAATCGTCTTTGCGCGAAGAAGCCGCTTCTTCGGCTCCGGGAGCCGGAGAGAGCGGCATGATCGGAAAGGTGAAGAAGGAAAATGTACAACACTGGGATTGGATGCACAGCTTGCCAACTGATAGAAAACAGTACATTACCACTTTCCTGACTTTTCCAATCACATGAATATTCGATAAGAAGCTGTTTTGGACAGATTTTCTTTTCTTTATGGCAAACACTTGGCAGACCTCCGTGCAACGTCCAGAACACGATGGGAGATGTTTTCTGTGCTCGCGCAGGTTTTCCTTGCCAGACAGAGTGGAAAAGCTTTCTGCTAGGATGTAGACCACAAAAGACGCTAAAGACGAAGGTACGATGCTCTCCGGAGCTAAGCGCCGCTCCCGGGCTTCTTTCGGCAGAAGCCGCGCTAAGAGAGCACTGTGAGCGGTACAATCGTCTTTGCGCGAAGAAGCCGCTTCATCGGCTCTGGGAGCCGGAGAGAGCGGCATGATCGGAAAGGTGAAGAAGGAAGCTGTACAACACTGGGATTGTGTGCGCAGCTTGCCAACTGATAGAAAACAGTACATTACCACTTTCCTGACTTTTCCAATCACATGAATATTCGATAAGAAGCAGTTTTGGACAGATTTTCTTTTCTTTATGGCAAACACTTGGCAGACCTCCGTGCAACATCCAGAACACGATGGGAGATGTTTTCTGTGCTCGCGCAGGTTTTCCTTGCCAGACAGAGTGGAAAAGCTTTCTGCTAGCATGTAGACCACAAAAGACGCTAAAGGCGAAGGTACGATGCTCCCCGGAGCTAAGCGCCGCTCCCGGGCTTCTTTTGGCAGAAGCGGCGCTAAGAGAGCACAGTGAGCGGTACAATCGTCTTTGCGCGAAGAAGCCGCTTCTTCGGCTCCGGGAGCCGGAGAGAGCGGCATGATCGGAAAGGTGAAGAAGGAAGCTGTACAACACTGGGATTGTGTGCGCAGCTTGCCAACTGATAGACAGCAGTACATTACCACTTTCCTGACTTTTCCAATCACATGAATATTCGATAAGAAGCTGTTTTGGACCACTTTTCTTTTCTTCTTGTCAAACACTTGGCCGACTTCCGAGCCACGTCCAGAACACGATGGGAGATGTTTTCTGTGCTCGCGCAGGTTTTCCTTGCCAGACAGAGTGGAAAAGCTTTCTGCTAGCATGTAGACCACAAAAGACGCTAAAGGCGAAGGTACGATGCTCTCCGGAGCTATGAGCCGCTCCCGGGCTTCTGTCGGCAGAAGCGGCGCTAAGAGAGCACTGTGAGCAGTACAATCGTCTTTGCGCGAAGAAGCCGCTTCTTCGGCTCCGGGAGCCGGAGAGAGCACAGCATCAGAAAGGTGAAGAAGGAAGCCGTACAACACTGGGATTGTGTGCACAACTTGCCAACTGATAGAAAACAGTACATTACCACTTTCCTGACTTTTCCAATCACATGAATATTCGATAAGAAGCTGTTTTGGTCAGATTTTCTTTTCTTTATGGCAAACACTTGGCCGACCTCCGTGCAACGTCCAGAACACGATGGGAGATGTTTTCTGTGCTCGCGCAGGTTTTCCTTGCCAGACAGAGTGGAAAAGCTTTCTGCTAGCATGTAGACCACAAAAGACGCTAAAGGGGAAGGTACGATGCTCCCCGGAGCTATCCGCTGCTCCCGGGCTTCTTTCGGCAGAAGCCGCGCTAAGAGAGCACTGTGAGCGGTACAATCGTCTTTGCGCGAAGAAGCCGCTTCTTCGGCTCCGGGAGCCGGAGAGAGCGGCATGATCGGAAAGGTGAAGAAGGAAGCTGTACAACACTGGGATTGTGTGCGCAGCTTGCCAACTGAGAGACAGCAGTACATTACCACTTTCCTGACTTTTCCAATCACATGAATATTCGATAAGAAGCTGTTTTGGACAGATTTTCTTTTCTTTATGGCAAACACTTGGCAGACCTCCGTGCAACGTCCAGAACACGATGGGAGATGTTTTCTGTGCTCGCGCAGGTTTTCCTTGCCAGACAGAGTGGAAAAACTATCTGCTAGGATGTAGACCACAAAAGACGCTAAAGACGAAGGTACGATGCTCTCCGCAGCTAAGCGCCGCTCCCGGGCTTCTTTCGGCAGAAGCGGCGCTAAGAGAGCACTGTGAGCGGTACAATCGTCTTTGCGCGAAGAAGCCGCTTCTTCGGCTCCGGGAGCCGGAGAGAGCGGCAGCATCGCAAAGGTGAAGAAGGAAGCTGTACAACACTGGGATTGTGTGCGCAGCTTGCCAACTGATAGAAAACAGTACATTACCACTTTCCTGACTTTTCCAATCACATGAATATTCGATAAGAAGCGGTTTTGGACAGATTTTCTTTTCTTTATGCCAAACACTTGGCAGACCTCCGTGCAACGTCCAGAACACGGTGGGAGATGTTTTCTGTGCTCGCGCAGGTTTTCCTTGCCAGACAGAGTGGAAAAGCTTTCTGCTAAGATGTAGACAACAAAAGACGCTAAAGGCGAAGGTACGATGCTCCCCGGAGCTAAGCGCCGCTCCCGGGCTTCTTTCGGCAGAAGCCGCGCTAAGAGAGCACTGCGAGCGGTACAATCGTCTTTGCGCGAAGAAGCCGCTTTTTCGGCTCCGGGAGCCGGAGAGAGCGGCATGATCGGAAAGGTGAAGAAGGAAGCTGTACAACACTGGGATTGTGTGCGCAGCTTGCCAACTGATAGAAAACAGTACATTACCACTTTCCTGACTTTTCCAATCACATGAATATTCGATAAGAAGCTGTTTTGGACCACTTTTCTTTTCTTCTTGTCAAACACTTGGCAGAATTCCGAGCCATGTCCAGAACACGATGGGAGATGTTTTCTGTGCTCGCGCAGTTTTTCCTTGCCAGACAGCGTGGAAAAGCTTTCTGCTAAGATGTAGACCACAAAAGACGCTAAAGGGGAAGGTACGATGCTCCCCGGAGCTAAGCGCCGCTCCCGGGCGTCTTTCGGCAGAAGCCGCGCTAAGAGAGCACTGTGAGCGGTACAATCGTCTTTGCGCGAAGAAGCCGCTTCTTCGGCTCCGGGAGCCGGAGAGAGCGGCATGATCGGAAAGGTGAAGAAGGAAAGTGTACAACACTGGGATTGGATGCACAGCTTGCCAACTGATAGAAAACAGTACATTACCACTTTCCTGACTTTTCCAATCACATGAATATTCGATAAGAAGCTGTTTTGGACAGATTTTCTTTTCTTTATGGCAAACACTTGGCAGACCTCCGTGCAACGTCCAGAACACGATGGGAGATGTTTTCTGTGCTCGCGCAGGTTTTCCTTGCCAGACAGAGTGGAAAAGCTTTCTGCTAGGATGTAGACCACAAAAGACGCTAAAGACGAAGGTACGATGCTCTCCGGAGCTAAGCGCCGCTCCCGGGCTTCCTTCGGCAGAAGCCGCGCTAAGAGAGCACTGTGAGCGGTACAATCGTCTTTGCGCGAAGAAGCCGCTTCATCGGCTCTGGGAGCCGGAGAGAGCGGCATGATCGGAAAGGTGAAGAAGGAAGCTGTACAACACTGGGATTGTGTGCGCAGCTTGCCAACTGATAGAAAACAGTACATTACCACTTTCCTGACTTTTCCAATCACATGAATATTCGATAAGAAGCAGTTTTGGACAGATTTTCTTTTCTTTATGGCAAACACTTGGCAGACCTCCGTGCAACGTCCAGAACACGATGGGAGATGTTTTCTGTGCTCGCGCAGGTTTTCCTTGCCAGACAGAGTGGAAAAGCTTTCTGCTAGCATGTAGACCACAAAAGACGCTAAAGGCGAAGGTACGATGCTCCCCGGAGCTAAGCGCCGCTCCCGGGCTTCTTTTGGCAGAAGCGGCGCTAAGAGAGCACAGTGAGCGGTACAATCGTCTTTGCGCGAAGAAGCCGCTTCTTCGGCTCCGGGAGCCGGAGAGAGCGGCATGATCGGAAAGGTGAAGAAGGAAGCTGTACAACACTGGGATTGTGTGCGCAGCTTGCCAACTGATAGACAGCAGTACATTACCACTTTCCTGACTTTTCCAATCACATGAATATTCGATAAGAAGCTGTTTTGGACCACTTTTCTTTTCTTCTTGTCAAACACTTGGCCGACTTCCGAGCCATGTCCAGAACACGATGGGAGATGTTTTCTGTGCTCGCGCAGGTTTTCCTTGCCAGACAGAGTGGAAAAGCTTTCTGCTAGCATGTAGACCACAAAAGACGCTAAAGACGAAGGTACGATGCTCTCCGGAGCTAAGAGCCGCTCCCGGGCTTCTGTTGGCAGAAGCGGCGCTAAGAGAGCACTGTGAGCAGTACAATCGTCTTTGCGCGAAGAAGCCGCTTCTTCGGCTCCGGGAGCCGGAGAGAGCACAGCATCAGAAAGGTGAAGAAGGAAGCCGTACAACACTGGGATTGTGTGCACAACTTGCCAACTGATAGAAAACAGTACATTACCACTTTCCTGACTTTTCCAATCACATGAATATTCGATAAGAAGCTGTTTTGGTCAGATTTTCTTTTCTTTATGGCAAACACTTGGCCGACCTCCGTGCAACGTCCAGAACACGATGGGAGATGTTTTCTGTGCTCGCGCAGGTTTTCCTTGCCAGACAGAGTGGAAAAGCTTTCTGCTAGCATGTAGACCACAAAAGACGCTAAAGGGGAAGGTACGATGCTCCCCGGAGCTATCCGCTGCTCCCGGGCTTCTTTCGGCAGAAGCCGCGCTAAGAGAGCACTGTGAGCGGTACAATCGTCTTTGCGCGAAGAAGCCGCTTCTTCGGCTCCGGGAGCCGGAGAGAGCGGCATGATCGGAAAGGTGAAGAAGGAAGCTGTACAACACTGGGATTGTGTGCGCAGCTTGCCAACTGAGAGACAGCAGTACATTACCACTTTCCTGACTTTTCCAATCACATGAATATTCGATAAGAAGCTGTTTTGGACAGATTTTCTTTTCTTTATGGCAAACACTTGGCAGACCTCCGTGCAATGTCCAGAACACGATGGGAGATGTTTTCTGTGCTCGCGCAGGTTTTCCTTGCCAGACAGAGTGGAAAAACTATCTGCTAGGATGTAGACCACAAAAGACGCTAAAGACGAAGGTACGATGCTCTCCGCAGCTAAGCGCCGCTCCCGGGCTTCTTTCGGCAGAAGCCGCGCTAAGAGAGCACTGTGAGCGGTACAATCGTCTTTGCGCGAAGAAGCCGCTTCTTCGGCTCCGGGAGCCGGAGAGAGCGGCAGCATCGCAAAGGTGAAGAAGGAAGCTGTACAACACTGGGATTGTGTGCGCAGCTTGCCAACTGATAGAAAACAGTACATTACCACTTTCCTGACTTTTCCAATCACATGAATATTCGATAAGAAGCTGTTTTGGACAGATTTTCTTTTCTTTATGCCAAACACTTGGCAGACCTCCGTGCAACGTCCAGAACACGGTGGGAGATGTTTTCTGTGCTCGCGCAGGTTTTCCTTGCCAGACAGAGTGGAAAAGCTTTCTGCTAAGATGTAGACAACAAAAGACGCTAAAGGCGAAGGTACGATGCTCCCCGGAGCTAAGCGCCGCTCCCGGGCTTCTTTCGGCAGAAGCCGCGCTAAGAGAGCACTGTGAGCGGTACAATCGTCTTTGCGCGAAGAAGCCGCTTTTTCGGCTCCGGGAGCCGGAGAGAGCGGCAGCATCGCAAAGGTGAAGAAGGAAGCTGTACAACACTGGGATTGTGTGCGCAGCTTGCCAACTGATAGAAAACAGTACATTACCACTTTCCTGACTTTTCCAATCACATGAATATTCGATAAGAAGCTGTTTTGGACCACTTTTCTTTTCTTCTTGTCAAACACTTGGCAGACTTCCGTGCCATGTCCAGAACACGATGGGAGATGTTTTCTGTGCTCGCGCAGGTTTTCCTTGCCAGACAGCGTGGAAAAGCTTTCTGCTAAGATGTAGACCACAAAAGACGCTAAAGGCGAAGGTACGATGCTCCCCGGAGCTAAGCGCCGCTCCCGGGCGTCTTTCGGCAGAAGCCGCGCTAAGAGAGCACTGTGAGCGGTACAATCGTCTTTGCGCGAAGAAGCCGCTTCTTCGGCTCCGGGAGCCGGAGAGAGCGGCATGATCGGAAAGGTGAAGAAGGAAGCCGTAGAACACTGGGATTGGATGCACAGCTTGCCAACTGATAGAAAACAGTACATTACCACTTTCCTGACTTTTCCAATCACATGAATATTCGATAAGAAGCTGTTTTGGACAGATTTTCTTTTCTTTATGGCAAACACTTGGCAGACCTCCGTGCAACGTCCAGAACACGATGGGAGATGTTTTCTGTGCTTGCGCAGGTTTTCCTTCCCAGACAGAGTGGAAAAGCTTTCTGCTAGGATGTAGACCACAAAAGACGCTAAAGACGAAGGTACGATGCTCTCCGGAGCTAAGCGCCGCTCCCGGGCTTCTTTCGGCAGAAGCCGCGCTAAGAGAGCACAGTGAGCGGTACAATCGTCTTTGCGCAAAGAAGCCGCTTCATCGGCTCTGGGAGCCGGAGAGAGCGGCATGATCGGAAAGGTGAAGAAGGAAGCTGTACAACACTGGGATTGTGTGCGCAGCTTGCCAACTGATAGACAGCAGTACATTACCACTTTCCTGACTTTTCCAATCACATGAATATTCGATAAGAAGCTGTTTTGGACAGATTTTCTTTTCTTTATGGCAAACACTTGGCAGACCTCCGTGCAACATCCAGAACACGATGGGAGATGTTTTCTGTGCTCGCGCAGGTTTTCCTTGCCAGACAGAGTGGAAAAACTATCTGCTAGGATGTAGACCACAAAAGACGCTAAAGACGAAGGTACGACGCTCTCCGCAGCTAAGCGCCGCTCCCGGGCTTCTTTCGGCAGAAGCCGCACTAAGAGAGCACTGTGAGCGGTACAATCGTCTTTGCGCGAAGAAGCCGCTTCTTCGGCTCCGGGAGCCGGAGAGAGCGGCAGCATCGCAAAGGTGAAGAAGGAAGCTGTACAACACTGGGATTGTGTGCGCAGCTTGCCAACTGATAGAAAACAGTACATTACCACTTTCCTGACTTTTCCAATCACATGAATATTCGATAAGAAGCTGTTTTGGACCACTTTTCTTTTCTTCTTGTCAAACACTTGGCAGACTTCCGAGCAATGTCCAGAACACGATGGGAGATGTTTTCTGTGCTCGCGCAGGTTTTCCTTGCCAGACAGCGTGGAAAAGCTTTCTGCTAAGATGTAGACCACAAAAGACGCTGAAGGCGAAGGTACGATGCTCCCCGGAGCTAAGCGCCGCTCCCGGGCTTCTTTCGGCAGAAGCCGCGCTAAGAGAGCACTGTGAGCGGTACAATGGTCTTTGCGCGAAGAAGCCGCTTCTTCGGCTCCGGGAGCCGGAGAGTGCGGCAGCATCGCAAAGGTGAAGAAGGAAGCTGTACAACACTGGGATTGTGTGCGCAGCTTTCCAACTGATAGACAGCAGTACATTACCACTTTCCTGACTTTTCCAATCACATGAATATTCGATAAGAAGCTGTTTTGGACAGATTTTCTTTTCTTTATGGCAAACACTTGGCAGACCGCTGTGCAACGTCCAGAACACGATGGGAGATGATTTCTGTGCTCGCGCAGGTTTTCCTTGCCAGACAGAGTGGAAAAGCTTTCTGCTAGCATGTAGACCACAAAAGACGCTAAAGGCGAAGGTACGATGCTCTCCGGAGCTAAGAGCCGCTCCCGGGCTTCTGTCGGCAGAAGCGGCGCTAAGAGAGCACTGTGAGCGGTACAATCGTCTTTGCGCGAAGAAGCCGCTTCTTCGGCTCTGGGAGCCGGAGAGAGCAGAGCATCAGAAAGGTGAAGAAGGAAGCCGTACAACACTGGGATTGTGTGCACAACTTGCCAACTGATAGAAAACAGTACATTATCACTTTCCTGACTTTTCCAATCACATGAATATTCGATAAGAAGCTGTTTTGGTCAGATTTTCTTTTCTTTATGGCAAACACTTGGCCGACCTCCGTGCAACGTCCAGAACACGATGGGAGATGTTTTCTGTGCTCGCGCAGGTTTTCCTTGCCAGACCGAGTGGAAAAGCTTTCTGCTAGCATGTAGACCACAAAAGACGCTAAAGGGGAAGGTACGATGCTCCCCGGAGCTATCCGCCGCTCCCGGGTTTCTTTCGGCAGAAGCCGCGGTAAGAGAGCACTGTGAGCGGTACAATCGTCTTTGCGCGAAGAAGCCGCTTCTTCGGCTCCGGGAGCCGGAGAGAGCGGCATGATCGGAAAGGTGAAGAAGGAAGCTGTACAACACTGGGATTGTGTGCGCAGCTTGCCAACTGAGAGACAGCAGTACATTACCACTTTCCTGACTTTTCCAATCACATGAATATTCGATAAGAAGCTGTTTTGGACAGATTTTCTTTTCTTTATGGCAAACACTTGGCAGACCTCCGTGCAACGTCCAGAACACGATGGGAGATGTTTTCTGTGCTCGCGCAGGTTTTCCTTGCCAGACAGAGTGGAAAAACTGTCTGCTAGGATGTAGACCACAAAAGACGCTAAAGACGAAGGTACGATGCTCTCCGCAGCTAAGCGCCGCTCCCGGGCTTCTTTCGGCAGAAGCCGCGCTAAGAGAGCACTGTGAGCGGTACAATCGTCTTTGCGCGAAGAAGCCGCTTCTTCGGCTCCGGGAGCCGGAGAGAGCGGCATGATCGGAAAGGTGAAGAAGGAAGCTGTACAACACTGGGATTGTGTGCGCAGCTTGCCAACTGATAGAAAACAGTACATTACCACTTTCCTGACTTTTCCAATCACATGAATATTCGATAAGAAGCAGTTTTGGACAGATTTTCTTTTCTTTATGGCAAACACTTGGCAGACCTCCGTGCAACGTCCAGAACACGGTGGGAGATGTTTTCTGTGCTTGCGCAGGTTTTCCTTGCCAGACAGAGTGGAAAAGCTTTCTGCTAAGATGTAGACAACAAAAGACGCTAAAGGCGAAGGTACGATTCTCCCCGGAGCTAAGCGCCGCTCCCGGGCTTCTTTCGGCAGAAGCCGCGCTAAGAGAGCACTGTGAGCGGTACAATCGTCTTTGCGCGAAGAAGCCGCTTTTTCGGCTCCGGGAGCCGGAGAGAGCGGCATGATCGGAAAGGTGAAGAAGGAAGCCGTAGAACACTGGGATTGGATGCACAGCTTGCCAACTGATAGAAAACAGTACATTACCACTTTCCTGACTTTTCCAATCACATGAATATTCGATAAGAAGCTGTTTTGGACAGATTTTCTTTTCTTTATGGCAAACACTTGGCAGACCTCCGTGCAACGTCCAGAACACGATGGGAGATGTTTTCTGTGCTCGCGCAGGTTTTCCTTGCCAGACAGAGTGGAAAAGCTTTCTGCTAGGATGTAGACCACAAAAGACGCTAAAGACGAAGGTACGATGCTCTCCGCAGCTAAGCGCCGCTCCCGGGCTTCTTTCGGCAGAAGCGGCGCTAAGAGAGCACTGTGAGCAGTACAATCGTCTTTGCGCGAAGAAGCCGCTTCTTCGGCTCCGGGAGCTGGAGAGAGCGGCAGCATCGCAAAGGTGAAGAAGGAAGCTGTACAACACTGGGATTGTGTGCGCAGCTTGCCAACTGATAGAAAACAGTACATTACCACTTTCCTGACTTTTCCAATCACATGAATATTCGATAAGAAGCTGTTTTGGTCAGATTTTCTTTTCTTTATGGCAAACACTTGGCAGACCTCCGTGCAACGTCCAGAACACGATGGGAGATGTTTTCTGTGCTCGCGCAGGTTTTCCTTGCCAGACAGAGTGGAAAAGCTTTCTGCTAGCATGTAGACCACAAAAGACGCTAAAGGCGAAGGTACGATGCTCTCCGGAGCTAAGAGCCGCTCCCGGGCTTCTGTCGGCAGAAGCGGCGCTAAGAGAGCACTGTGAGCGGTACAATCGTCTTTGCGCAAAGAAGCCGCTTCTTCGGCTCCGGGAGCCGGAGAGAGCACAGCATCAGAAAGGTGAAGAAGGAAGCCGTACAACACTGGGATTGTGTGCACAACTTGCCAACTGATAGAAAACAGTACATTACCACTTTCCTGACTTTTCCAATCACATGAATATTCGATAAGAAGCTGTTTTGGTCAGATTTTCTTTTCTTTATGGCAAACACTTGGCCGACCTCCGTGCAACGTCCAGAACACGATGGGAGATGTTTTCTGTGCTCGCGCAGGTTTTCCTTGCCAGACAGAGTGGAAAAGCTTTCTGCTAGCATGTAGACCACAAAAGACGCTAAAGGGGAAGGTACGATGCTCCCCGGAGCTATGCGCCGCTCCCGGGCTTCTTTCGGCAGAAGCCGCGCTAAGAGAGCACTGTGAGCGGTACAATAGTCTTTGCGCGAAGAAGCCGCTTCTTCGGCTCCGGGAGCCGGAGAGAGCGGCATGATCGGAAAGGTGAAGAAGGAAGCTGTACAACACTGGGATTGTGTGCGCAGCTTGCCAACTGATAGACAGCAGTACATTACCACTTTCCTGACTTTTCCAATCACATGAATATTCGATAAGAAGCTGTTTTGGACAGATTTTCTTTTCTTTATGGCAAACACTTGGCAGACCTCCGTGCAACGTCCAGAACACGATGGGAGATGTTTTCTGTGCTCGCGCAGGTTTTCCTTGCCAGACAGAGTGGAAAAACTATCTGCTAGGATGTAGACCACAAAAGACGCTAAAGACGAAGGTACGATGCTCTCCGCAGCTAAGCGCCGCTCCCGGGCTTCTTTCGGCAGAAGCGGCGCTAAGAGAGCACTGTGAGCGGTACAATCGTCTTTGCGCGAAGAAGCCGCTTCTTCGGCTCCGGGAGCCGGAGAGAGCGGCAGCATCGCAAAGGTGAAGAAGGAAGCTGTACCACACTGGGATTGTGTGCGCAGCTTGCCAACTGATAGAAAACAGTACATTACCACTTTCCTGACTTTTCCAATCACATGAATATTCGATAAGAAGCGGTTTTGGACAGATTTTCTTTTCTTTATGGCAAACACTTGGCAGACCTCCGTGCAACGTCCAGAACACGGTGGGAGATGTTTTCTGTGCTCGCGCAGGTTTTCCTTGCCAGACAGAGTGGAAAAGCTTTCTGCTAAGATGTAGACAACAAAAGACGCTAAAGGCGAAGGTACGATGCTCCCCGGAGCTAAGCGCCGCTCCCGGGCTTCTTTCGGCAGAAGCCGCGCTAAGAGAGCACTGTGAGCGGTACAATCGTCTTTGCGCGAAGAAGCCGCTTTTTCGGCTCCGGGAGCCGGAGAGAGCGGCATGATCGGAAAGGTGAAGAAGGAAAGTGTACAACACTGGGATTGGATGCACAGCTTGCCAACTGATAGAAAACAGTACATTACCACTTTCCTGACTTTTCCAATCACATGAATATTCGATAAGAAGCTGTTTTGGACAGATTTTCTTTTCTTTATGGCAAACACTTGGCAGACCTCCGTGCAACGTCCAGAACACGATGGGAGATGTTTTCTGTGCTCGCGCAGGTTTTCCTTGCCAGACAGAGTGGAAAAGCTTTCTGCTAGGATGTAGACCACAAAAGACGCTAAAGACGAAGGTACGATGCTCTCCGGAGCTAAGCGCCGCTCCCGGGCTTCTTTCGGCAGAAGCCGCGCTAAGAGAGCACTGTGAGCGGTACAATCGTCTTTGCGCGAAGAAGCCGCTTCATCGGCTCTGGGAGCCGGAGAGAGCGGCATGATCGGAAAGGTGAAGAAGGAAGCTGTACAACACTGGGATTGTGTGCGCAGCTTGCCAACTGATAGAAAACAGTACATTACCACTTTCCTGACTTTTCCAATCACATGAATATTCGATAAGAAGCAGTTTTGGACAGATTTTCTTTTCTTTATGGCAAACACTTGGCAGACCTCCGTGCAACGTCCAGAACACGATGGGAGATGTTTTCTGTGCTCGCGCAGGTTTTCCTTGCCAGACCGAGTGGAAAAGCTTTCTGCTAGCATGTAGACCACAAAAGACGCTAAAGGCGAAGGTACGATGCTCCCCGGAGCTAAGCGCCGCTCCCGGGCTTCTTTTGGCAGAAGCGGCGCTAAGAGAGCACAGTGAGCGGTACAATCGTCTTTGCGCGAAGAAGCCGCTTCTTCGGCTCCGGGAGCCGGAGAGAGCGGCATGATCGGAAAGGTGAAGAAGGAAGCTGTACAACACTGGGATTGTGTGCGCAGCTTGCCAACTGATAGACAGCAGTACATTACCACTTTCCTGACTTTTCCAATCACATGAATATTCGATAAGAAGCAGTTTTGGACCACTTTTCTTTTCTTCTTGTCAAACACTTGGCCGACTTCCGAGCCATGTCCAGAACACGATGGGAGATGTTTTCTGTGCTCGCGCAGGTTTTCCTTGCCAGACAGAGTGGAAAAGCTTTCTGCTAGGATGTAGACCACAAAAGACGCTAAAGACGAAGGTACGATGCTCTCCGGAGCTAAGAGCCGCTCCTGGGCTTCTGTCGGCAGAAGCGGCGCTAAGAGAGCACTGTGAGCAGTACAATCGTCTTTGCGCGAAGAAGCCGCTTCTTCGGCTCCGGGAGCCGGAGAGAGCACAGCATCAGAAAGGTGAAGAAGGAAGCCGTACAACACTGGGATTGTGTGCACAACTTGCCAACTGATAGAAAACAGTACATTACCACTTTCCTGACTTTTCCAATCACATGAATATTCGATAAGAAGCTGTTTTGGTCAGATTTTCTTTTCTTTATGGCAAACACTTGGCCGACCTCCGTGCAACGTCCAGAACACGATGGGAGATGTTTTCTGTGCTCGCGCAGGTTTTCCTTGCCAGACAGAGTGGAAAAGCTTTCTGCTAGCATGTAGACCACAAAAGACGCTAAAGGGGAAGGTACGATGCTCCCCGGAGCTATCCGCTGCTCCCGGGCTTCTTTCGGCAGAAGCCGCGCTAAGAGAGCACTGTGAGCGGTACAATCGTCTTTGCTCGAAGAAGCCGCTTCTTCGGCTCCGGGAGCCGGAGAGAGCGGCATGATCGGAAAGGTGAAGAAGGAAGCTGTACAACACTGGGATTGTGTGCGCAGCTTGCCAACTGAGAGACAGCAGTACATTACCACTTTCCTGACTTTTCCAATCACATGAATATTCGATAAGAAGCTGTTTTGGACAGATTTTCTTTTCTTTATGGCAAACACTTGGCAGACCTCCGTGCAATGTCCAGAACACGATGGGAGATGTTTTCTGTGCTCGCGCAGGTTTTCCTTGCCAGACAGAGTGGGAAAACTATCTGCTAGGATGTAGACCACAAAAGACGCTAAAGACGAAGGTACGATGCTCTCCGCAGCTAAGCGCCGCTCCCGGGCTTCTTTCGGCAGAAGCCGCGCTAAGAGAGCACTGTGAGCGGTACAATCGTCTTTGCGCGAAGAAGCCGCTTCATCGGCTCTGGGAGCCGGAGAGAGCGGCAGCATCGCAAAGGTGAAGAAGGAAGCTGTACAACACTGGGATTGTGTGCGCAGCTTGCCAACTGATAGAAAACAGTACATTACCACTTTCCTGACTTTTCCAATCACATGAATATTCGATAAGAAGCGGTTTTGGACAGATTTTCTTTTCTTTATGGCAAACACTTGGCAGACCTCCGTGCAACGTCCAGAACACGGTGGGAGATGTTTTCTGTGCTCGCGCAGGTTTTCCTTGCCAGACAGAGTGGAAAAGCTTTCTGCTAGCATGTAGACAACAAAAGACGCTAAAGGCGAAGGTACGATGCTCCCCGGAGCTAAGCGCCGCTCCCGGGCTTCTTTCGGCAGAAGCCGCGCTAAGAGAGCACTGTGAGCGGTACAATCGTCTTTGCGCGAAGAAGCCGCTTTTTCGGCTCCGGGAGCCGGAGAGAGCGGCATGATCGGAAAGGTGAAGAAGGAAGCTGTACAACACTGGGATTGTGTGCGCAGCTTGCCAACTGATAGAAAACAGTACATTACCACTTTCCTGACTTTTCCAATCACATGAATATTCGATAAGAAGCTGTTTTGGACCACTTTTCTTTTCTTCTTGTCAAACACTTGGCAGACTTCCGTGCCATGTCCAGAACACGATGGGAGATGTTTTCTGTGCTCGCGCAGGTTTTCCTTGCCAGACAGCGTGGAAAAGCTTTCTGCTAAGATGTAGACCACAAAAGACGCTAAAGGCGAAGGTACGATGCTCCCCGGAGCTAAGCGCCGCTCCCGGGCGTCTTTCGGCAGAAGCCGCGCTAAGAGAGCACTGTGAGCGGTACAATCGTCTTTGCGCGAAGAAGCCGCTTCTTCGGCTCCGGGAGCCGGAGAGAGCGGCATGATCGGAAAGGTGAAGAAGGAAGCCGTAGAACACTGGGATTGGATGCACAGCTTGCCAACTGATAGAAAACAGTACATTACCACTTTCCTGACTTTTCCAATCACATGAATATTCGATAAGAAGCTGTTTTGGACAGATTTTCTTTTCTTTATGGCAAACACTTGGCAGACCTCCGTGCAACGTCCAGAACACGATGGGAGATGTTTTCTGTGCTTGCGCAGGTTTTCCTTGCCAGACAGAGTGGAAAAGCTTTCTGCTAGGATGTAGACCACAAAACACGCTAAAGACGAAGGTACGATGCTCTCCGGAGCTAAGCGCCGCTCCCGGGCTTCTTTCGGCAGAAGCCGCGCTAAGAGAGCACTGTGAGCGGTACAATCGTCTTTGCGCAAAGAAGCCGCTTCATCGGCTCTGGGAGCCGGAGAGAGCGGCATGATCGGAAAGGTGAAGAAGGAAGCTGTAAAACACTGGGATTGTGTGCGCAGCTTGCCAACTGATAGACAGCAGTACATTACCACTTTCCTGACTTTTCCAATCACATGAATATTCGATAAGAAGCTGTTTTGGACAGATTTTCTTTTCTTTATGGCAAACACTTGGCAGACCTCCGTGCAACATCCAGAACACGATGGGAGATGTTTTCTGTGCTCGCGCAGGTTTTCCTTGCCAGACAGAGTGGAAAAACTATCTGCTAGAATGTAGACCACAAAAGACGCTAAAGACGAAGGTACGACGCTCTCCGGAGCTAAGCGCCGCTCCCGGGCTTCTTTCGGCAGAAGCCGCACTAAGAGAGCACTGTGAGCGGTACAATCGTCTTTGCGCGAAGAAGCCGCTTCTTCGGCTCCGGGAGCCGGAGAGAGCGGCAGCATCGCAAAGGTGAAGAAGGAAGCTGTACAACACTGGGATTGTGTGCGCAGCTTGCCAACTGATAGAAAACAGTACATTACCACTTTCCTGACTTTTCCAATCACATGAATATTCGATAAGAAGCTGTTTTGGACCACTTTTCTTTTCTTCTTGTCAAACACTTGGCAGACTTCCGAGCAATGTCCAGAACACGATGGGAGATGTTTTCTGTGCTCGCGCAGGTTTTCCTTGCCAGACAGCGTGGAAAAGCTTTCTGCTAAGATGTAGACCACAAAAGACGCTAAAGGCGAAGGTACGATGCTCCCCGGAGCTAAGCGCCGCTCCCGGGCGTCTTTCGGCAGAAGCCGCGCTAAGAGAGCACAGTGAGCGGTACAATCGTCTTTGCGCGAAGAAGCCGCTTCTTCGGCTCCGGGAGCCGGAGAGTGCGGCAGCATCGCAAAGGTGAAGAAGGAAGCTGTACAACACTGGGATTGTGTGCGCAGCTTTCCAACTGATAGACAGCAGTACATTACCACTTTCCTGACTTTTCCAATCACATGAATATTCGATAAGAAGCTGTTTTGGACAGATTTTCTTTTCTTTATGGCAAACACTTGGCAGACCGCTGTGCAACGTCCAGAACACGATGGGAGATGATTTCTGTGCTCGCGCAGGTTTTCCTTGCCAGACAGAGTGGAAAAGCTTTCTGCTAGCATGTAGACCACAAAAGACGCTAAAGGCGAAGGTACGATGCTCTCCGGAGCTAAGAGCCGCTCCCGGGCTTCTGTCGGCAGAAGCGGCGCTAAGAGAGCACTGTGAGCAGTACAATCGTCTTTGCGCGAAGAAGCCGCTTCTTCGGCTCCGGGAGCCGGAGAGAGCAGAGCATCAGAAAGGTGAAGTAGGAAGATGTACAAAACTGGGATTGTGTGCGCAGCTTGCCAACTGATAGAAAACAGTACATTATCACTTTCCTGACTTTTCCAATCACATGAATATTCGATAAGAAGCTGTTTTGGTCAGATTTTCTTTTCTTTATGGCAAACACTTGGCCGACCTCCGTGCAACGTCCAGAACACGATGGGAGATGTTTTCTGTGCTCGCGCAGGTTTTCCTTGCCAGACAGAGTGGAAAAGCTTTCTGCTAGCATGTAGACCACAAAAGACGCTAAAGACGAAGGTACGATGCTCTCCGGAGCTAAGCGCCGCTCCCGGGCTTTTTCGGCAGAAGCCGCGCTAAGAGAGCACTGTGAGCGGTACAATCGTCTTTGCGCGAAGAAGCCGCTTCTTCGGCTCCGGGAGCCGGAGAGAGCGGCAGCATCGCAAAGGTGAAGAAGGAAGGTGTCCAAAACTGGGATTGTGTGCGCAGCTTGCCAACTGATAGAAAACAGTACATTACCACTTTCCTGACTTTTCCAATCACATGAATATTCGATAAGAAGCAGTTTTGGACAGATTTTCTTTTCTTTATGGCAAACACTTGGCAGACCTCCGTGCAACGTCCAGAACACGATGGGAGATGTTTTCTGTGCTTGCGCAGGTTTTCCTTGCCAGACAGAGTGGAAAAGCTTTCTGCTAGCATGTAGACCACAAAAGACGCTAAAGACGAAGGTACGATGCTCTCCGGAGCTAAGCGCCGCTCCCGGGCTTCTTTCGGCAGAAGCGGCGCTAAGAGAGCACTGTGAGCAGTACAATCGTCTTTGCGCGAAGAAGCCGCTTCTTCGGCTCCGGGAGCCGGAGAGAGCGGCAGCATCGCAGAGGTGAAGAAGGAAGCTGTACAACACTGGGATTGTGTGCGCAGCTTGCCAACTGATAGAAAACAGTACATTACCACTTTCCTGACTTTTCCAATCACATGAATATTCGATAAGAAGCTGTTTTGGTCAGATTTTCTTTTCTTTATGGCAAACACTTGGCCGACCTCCGTGCAACGTCCAGAACACGATGGGAGATGTTTTCTGTGCTCGCGCAGGTTTTCCTTGCCAGACAGAGTGGAAAAGCTTTCTGCTAGCATGTAGACCACAAAAGACGCTAAAGGCGAAGGTACGATGCTCTCCGGAGCTAAGAGCCGCTCCCGGGCTTCTGTCGGCAGAAGCGGCGCTAAGAGAGCACTGTGAGCGGTACAATCGTCTTTGCGCGAAGAAGCCGCTTTTTCGGCTCCGGGAGCCGGAGAGAGCACAGCATCAGAAAGGTGAAGAAGGAAGCCGTACAACACTGGGATTGTGTGCACAACTTGCCAACTGATAGAAAACAGTACATTACCACTTTCCTGACTTTTCCAATCACATGAATATTCGATAAGAAGCTGTTTTGGTCAGATTTTCTTTTCTTTATGGCAAACACTTGGCCGACCTCCGTGCAACGTCCAGAACACGATGGGAGATGTTTTCTGTGCTCGCGCAGGTTTTCCTTGCCAGACAGAGTGGAAAAGCTTTCTGCTAGCATGTAGACCACAAAAGACGCTAAAGGGGAAGGTACGATGCTCCCCGGAGCTATCCGCCGCTCCCGGGCTTCTTTCGGCAGAAGCCGCGCTAAGAGAGCACTGTGAGCGGTACAATCGTCTTTGCGCGAAGAAGCCGCTTCTTCGGCTCCGGGAGCCGGAGAGAGCGGCAGCATCGCAAAGGTGAAGAAGGAAGCTGTACAACACTGGGATTGTGTGCGCAGCTTGCCAACTGATAGAAAACAGTACATTACCACTTTCCTGACTTTTCCAATCACATGAATATTCGATAAGAAGCGGTTTTGGACAGATTTTCTTTTCTTTATGCCAAACACTTGGCAGACCTCCGTGCAACGTCCAGAACACGGTGGGAGATGTTTTCTGTGCTCGCGCAGGTTTTCCTTGCCAGACAGAGTGGAAAAGCTTTCTGCTAAGATGTAGACAACAAAAGACGCTAAAGGCGAAGGTACGATGCTCCCCGGAGCTAAGCGCCGCTCCCGGGCTTCTTTCGGCAGAAGCCGCGCTAAGAGAGCACTGTGAGCGGTACAATCGTCTTTGCGCGAAGAAGCCGCTTTTTCGGCTCCGGGAGCCGGAGAGAGCGGCATGATCGGAAAGGTGAAGAAGGAAGCTGTACAACACTGGGATTGTGTGCGCAGCTTGCCAACTGATAGAAAACAGTACATTACCACTTTCCTGACTTTTCCAATCACATGAATATTCGATAAGAAGCTGTTTTGGACAGATTTTCTTTTCTTTATGGCAAACACTTGGCAGACCTCCGTGCAACGTCCAGAACACGATGGGAGATGTTTTCTGTGCTCGCGCAGGTTTTCCTTGCCAGACAGAGTGGAAAAGCTTTCTGCTAGGATGTAGACCACAAAAGACGCTAAAGACGAAGGTACGATGCTCTCCGGAGCTAAGCGCCGCTCCCGGGCTTCTTTCGGCAGAAGCCGCGCTAAGAGAGCACTGTGAGCGGTACAATCGTCTTTGCGCGAAGAAGCCGCTTCTTCGGCTCCGGGAGCCGGAGAGAGCGGCATGATCGGAAAGGTGAAGAAGGAAGCTGTACAACACTGGGATTGTGTGCGCAGCTTGCCAACTGATAGAAAACAGTACATTACCACTTTCCTGACTTTTCCAATCACATGAATATTCGATAAGAAGCTGTTTTGGACAGATTTTCTTTTCTTTATGGCAAACACTTGGCAGACCTCCGTGCAACGTCCAGAACACGATGGGAGATGTTTTCTGTGCTTGCGCAGGTTTTCCTTGCCAGACAGAGTGGAAAAGCTTTCTGCTAGCATGTAGACCACAAAAGACGCTAAAGGCGAAGGTACGATGCTCCCCGGAGCTAAGCGCCGCTCCCGGGCTTCTTTTGGCAGAAGCGGCGCTAAGAGAGCACAGTGAGCGGTACAATCGTCTTTGCGCGAAGAAGCCGCTTCTTCGGCTCCGGGAGCCGGAGAGAGCGGCATGATCGGAAAGGTGAAGAAGGAAGCTGTACAACACTGGGATTGTGTGCGCAGCTTGCCAACTGATAGACAGCAGTACATTACCACTTTCCTGACTTTTCCAATCACATGAATATTCGATAAGAAGCTGTTTTGGACAGATTTTCTTTTCTTTATGGCAAACACTTGGCAGACCTCCGTGCAACATCCAGAACACGATGGGAGATGTTTTCTGTGCTCGCGCAGGTTTTCCTTGCCAGACAGAGTGGAAAAACTATCTGCTAGGATGTAGACCACAAAAGACGCTAAAGACGAAGGTACGATGCTCTCCGCAGCTAAGCGCCGCTCCCGGGCTTCTTTCGGCAGAAGCCGCGCTAAGAGAGCACTGTGAGCGGTACAATCGTCTTTGCGCGAAGAAGCCGCTTCTTCGGCTCCGGGAGCCGGAGAGAGCGGCAGCATCGCAAAGGTGAAGAAGGAAGCTGTACAACACTGGGATTGTGTGCGCAGCTTGCCAACTGATAGAAAACAGTACATTACCACTTTCCTGACTTTTCCAATCACATGAATATTCGATAAGAAGCTGTTTTGGACAGATTTTCTTTTCTTTATGGCAAACACTTGGCAGACCTCCGTGCAACGTCCAGAACACGATGGGAGATGTTTTCTGTGCTCGCGCAGGTTTTCCTTGCCAGACAGAGTGGAAAAGCTTTCTGCTAGCATGTAGACCACAAAAGACGCTAAAGGGGAAGGTACGATGCTCTCCAGAGCTAAGCGCCGCTCCCGGGCTTCTTTCGGCAGAAGCCGCGCTAAGAGAGCACTGTGAGCGGTACAATCGTCTTTGCGCGAAGAAGCCGCTTCTTCGGCTCCGGGAGCCGGAGAGAGCGGCAGCATCGCAAAGGTGAAGAAGGAAGCTGTACAACACTGGGATTGTGTGCGCAGCTTGCCAACTGATAGAAAACAGTACATTACCACTTTCCTGACTTTTCCAATCACATGAATATTCGATAAGAAGCTGTTTTGGACAGATTTTCTTTTCTTTATGGCAAACACTTGGCAGACCTCCGTGCAACATCCAGAACACGATGGGAGATGTTTTCTGTGCTCGCGCAGGTTTTCCTTTCCAGACAGAGTGGAAAAGCTTTCTGCTAGCATGTAGACCACAAAAGACGCTAAAGGCGAAGGTACGATGCTCTCCGGAGCTAAGCGCCGCTCCCGGGCTTCTTGCGGCAGAAGCAGCGCTAAGAGAGCACTGTGAGCGGTACAATCGTCTTTGCGCGAAGAAGCCGCTTCTTCCGCTCCAGGAGTCGGAGAGAGCGGCAGCATCGGAAAGGTGAAGAAGGAAGCTGTACAACACTGGGACTGTGTGCACAGCTTGCCAACTGATAGAAAACAGTACATTACCACTTTCCTGACTTTTCCAATCACATGAATATTCGATAAGAAACTCTTTTGGACAGATTTTCTTTTCTTTATGGCAAACACTTGGCAGACCTCCGTGCAACGTCCAGAACACGATGGGAGATGTTTTCTGTGCTTGCGCAGGTTTTCCTTGCCAGACAGAGTGGAAAAGCTTTCTGCTAGGATGTAGACCACAAAAGACGCTAAAGACGAAGGTACGATGCTCTCCGGAGCTAAGCGCCGCTCCCGGGCTTCTTTCGTCAGAAGCCGCGCTAAGAGAGCACAGTGAGCGGTACAATCGTCTTTGTGCGAAGAAGCCGCTTCATCGGCTCTGGGAGCCGGAGAGAGCGGCATGATCGGAAAGGTGAAGAAGGAAGCTGTAGAACACTGGGATTGTGTGCGCAGCTTGCCAACTGATAGAAAACAGTACATTACCACTTTCCTGACTTTTCCAATCACATGAATATTCGATAAGAAGCTGTTTTGGACAGATTTTCTTTTCTTTATGGCAAACACTTGGCAGACCTCCGTGCAACGTCCAGAACACGATGGGAGATGTTTTCTGTGCTCGCGCAGGTTTTCCTTGCCAGACAGAGTGGAAAAGCTTTCTGCTAGCATGTAGACCACAAAAGACGCTAAAGGCGAAGGTACGATGCTCTCCGGAGCTAAGCGCCGCTCCCGGGCTTCTTTCGGCAGAAGCCGCGCTAAGAGAGCACTGTGAGCGGTACAATCGTCTTTGCGCGAAGAAGCCGCTTCATCGGCTCTGGGAGCCGGAGAGAGCGGCATGATCGGAAAGGTGAAGAAGGAAGCTGTACAACTCTGGGATTGTGTGCGCAGCTTGCCAACTGATAGAAAACAGTACATTACCACTTTCCTGACTTTTCCAATCACATGAATATTCGATAAGAAGCTGTTTTGGACAGATTTTCTTTTCTTTATGGCAAACACTTGGCAGACCTCCGTGCAACGTCCAGAACACGATGGGAGATGTTTTCTGTGCTCGCGCAGGTTTTCCTTGCCAGACAGAGTGGAAAAGCTTTCTGCTAGCATGTAGACCACAAAAGACGCTAAATGCGAAGGTACGATGCTCTCCGGAGCTAAGCGCCGCTCCCGGGCTTCTTTCGGCAGAAGCCGCGCTAAGAGAGCACTGTGAGCGGTACAATCGTCTTTGCGCGAAGAAGCCGCTTCTTCGACTCCGGGAGCCGGAGAGAGCACAGCATCAGAAAGGTGAAGAAGGAAGCTGTACAACACTGGGATTGTGTGCGCAGCTTGCCAACTGATAGAAAACAGTACATTACCACTTTCCTGACTTTTCCAATCACATGAATATTCGATAAGAAGCTGTTTTGGTCAGATTTTCTTCTCTTTATGACAAACACTTGGCCGACCTCCGTGCAACGTCCAGAACACGATGGGAGATGTTTTCTGTGCTCGCGCAGGTTTTCCTTGCCAGACAGAGTGGAAAAGCTTTCTGCTAGCATGTAGACCACAAAAGACGCTAAAGGCGAAGGTACGATGCTCTCCGGAGCTAAGAGCCGCTCCCGGGCTTCTGTCGGCAGAAGCGGCGCTAAGAGAGCACTGTGAGCGGTACAATCGTCTTTGCGCGAAGAAGCCGCTTCTTCGGCTCCGGGAGCCGGAGAGAGCACAGCATCAGAAAGGTGAAGAAGGAAGCCGTACAACACTGGGATTGTGTGCACAACTTGCCAACTGATAGAAAACAGTACATTACCACTTTCCTGACTTTTCCAATCACATGAATATTCGATAAGAAGAGGTTTTGGACAGATTTTCTTTTCTTTATGGCAAACATTTGGCAGACCTCCGTGCAACGTCCAGAACACGATGGGAGATGTTTTCTGTGCTCGCGCAGGTTTTCCTTGCCAGACAGAGTGGAAAAGCTTTCTGCTAGCATGTAGACCACAAAAGACGCTAAAGGGGAAGGTACGATGCTCCCCGGAGCTATCCGCCGCTCCCGGGCTTCTTTCGGCAGAAGCCGCGGTAAGAGAGCACTGTGAGCGGTACAATCGTCTTTGCGCGAAGAAGCCGCTTCTTCGGCTCCGGGAGCCGGAGAGAGCGGCATGATCGGAAAGGTAAAGAAGGAAGCTGTACAACACTGGGATTGTGTGCGCAGCTTGCCAACTGAGAGACAGCAGTACATTACCACTTTCCTGACTTTTCCAATCACATGAAAATTCGATAAGAAGCTGTTTTGGACAGATTTTCTTTTCTTTATGGCAAACACTTGGCAGACCTCCGTGCAACGTCCAGAACACGATGGGAGATGTTTTCTGTGCTCGCGCAGGTTTTCCTTGCCAGACAGAGTGGAAAAACTATCTGCTAGGATGTAGACCACAAAAGACGCTAAAGACGAAGGTACGATGCTCTCCGCAGCTAAGCGCCGCTCCCGGGCTTCTTTCGGCAGAAGCCGCGCTAAGAGAGCACAGTGAGCGGTACAATCGTCTTTGCGCGAAGAAGCCGCTTCTTCGGCTCCGGGAGCCGGAGAGAGCGGCAGCATCGCAAAGGTGAAGAAGGAAGCTGTACAACACTGGGATTGTGTGCGCAGCCTGCCAACTGATAGAAAACAGTACATTACCACTTTCCTGACTTTTCCAATCACATGAATATTCGATAAGAAGCGGTTTTGGACAGATTTTCTCTTCTTTATGCCAAACACTTGGCAGACCTCCGTGCAACGTCCAGAACACGGTGGGAGATGTTTTCTGTGCTCGCGCAGGTTTTCCTTTCCAGACAGAGTGGAAAAGCTTTCTGCTAAGATGTAGACAACAAAAGACGCTAAAGGCGAAGGTACGATGCTCCCCGGAGCTAAGCGCCGCTCCCGGGCTTCTTTCGGCAGAAGCCGCGCTAAGAGAGCACAGTGAGCGGTACAATCGTCTTTGCGCGAAGAAGCCGCTTTTTCGGCTCTGGGAGCCGGAGAGAGCGGCATGATCGGAAAGGTAAAGAAGGAAGCTGTACAACACTGGGATTGTGTGCGCAGCTTGCCAACTGATAGAAAACAGTACATTACCACTTTCCTGACTTTTCCAATCACATGAATATTCGATAAGAAGCTGTTTTGGACCACTTTTCTTTTCTTCTTGTCAAACACTTGGCAGACTTCCGTGCAATGTCCAGAACACGATGGGAGATGTTTTCTGTGCTCGCGCAGGTTTTCCTTGCCAGACAGCGTGGAAAAGCTTTCTGCTAAGATGTAGACCACAAAAGACGCTAAAGACGAAGGTACGATGCTCTCCGCAGCTAAGCGCCGCTCCCGGGCTTCTTTCGGCAGAAGCCGCGCTAAGAGAGCACTGTGAGCGGTACAATCGTCTTTGCGCGAAGAAGCCGCTTCTTCGGCTCCGGGAGCCGGAGAGAGCGGCATGATCGGAAAGGTGAAGAAGGAAGCCGTACAACACTGGGATTGGCTGCACAGCTTGCCAACTGATAGAAAACAGTACATTACCACTTTCCTGACTTTTCCAATCACATGAATATTCGATAAGAAGCTGTTTTGGACAGATTTTTTTTTCTTTATGGCAAACACTTGGCAGACCTCCGTGCAACGTCCAGAACACGATGGGAGATGTTTTCTGTGCTCGCGCAGGTTTTCCTTGCCAGACAGAGTGGAAAAGCTTTCTGCTAGCATGTAGACCACAAAAGACGCTAAAGGCGAAGGTACGATGCTCCCCGGAGCTAAGCGCCGCTCCCGGGCGTCTTTCGGCAGAAGCCGCGCTAAGAGAGCACTGTGAGCGGTACAATCGTCTTTGCGCGAAGAAGCCGCTTCTTCGGCTCCGGGAGCCGGAGAGAGCGGCATGATCGGAAAGGTGAAGAAGGAAGGTGTACAACACTGGGATTGTGTGCGCAGCTTGCCAACTTATAGACAGCAGTACATTACCACTTTCCTGACTTTTCCAATCACATGAATATTCGATAAGAAGCTGTTTTGGACAGATTTTCTTTTCTTTAGGGCAAACACTTGGCCGACCTCCGTGCAACGTCCAGAACACGATGGGAGATGTTTTCTGTGCTCGCGCAGGTTTTCCTTGCCAGACAGAGTGGAAAAGCTTTCTGCTAGCATGTAGACCACAAAAGACGCTAAAGACGAAGGTACGATGCTCTCCGGAGCTAAGCGCCGCTCCCGGGCTTCTTTCGGCAGAAGCGGCGCTAAGAGAGCACTGTGAGCGGTACAATCGTCTTTGCGCGAAGAAGCCGCTTCTTCGGCTCCGGGAGCCGGAGAGAGCGGCATGATCGGAAAGGTGAAGAAGGAAGCTGTACAACACTGGGATTGTGTGCGCAGCTTGCCAACTGATAGAAAACAGTACATTACCACTTTCCTGACTTTTCCAATCACATGAATATTCGATAAGAAGCTGTTTTGGACGGATTTTCTTTTCTTTATGGCAAACACTTGGCCGACCTCCGTGCAACGTCCAGAACACGATGGGAGATGTTTTCTGTGCTCGCGCAGGTTTTCCTTGCCAGACAGAGTGGAAAAGCTTTCTGCTAAGATGTAGACCACAAAAGACGCTAAAGGCGAAGGTACGATGCTCCCCGGAGCTAAGCGCCGCTCCCGGGCGTCTTTCGGCAGAAGCCGCGCTAAGAGAGCACTGTGAGCGGTACAATCGTCTTTGCGCGAAGAAGCCGCTTCTTCGGCTCCGGGAGCCGGAGAGAGCGGCAGCATCGCAAAGGTGAAGAAGGAAGCTGTACAACACTGGGATTGTGTGCGCAGCTTGCCAACTGATAGAAAACAGTACATTACCACTTTCCTGACTTTTCCAATCACATGAATATTCGATAAGAAGCTGTTTTGGTCAGATTTTCTTTTCTTTATGGCAAACACTTGGCAGACCTCCGTGCAACGTCCAGAACACGATGGGAGATGTTTTCTGTGCTCGCGCAGGTTTTCCTTGCCAGACAGAGTGGAAAAGCTTTCTGCTAGGATGTAGACCACAAAAGACGCTAAAGACGAAGGTACGATGCTCTCCGGAGCTAAGCGCCGCTCCCGGGCTTCTTTCGGCAGAAGCCGCGCTAAGAGAGCACTGTGAGCGGTACAATCGTCTTTGCGCGAAGAAGCCGCTTCTTCGGCTCCGGGAGCCGGAGCGAGCGGCAGCATCGCAAAGGTGAAGAAGGAAGCTGTACAACACTGGGATTGTGTGCGCAGCTTGCCAACTGATAGAAAACAGTACATTACCACTTTCCTGACTTTTCCAATCACATGAATATTCGATAAGAAGCTGTTTTGGACGGATTTTCTTTTCTTTATGGCAAACACTTGGCCGACCACCGTGCAACGTCCAGAACACGATGGGAGATGTTTTCTGTGCTCGCGCAGGTTTTCCTTGCCAGACAGAGTGGAAAAGCTTTCTGCTAGCATGTAGACCACAAAAGACGCTAAAGGCGAAGGTACGATGCTCCCCAGAGCTAAGCGCCGCTCCCGGGCTTCTTTCGGCAGAAGCCGCGCTAAGAGAGCACTGTGAGCGGTACAATCGTCTTTGCGCGAAGAAGCCGCTTCTTCGGCTCCGGGAGCCGGAGAGAGCGGCATGATCGGAAAGGTGAAGAAGGAAGCTGTACAACACAGGGATTGTGTGCGCAGCTTGCCAACTGATAGACAGCAGTACATTACCACTTTCCTGACTTTTCCAATCACATGAATATTCGATAAGAAGCTGTTTTGGACAGATTTTCTTTTCTTCTTGTCAAACACTTGGCAGACTTCCGAGCAATGTCCAGAACACGATGGGAGATGTTTTCTGTGCTCGCGCAGGTTTTCCTTGCCAGACAGAGTGGAAAAACTATCTGCTAGGATGTAGACCACAAAAGACGCTAAAGGCGAAAGTACGATGCTCTCCGCAGCTAAGCGCCGCTCCCGGGCTTCTTTCAGCAGAAGCCGCGCTAAGAGAGCACTGTGAGCGGTACAATCGTCTTTGCGCGAAGAAGCCGCTTCTTCGGCTCCGGGAGCCGGAGAGAGCGGCAGCATCGGAAAGGTGAAGAAGGAAGCTGTACAACACTGGGATTGTGTGCGCAGCTTGCCAACTGATAGAAAACAGTACATTACCACTTTCCTGACTTTTCCAATCACATGAATATTCGATAAGAAGCTGTTTTGGACCACTTTTCTTTTCTTCTTGTCAAACACTTGGCAGACTTCCGAGCAATGTCCAGAACACGATGGGAGATGATTTCTGTGCTTGCGCAGGTTTTCATTGCCAGAGAGCGTGGAAAAGCTTTCTGCTAAGATGTAGACCACAAAAGACGCTAAAGCCGAAGGTACGATGCTCCCTGGAGCTAAGCGCCGCTCCCGGGCTTCTTTTGGCAGAAGCCGCGCTAAGAGAGCACTGTGAGCGGTACAATCGTCTTTGCGCGAAGAAGCCGCTTCTTCGGCTCCGGGAGCCGGAGAGAGCGGCAGCATCGCAAAGGTGAAGAAGGAAGCTGTACAACACTGGGATTGTGTGCGCAGCCTGCCAACTGATAGAAAACAGTACATTACCACTTTCCTGACTTTTCCAATCACATGAATATTCGATAAGAAGCGGTTTTGGACAGATTTTCTCTTCTTTATGCCAAACACTTGGCAGACCTCCGTGCAACGTCCAGAACACGGTGGGAGATGTTTTCTGTGCTCGCGCAGGTTTTCCTTTCCAGACAGAGTGGAAAAGCTTTCTGCTAAGATGTAGACAACAAAAGACGCTAAAGGCGAAGGTACGATGCTCCCCGGAGCTAAGCGCCGCTCCCGGGCTTCTTTCGGCAGAAGCCGCGCTAAGAGAGCACAGTGAGCGGTACAATCGTCTTTGCGCGAAGAAGCCGCTTTTTCGGCTCTGGGAGCCGGAGAGAGCGGCATGATCGGAAAGGTAAAGAAGGAAGCTGTACAACACTGGGATTGTGTGCGCAGCTTGCCAACTGATAGAAAACAGTACATTACCACTTTCCTGACTTTTCCAATCACATGAATATTCGATAAGAAGCTGTTTTGGACCACTTTTCTTTTCTTCTTGTCAAACACTTGGCAGACTTCCGTGCAATGTCCAGAACACGATGGGAGATGTTTTCTGTGCTCGCGCAGGTTTTCCTTGCCAGACAGCGTGGAAAAGCTTTCTGCTAAGATGTAGACCACAAAAGACGCTAAAGACGAAGGTACGATGCTCTCCGCAGCTAAGCGCCGCTCCCGGGCTTCTTTCGGCAGAAGCCGCGCTAAGAGAGCACTGTGAGCGGTACAATCGTCTTTGCGCGAAGAAGCCGCTTCTTCGGCTCCGGGAGCCGGAGAGAGCGGCATGATCGGAAAGGTGAAGAAGGAAGCCGTACAACACTGGGATTGGCTGCACAGCTTGCCAACTGATAGAAAACAGTACATTACCACTTTCCTGACTTTTCCAATCACATGAATATTCGATAAGAAGCTGTTTTGGACAGATTTTTTTTTCTTTATGGCAAACACTTGGCAGACCTCCGTGCAACGTCCAGAACACGATGGGAGATGTTTTCTGTGCTCGCGCAGGTTTTCCTTGCCAGACAGAGTGGAAAAGCTTTCTGCTAGCATGTAGACCACAAAAGACGCCTAAGGCGAAGGTACGATGCTCCCCGGAGCTAAGCGCCGCTCCCGGGCGTCTTTCGGCAGAAGCCGCGCTAAGAGAGCACTGTGAGCGGTACAATCGTCTTTGCGCGAAGAAGCCGCTTCTTCGGCTCCGGGAGCCGGAGAGAGCGGCATGATCGGAAAGGTGAAGAAGGAAGGTGTACAACACTGGGATTGTGTGCGCAGCTTGCCAACTTATAGACAGCAGTACATTACCACTTTCCTGACTTTTCCAATCACATGAATATTCGATAAGAAGCTGTTTTGGACAGATTTTCTTTTCTTTAGGGCAAACACTTGGCCGACCTCCGTGCAACGTCCAGAACACGATGGGAGATGTTTTCTGTGCTCGCGCAGGTTTTCCTTGCCAGACAGAGTGGAAAAGCTTTCTGCTAGCATGTAGACCACAAAAGACGCTAAAGGGGAAGGTACGATGCTCCCCGGAGCTATCCGCCGCTCCCGGGCTTCTTTCGGCAGAAGCCGCGGTAAGAGAGCACTGTGAGCGGTACAATCGTCTTTGCGCGAAGAAGCCGCTTCTTCGGCTCCGGGAGCCGGAGAGAGCGGCATGATCGGAAAGGTAAAGAAGGAAGCTGTACAACACTGGGATTGTGTGCGCAGCTTGCCAACTGAGAGACAGCAGTACATTACCACTTTCCTGACTTTTCCAATCACATGAAAATTCGATAAGAAGCTGTTTTGGACAGATTTTCTTTTCTTTATGGCAAACACTTGGCAGACCTCCGTGCAACGTCCAGAACACGATGGGAGATGTTTTCTGTGCTCGCGCAGGTTTTCCTTGCCAGACAGAGTGGAAAAACTATCTGCTAGGATGTAGACCACAAAAGACGCTAAAGACGAAGGTACGATGCTCTCCGCAGCTAAGCGCCGCTCCCGGGCTTCTTTCGGCAGAAGCCGCGCTAAGAGAGCACAGTGAGCGGTACAATCGTCTTTGCGCGAAGAAGCCGCTTCTTCGGCTCCGGGAGCCGGAGAGAGCGGCAGCATCGCAAAGGTGAAGAAGGAAGCTGTACAACACTGGGATTGTGTGCGCAGCCTGCCAACTGATAGAAAACAGTACATTACCACTTTCCTGACTTTTCCAATCACATGAATATTCGATAAGAAGCGGTTTTGGACAGATTTTCTCTTCTTTATGCCAAACAGTTGGCAGACCTCCGTGCAACGTCCAGAACACGGTGGGAGATGTTTTCTGTGCTCGCGCAGGTTTTCCTTTCCAGACAGAGTGGAAAAGCTTTCTGCTAAGATGTAGACAACAAAAGACGCTAAAGGCGAAGGTACGATGCTCCCCGGAGCTAAGCGCCGCTCCCGGGCTTCTTTCGGCAGAAGCCGCGCTAAGAGAGCACAGTGAGCGGTACAATCGTCTTTGCGCGAAGAAGCCGCTTTTTCGGCTCTGGGAGCCGGAGAGAGCGGCATGATCGGAAAGGTAAAGAAGGAAGCTGTACAACACTGGGATTGTGTGCGCAGCTTGCCAACTGATAGAAAACAGTACATTACCACTTTCCTGACTTTTCCAATCACATGAATATTCGATAAGAAGCTGTTTTGGACCACTTTTCTTTTCTTCTTGTCAAACACTTGGCAGACTTCCGTGCAATGTCCAGAACACGATGGGAGATGTTTTCTGTGCTCGCGCAGGTTTTCCTTGCCAGACAGCGTGGAAAAGCTTTCTGCTAAGATGTAGACCACAAAAGACGCTAAAGACGAAGGTACGATGCTCTCCGCAGCTAAGCGCCGCTCCCGGGCTTCTTTCGGCAGAAGCCGCGCTAAGAGAGCACTGTGAGCGGTACAATCGTCTTTGCGCGAAGAAGCCGCTTCTTCGGCTCCGGGAGCCGGAGAGAGCGGCATGATCGGAAAGGTGAAGAAGGAAGCCGTACAACACTGGGATTGGCTGCACAGCTTGCCAACTGATAGAAAACAGTACATTACCACTTTCCTGACTTTTCCAATCACATGAATATTCGATAAGAAGCTGTTTTGGACAGATTTTTTTTTCTTTATGGCAAACACTTGGCAGACCTCCGTGCAACGTCCAGAACACGATGGGAGATGTTTTCTGTGCTCGCGCAGGTTTTCCTTGCCAGACAGAGTGGAAAAGCTTTCTGCTAGCATGTAGACCACAAAAGACGCTAAAGGCGAAGGTACGATGCTCCCCGGAGCTAAGCGCCGCTCCCGGGCGTCTTTCGGCAGAAGCCGCGCTAAGAGAGCACTGTGAGCGGTACAATCGTCTTTGCGCGAAGAAGCCGCTTCTTCGGCTCCGGGAGCCGGAGAGAGCGGCATGATCGGAAAGGTGAAGAAGGAAGGTGTACAACACTGGGATTGTGTGCGCAGCTTGCCAACTTGTAGACAGCAGTACATTACCACTTTCCTGACTTTTCCAATCACATGAATATTCGATAAGAAGCTGTTTTGGACAGATTTTCTTTTCTTTAGGGCAAACACTTGGCCGACCTCCGTGCAACGTCCAGAACACGATGGGAGATGTTTTCTGTGCTCGCGCAGGTTTTCCTTGCCAGACAGAGTGGAAAAGCTTTCTGCTAGCATGTAGACCACAAAAGACGCTAAAGACGAAGGTACGATGCTCCCCGGAGCTAAGCGCCGCTCCCGGGCTTCTTTCGGCAGAAGCGGCGCTAAGAGAGCACTGTGAGCGGTACAATCGTCTTTGCGCGAAGAAGCCGCTTCTTCGGCTCCGGGAGCCGGAGAGAGCGGCATGATCGGAAAGGTGAAGAAGGAAGCTGTACAACACTGGGATTGTGTGCGCAGCTTGCCAACTGATAGAAAACAGTACATTACCACTTTCCTGACTTTTCCAATCACATGAATATTCGATAAGAAGCTGTTTTGGACGGATTTTCTTTTCTTTATGGCAAACACTTGGCCGACCTCCGTGCAACGTCCAGAACACGATGGGAGATGTTTTCTGTGCTCGCGCAGGTTTTCCTTGCCAGACAGAGTGGAAAAGCTTTCTGCTAAGATGTAGACCACAAAAGACGCTAAAGGCGAAGGTACGATGCTCCCCGGAGCTAAGCGCCGCTCCCGGGCGTCTTTCGGCAGAAGCCGCGCTAAGAGAGCACTGTGAGCGGTACAATCGTCTTTGCGCGAAGAAGCCGCTTCTTCGGCTCCGGGAGCCGGAGAGAGCGGCAGCATCGCAAAGGTGAAGAAGGAAGCTGTACAACACTGGGATTGTGTGCGCAGCTTGCCAACTGATAGAAAACAGTACATTACCACTTTCCTGACTTTTCCAATCACATGAATATTCGATAAGAAGCTGTTTTGGTCAGATTTTCTTTTCTTTATGGCAAACACTTGGCAGACCTCCGTGCAACGTCCAGAACACGATGGGAGATGTTTTCTGTGCTCGCGCAGGTTTTCCTTGCCAGACAGAGTGGAAAAGCTTTCTGCTAGGATGTAGACCACAAAAGACGCTAAAGACGAAGGTACGATGCTCTCCGGAGCTAAGCGCCGCTCCCGGGCTTCTTTCGGCAGAAGCCGCGCTAAGAGAGCACTGTGAGCGGTACAATCGTCTTTGCGCGAAGAAGCCGCTTCTTCGGCTCCGGGAGCCGGAGCGAGCGGCAGCATCGCAAAGGTGAAGAAGGAAGCTGTACAACACTGGGATTGTGTGCGCAGCTTGCCAACTGATAGAAAACAGTACATTACCACTTTCCTGACTTTTCCAATCACATGAATATTCGATAAGAAGCTGTTTTGGACGGATTTTCTTTTCTTTATGGCAAACACTTGGCCGACCACCGTGCAACGTCCAGAACACGATGGGAGATGTTTTCTGTGCTCGCGCAGGTTTTCCTTGCCAGACAGAGTGGAAAAGCTTTCTGCTAGCATGTAGACCACAAAAGACGCTAAAGGCGAAGGTACGATGCTCCCCAGAGCTAAGCGCCGCTCCCGGGCTTCTTTCGGCAGAAGCCGCGCTAAGAGAGCACTGTGAGCGGTACAATCGTCTTTGCGCGAAGAAGCCGCTTCTTCGGCTCCGGGAGCCGGAGAGAGCGGCATGATCGGAAAGGTGAAGAAGGAAGCTGTACAACACAGGGATTGTGTGCGCAGCTTGCCAACTGATAGACAGCAGTACATTACCACTTTCCTGACTTTTCCAATCACATGAATATTCGATAAGAAGCTGTTTTGGACAGATTTTCTTTTCTTCTTGTCAAACACTTGGCAGACTTCCGAGCAATGTCCAGAACACGATGGGAGATGTTTTCTGTGCTCGCGCAGGTTTTCCTTGCCAGACAGAGTGGAAAAACTATCTGCTAGGATGTAGACCACAAAAGACGCTAAAGGCGAAAGTACGATGCTCCCCGGAGCTAAGCGCCGCTCCCGGGCTTCTTTCGGCAGAAGCCGCGCTAAGAGAGCACTGTGAGCGGTACAATCGTCTTTGCGCGAAGAAGCCGCTTCTTCGGCTCCGGGAGCCGGAGAGAGCGGCAGCATCGGAAAGGTGAAGAAGGAAGCTGTACAACACTGGGATTGTGTGCGCAGCTTGCCAACTGATAGAAAACAGTACATTACCACTTTCCTGACTTTTCCAATCACATGAATATTCGATAAGAAGCTGTTTTGGACCACTTTTCTTTTCTTCTTGTCAAACACTTGGCAGACTTCCGAGCAATGTCCAGAACACGATGGGAGATGATTTCTGTGCTCGCGCAGGTTTTCATTGCCAGAGAGCGTGGAAAAGCTTTCTGCTAAGATGTAGACCACAAAAGACGCTAAAGCCGAAGGTACGATGCTCCCCGGAGCTAAGCGCCGCTCCCGGGCTTCTTTTGGCAGAAGCCGCGCTAAGAGAGCACTGTGAGCGGTACAATCGTCTTTGCGCGAAGAAGCCGCTTCTTCGGCTCCGGGAGCCGGAGAGAGCGGCAGCATCGCAAAGGTGAAGAAGGAAGCTGTACAACACTGGGATTGTGTGCGCAGCCTGCCAACTGATAGAAAACAGTACATTACCACTTTCCTGACTTTTCCAATCACATGAATATTCGATAAGAAGCGGTTTTGGACAGATTTTCTCTTCTTTATGCCAAACACTTGGCAGACCTCCGTGCAACGTCCAGAACACGGTGGGAGATGTTTTCTGTGCTCGCGCAGGTTTTCCTTTCCAGACAGAGTGGAAAAGCTTTCTGCTAAGATGTAGACAACAAAAGACGCTAAAGGCGAAGGTACGATGCTCCCCGGAGCTAAGCGCCGCTCCCGGGCTTCTTTCGGCAGAAGCCGCGCTAAGAGAGCACAGTGAGCGGTACAATCGTCTTTGCGCGAAGAAGCCGCTTTTTCGGCTCTGGGAGCCGGAGAGAGCGGCATGATCGGAAAGGTAAAGAAGGAAGCTGTACAACACTGGGATTGTGTGCGCAGCTTGCCAACTGATAGAAAACAGTACATTACCACTTTCCTGACTTTTCCAATCACATGAATATTCGATAAGAAGCTGTTTTGGACCACTTTTCTTTTCTTCTTGTCAAACACTTGGCAGACTTCCGTGCAATGTCCAGAACACGATGGGAGATGTTTTCTGTGCTCGCGCAGGTTTTCCTTGCCAGACAGCGTGGAAAAGCTTTCTGCTAAGATGTAGACCACAAAAGACGCTAAAGACGAAGGTACGATGCTCTCCGCAGCTAAGCGCCGCTCCCGGGCTTCTTTCGGCAGAAGCCGCGCTAAGAGAGCACTGTGAGCGGTACAATCGTCTTTGCGCGAAGAAGCCGCTTCTTCGGCTCCGGGAGCCGGAGAGAGCGGCATGATCGGAAAGGTGAAGAAGGAAGCCGTACAACACTGGGATTGTGTGCACAGCTTGCCAACTGATAGAAAACAGTACATTACCACTTTCCTGACTTTTCCAATCACATGAATATTCGATAAGAAGCTGTTTTGGACAGATTTTTTTTTCTTTATGGCAAACACTTGGCAGACCTCCGTGCAACGTCCAGAACACGATGGGAGATGTTTTCTGTGCTCGCGCAGGTTTTCCTTGCCAGACAGAGTGGAAAAGCTTTCTGCTAGCATGTAGACCACAAAAGACGCTAAAGGCGAAGGTACGATGCTCCCCGGAGCTAAGCGCCGCTCCCGGGCGTCTTTCGGCAGAAGCCGCGCTAAGAGAGCACTGTGAGCGGTACAATCGTCTTTGCGCGAAGAAGCCGCTTCTTCGGCTCCGGGAGCCGGAGAGAGCGGCATGATCGGAAAGGTGAAGAAGGAAGGTGTACAACACTGGGATTGTGTGCGCAGCTTGCCAACTTATAGACAGCAGTACATTACCACTTTCCTGACTTTTCCAATCACATGAATATTCGATAAGAAGCTGTTTTGGACAGATTTTCTTTTCTTTAGGGCAAACACTTGGCCGACCTCCGTGCAACGTCCAGAACACGATGGGAGATGTTTTCTGTGCTCGCGCAGGTTTTCCTTGCCAGACAGAGTGGAAAAGCTTTCTGCTAGCATGTAGACCACAAAAGACGCTAAAGACGAAGGTACGATGCTCTCCGGAGCTAAGCGCCGCTCCCGGGCTTCTTTCGGCAGAAGCGGCGCTAAGAGAGCACTGTGAGCGGTACAATCGTCTTTGCGCGAAGAAGCCGCTTCTTCGGCTCCGGGAGCCGGAGAGAGCGGCATGATCGGAAAGGTGAAGAAGGAAGCTGTACAACACTGGGATTGTGTGCGCAGCTTGCCAACTGATAGAAAACAGTACATTACCACTTTCCTGACTTTTCCAATCACATGAATATTCGATAAGAAGCTGTTTTGGACGGATTTTCTTTTCTTTATGGCAAACACTTGGCCGACCTCCGTGCAACGTCCAGAACACGATGGGAGATGTTTTCTGTGCTCGCGCAGGTTTTCCTTGACAGACAGAGTGGAAAAGCTTTCTGCTAAGATGTAGACCACAAAAGACGCTAAAGGCGAAGGTACGATGCTCCCCGGAGCTAAGCGCCGCTCCCGGGCGTCTTTCGGCAGAAGCCGCGCTAAGAGAGCACTGTGAGCGGTACAATCGTCTTTGCGCGAAGAAGCCGCTTCTTCGGCTCCGGGAGCCGGAGAGAGCGGCAGCATCGCAAAGGTGAAGAAGGAAGCTGTACAACACTGGGATTGTGTGCGCAGCTTGCCAACTGATAGAAAACAGTACATTACCACTTTCCTGACTTTTCCAATCACATGAATATTCGATAAGAAGCTGTTTTGGTCAGATTTTCTTTTCTTTATGGCAAACACTTGGCAGACCTCCGTGCAACGTCCAGAACACGATGGGAGATGTTTTCTGTGCTCGCGCAGGTTTTCCTTGCCAGACAGAGTGGAAAAACTATCTGCTAGGATGTAGACCACAAAAGACGCTAAAGGCGAAAGTACGATGCTCCCCGGAGCTAAGCGCCGCTCCCGGGCTTCTTTCGGCAGAAGCCGCGCTAAGAGAGCACTGTGAGCGGTACAATCGTCTTTGCGCGAAGAAGCCGCTTCTTCGGCTCCGGGAGCCGGAGAGAGCGGCAGCATCGGAAAGGTGAAGAAGGAAGCTGTACAACACTGGGATTGTGTGCGCAGCTTGCCAACTGATAGAAAACAGTACATTACCACTTTCCTGACTTTTCCAATCACATGAATATTCGATAAGAATCTGTTTTGGACCACTTTTCTTTTCTTCTTGTCAAACACTTGGCAGACTTCCGAGCAATGTCCAGAACACGATGGGAGATGATTTCTGTGCTCGCGCAGGTTTTCATTGCCAGAGAGCGTGGAAAAGCTTTCTGCTAAGATGTAGACCACAAAAGACGCTAAAGGCGAAGGTACGATGCTCCCCGGAGCTAAGCGCCGCTCCCGGGCTTCTTTTGGCAGAAGCCGCGCTAAGAGAGCACTGTGAGCGGTACAATCGTCTTTGCGCGAAGAAGCCGCTTCTTCGGCTCCGGGAGCCGGAGAGAGCGGCAGCATCGGAAAGGTGAAGAAGGAAGCTGTACAACACTGGGATTGTATGCGCAGATTTCCAACTGATAGACAGCAGTACATTACCACTTTCCTGACTTTTCCAATCACATGAATATTCGATAAGAAGCTGTTTTGGACAGATTTTCTTTTCTTTATGGCAAACACTTGGCAGACCTCCGTGCAACGTCCAGAACACGATGGGAGATGTTTTCTGTGCTCGCGCAGGTTTTCCTTGCCAGACAGAGTGGAAAAGCTATCTGCTAGGATGTAGACCACAAAAGACGCTAAAGACGAAGGTGCGATGCTCTCCGGAGCTAAGCGCCGCTCCCGGGCTTCTTTCGGCAGAAGCCGCGCTAAGAGAGCACTGTGAGCGGTACAATCGTCTTTGCGCGAAGAAGCCGCTTCTTCGGCTCCGGGAGCCGGAGAGAGCGGCATGATCGGAAAGGTGAAGAAGGAAGGTGTACAACACTGGGATTGTGTGCGCAGCTTGCCAACTGATAGACAGCAGTACATTACCACTTTCCTGACTTTTCCAATCACATGAATATTCGATAAGAAGCTGTTTTGGACAGATTTCCTTTTCTTTATGGCAAACACTTGGCAGACCTCCGTGCAACGTCCAGAACACGATGGGAGATGTTTTCTGTGCTCGCGCAGGTTTTCCTTGCCAGACAGAGTGGAAAAGCTTTCTGCTAGGATGTAGACCACAAAAGACGCTAAAGACGAAGCTACGATGCTCTCCGCAGCTAAGCGCCGCTCCCGGGCTTCTTTTGGCAGAAGCCGCGCTACGAGAGCACAGTGAGCGGTACAATCGTCTTTGCGCGAAGAAGCCGCTTCTTCGGCTCCGGGAGCCGGAGAGAGCGGCATGATCGGAAAGGTGAAGAAGGAAGCTGTACAACACTGGGATTGTGTGCGCAGCTTGCCAACTGATAGACAGCAGTACATTACCCCTTTCCTGACTTTTCCAATCACATGAATATTCGATTGGAAGCTGTTTTGGACAGATTTTCTTTTCTTTATGGCAAACACTTGGCAGACCTCCGTGCAACGTCCAGAACACGATGGGAGATGTTTTCTGTGCTCGCGCAGGTTTTCCTTGCCAGACAGAGTGGAAAAGCTTTCTGCTAATATGTAGACCACAAAAGACGCTAAAGGCGAAGGTACGATGCTCCCCGGAGCGAAGCGCCGCTCCCGGGCGTCTTTCGGCAGAAGCCGCGCTAAGAGAGCACTGTGAGCGGTACAATCGTCTTTGCGCGAAGAAGCCGCTTCTTCGGCTCCGGGAGCCGGAGAGAGCGGCAGCATCGCAAAGGTGAAGAAGGAAGCTGTACAACACTGGGATTGTGTGCGCAGCTTGCCAACTGATAGAAAACAGTACATTACCACTTTCCTGACTTTTCCAATCACATGAATATTCGATAAGAAGCTGTTTTGGACAGATTTTTTTTTCTATATGGAAAACACTTGGCCGACCTCCGTGCAACGTCCAGAACACGATGGGAGATGTTTTCTGTGCTCGCGCAGGTTTTCCTTGCCAGACAGAGTGGAAAAGCTTTCTGCTAAGATGTAGACAACAAAAGACGCGAAAGGCGAAGGTACGATGCTCCCCGGAGCTATGCGCCGCTCCCGGGCTTCTTTCGGCAGAAGCCGCGCTAAGAGAGCACTGTGAGCGGTACAATCGTCTTTGCGCGAAGAAGCCGCTTTTTCGGGTCCGGAAGCCGGAGAGAGCGGCATGATCGGAAAGGTGAAGAAGGAAGCCGTACAACACTGGGATTGTGTGCACAGCTTGCCAACTGATAGACAGCAGTACATTACCACTTTCCTGACTTTTCCAATCACATGAATATTCGATAAGAAGCTGTTTTGGACAGATTTTCTTTTCTTTATGGCAAACACTTGGCAGACCTCCGTGCAACGTCCAGAACACGATGGGAGATGTTTTCTGTGCTCGCGCAGGTTTTCCTTGCCAGACAGAGTGGAAAAGATTTCTGCTAGCATGTAGACCACAAAAGACGCTAAAGGCGAAGGTACGATGCTCCCCGGAGCTAAGCGCCGCTCCCGGGCTTCTTTCGGCAGAAGCCGCGCTAAGAGAGCACTGTGAGCGGTACAATCGTCTTTGCGCGAAGAAGCCGCTTCTTCGGCTCCGGGAGCCGGAGAGAGCGGCAGCATCGCAAAGGTGAAGAAGGAAGCTGTACAACACTGGGATTGTGTGCGCAGCTTGCCAACAGATAGACAGCAGTACATTACCACTTTCCTGACTTTTCCAATCACATGAATATTCGATAAGAAGCTGTTTTGGACAGATTTTCTTTTCTTCTTGTCGAACACTTGGCAGACCTCCGTGCAACGTCCAGAACACGATGGGAGATGTTTTCTGTGCTCGCGCAGGTTTTCCTTGCCAGACAGAGTGGAAAAGCTTTCTGCTAGGATGTAGACCACAAAAGACGCTAAAGGCGAAGGTACGATGCTCCCCGGAGCTAATCGCCGCTCCCGGGCTTCTTTTGGCAGAAGCCGCGCTAAGAGAGCACTGTGAGCGGTACAATCGTCTTTGCGCGAAGAAGCCGCTTCTTCGGCTCCGGGAGCCGGAGAGAGCGGCAGCATCGGAAAGGTGAAGAAGGAAGCTGTACAACACTGGGATTGTATGCGCAGATTTCCAACTGATAGACAGCAGTACATTACCACTTTCCTGACTTTTCCAATCACATGAATATTCGATAAGAAGCTGTTTTGGACAGATTTTCTTTTCTTTATGGCAAACACTTGGCAGACCTCCGTGCAACGTCCAGAACACGATGGGAGATGTTTTCTGTGCTCGCGCAGGTTTTCCTTGCCAGACAGAGTGGAAAAGCTTTCTGCTAAGATGTAGACCACAAAAGACGCTAAAGGCGAAGGTACGATGCTCCCCGGAGCTAAGCGCCGCTCCCGGGCATCTTTCGGCAGAAGCCGCGCTAAGAGAGCACAGTGAGCGGTACAATCGTCTTTGCGCGAAGAAGCCGCTTCTTCGGCTCCGGGAGCCGGAGAGAGCGGCATGATCGGAAAGGTGAAGAAGGAAGCTGTACAACACTGGGATTGTGTGCGCAGCTTGCCAACTGATAGACAGCAGTACATTACCACTTTCCTGACTTTTCCAATCACATGAATATTCGATAAGAAGCTGTTTTGGACAGATTTCCTTTTCTTTATGGCAAACACTTGGCAGACCTCCGTGCAACGTCCAGAACACGATGGGAGATGTTTTCTGTGCTCGCGCAGGTTTTCCTTGCCAGACAGAGTGGAAAAGCTTTCTGCTAGGATGTAGACCACAAAAGACGCTAAAGACGAAGCTACGATGCTCTCCGCAGCTAAGCGCCGCTCCCGGGCTTCTTTTGGCAGAAGCCGCGCTAAGAGAGCACAGTGAGCGGTACAATCGTCTTTGCGCGAAGAAGCCGCTTCTTCGGCTCCGGGAGCCGGAGAGAGCGGCATGATCGGAAAGGTGAAGAAGGAAGCTGTACAACACTGGGATTGTGTGCGCAGCTTGCCAACTGATAGACAGCAGTACATTACCACTTTCCTGACTTTTCCAATCACATGAATAATCGATAAGAAGAGGTTTTGGACAGATTTTCTTTTCTTTATGCCAAACACTTGGCAGACCTCCGTGCAACGTCCAGAACACGATGGGAGATGTTTTCTGTGCTCGCGCAGGTTTTCCTTGCCAGACAGAGTGGAAAAGCTTTCTGCTAAGATGTAGACAACAAAAGACGCTAAAGGCGACGGTACGATGCTCCCCGGAGCTAAGCGCCGCTCCCGGGCTTCTTTCGGCAGAAGCTGCGCTAAGAGAGCACTGTGAGCGGTACAATCGTCTTTGCGCGAAGAAGCCGCTTCTTCGGCTCCGGGAGCCGGAGAGAGCGGCATGATCGGAAAGGTGAAGAAGGAAGCTGTACAACACTGGGATTGTGTGCGCAGCTTGCCAACTGATAGAAAACAGTACATTACCACTTTCCTGACTTTTCCAATCACATGAATATTCGATAAGAAGCTGTTTTGGTCAGATTTTCTTTTCTTTATGGCAAACATTTGGCCGACATCCGTGCAACGTCCAGAACACGATGGGAGATGTTTTCTGTGCTCGCTCAGGTTTTCCTTGCCAGACAGAGTGGAAAAGCTATCTGCTAGCATGTAGACAACAAAAGACGCTAAAGACGAAGGTACGATGCTCTCCGGAGCTAAGCGCCGCTCCCGGGCAACTTTCGGCAGAAGCGGCGCTAAGAGAGCACTGTGAGCGGTACAATCGTCTTTGCGCGAAGAAGCTGCTTCTTCGGCTCCGGGAGCCGGAGAGAGCGGCATGATCGGAAAGGTGAAGAAGGAAGGTGTACAACACTGGGATTGTGTGCGCAGCTTGCCAACTGATAGAAAACAGTACATTACCACTTTCCTGACTTTTCCAATCACATGAATATTCGATAAGAAGCTGTTTTGGACAGATTTTCTTTTCTTTATGGCAAACACTTGGCAGACCTCTGTGCAACGTCCAGAACACGATGGGAGATGTTTTCTGTGCTCGCGCAGGTTTTCCTTGCCAGACAGAGTGGAAAAGCTTTCTGCTAAGATGTAGACCACAAAAGACGCTAAAGGCGAAGGTACGATGCTCCCCGGAGCTAAGCGCCGCTCCCGGGCGTCTTTCGGCAGAAGCCGCGCTAAGAGAGCACTGTGAGCGGTACAATCGTCTTTGCGCGAAGAAGCCGCTTCTTCGGCTCCGGGAGCCGGAGAGAGCGGCAGCATCGCAAAGGTGAAGAAGGAAGCCGTACAACACTTGGATTGGCTGCACAGCTTGCCAACTGATAGAAAACAGTACATTACCACTTTCCTGACTTTTCCAATCACATGAATATTCGATAAGAAGCTGTTTTGGACAGATTTTGTTTTCTTTATGGCAAACACTTGGCAGACCTCCGTGCAACGTCCAGAACACGATGGGAGATGTTTTCTGTGCTCGCGCAGGTTTTCCTTGCCAGACAGCGTGGAAAAGCTTTCTGCTAAGATGTAGACCACAAAAGACGCTAAAGGCGAAGGTACAATGCTCCCCGGAGCTAAGCGCCGCTCCCGGGCGTCTTTTGGCAGAAGCCGCGCTAAGAGAGCACTGTGAGCGGTACAATCGTCTTTGCGCGAAGAAGCCGCTTCTTCGGCTCCGGGAGCCGGAGAGAGCGGCAGCATCGCAAAGGTGAAGAAGGAAGCTGTACAACACTGGGATTGTGTGCGCAGCTTGCCAACTGATAGACAGCAGTACGTTACCACTTTCCTGACTTTTCCAATCACATGAATATTCGATAAGAAGCTGTTTTGGACAGATTTTCTTTTCTTTATGGCAAACACTTGGCAGACCTCCGTGCAACGTCCAGAACACGATGGGAGATGTTTTCTGTGCTCGCGCAGGTTTTCCTTGCCACACAGAGTGGAAAAGCTATCTGCTAGGATGTAGACCACAAAAGACGCTAAAGACGAAGGTACGATGCTCTCCACAGCTAAGCGCCGCTCCCGGGCTTCTTTCGGCAGAAGCGGCGCTAAGAGAGCACAGTGAGCGGTACAATCGTCTTTGCGCGAAGAAGCCGCTTCTTCGGCTCCGGGAGCCGGAGAGAGCGGCAGCATCGCAAAGGTGAAGAAGGAAGCTGTACAACACTGGGATTGTGTGCGCAGCTTGCCAACTGATAGACAGCAGTACATTACCACATTCCTGACTTTTCCAATCACATGAATATTCGATAAGAAGAGGTTTTGGACAGACTTTCTTTTCTTTATGCCGAACACTTGGCAGACCTCCGTGCAACGTCCAGAACACGATGGGAGATGTTTTCTGTGCTCGCGCAGGTTTTCCTTGCCAGACAGAGTGGAAAAGCTTTCTGCTAGGATGTAGACCACAAAAGACGCTAAAGGCGAAGGTACAATGCTCCCCGGAGCGAAGCGCCGCTCCCGGGCTTCTTTCGGCAGAAGCCGCGCTAAGAGAGCACTGTGAGCGGTACAATCGCCTCGGCGCGAAGAAGCCGCTTCTTCGGCTCCGGGAGCCGGAGGGAGCGGCAGCATCGGAAAGGTGAAGAAGGAAGCTGTACAACACTGGGATTGTGTGCGCAGCTTGCCAACTGATAGAAAACAGTACATTACCACTTTCCTGACTTTTCCAATCACATGAATATTCGATAAGAAGCTGTTTTGGTCAGATTTTCTTTTCTTTATGGCAAACACTTGGCCGACATCCGTGCAACGTCCAGAACACGATGGGAGATGTTTTCTGTGCTCGCGCAGGTTTTCCTTGCCAGACAGAGTGGAAAAGCTATCTGCTAGCATGTAGACAACAAAAGACGCTAAAGACGAAGGTACGATGCTCTCCGGAGCTAAGCGCCGCTCCCGGGCAACTTTCGGCAGAAGCGGCGCTAAGAGAGCACTGTGAGCGGTACAATCGTCTTTGCGCGAAGAAGCCGCTTCTTCGGCTCCGGGAGCCGGAGAGAGCGGCATGATCGGAAAGGTGAAGAAGGAAGCTGTACAACACTGGGATTGTGTGCGCAGCTTGCCAACTGATAGACAGCAGTACATTACCACTTTCCTGACTTTTCCAATCACATGAATATTCGATAAGAAGCTGTTTTGGACAGATTTTCTTTTCTTTATGGCAAACACTTGGCAGACCTCCGTGCAACGTCCAGAACACGATGGGAGATGTTTTCTGTGCTCGCGCAGGTTTTCCTTGCCAGACAGAGTGGAAAAACTATCTGCTAGGTTGTAGACCACAAAAGACGCTAAAGACGAAGGTACGATGCTCTCCGCAGCTAAGCGCCGCTCCCGGGCTTCTTTCGGCAGAAGCTGCGCTAAGAGAGCACTGTGAGCGGTACAATCGTCTTTGCGCGAAGAAGCCGCTTCTTCGGCTCCGGGAGCCGGAGAGAGCGGCAGCATCGGAAAGGTGAAGAAGGAAGCTGTACAACACTGGGATTGTGTGCGCAGCTTGCCAACTGATAGAAAACAGTACATTACCACTTTCCTGACTTTTCCAATCACATGAATATTCGATTGGAAGCTGTTTTGGACAACTTTTCTTTTCTTCTTGTCGAACACTTGGCAGACCTCCGTGCAACGTCCAGAACACGATGGGAGATGTTTTCTGTGCTCGCGCAGGTTTTCCTTTTCAGACAGCGTGGAAAAGCTTTCTGCTAAGATGTAGACCACAAAAGACGCTAAAGACGAAGGTACGATGCTCCCCGGAGCTAAGCGCCGCTCCCGGGCGTCTTTCGGCAGAAGCCGCGCTAAGAGAGCACTGTGAGCGGTACAATCTTCTTTGCGCGAAGAAGCCGCTTCTTCGGCTCCGGGAGCCGGAGAGAGCGGCAGCATCGGAAAGGTGAAGAAGGAAGCTGTACAACACTGGGATTGTGTGCGCAGCTTGCCAACTGATAGACAGCAGTACATTACCACTTTCCTGACTTTTCCAATCACATGAATATTCGATTGGAAGCTGTTTTGGACAGATTTTCTTTTCTTTATGGCAAACACTTGGCAGACCTCCGTGCAACGTCCAGAACACGATGGGAGATGTTTTCTGTGCTCGCGCAGGTTTTCCTTGCCAGACAGAGCGGAAAAGCTATCTGCTAGGATGTAGACCACAAAAGACGCTAAAGACGAAGGTACGATGCTCTCCGCAGCTAAGCGCCGCTCCCGGGCTTCTTTCGGCAGAAGCGGCGCTAAGAGAGCACAGTGAGCGGTACAATCGTCTTTGCGCGAAGAAGCCGCTTCTTCGGCTCCGGGAGCCGGAGAGAGCGGCAGCATCGGAAAGGTGAAGAAGGAAGCTGTACAACACTGGGATTGTGTGCGCAGCTTGCCAACTGATAGAAAACAGTACATTACCACTTTCCTGACTTTTCCAATCACATGAATATTCGATTGGAAGCTGTTTTGGACAACTTTTCTTTTCTTCTTGTCGAACACTTGGCAGACCTCCGTGCAACGTCCAGAACACGATGGGAGATGTTTTCTGTGCTCGCGCAGGTTTTCCTTGCCAGACAGAGTGGAAAAGCTATCTGCTAGCATGTAGACCACAAAAGACGCTAAAGGCGAAGGTACGATGCTCCCCGGAGCTATGCGCCGCTCCCGGGCTTCTTTCGGCAGAAGCCGCGCTAAGAGAGCACTGTGAGCGGTACAATCGTCTTTGCGCGAAGAAGCCGCTTCTTCGGCTCCGGGAGCCGGAGAGAGCGGCATGATCGGAAAGGTGAAGAAGGAAGCTGTACAACACTGGGATTGTGTGCGCAGCTTGCCAACTGATAGAAAACAGTACATTACCACTTTCCTGACTTTTCCAATCACATGAATATTCGATTGGAATTTGTTTTGGACAACTTTTCTTTTCTTCTTGTCGAACACTTGGCAGACCTCCGTGCAACGTCCAGAACACGATGGGAGATGTTTTCTGTGCTCGCGCAGGTTTTCCTTGCCAGACAGAGTGGAAAAGCTATCTGCTAGCATGTAGACCACAAAAGACGCTAAAGGCGAAGGTACGATGCTCCTCGGAGCTAAGCGCCGCTCCCGGGCTTCTTTCGGCAGAAGCCGCGCTAAGAGAGCACTGTGAGCGGTACAATCGTCTTTGCGCGAAGAAGCCGCTTCTTCGGCTCCGGGAGCCGGAGAGAGCAGCAGCATCGGAAAGGTGAAGAAGGAAGCCGTACAACACTGGGATTGGGTGCACAGCTTGCCAACTGATAGAAAACAGTACATTACCACTTTCCTGACTTTTCCAATCACATGAATATTCGATAAGAAGCTGTTTTGGACAGATTTTCTTTTCTTCTTGTCGAACACTTGGCAGACCTCCGTGCAACGTCCAGAACACGATGGGAGATGTTTTCTGTGCTCGCGCAGGTTTTCCTTGCCAGACAGAGTGGAAAAGCTTTCTGCTAGCATGTAGACCACAAAAGACGCTAAAGACGAAGGTACGATGCTCTCCGGAGCTAAGCGCCGCTCCCGGGCTTCTTTCGTCAGAAGCCGCGCTAAGAGAGCACTGTGAGCGGTACAATCGTCTTAGCGCGAAGAAGCCGCTTCTTCGGCTCCGGGAGCCGGAGAGAGCGGCATGATCGGAAAGGTGAAGAAGGAAGCTGTACAACACTGGGATTGTGTGCGCAGCTTGCCAACTGATAGAAAACAGTACATTACCACTTTCCTGACTTTTCCAATCACATGAATATTCGATTGGAAGCTGTTTTGGACAACTTTTCTTTTCTTCTTGTCGAACACTTGGCAGACCTCCGTGCAACGTCCAGAACACGATGGGAGATGTTTTCTGTGCTCGCGCAGGTTTTCCTTGCCAGACAGAGTGGAAAAGCTTTCTGCTAGCATGTAGACCACAAAAGACGCTAAAGACGAAGGTACGATGCTCCCCGGAGCTAAGCGCCGCTCCCGGGCTTCTTTCGGCAGAAGCCGCGCTAAGAGAGCGCTGCGAGCGGTACAATCGTCTTTGCGCGAAGAAGCCGCTTCTTCGGCTCCGGGAGCCGGAGAGAGCGGCAGCATCGGAAAGGTGAAGAAGGAAGCTGTACAACAGTGGGATTGTGTGCGCAGCTTGCCAACTGATAGAAAACAGTACATTACCACTTTCCTGACTTTTCCAATCACATGAATATTCGATTGGAAGCTGTTTTGGACAGATTTTCTTTTCTTTATGGCAAACACTTGGCAGACCTCCGTGCAACGTCCAGAACACGATGGGAGATGTTTTCTGTGCTCGCGCAGGCTTTCCTTGCCAGACAGAGTGGAAAAGCTTTCTGCTAGCATGTAGACCACAAAAGACGCTAAAGGCGAAGGTACAATGCTCCCCGGAGCTAAGCGCCGCTCCCGGGCTTCTTTCGGCAGAAGCCGCGCTAAGAGAGCACTGTGAGCGGTACAATCGTCTTTGCGCGAAGAAGCCGCTTCTTCGGCTCCGGGAGCCGGAGAGAGCGGCATGATCGGAAAGGTGAAGAAGGAAGCTGTACAACACTGGGATTGTATGCGCAGCTTGCCAACTGATAGACAGCAGTACATTACCACTTTCCTGACTTTTCCAATCACATGAATATTCGATTGGAAGCTGTTTTGGACAGATTTTCTTTTCTTTATGGCAAACACTTGGCAGACCTCCGTGCAACGTCCAGAACACGATGGGAGATGTTTTCTGTGCTCGCGCAGGTTTTCCTTGCCAGACAGAGCGGAAAAGCTATCTGCTAGGATGTAGACCACAAAAGACGCTAAAGACGAAGGTACGATGCTCTCCGCAGCTAAGCGCCGCTCCCGGGCTTCTTTCGGCAGAAGCGGCGCTAAGAGAGCACAGTGAGCGGTACAATCGTCTTTGCGCGAAGAAGCCGCTTCTTCGGCTCCGGGAGCCGGAGAGAGCGGCAGCATCGGAAAGGTGAAGAAGGAAGCTGTACAACACTGGGATTGTGTGCGCAGCTTGCCAACTGATAGAAAACAGTACATTACAACTTTCCTGACTTTTCCAATCACATGAATATTCGATTGGAAGCTGTTTTGGACAACTTTTCTTTTCTTCTTGTCGAACACTTGGCAGACCTTCGTGCAATGTCCAGAACACGATGGGAGATGTTTTCTGTGCTCGCGCAGGTTTTCCTTGCCAGACAGAGTGGAAAAGCTATCTGCTAGCATGTAGACCACAAAAGACGCTAAAGGCGAAGGTACGATGCTCCCCGGAGCTATGCGCCGCTCCCGGGCTTCTTTCGGCAGAAGCCGCGCTAAGAGAGCACTGTGAGCGGTACAATCGTCTTTGCGCGAAGAAGCCGCTTCTTCGGCTCCGGGAGCCGGAGAGAGCGGCATGATCGGAAAGGTGAAGAAGGAAGCTGTACAACACTGGGATTGTGTGCGCAGCTTGCCAACTGATAGAAAACAGTACATTACCACTTTCCTGACTTTTCCAATCACATGAATATTCGATTGGAATTTGTTTTGGACAACTTTTCTTTTCTTCTTGTCGAACACTTGGCAGACCTCCGTGCAACGTCCAGAACACGATGGGAGATGTTTTCTGTGCTCGCGCAGGTTTTCCTTGCCAGACAGAGTGGAAAAGCTATCTGCTAGCATGTAGACCACAAAAGACGCTAAAGGCGAAGGTACGATGCTCCTCGGAGCTAAGCGCCGCTCCCGGGCTTCTTTCGGCAGAAGCCGCGCTAAGAGAGCACTGTGAGCGGTACAATCGTCTTTGCGCGAAGAAGCCGCTTCTTCGGCTCCGGGAGCCGGAGAGAGCAGCAGCATCGGAAAGGTGAAGAAGGAAGCCGTACAACACTGGGATTGGGTGCACAGCTTGCCAACTGATAGAAAACAGTACATTACCACTTTCCTGACTTTTCCAATCACATGAATATTCGATAAGAAGCTGTTTTGGACAGATTTTCTTTTCTTCTTGTCGAACACTTGGCAGACCTCCGTGCAACGTCCAGAACACGATGGGAGATGTTTTCTGTGCTCGCGCAGGTTTTCCTTGCCAGACAGAGTGGAAAAGCTTTCTGCTAGCATGTAGACCACAAAAGACGCTAAAGACGAAGGTACGATGCTCTCCGGAGCTAAGCGCCGCTCCCGGGCTTCTTTCGTCAGAAGCCGCGCTAAGAGAGCACTGTGAGCGGTACAATCGTCTTAGCGCGAAGAAGCCGCTTCTTCGGCTCCGGGAGCCGGAGAGAGCGGCAGCATCGGAAAGGTGAAGAAGGAAGCTGTACAACACTGGGATTGTGTGCGCAGCTTGCCAACTGATAGAAAACAGTACATTACCACTTTCCTGACTTTTCCAATCACATGAATATTCGATAAGAAGCTGTTTTGGACAGATTTTCTTTTCTTTATGGCAAACACTTGGCAGACCTCCGTGCAACGTCCAGAACACGATGGGAGATGTTTTCTGTGCTCGCGCAGGTTTTCCTTGCCAGACAGAGTGGAAAAGCTTTCTGCTAGCATGTAGACCACAAAAGACGCTAAAGGCGAAGGTACGATGCTCCCCGGAGCTAATCGCCGCTCCCGGGCTTCTTTCGGCAGAAGCCGCGCTAAGAGAGCACTGTGAGCGGTACAATCGTCTTTGCGCGAAGAAGCCGCTTCTTCGGCTCCGGGAGCCGGAGAGAGCGGCAGCATCGGAAAGGTGAAGAAGGAAGCTGTACAACACTGGGATTGTGTGCGCAGCTTGCCAACTGATAGACAGTAGTACATTACCCCTTTCCTGACTTTTCCAATCACATGAATATTCGATTGGAAGCTGTTTTGGACAACTTTTCTTTTCTTCTTGTCGAACACTTGGCAGACCTCCGTGCAACGTCCAGAACACGATGGGAGATGTTTTCTGTGCTCGCGCAGGTTTTCCTTGCCAGACAGAGTGGAAAAGCTTTCTGCTAAGATGTAGACCACAAAAGACGCTAAAGGCGAAGGTACGATGCTCCCCGGAGCTAAGCGCCGCTCCCGGGCGTCTTTCGGCAGAAGCCGCGCTAAGAGACCACTGTGAGCGGTACAATCGTCTTTGCGCGAAGAAGCCGCTTCTTCGGCTCCGGGAGCCGGAGAGAGCGGCATGATCGGAAAGGTGAAGAAGGAAGCTGTACAACACTGGGATTGTGTGCGCAGCTTGCCAACTGATAGAAAACAGTACATTACCACTTTCCTGACTTTTCCAATCACATGAATCTTCGATTGGAAGCTGTTTTGGACAGATTTTCTTTTCTTTATGGCAAACACTTGGCAGACCTCCGTGCAACGTCCAGAACGCGTTGGAGATGTTTTCTGTGCTCGCGCAGGTTTTCCTTGCCAGACAGAGTGGAAAAGCTTTCTGCTAGCATGTAGACCACAAAAGACGCTAAAGGCGAAGGTACGATGCTCCCCGGAGCTAATCGCCGCTCCCGGGCGTCTTTCGGCAGAAGCCGCGCTAAGAGAGCACTGTGAGCGGTACAATCGTCTTTGCGCGAAGAAGCCGCTTCTTCGGCTCACGGAGCCGGAGAGAGCGGCATGATCGGAAAGGTGAAGAAGGAAGCTGTACAACACTGGGATTGTATGCGCAGATTGCCAACTGATAGACAGCAGTACATTACCACTTTCCTGACTTTTCCAATCACATGAATATTCGATAAGAAGCTGTTTTGGACAGATTTTCTTTTCTTTATGGCAAACACTTGGCAGACCTCCGTGCAACGTCCAGAACACGATGGGAGATGTTTTCTGTGCTCGCGCAGGTTTTCCTTGCCAGACAGAGTGGAAAAGCTTTCTGCTAGCATGTAGACCACAAAAGACGCTAAAGACGAAGGTACGATGCTCTCCGCAGCTAAGAGCCGCTCCCGGGCTTCTTTCGGCAGAAGCGGCGCTAAGAGAGCACAGTGAGCGGTACAATCGTCTTTGCGCGAAGAAGCCGCTTCTTCGGCTCCGGGAGCCGGAGAGAGCGGCATGATCGGAAAGGTGAAGAAGGAAGCCGTACAACACTGGGATTGTGTGCGCAGCTTGCCAACTGATAGAAAACAGTACATTACCACTTTCCTGACTTTTCCAATCACATGAATATTCGATAAGAAGAGGTTTTGGACAGATTTTCTTTTCTTTATGCCAAACACATGGCAGACGTCCGTGCAACGTCCAGAACACGATGGGAGATGTTTTCTGTGCTCGCGCAGGTTTTCCTTGCCAGACAGAGTGGAAAAGCTTTCTGCTATGATGTAGACCACAAAAGACGCTAAAGGCGAAGGTACGATGCTCCCCGGAGCTAATCGCCGCCCCCGGGCTTCTTTCGGCAGAAGCCGCGCTAAGAGAGCACTGTGAGCGGTACAATCGTCTTTGCGCGAAGAAGCCGCTTCTTCGGCTCCGGGAGCCGGAGAGAGCGGCAGCATCGGAAAGGTGAAGAAGGAAGCTGTACAACACTGGGATTGTGTGCGCAGCTTGCCAACTGATAGAAAACAGTACATTACCACTTTCCTGACTTTTCCAATCACATGAATCTTCGATTGGAAGCTGTTTTGGACAGATTTTCTTTTCTTTATGGCAAACACTTGGCAGACCTCCGTGCAACGTCCTGAACGCGTTGGAGATGTTTTCTGTGCTCGCGCAGGTTTTCCTTGCCAGACAGAGTGGAAAAGCTTTCTGCTAGCATGTAGACCACAAAAGACGCTAAAGGCGAAGGTACGATGCTCCCCGGAGCTAATCGCCGCTCCCGGGCTTCTTTCGGCAGAAGCCGCGCTAAGAGAGCACTGTGAGCGGTACAATCGTCTTTGCGCGAAGAAGCCGCTTCTTCGGCTCACGGAGCCGGAGAGAGCGGCATGATCGGAAAGGTGAAGAAGGAAGCTGTACAACACTGGGATTGTATGCGCAGATTGCCAACTGATAGACAGCAGTACATTACCACTTTCCTGACTTTTCCAATCACATGAATATTCGATAAGAAGCTGTTTTGGACAGATTTTCTTTTCTTTATGGCAAACACTTGGCAGACCTCCGTGCAACGTCCAGAACACGATGGGAGATGTTTTCTGTGCTCGCGCAGGTTTTCCTTGCCAGACAGAGTGGAAAAGCTTTCTGCTAGCATGTAGACCACAAAAGACGCTAAAGACGAAGGTACGATGCTCTCCGCAGCTAAGAGCCGCTCCCGGGCTTCTTTCGGCAGAAGCGGCGCTAAGAGAGCACAGTGAGCGGTACAATCGTCTTTGCGCGAAGAAGCCGCTTCTTCGGCTCCGGGAGCCGGAGAGAGCGGCATGATCGGAAAGGTGAAGAAGGAAGCCGTACAACACTGGGATTGTGTGCGCAGCTTGCCAACTGATAGAAAACAGTACATTACCACTTTCCTGACTTTTCCAATCACATGAATATTCGATAAGAAGAGGTTTTGGACAGATTTTCTTTTCTTTATGCCAAACACATGGCAGACGTCCGTGCAACGTCCAGAACACGATGGGAGATGTTTTCTGTGCTCGCGCAGGTTTTCCTTGCCAGACAGAGTGGAAAAGCTTTCTGCTATGATGTAGACCACAAAAGACGCTAAAGGCGAAGGTACGATGCTCCCCGGAGCTAATCGCCGCCCCCGGGCTTCTTTCGGCAGAAGCCGCGCTAAGAGAGCACTGTGAGCGGTACAATCGTCTTTGCGCGAAGAAGCCGCTTCTTCGGCTCCGGGAGCCGGAGAGAGCGGCAGCATCGGAAAGGTGAAGAAGGAAGCTGTACAACACTGGGATTGTGTGCGCAGCTTGCCAACTGATAGAAAACAGTACATTACCACTTTCCTGACTTTTCCAATCACATGAATATTCGATATAAGCTGTTTTGGACCACTTTTCTTTTCTTCTTGTCAAACACTTGGCAGACTTCCGAGCAATGTCCAGAACACGATGGGAGATGTTTTCTGTGCTCCCGCAGGTTTTCCTTGCCAGACAGAGTGGAAAAGCTTTCTGCTAAGATGTAGACCACAAAAGACGCTAAAGGCGAAGGTACGATGCTCCCCGGAACTAATCGCCGCTCCCGGGCTTCTTTCGGCAGAAGCCGCGCTAAGAGAGCACTGTGAGCGGTACAATCGTCTTTGCGCGAAGAAGCCGCTTCTTCGGCTCCGGGAGCCGGAGAGAGCGGCATGATCGGAAAGGTGAAGAAGGAAGCTGTACAACAGTGGGATTGTGTGCGCAGCTTGCCAACTGATAGAAAACAGTACATTACCACTTTCCTGACTTTTCCAATCACATGAATATTCGATTGGAAGCTGTTTTGGACAACTTTTCTTTTCTTCTTGTCGAACACTTGGCAGACCTCCGTGCAACGTCCAGAACACGATGGGAGATGTTTTCTGTGCTCGCGCAGGTTTTCCTTGCCAGACAGAGTGGAAAAGCTTTCTGCTAGCATGTAGACCACAAAAGACGCTAAAGACGAAGGTACGATGCTCCCCGGAGCTAAGCGCCGCTCCCGGGCTTCTTTCGGCAGAAGCCGCGCTAAGAGAGCGCTGCGAGCGGTACAATCGTCTTTGCGCGAAGAAGCCGCTTCTTCGGCTCCGGGAGCCGGAGAGAGCGGCATGATCGGAAAGGTGAAGAAGGAAGCCGTACAACACTGGGATTGGGTGCACAGCTTGCCAACTGATAGAAAACAGTACATTACCACTTTCCTGACTTTTCCAATCACATGAATATTCGATTGGAAGCTGTTTTGGACAACTTTTCTTTTCTTCTTGTCGAACACTTGGCAGACCTCCGTGCAACGTCCAGAACACGATGGGAGATGTTTTCTGTGCTCGCGCAGGTTTTCCTTGCCAGACAGAGTGGAAAAGCTTTCTGCTAGCATGTAGACCACAAAAGACGCTAAAGACGAAGGTACGATGCTCTCCGGAGCTAAGCGCCGCTCCCGGGCTTCTTTCGGCAGAAGCCGCGCTAAGAGAGCGCTGCGAGCGGTACAATCGTCTTTGCGCGAAGAAGCCGCTTCTTCGGCTCCGGGAGCCGGAGAGAGCGGCAGCATCGGAAAGGTGAAGAAGGAAGCTGTACAACACTGGGATTGGGTGCACAGCTTGCCAACTGATAGAAAACAGTACATTACCACTTTCCTGACTTTTCCAATCACATGAATATTCGATAAGAAGCTGTTTTGGACAGATTTTCTTTTCTTTATGGCAAACACTTGGCAGACCTCCGTGCAACGTCCAGAACAGGATGGGAGATGTTTTCTGTGCTCGCGCAGGTTTTCCTTGCCAGACAGAGTGGAAAAGCTTTCTGCTAGCATGTAGACCACAAAAGACGCTAAAGGCGAAGGTACGATGCTCCCCGGAGCTAATCGCCGCTCCCGGGCTTCTTTCGGCAGAAGCCGCGCTAAGAGAGCACTGTGAGCGGTACAATCGTCTTTGCGCGAAGAAGCCGCTTCTTCGGCTCCGGGAGCCGGAGAGAGCGGCAGCATCGGAAAGGTGAAGAAGGAAGCTGTACAACACTGGGATTGTGTGCGCAGCTTGCCAACTGATAGACAGTAGTACATTACCCCTTTCCTGACTTTTCCAATCACATGAATATTCGATTGGAAGCTGTTTTGGACAACTTTTCTTTTCTTCTTGTCGAACACTTGGCAGACCTCCGTGCAACGTCCAGAACACGATGGGAGATGTTTTCTGTGCTCGCGCAGGTTTTCCTTGCCAGACAGAGTGGAAAAGCTTTCTGCTAAGATGTAGACCACAAAAGACGCTAAAGACGAAGGTACGATGCTCCCCGGAGCTAAGCGCCGCTCCCGGGCGTCTTTCGGCAGAAGCCGCGCTAAGAGACCACTGTGAGCGGTACAATCGTCTTTGCGCGAAGAAGCCGCTTCTTCGGCTCCGGGAGCCGGAGAGAGCGGCATGATCGGAAAGGTGAAGAAGGAAGCTGTACAACACTGGGATTGTGTGCGCAGCTTGCCAACTGATAGAAAACAGTACATTACCACTTTCCTGACTTTTCCAATCACATGAATCTTCGATTGGAAGCTGTTTTGGACAACTTTTCTTTTCTTCTTGTCGAACACTTGGCAGACCTCCGTGCAACGTCCAGAACACGATGGGAGATGTTTTCTGTGCTCGCGCAGGTTTTCCTTGCCAGACAGAGTGGAAAAGCTATCTGCTAGCATGTAGACCACAAAAGACGCTAAAGGCGAAGGTACGATGCTCCCCGGAGCTATGCGCCGCTCCCGGGCTTCTTACGGCAGAAGCCGCGCTAAGAGAGCACTGTGAGCGGTACAATCGTCTTTGCGCGAAGAAGCCGCTTCTTCGGCTCCGGGAGCCGGAGAGAGCGGCATGATCGGAAAGGTGAAGAAGGAAGCTGTACAACACTGGGATTGTGTGCGCAGCTTGCCAACTGATAGAAAACAGTACATTACCACTTTCCTGACTTTTCCAATCACATGAATATTCGATTGGAATTTGTTTTGGACAACTTTTCTTTTCTTCTTGTCGAACACTTGGCAGACCTCCGTGCAACGTCCAGAACACGATGGGAGATGTTTTCTGTGCTCGCGCAGGTTTTCCTTGCCAGACAGAGTGGAAAAGCTATCTGCTAGCATGTAGACCACAAAAGACGCTAAAGGCGAAGGTACGATGCTCCTCGGAGCTAAGCGCCGCTCCCGGGCTTCTTTCGGCAGAAGCCGCGCTAAGAGAGCACTGTGAGCGGTACAATCGTCTTTGCGCGAAGAAGCCGCTTCTTCGGCTCCGGGAGCCGGAGAGAGCAGCAGCATCGGAAAGGTGAAGAAGGAAGCCGTACAACACTGGGATTGGGTGCACAGCTTGCCAACTGATAGAAAACAGTACATTACCACTTTCCTGACTTTTCCAATCACATGAATATTCGATAAGAAGCTGTTTTGGACAGATTTTCTTTTCTTCTTGTCGAACACTTGGCAGACCTCCGTGCAACGTCCAGAACACGATGGGAGATGTTTTCTGTGCTCGCGCAGGTTTTCCTTGCCAGACAGAGTGGAAAAGCTTTCTGCTAGCATGTAGACCACAAAAGACGCTAAAGACGAAGGTACGATGCTCTCCGGAGCTAAGCGCCGCTCCCGGGCTTCTTTCGTCAGAAGCCGCGCTAAGAGAGCACTGTGAGCGGTACAATCGTCTTAGCGCGAAGAAGCCGCTTCTTCGGCTCCGGGAGCCGGAGAGAGCGGCAGCATCGGAAAGGTGAAGAAGGAAGCTGTACAACACTGGGATTGTGTGCGCAGCTTGCCAACTGATAGAAAACAGTACATTACCACTTTCCTGACTTTTCCAATCACATGAATATTCGATTGGAAGCTGTTTTGGACAACTTTTCTTTTCTTCTTGTCGAACACTTGGCAGACCTCCGTGCAACGTCCAGAACACGATGGGAGATGTTTTCTGTGCTCGCGCAGGTTTTCCTTGCCAGACAGAGTGGAAAAGCTTTCTGCTAGCATGTAGACCACAAAAGACGCTAAAGACGAAGGTACGATGCTCCCCGGAGCTAAGCGCCGCTCCCGGGCTTCTTTCGGCAGAAGCCGCGCTAAGAGAGCGCTGCGAGCGGTACAATCGTCTTTGCGCGAAGAAGCCGCTTCTTCGGCTCCGGGAGCCGGAGAGAGCGGCAGCATCGGAAAGGTGAAGAAGGAAGCTGTACAACAGTGGGATTGTGTGCGCAGCTTGCCAACTGATAGAAAACAGTACATTACCACTTTCCTGACTTTTCCAATCACATGAATATTCGATTGGAAGCTGTTTTGGACAGATTTTCTTTTCTTTATGGCAAACACTTGGCAGACCTCCGTGCAACGTCCAGAACACGATGGGAGATGTTTTCTGTGCTCGCGCAGGCTTTCCTTGCCAGACAGAGTGGAAAAGCTTTCTGCTAGCATGTAGACCACAAAAGACGCTAAAGGCGAAGGTACAATGCTCCCCGGAGCTAAGCGCCGCTCCCGGGCGTCTTTCGGCAGAAGCCGCGCTAAGAGAGCACTGTGAGCGGTACAATCGTCTTTGCGCGAAGAAGCCGCTTCTTCGGCTCCGGGAGCCGGAGAGAGCTGCATGATCGGAAAGGTGAAGAAGGAAGCTGTACAACACTGGGATTGTATGCGCAGCTTGCCAACTGATAGACAGAAGTACATTACCACTTTCCTGACTTTTCCAATCACATGAATATTCGATTGGAAGCTGTTTTGGACAGATTTTCTTTTCTTTATGGCAAACACTTGGCAGACCTCCGTGCAACGTCCAGAACACGATGGGAGATGTTTTCTGTGCTCGCGCAGGTTTTCCTTGCCAGACAGAGCGGAAAAGCTATCTGCTAGGATGTAGACCACAAAAGACGCTAAAGACGAAGGTACGATGCTCTCCGCAGCTAAGCGCCGCTCCCGGGCTTCTTTCGGCAGAAGCGGCGCTAAGAGAGCACAGTGAGCGGTACAATCGTCTTTGCGCGAAGAAGCCGCTTCTTCGGCTCCGGGAGCCGGAGAGAGCGGCAGCATCGGAAAGGTGAAGAAGGAAGCTGTACAACACTGGGATTGTGTGCGCAGCTTGCCAACTGATAGAAAACAGTACATTACCACTTTCCTGACTTTTCCAATCACATGAATATTCGATAAGAAGCTGTTTTGGACAGATTTTCTTTTCTTTATGGCAAACACTTGGCAGACCTCCGTGCAACGTCCAGAACATGATGGGAGATGTTTTCTGTGCTCGCGCAGGTTTACCTTGCCAGACAGAGTGGAAAAGCTTTCTGCTAGCATGTAGACCACAAAAGACGCTAAAGGCGAAGGTACGATGCTCCCCGGAGCTAATCGCCGCTCCCGGGCTTCTTTCGGCAGAAGCCGCGCTAAGAGAGCACTGTGAGCGGTACAATCGTCTTTGCGCGAAGAAGCCGCTTCTTCGGCTCCGGGAGCCGGAGAGAGCGGCAGCATCGGAAAGGTGAAGAAGGAAGCTGTACAACACTGGGATTGTGTGCGCAGCTTGCCAACTGATAGACAGTAGTACATTACCCCTTTCCTGACTTTTCCAATCACATGAATATTCGATTGGAAGCTGTTTTGGACAACTTTTCTTTTCTTCTTGTCGAACACTTGGCAGACCTCCGTGCAACGTCCAGAACACGATGGGAGATGTTTTCTGTGCTCGCGCAGGTTTTCCTTGCCAGACAGAGTGGAAAAGCTTTCTGCTAAGATGTAGACCACAAAAGACGCTAAAGACGAAGGTACGATGCTCCCCGGAGCTAAGCGCCGCTCCCGGGCGTCTTTCGGCAGAAGCCGCGCTAAGAGACCACTGTGAGCGGTACAATCGTCTTTGCGCGAAGAAGCCGCTTCTTCGGCTCCGGGAGCCGGAGAGAGCGGCATGATCGGAAAGGTGAAGAAGGAAGCTGTACAACACTGGGATTGTGTGCGCAGCTTGCCAACTGATAGAAAACAGTACATTACCACTTTCCTGACTTTTCCAATCACATGAATATTCGATTGGAAGCTGTTTTGGACAACTTTTCTTTTCTTCTTGTCGAACACTTGGCAGACCTCCGTGCAACGTCCAGAACACGATGGGAGATGTTTTCTGTGCTCGCGCAGGTTTTCCTTGCCAGACAGAGTGGAAAAGCTATCTGCTAGCATGTAGACCACAAAAGACGCTAAAGGCGAAGGTACGATGCTCCCCGGAGCTATGCGCCGCTCCCGGGCTTCTTACGGCAGAAGCCGCGCTAAGAGAGCACTGTGAGCGGTACAATCGTCTTTGCGCGAAGAAGCCGCTTCTTCGGCTCCGGGAGCCGGAGAGAGCGGCATGATCGGAAAGGTGAAGAAGGAAGCTGTACAACACTGGGATTGTGTGCGCAGCTTGCCAACTGATAGAAAACAGTACATTACCACTTTCCTGACTTTTCCAATCACATGAATATTCGATTGGAATTTGTTTTGGACAACTTTTCTTTTCTTCTTGTCGAACACTTGGCAGACCTCCGTGCAACGTCCAGAACACGATGGGAGATGTTTTCTGTGCTCGCGCAGGTTTTCCTTGCCAGACAGAGTGGAAAAGCTATCTGCTAGCATGTAGACCACAAAAGACGCTAAAGGCGAAGGTACGATGCTCCTCGGAGCTAAGCGCCGCTCCCGGGCTTCTTTCGGCAGAAGCCGCGCTAAGAGAGCACTGTGAGCGGTACAATCGTCTTTGCGCGAAGAAGCCGCTTCTTCGGCTCCGGGAGCCGGAGAGAGCAGCAGCATCGGAAAGGTGAAGAAGGAAGCCGTACAACACTGGGATTGGGTGCACAGCTTGCCAACTGATAGAAAACAGTACATTACCACTTTCCTGACTTTTCCAATCACATGAATATTCGATAAGAAGCTGTTTTGGACAGATTTTCTTTTCTTTATGGCAAACACTTGGCAGACCTCCGTGCAACGTCCAGAACACGATGGGAGATGTTTTCTGTGCTCGCGCAGGTTTTCCTTGCCAGACAGAGTGGAAAAGCTTTCTGCTAGCATGTAGACCACAAAAGACGCTAAAGACGAAGGTACGATGCTCTCCGGAGCTAAGCGCCGCTCCCGGGCTTCTTTCGTCAGAAGCCGCGCTAAGAGAGCACTGTGAGCGGTACAATCGTCTTAGCGCGAAGAAGCCGCTTCTTCGGCTCCGGGAGCCGGAGAGAGCGGCAGCATCGGAAAGGTGAAGAAGGAAGCTGTACAACACTGGGATTGTGTGCGCAGCTTGCCAACTGATAGAAAACAGTACATTACCACTTTCCTGACTTTTCCAATCACATGAATATTCGATTGGAATTTGTTTTGGACAACTTTTCTTTTCTTCTTGTCGAACACTTGGCAGACCTCCGTGCAACGTCCAGAACACGATGGGAGATGTTTTCTGTGCTCGCGCAGGTTTTCCTTGCCAGACAGAGTGGAAAAGCTATCTGCTAGCATGTAGACCACAAAAGACGCTAAAGGCGAAGGTACGATGCTCCTCGGAGCTAAGCGCCGCTCCCGGGCTTCTTTCGGCAGAAGCCGCGCTAAGAGAGCACTGTGAGCGGTACAATCGTCTTTGCGCGAAGAAGCCGCTTCTTCGGCTCCGGGAGCCGGAGAGAGCAGCAGCATCGGAAAGGTGAAGAAGGAAGCCGTACAACACTGGGATTGGGTGCACAGCTTGCCAACTGATAGAAAACAGTACATTACCACTTTCCTGACTTTTCCAATCACATGAATATTCGATAAGAAGCTGTTTTGGACAGATTTTCTTTTCTTCTTGTCGAACACTTGGCAGACCTCCGTGCAACGTCCAGAACACGATGGGAGATGTTTTCTGTGCTCGCGCAGGTTTTCCTTGCCAGACAGAGTGGAAAAGCTTTCTGCTAGCATGTAGACCACAAAAGACGCTAAAGACGAAGGTACGATGCTCTCCGGAGCTAAGCGCCGCTCCCGGGCTTCTTTCGTCAGAAGCCGCGCTAAGAGAGCACTGTGAGCGGTACAATCGTCTTAGCGCGAAGAAGCCGCTTCTTCGGCTCCGGGAGCCGGAGAGAGCGGCAGCATCGGAAAGGTGAAGAAGGAAGCTGTACAACACTGGGATTGTGTGCGCAGCTTGCCAACTGATAGAAAACAGTACATTACCACTTTCCTGACTTTTCCAATCACATGAATATTCGATTGGAAGCTGTTTTGGACAACTTTTCTTTTCTTCTTGTCGAACACTTGGCAGACCTCCGTGCAACGTCCAGAACACGATGGGAGATGTTTTCTGTGCTCGCGCAGGTTTTCCTTGCCAGACAGAGTGGAAAAGCTTTCTGCTAGCATGTAGACCACAAAAGACGCTAAAGACGAAGGTACGATGCTCCCCGGAGCTAAGCGCCGCTCCCGGGCTTCTTTCGGCAGAAGCCGCGCTAAGAGAGCGCTGCGAGCGGTACAATCGTCTTTGCGCGAAGAAGCCGCTTCTTCGGCTCCGGGAGCCGGAGAGAGCGGCAGCATCGGAAAGGTGAAGAAGGAAGCTGTACAACAGTGGGATTGTGTGCGCAGCTTGCCAACTGATAGAAAACAGTACATTACCACTTTCCTGACTTTTCCAATCACATGAATATTCGATTGGAAGCTGTTTTGGACAGATTTTCTTTTCTTTATGGCAAACACTTGGCAGACCTCCGTGCAACGTCCAGAACACGATGGGAGATGTTTTCTGTGCTCGCGCAGGCTTTCCTTGCCAGACAGAGTGGAAAAGCTTTCTGCTAGCATGTAGACCACAAAAGACGCTAAAGGCGAAGGTACAATGCTCCCCGGAGCTAAGCGCCGCTCCCGGGCGTCTTTCGGCAGAAGCCGCGCTAAGAGAGCACTGTGAGCGGTACAATCGTCTTTGCGCGAAGAAGCCGCTTCTTCGGCTCCGGGAGCCGGAGAGAGCGGCATGATCGGAAAGGTGAAGAAGGAAGCTGTACAACACTGGGATTGTATGCGCAGCTTGCCAACTGATAGACAGTAGTACATTACCCCTTTCCTGACTTTTCCAATCACATGAATATTCGATTGGAAGCTGTTTTGGACAACTTTTCTTTTCTTCTTGTCGAACACTTGGCAGACCTCCGTGCAACGTCCAGAACACGATGGGAGATGTTTTCTGTGCTCGCGCAGGTTTTCCTTGCCAGACAGAGTGGAAAAGCTTTCTGCTAAGATGTAGACCACAAAAGACGCTAAAGACGAAGGTACGATGCTCCCCGGAGCTAAGCGCCGCTCCCGGGCGTCTTTCGGCAGAAGCCGCGCTAAGAGACCACTGTGAGCGGTACAATCGTCTTTGCGCGAAGAAGCCGCTTCTTCGGCTCCGGGAGCCGGAGAGAGCGGCATGATCGGAAAGGTGAAGAAGGAAGCTGTACAACACTGGGATTGTGTGCGCAGCTTGCCAACTGATAGAAAACAGTACATTACCACTTTCCTGACTTTTCCAATCACATGAATATTCGATTGGAAGCTGTTTTGGACAACTTTTCTTTTCTTCTTGTCGAACACTTGGCAGACCTCCGTGCAACGTCCAGAACACGATGGGAGATGTTTTCTGTGCTCGCGCAGGTTTTCCTTGCCAGACAGAGTGGAAAAGCTATCTGCTAGCATGTAGACCACAAAAGACGCTAAAGGCGAAGGTACGATGCTCCCCGGAGCTATGCGCCGCTCCCGGGCTTCTTACGGCAGAAGCCGCGCTAAGAGAGCACTGTGAGCGGTACAATCGTCTTTGCGCGAAGAAGCCGCTTCTTCGGCTCCGGGAGCCGGAGAGAGCGGCATGATCGGAAAGGTGAAGAAGGAAGCTGTACAACACTGGGATTGTGTGCGCAGCTTGCCAACTGATAGAAAACAGTACATTACCACTTTCCTGACTTTTCCAATCACATGAATATTCGATTGGAATTTGTTTTGGACAACTTTTCTTTTCTTCTTGTCGAACACTTGGCAGACCTCCGTGCAACGTCCAGAACACGATGGGAGATGTTTTCTGTGCTCGCGCAGGTTTTCCTTGCCAGACAGAGTGGAAAAGCTATCTGCTAGCATGTAGACCACAAAAGACGCTAAAGGCGAAGGTACGATGCTCCTCGGAGCTAAGCGCCGCTCCCGGGCTTCTTTCGGCAGAAGCCGCGCTAAGAGAGCACTGTGAGCGGTACAATCGTCTTTGCGCGAAGAAGCCGCTTCTTCGGCTCCGGGAGCCGGAGAGAGCAGCAGCATCGGAAAGGTGAAGAAGGAAGCCGTACAACACTGGGATTGGGTGCACAGCTTGCCAACTGATAGAAAACAGTACATTACCACTTTCCTGACTTTTCCAATCACATGAATATTCGATAAGAAGCTGTTTTGGACAGATTTTCTTTTCTTTATGGCAAACACTTGGCAGACCTCCGTGCAACGTCCAGAACACGATGGGAGATGTTTTCTGTGCTCGCGCAGGTTTTCCTTGCCAGACAGAGTGGAAAAGCTTTCTGCTAGCATGTAGACCACAAAAGACGCTAAAGACGAAGGTACGATGCTCTCCGGAGCTAAGCGCCGCTCCCGGGCTTCTTTCGTCAGAAGCCGCGCTAAGAGAGCACTGTGAGCGGTACAATCGTCTTAGCGCGAAGAAGCCGCTTCTTCGGCTCCGGGAGCCGGAGAGAGCGGCAGCATCGGAAAGGTGAAGAAGGAAGCTGTACAACACTGGGATTGTGTGCGCAGCTTGCCAACTGATAGAAAACAGTACATTACCACTTTCCTGACTTTTCCAATCACATGAATATTCGATTGGAATTTGTTTTGGACAACTTTTCTTTTCTTCTTGTCGAACACTTGGCAGACCTCCGTGCAACGTCCAGAACACGATGGGAGATGTTTTCTGTGCTCGCGCAGGTTTTCCTTGCCAGACAGAGTGGAAAAGCTATCTGCTAGCATGTAGACCACAAAAGACGCTAAAGGCGAAGGTACGATGCTCCTCGGAGCTAAGCGCCGCTCCCGGGCTTCTTTCGGCAGAAGCCGCGCTAAGAGAGCACTGTGAGCGGTACAATCGTCTTTGCGCGAAGAAGCCGCTTCTTCGGCTCCGGGAGCCGGAGAGAGCAGCAGCATCGGAAAGGTGAAGAAGGAAGCCGTACAACACTGGGATTGGGTGCACAGCTTGCCAACTGATAGAAAACAGTACATTACCACTTTCCTGACTTTTCCAATCACATGAATATTCGATAAGAAGCTGTTTTGGACAGATTTTCTTTTCTTCTTGTCGAACACTTGGCAGACCTCCGTGCAACGTCCAGAACACGATGGGAGATGTTTTCTGTGCTCGCGCAGGTTTTCCTTGCCAGACAGAGTGGAAAAGCTTTCTGCTAGCATGTAGACCACAAAAGACGCTAAAGACGAAGGTACGATGCTCTCCGGAGCTAAGCGCCGCTCCCGGGCTTCTTTCGTCAGAAGCCGCGCTAAGAGAGCACTGTGAGCGGTACAATCGTCTTAGCGCGAAGAAGCCGCTTCTTCGGCTCCGGGAGCCGGAGAGAGCGGCAGCATCGGAAAGGTGAAGAAGGAAGCTGTACAACACTGGGATTGTGTGCGCAGCTTGCCAACTGATAGAAAACAGTACATTACCACTTTCCTGACTTTTCCAATCACATGAATATTCGATTGGAAGCTGTTTTGGACAACTTTTCTTTTCTTCTTGTCGAACACTTGGCAGACCTCCGTGCAACGTCCAGAACACGATGGGAGATGTTTTCTGTGCTCGCGCAGGTTTTCCTTGCCAGACAGAGTGGAAAAGCTTTCTGCTAGCATGTAGACCACAAAAGACGCTAAAGACGAAGGTACGATGCTCCCCGGAGCTAAGCGCCGCTCCCGGGCTTCTTTCGGCAGAAGCCGCGCTAAGAGAGCGCTGCGAGCGGTACAATCGTCTTTGCGCGAAGAAGCCGCTTCTTCGGCTCCGGGAGCCGGAGAGAGCGGCAGCATCGGAAAGGTGAAGAAGGAAGCTGTACAACAGTGGGATTGTGTGCGCAGCTTGCCAACTGATAGAAAACAGTACATTACCACTTTCCTGACTTTTCCAATCACATGAATATTCGATTGGAAGCTGTTTTGGACAGATTTTCTTTTCTTTATGGCAAACACTTGGCAGACCTCCGTGCAACGTCCAGAACACGATGGGAGATGTTTTCTGTGCTCGCGCAGGCTTTCCTTGCCAGACAGAGTGGAAAAGCTTTCTGCTAGCATGTAGACCACAAAAGACGCTAAAGGCGAAGGTACAATGCTCCCCGGAGCTAAGCGCCGCTCCCGGGCGTCTTTCGGCAGAAGCCGCGCTAAGAGAGCACTGTGAGCGGTACAATCGTCTTTGCGCGAAGAAGCCGCTTCTTCGGCTCCGGGAGCCGGAGAGAGCTGCATGATCGGAAAGGTGAAGAAGGAAGCTGTACAACACTGGGATTGTATGCGCAGCTTGCCAACTGATAGACAGCAGTACATTACCACTTTCCTGACTTTTCCAATCACATGAATATTCGATTGGAAGCTGTTTTGGACAGATTTTCTTTTCTTTATGGCAAACACTTGGCAGACCTCCGTGCAACGTCCAGAACACGATGGGAGATGTTTTCTGTGCTCGCGCAGGTTTTCCTTGCCAGACAGAGCGGAAAAGCTATCTGCTAGGATGTAGACCACAAAAGACGCTAAAGACGAAGGTACGATGCTCTCCGCAGCTAAGCGCCGCTCCCGGGCTTCTTTCGGCAGAAGCGGCGCTAAGAGAGCACAGTGAGCGGTACAATCGTCTTTGCGCGAAGAAGCCGCTTCTTCGGCTCCGGGAGCCGGAGAGAGCGGCAGCATCGGAAAGGTGAAGAAGGAAGCTGTACAACACTGGGATTGTGTGCGCAGCTTGCCAACTGATAGAAAACAGTACATTACAACTTTCCTGACTTTTCCAATCACATGAATATTCGATTGGAAGCTGTTTTGGACAACTTTTCTTTTCTTCTTGTCGAACACTTGGCAGACCTTCGTGCAATGTCCAGAACACGATGGGAGATGTTTTCTGTGCTCGCGCAGGTTTTCCTTGCCAGACAGAGTGGAAAAGCTATCTGCTAGCATGTAGACCACAAAAGACGCTAAAGGCGAAGGTACGATGCTCCCCGGAGCTAATCGCCGCTCCCGGGCTTCTTTCGGCAGAAGCCGCGCTAAGAGAGCACTGTGAGCAGTACAATCGTCTTTGCGCGAAGAAGCCGCTTCTTCGGCTCCGGGAGCCGGAGAGAGCGGCATGATCGGAAAGGTGAAGAAGGAAGCTGTACAACACTGGGATTGTGTGCGCAGCTTGCCAACTGATAGAAAACAGTACATTACCACTTTCCTGACTTTTCCAATCACATGAATATTCGATTGGAATTTGTTTTGGACAACTTTTCTTTTCTTCTTGTCGAACACTTGGCAGACCTCCGTGCAACGTCCAGAACACGATGGGAGATGTTTTCTGTGCTCGCGCAGGTTTTCCTTGCCAGACAGAGTGGAAAAGCTATCTGCTAGCATGTAGACCACAAAAGACGCTAAAGGCGAAGGTACGATGCTCCTCGGAGCTAAGCGCCGCTCCCGGGCTTCTTTCGGCAGAAGCCGCGCTAAGAGAGCACTGTGAGCGGTACAATCGTCTTTGCGCGAAGAAGCCGCTTCTTCGGCTCCGGGAGCCGGAGAGAGCAGCAGCATCGGAAAGGTGAAGAAGGAAGCCGTACAACACTGGGATTGGGTGCACAGCTTGCCAACTGATAGAAAACAGTACATTACCACTTTCCTGACTTTTCCAATCACATGAATATTCGATAAGAAGCTGTTTTGGACAGATTTTCTTTTCTTTATGGCAAACACTTGGCAGACCTCCGTGCAACGTCCAGAACACGATGGGAGATGTTTTCTGTGCTCGCGCAGGTTTTCCTTGCCAGACAGAGTGGAAAAGCTTTCTGCTAGCATGTAGACCACAAAAGACGCTAAAGACGAAGGTACGATGCTCTCCGGAGCTAAGCGCCGCTCCCGGGCTTCTTTCGTCAGAAGCCGCGCTAAGAGAGCACTGTGAGCGGTACAATCGTCTTAGCGCGAAGAAGCCGCTTCTTCGGCTCCGGGAGCCGGAGAGAGCGGCAGCATCGGAAAGGTGAAGAAGGAAGCTGTACAACACTGGGATTGTGTGCGCAGCTTGCCAACTGATAGAAAACAGTACATTACCACTTTCCTGACTTTTCCAATCACATGAATATTCGATTGGAAGCTGTTTTGGACAACTTTTCTTTTCTTTATGGCAAACACTTGGCAGACCTCCGTGCAACGTCCAGAACACGATGGGAGATGTTTTCTGTGCTCGCGCAGGTTTTCCTTGCCAGACAGAGTGGAAAAGCTTTCTGCTAGCATGTAGACCACAAAAGACGCTAAAGACGAAGGTACGATGCTCCCCGGAGCTAAGCGCCGCTCCCGGGCTTCTTTCGGCAGAAGCCGCGCTAAGAGAGCGCTGCGAGCGGTACAATCGTCTTTGCGCGAAGAAGCCGCTTCTTCGGCTCCGGGAGCCGGAGAGAGCGGCAGCATCGGAAAGGTGAAGAAGGAAGCTGTACAACAGTGGGATTGTGTGCGCAGCTTGCCAACTGATAGAAAACAGTACATTACCACTTTCCTGACTTTTCCAATCACATGAATATTCGATTGGAAGCTGTTTTGGACAACTTTTCTTTTCTTCTTGTCGAACACTTGGCAGACCTCCGTGCAAAGTCCAGAACACGATGGGAGATGTTTTCTGTGCTCGCGCAGGTTTTCCTTGCCAGACAGAGTGGAAAAGCTTTCTGCTAGCATGTAGACCACAAAAGACGCTAAAGACGAAGGTACGATGCTCCCCGGAGCTAAGCGCCGCTCCCGGGCTTCTTTCGGCAGAAGCCGCGCTAAGAGAGCGCTGCGAGCGGTACAATCGTCTTTGCGCGAAGAAGCCGCTTCTTCGGCTCCGGGAGCCGGAGAGAGCGGCAGCATCGGAAAGGTGAAGAAGGAAGCCGTACAACACTGGGATTGTGTGCACAGCTTGCCAACTGATAGAAAACAGTACATTACCACTTTCCTGACTTTTCCAATCACATGAATATTCGATAAGAAGCTGTTTTGGACAGATTTTCTTTTCTTTATGGCAAACACTTGGCATACATCCGTGCAACGTCCAGAACACAATGGGAGATGTTTTCTGTGCTCGCGCAGGTTTTCCTTGCCAGACAGAGTGGAAAAGCTTTCTGCTAGCATGTAGACCACAAAAGACGCTAAAGGCGAAGGTACGATGCTCCCCGGAGCTAATCGCCGCTCCCGGGCTTCTTTCGGCAGAAGCCGCGCTAAGAGAGCACTGTGAGCGGTACAATCGTCTTTGCGCGAAGAAGCCGCTTCTTCGGCTCCGGGAGCCGGAGAGAGCGGCAGCATCGGAAAGGTGAAGAAGGAAGCTGTACAACACTGGGATTGTGTGCGCAGCTTGCCAACTGATAGACAGTAGTACATTACCCCTTTCCTGACTTTTCCAATCACATGAATATTCGATTGGAAGCTGTTTTGGACAACTTTTCTTTTCTTCTTGTCGAACACTTGGCAGACCTCCGTGCAACGTCCAGAACACGATGGGAGATGTTTTCTGTGCTCGCGCAGGTTTTCCTTGCCAGACAGAGTGGAAAAGCTTTCTGCTAAGATGTAGACCACAAAAGACGCTAAAGGCGAAGGTACGATGCTCCCCGGAGCTAAGCGCCGCTCCCGGGCGTCTTTCGGCAGAAGCCGCGCTAAGAGACCACTGTGAGCGGTACAATCGTCTTTGCGCGAAGAAGCCGCTTCTTCGGCTCCGGGAGCCGGAGAGAGCGGCATGATCGGAAAGGTGAAGAAGGAAGCTGTACAACACTGGGATTGTGTGCGCAGCTTGCCAACTGATAGAAAACAGTACATTACCACTTTCCTGACTTTTCCAATCACATGAATCTTCGATTGGAAGCTGTTTTGGACAGATTTTCTTTTCTTTATGGCAAACACTTGGCAGACCTCCGTGCAACGTCCAGAACGCGTTGGAGATGTTTTCTGTGCTCGCGCAGGTTTTCCTTGCCAGACAGAGTGGAAAAGCTTTCTGCTAGCATGTAGACCACAAAAGACGCTAAAGGCGAAGGTACGATGCTCCCCGGAGCTAATCGCCGCTCCCGGGCGTCTTTCGGCAGAAGCCGCGCTAAGAGAGCACTGTGAGCGGTACAATCGTCTTTGCGCGAAGAAGCCGCTTCTTCGGCTCACGGAGCCGGAGAGAGCGGCATGATCGGAAAGGTGAAGAAGGAAGCTGTACAACACTGGGATTGTATGCGCAGATTGCCAACTGATAGACAGCAGTACATTACCACTTTCCTGACTTTTCCAATCACATGAATATTCGATAAGAAGCTGTTTTGGACAGATTTTCTTTTCTTTATGGCAAACACTTGGCAGACCTCCGTGCAACGTCCAGAACACGATGGGAGATGTTTTCTGTGCTCGCGCAGGTTTTCCTTGCCAGACAGAGTGGAAAAGCTTTCTGCTAGCATGTAGACCACAAAAGACGCTAAAGACGAAGGTACGATGCTCCCCAGAGCTAAGCGCCGCTCCCGGGCTTCTTTCGGCAGAAGCCGCGCTAAGAGAGCGCTGCGAGCGGTACAATCGTCTTTGCGCGAAGAAGCCGCTTCTTCGGCTCCGGGAGCCGGAGAGAGCGGCAGCATCGGAAAGGTGAAGAAGGAAGCCGTACAACACTGGGATTGGGTGCACAGCTTGCCAACTGATAGAAAACAGTACATTACCACTTTCCTGACTTTTCCAATCACATGAATATTCGATAAGAAGCTGTTTTGGACAGATTTTCTTTTCTTTATGGCAAACACTTGGCAGACCTCCGTGCAACGTCCAGAACACGATGGGAGATGTTTTCTGTGCTCGCGCAGGTTTTCCTTGCCAGACAGAGTGGAAAAGCTTTCTGCTAGCATGTAGACCACAAAAGACGCTAAAGGCGAAGGTACGATGCTCCCCGGAGCTAATCGCCGCTCCCGGGCTTCTTTCGGCAGAAGCCGCGCTAAGAGAGCACTGTGAGCGGTACAATCGTCTTTGCGCGAAGAAGCCGCTTCTTCGGCTCCGGGAGCCGGAGAGAGCGGCAGCATCGGAAAGGTGAAGAAGGAAGCTGTACAACACTGGGATTGTGTGCGCAGCTTGCCAACTGATAGCCAGTAGTACATTACCCCTTTCCTGACTTTTCCAATCACATGAATATTCGATTGGAAGCTGTTTTGGACAACTTTTCTTTTCTTCTTGTCGAACACTTGGCAGACCTCCGTGCAACGTCCAGAACACGATGGGAGATGTTTTCTGTGCTCGCGCAGGTTTTCCTTGCCAGACAGAGTGGAAAAGCTTTCTGCTAAGATGTAGACCACAAAAGACGCTAAAGACGAAGGTAAGATGCTCCCCGGAGCTAAGCGCCGCTCCCGGGCTTCTTTCGGCAGAAGCCGCGCTAAGAGACCACTGTGAGCGGTACAATCGTCTTTGCGCGAAGAAGCCGCTTCTTCGGCTCCGGGAGCCGGAGAGAGCTGCATGATCGGAAAGGTGAAGAAGGAAGCTGTACAACACTGGGATTGTATGCGCAGCTTGCCAACTGATAGACAGCAGTACATTACCACTTTCCTGACTTTTCCAATCACATGAATATTCGATTGGAAGCTGTTTTGGACAGATTTTCTTTTCTTTATGGCAAACACTTGGCAGACCTCCGTGCAACGTCCAGAACACGATGGGAGATGTTTTCTGTGCTCGCGCAGGTTTTCCTTGCCAGACAGAGCGGAAAAGCTATCTGCTAGGATGTAGACCACAAAAGACGCTAAAGACGAAGGTACGATGCCCTCCGCAGCTAAGCGCCGCTCCCGGGCTTCTTTCGGCAGAAGCGGCGCTAAGAGAGCACAGTGAGCGGTACAATCGTCTTTGCGCGAAGAAGCCGCTTCTTCGGCTCCGGGAGCCGGAGAGAGCGGCAGCATCGGAAAGGTGAAGAAGGAAGCTGTACAACACTGGGATTGTGTGCGCAGCTTGCCAACTGATAGAAAACAGTACATTACAACTTTCCTGACTTTTCCAATCACATGAATATTCGATTGGAAGCTGTTTTGGACAACTTTTCTTTTCTTCTTGTCGAACACTTGGCAGACCTTCGTGCAATGTCCAGAACACGATGGGAGATGTTTTCTGTGCTCGCGCAGGTTTTCCTTGCCAGACAGAGTGGAAAAGCTATCTGCTAGCATGTAGACCACAAAAGACGCTAAAGGCGAAGGTACGATGCTCCCCGGAGCGAAGCGCCGCTCCCGGGCTTCTTTCGGCAGAAGCCGCGCTAAGAGAGCACTGTGAGCGGTACAATCGTCTTTGCGCGAAGAAGCCGCTTCTTCGGCTCCGGGAGCCGGAGAGAGCGGCATGATCGGAAAGGTGAAGAAGGAAGCTGTACAACACTGGGATTGTGTGCGCAGCTTGCCAACTGATAGAAAACAGTACATTACCACTTTCCTGACTTTTCCAATCACATGAATATTCGATTGGAATTTGTTTTGGACAACTTTTCTTTTCTTCTTGTCGAACACTTGGCAGACCTCCGTGCAACGTCCAGAACACGATGGGAGATGTTTTCTGTGCTCGCGCAGGTTTTCCTTGCCAGACAGAGTGGAAAAGCTATCTGCTAGCATGTAGACCACAAAAGACGCTAAAGGCGAAGGTACGATGCTCCTCGGAGCTAAGCGCCGCTCCCGGGCTTCTTTCGGCAGAAGCCGCGCTAAGAGAGCACTGTGAGCGGTACAATCGTCTTTGCGCGAAGAAGCCGCTTCTTCGGCTCCGGGAGCCGGAGAGAGCGGCAGCATCGGAAAGGTGAAGAAGGAAGCTGTACAACAGTGGGATTGTGTGCGCAGCTTGCCAACTGATAGAAAACAGTACATTACCACTTTCCTGACTTTTCCAATCACATGAATATTCGATTGGAAGCTGTTTTGGACAACTTTTCTTTTCTTCTTGTCGAACACTTGGCAGACCTCCGTGCAAAGTCCAGAACACGATGGGAGATGTTTTCTGTGCTCGCGCAGGTTTTCCTTGCCAGACAGAGTGGAAAAGCTTTCTGCTAGCATGTAGACCACAAAAGACGCTAAAGACGAAGGTACGATGCTCCCCGGAGCTAAGCGCCGCTCCCGGGCTTCTTTCGGCAGAAGCCGCGCTAAGAGAGCGCTGCGAGCGGTACAATCGTCTTTGCGCGAAGAAGCCGCTTCTTCGGCTCCGGGAGCCGGAGAGAGCGGCAGCATCGGAAAGGTGAAGAAGGAAGCCGTACAACACTGGGATTGTGTGCACAGCTTGCCAACTGATAGAAAACAGTACATTACCACTTTCCTGACTTTTCCAATCACATGAATATTCGATAAGAAGCTGTTTTGGACAGATTTTCTTTTCTTTATGGCAAACACTTGGCAGACCTCCGTGCAACGTCCAGAACACGATGGGAGATGTTTTCTGTGCTCGCGCAGGTTTTCCTTGCCAGACAGAGTGGAAAAGCTTTCTGCTAGCATGTAGACCACAAAAGACGCTAAAGGCGAAGGTACGATGCTCCCCGGAGCTAATCGCCGCTCCCGGGCTTCTTTCGGCAGAAGCCGCGCTAAGAGAGCACTGTGAGCGGTACAATCGTCTTTGCGCGAAGAAGCCGCTTCTTCGGCTCCGGGAGCCGGAGAGAGCGGCAGCATCGGAAAGGTGAAGAAGGAAGCTGTACAACACTGGGATTGTGTGCGCAGCTTGCCAACTGATAGACAGTAGTACATTACCCCTTTCCTGACTTTTCCAATCACATGAATATTCGATTGGAAGCTGTTTTGGACAACTTTTCTTTTCTTCTTGTCGAACACTTGGCAGACCTCCGTGCAACGTCCAGAACACGATGGGAGATGTTTTCTGTGCTCGCGCAGGTTTTCCTTGCCAGACAGAGTGGAAAAGCTTTCTGCTAGCATGTAGACCACAAAAGACGCTAAAGACGAAGGTACGATGCTCCCCGGAGCTAAGCGCCGCTCCCGGGCTTCTTTCGGCAGAAGCCGCGCTAAGAGACCACTGTGAGCGGTACAATCGTCTTTGCGCGAAGAAGCCGCTTCTTCGGCTCCGGGAGCCGGAGAGAGCGGCATGATCGGAAAGGTGAAGAAGGAAGCTGTACAACACTGGGATTGTGTGCGCAGCTTGCCAACTGATAGAAAACAGTACATTACCACTTTCCTGACTTTTCCAATCACATGAATCTTCGATTGGAAGCTGTTTTGGACAGATTTTCTTTTCTTTATGGCAAACACTTGGCAGACCTCCGTGCAACGTCCAGAACGCGTTGGAGATGTTTTCTGTGCTCGCGCAGGTTTTCCTTGCCAGACAGAGTGGAAAAGCTTTCTGCTAGCATGTAGACCACAATAGACGCTAAAGGCGAAGGTACGATGCTCCCCGGAGCTAATCGCCGCTCCCGGGCGTCTTTCGGCAGAAGCCGCGCTAAGAGAGCACTGTGAGCGGTACAATCGTCTTTGCGCGAAGAAGCCGCTTCTTCGGCTCACGGAGCCGGAGAGAGCGGCATGATCGGAAAGGTGAAGAAGGAAGCTGTACAACACTGGGATTGTATGCGCAGATTGCCAACTGATAGACAGCAGTACATTACCACTTTCCTGACTTTTCCAATCACATGAATATTCGATAAGAAGCTGTTTTGGACAGATTTTCTTTTCTTTATGGCAAACACTTGGCAGACCTCCGTGCAACGTCCAGAACACGATGGGAGATGTTTTCTGTGCTCGCGCAGGTTTTCCTTGCCAGACAGAGTGGAAAAGCTTTCTGCTAGCATGTAGACCACAAAAGACGCTAAAGACGAAGGTACGATGCTCTCCGCAGCTAAGAGCCGCTCCCGGGCTTCTTTCGGCAGAAGCGGCGCTAAGAGAGCACAGTGAGCGGTACAATCGTCTTTGCGCGAAGAAGCCGCTTCTTCGGCTCCGGGAGCCGGAGAGAGCGGCATGATCGGAAAGGTGAAGAAGGAAGCCGTACAACACTGGGATTGTGTGCGCAGCTTGCCAACTGAGAGAAAACAGTACATTACCACTTTCCTGACTTTTCCAATCACATGAATATTCGATAAGAAGAGGTTTTGGACAGATTTTCTTTTCTTTATGCCAAACACATGGCAGACGTCCGTGCAACGTCCAGAACACGATGGGAGATGTTTTCTGTGCTCGCGCAGGTTTTCCTTGCCAGACAGAGTGGAAAAGCTTTCTGCTAGCATGTAGACCACAAAAGACGCTAAAGGCGAAGGTACGATGCTCCCCGGAGCTAATCGCCGCCCCCGGGCTTCTTTCGGCAGAAGCCGCGCTAAGAGAGCACTGTGAGCGGTACAATCGTCTTTGCGCGAAGAAGCCGCTTCTTCGGCTCCGGGAGCCGGAGAGAGCGGCAGCATCGGAAAGGTGAAGAAGGAAGCTGTACAACACTGGGATTGTGTGCGCAGCTTGCCAACTGATAGAAAACAGTACATTACCACTTTCCTGACTTTTCCAATCACATGAATATTCGATATAAGCTGTTTTGGACCACTTTTCTTTTCTTCTTGTCAAACACTTGGCAGACTTCCGAGCAATGTCCAGAACACGATGGGAGATGTTTTCTGTGCTCCCGCAGGTTTTCCTTGCCAGACAGAGTGGAAAAGCTTTCTGCTAAGATGTAGACCACAAAAGACGCTAAAGGCGAAGGTACGATGCTCCCCGGAACTAATCGCCGCTCCCGGGCTTCTTTCGGCAGAAGCCGCGCTAAGAGAGCACTGTGAGCGGTACAATCGTCTTTGCGCGAAGAAGCCGCTTCTTCGGCTCCGGGAGCCGGAGAGAGCGGCATGATCGGAAAGGTGAAGAAGGAAGCTGTACAACAGTGGGATTGTGTGCGCAGCTTGCCAACTGATAGAAAACAGTACATTACCACTTTCCTGACTTTTCCAATCACATGAATATTCGATTGGAAGCTGTTTTGGACAACTTTTCTTTTCTTCTTGTCGAACACTTGGCAGACCTCCGTGCAACGTCCAGAACACGATGGGAGATGTTTTCTGTGCTCGCGCAGGTTTTCCTTGCCAGACAGAGTGGAAAAGCTTTCTGCTAGCATGTAGACCACAAAAGACGCTAAAGACGAAGGTACGATGCTCCCCGGAGCTAAGCGCCGCTCCCGGGCTTCTTTCGGCAGAAGCCGCGCTAAGAGAGCACTGTGAGCGGTACAATCGTCTTTGCGCGAAGAAGCCGCTTCTTCGGCTCCGGGAGCCGGAGAGAGCGGCAGCATCGGAAAGGTGAAGAAGGAAGCTGTACAACACTGGGATTGTGTGCGCAGCTTGCCAACTGATAGACAGTAGTACATTACCCCTTTCCTGACTTTTCCAATCACATGAATATTCGATTGGAAGCTGTTTTGGACAACTTTTCTTTTCTTCTTGTCGAACACTTGGCAGACCTCCGTGCAACGTCCAGAACACGATGGGAGATGTTTTCTGTGCTCGCGCAGGTTTTCCTTGCCAGACAGAGTGGAAAAGCTTTCTGCTAGCATGTAGACCACAAAAGACGCTAAAGACGAAGGTACGATGCTCCCCAGAGCTAAGCGCCGCTCCCGGGCTTCTTTCGGCAGAAGCCGCGCTAAGAGAGCGCTGCGAGCGGTACAATCGTCTTTGCGCGAAGAAGCCGCTTCTTCGGCTCCGGGAGCCGGAGAGAGCGGCAGCATCGGAAAGGTGAAGAAGGAAGCCGTACAACACTGGGATTGGGTGCACAGCTTGCCAACTGATAGAAAACAGTACATTACCACTTTCCTGACTTTTCCAATCACATGAATATTCGATAAGAAGCTGTTTTGGACAGATTTTCTTTTCTTTATGGCAAACACTTGGCAGACCTCCGTGCAACGTCCAGAACACGATGGGAGATGTTTTCTGTGCTCGCGCAGGTTTTCCTTGCCAGACAGAGTGGAAAAGCTTTCTGCTAGCATGTAGACCACAAAAGACGCTAAAGGCGAAGGTACGATGCTCCCCGGAGCTAATCGCCGCTCCCGGGCTTCTTTCGGCAGAAGCCGCGCTAAGAGAGCACTGTGAGCGGTACAATCGTCTTTGCGCGAAGAAGCCGCTTCTTCGGCTCCGGGAGCCGGAGAGAGCGGCAGCATCGGAAAGGTGAAGAAGGAAGCTGTACAACACTGGGATTGTGTGCGCAGCTTGCCAACTGATAGACAGTAGTACATTACCCCTTTCCTGACTTTTCCAATCACATGAATATTCGATTGGAAGCTGTTTTGGACAACTTTTCTTTTCTTCTTGTCGAACACTTGGCAGACCTCCGTGCAACGTCCAGAACACGATGGGAGATGTTTTCTGTGCTCGCGCAGGTTTTCCTTGCCAGACAGAGTGGAAAAGCTTTCTGCTAAGATGTAGACCACAAAAGACGCTAAAGACGAAGGTACGATGCTCCCCGGAGCTAAGCGCCGCTCCCGGGCGTCTTTCGGCAGAAGCCGCGCTAAGAGACCACTGTGAGCGGTACAATCGTCTTTGCGCGAAGAAGCCGCTTCTTCGGCTCCGGGAGCCGGAGAGAGCGGCATGATCGGAAAGGTGAAGAAGGAAGCTGTACAACACTGGGATTGTGTGCGCAGCTTGCCAACTGATAGAAAACAGTACATTACCACTTTCCTGACTTTTCCAATCACATGAATCTTCGATTGGAAGCTGTTTTGGACAACTTTTCTTTTCTTCTTGTCGAACACTTGGCAGACCTCCGTGCAACGTCCAGAACACGATGGGAGATGTTTTCTGTGCTCGCGCAGGTTTTCCTTGCCAGACAGAGTGGAAAAGCTATCTGCTAGCATGTAGACCACAAAAGACGCTAAAGGCGAAGGTACGATGCTCCCCGGAGCTATGCGCCGCTCCCGGGCTTCTTTCGGCAGAAGCCGCGCTAAGAGAGCACTGTGAGCGGTACAATCGTCTTTGCGCGAAGAAGCCGCTTCTTCGGCTCCGGGAGCCGGAGAGAGCGGCATGATCGGAAAGGTGAAGAAGGAAGCTGTACAACACTGGGATTGTGTGCGCAGCTTGCCAACTGATAGAAAACAGTACATTACCACTTTCCTGACTTTTCCAATCACATGAATATTCGATTGGAATTTGTTTTGGACAACTTTTCTTTTCTTCTTGTCGAACACTTGGCAGACCTCCGTGCAACGTCCAGAACACGATGGGAGATGTTTTCTGTGCTCGCGCAGGTTTTCCTTGCCAGACAGAGTGGAAAAGCTATCTGCTAGCATGTAGACCACAAAAGACGCTAAAGGCGAAGGTACGATGCTCCTCGGAGCTAAGCGCCGCTCCCGGGCTTCTTTCGGCAGAAGCCGCGCTAAGAGAGCACTGTGAGCGGTACAATCGTCTTTGCGCGAAGAAGCCGCTTCTTCGGCTCCGGGAGCCGGAGAGAGCAGCAGCATCGGAAAGGTGAAGAAGGAAGCCGTACAACACTGGGATTGGGTGCACAGCTTGCCAACTGATAGAAAACAGTACATTACCACTTTCCTGACTTTTCCAATCACATGAATATTCGATAAGAAGCTGTTTTGGACAGATTTTCTTTTCTTCTTGTCGAACACTTGGCAGACCTCCGTGCAACGTCCAGAACACGATGGGAGATGTTTTCTGTGCTCGCGCAGGTTTTCCTTGCCAGACAGAGTGGAAAAGCTTTCTGCTAGCATGTAGACCACAAAAGACGCTAAAGACGAAGGTACGATGCTCTCCGGAGCTAAGCGCCGCTCCCGGGCTTCTTTCGTCAGAAGCCGCGCTAAGAGAGCACTGTGAGCGGTACAATCGTCTTAGCGCGAAGAAGCCGCTTCTTCGGCTCCGGGAGCCGGAGAGAGCGGCAGCATCGGAAAGGTGAAGAAGGAAGCTGTACAACACTGGGATTGTGTGCGCAGCTTGCCAACTGATAGAAAACAGTACATTACCACTTTCCTGACTTTTCCAATCACATGAATATTCGATTGGAAGCTGTTTTGGACAACTTTTCTTTTCTTCTTGTCGAACACTTGGCAGACCTCCGTGCAACGTCCAGAACACGATGGGAGATGTTTTCTGTGCTCGCGCAGGTTTTCCTTGCCAGACAGAGTGGAAAAGCTTTCTGCTAGCATGTAGACCACAAAAGACGCTAAAGACGAAGGTACGATGCTCCCCGGAGCTAAGCGCCGCTCCCGGGCTTCTTTCGGCAGAAGCCGCGCTAAGAGAGCGCTGCGAGCGGTACAATCGTCTTTGCGCGAAGAAGCCGCTTCTTCGGCTCCGGGAGCCGGAGAGAGCGGCAGCATCGGAAAGGTGAAGAAGGAAGCTGTACAACAGTGGGATTGTGTGCGCAGCTTGCCAACTGATAGAAAACAGTACATTACCACTTTCCTGACTTTTCCAATCACATGAATATTCGATTGGAAGCTGTTTTGGACAGATTTTCTTTTCTTTATGGCAAACACTTGGCAGACCTCCGTGCAACGTCCAGAACACGATGGGAGATGTTTTCTGTGCTCGCGCAGGCTTTCCTTGCCAGACAGAGTGGAAAAGCTTTCTGCTAGCATGTAGACCACAAAAGACGCTAAAGGCGAAGGTACAATGCTCCCCGGAGCTAATCGCCGCTCCCGGGCTTCTTTCGGCAGAAGCCGCGCTAAGAGAGCACTGTGAGCGGTACAATCGTTTTTGCGCGAAGAAGCCGCTTCTTCGGCTCCGGGAGCCGGAGAGAGCGGCATGATCGGAAAGGTGAAGAAGGAAGCTGTACAACACTGGGATTGTATGCGCAGCTTGCCAACTGATAGACAGCAGTACATTACCACTTTCCTGACTTTTCCAATCACATGAATATTCGATTGGAAGCTGTTTTGGACAGATTTTCTTTTCTTTATGGCAAACACTTGGCAGACCTCCGTGCAACGTCCAGAACACGATGGGAGATGTTTTCTGTGCTCGCGCAGGTTTTCCTTGCCAGACAGAGCGGAAAAGCTATCTGCTAGGATGTAGACCACAAAAGACGCTAAAGACGAAGGTACGATGCTCTCCGCAGCTAAGCGCCGCTCCCGGGCTTCTTTCGGCAGAAGCGGCGCTAAGAGAGCACAGTGAGCGGTACAATCGTCTTTGCGCGAAGAAGCCGCTTCTTCGGCTCCGGGAGCCGGAGAGAGCGGCAGCATCGGAAAGGTGAAGAAGGAAGCTGTACAACACTGGGATTGTGTGCGCAGCTTGCCAACTGATAGAAAACAGTACATTACAACTTTCCTGACTTTTCCAATCACATGAATATTCGATTGGAAGCTGTTTTGGACAACTTTTCTTTTCTTCTTGTCGAACACTTGGCAGACCTTCGTGCAATGTCCAGAACACGATGGGAGATGTTTTCTGTGCTCGCGCAGGTTTTCCTTGCCAGACAGAGTGGAAAAGCTATCTGCTAGCATGTAGACCACAAAAGACGCTAAAGGCGAAGGTACGATGCTCCCCGGAGCTATGCGCCGCTCCCGGGCTTCTTTCGGCAGAAGCCGCGCTAAGAGAGCACTGTGAGCGGTACAATCGTCTTTGCGCGAAGAAGCCGCTTCTTCGGCTCCGGGAGCCGGAGAGAGCGGCATGATCGGAAAGGTGAAGAAGGAAGCTGTACAACACTGGGATTGTGTGCGCAGCTTGCCAACTGATAGAAAACAGTACATTACCACTTTCCTGACTTTTCCAATCACATGAATATTCGATTGGAATTTGTTTTGGACAACTTTTCTTTTCTTCTTGTCGAACACTTGGCAGACCTCCGTGCAACGTCCAGAACACGATGGGAGATGTTTTCTGTGCTCGCGCAGGTTTTCCTTGCCAGACAGAGTGGAAAAGCTATCTGCTAGCATGTAGACCACAAAAGACGCTAAAGGCGAAGGTACGATGCTCCTCGGAGCTAAGCGCCGCTCCCGGGCTTCTTTCGGCAGAAGCCGCGCTAAGAGAGCACTGTGAGCGGTACAATCGTCTTTGCGCGAAGAAGCCGCTTCTTCGGCTCCGGGAGCCGGAGAGAGCAGCAGCATCGGAAAGGTGAAGAAGGAAGCCGTACAACACTGGGATTGGGTGCACAGCTTGCCAACTGATAGAAAACAGTACATTACCACTTTCCTGACTTTTCCAATCACATGAATATTCGATAAGAAGCTGTTTTGGACAGATTTTCTTTTCTTTATGGCAAACACTTGGCAGACCTCCGTGCAACGTCCAGAACACGATGGGAGATGTTTTCTGTGCTCGCGCAGGTTTTCCTTGCCAGACAGAGTGGAAAAGCTTTCTGCTAGCATGTAGACCACAAAAGACGCTAAAGACGAAGGTACGATGCTCTCCGGAGCTAAGCGCCGCTCCCGGGCTTCTTTCGTCAGAAGCCGCGCTAAGAGAGCACTGTGAGCGGTACAATCGTCTTAGCGCGAAGAAGCCGCTTCTTCGGCTCCGGGAGCCGGAGAGAGCGGCAGCATCGGAAAGGTGAAGAAGGAAGCTGTACAACACTGGGATTGTGTGCGCAGCTTGCCAACTGATAGAAAACAGTACATTACCACTTTCCTGACTTTTCCAATCACATGAATATTCGATTGGAAGCTGTTTTGGACAACTTTTCTTTTCTTCTTGTCGAACACTTGGCAGACCTCCGTGCAACGTCCAGAACACGATGGGAGATGTTTTCTGTGCTCGCGCAGGTTTTCCTTGCCAGACAGAGTGGAAAAGCTTTCTGCTAGCATGTAGACCACAAAAGACGCTAAAGACGAAGGTACGATGCTCCCCGGAGCTAAGCGCCGCTCCCGGGCTTCTTTCGGCAGAAGCCGCGCTAAGAGAGCGCTGCGAGCGGTACAATCGTCTTTGCGCGAAGAAGCCGCTTCTTCGGCTCCGGGAGCCGGAGAGAGCGGCATGATCGGAAAGGTGAAGAAGGAAGCCGTACAACAGTGGGATTGTGTGCGCAGCTTGCCAACTGATAGAAAACAGTACATTACCACTTTCCTGACTTTTCCAATCACATGAATATTCGATTGGAAGCTGTTTTGGACAACTTTTCTTTTCTTCTTGTCGAACACTTGGCAGACCTCCGTGCAAAGTCCAGAACACGATGGGAGATGTTTTCTGTGCTCGCGCAGGTTTTCCTTGCCAGACAGAGTGGAAAAGCTTTCTGCTAGCATGTAGACCACAAAAGACGCTAAAGACGAAGGTACGATGCTCCCCGGAGCTAAGCGCCGCTCCCGGGCTTCTTTCGGCAGAAGCCGCGCTAAGAGAGCGCTGCGAGCGGTACAATCGTCTTTGCGCGAAGAAGCCGCTTCTTCGGCTCCGGGAGCCGGAGAGAGCGGCAGCATCGGAAAGGTGAAGAAGGAAGCTGTACAACAGTGGGATTGTGTGCGCAGCTTGCCAACTGATAGAAAACAGTACATTACCACTTTCCTGACTTTTCCAATCACATGAATATTCGATAAGAAGCTGTTTTGGACAGATTTTCTTTTCTTTATGGCAAACACTTGGCAGACCTCCGTGCAACGTCCAGAACACGATGGGAGATGTTTTCTGTGCTCGCGCAGGTTTTCCTTGCCAGACAGAGTGGAAAAGCTTTCTGCTAGCATGTAGACCACAAAAGACGCTAAAGGCGAAGGTACGATGCTCCCCGGAGCTAATCGCCGCTCCCGGGCTTCTTTCGGCAGAAGCCGCGCTAAGAGAGCACTGTGAGCGGTACAATCGTCTTTGCGCGAAGAAGCCGCTTCTTCGGCTCCGGGAGCCGGAGAGAGCGGCAGCATCGGAAAGGTGAAGAAGGAAGCTGTACAACACTGGGATTGTGTGCGCAGCTTGCCAACTGATAGACAGTAGTACATTACCCCTTTCCTGACTTTTCCAATCACATGAATATTCGATTGGA